>NC_092154.1:27659286-28859286 GCF_045791955.1 Oncorhynchus clarkii lewisi
TTGTGAAGTCCCTGGCAATTCCCAGACTTACTGTTAACTGTGTTGGATATAACCACAATAACGACACTCTTTCTTCATCAATATGTTCTCAACTCAAACAGGAAACTCATCATAGATGCACAACAGCCTCATGTCCCAGTCGGGGGAATCATAAAACAAACAAGGAGCACATGCCCATGGAAACAACACTCCCTCTTTATTAGACACCATAAAAATGAATTGTGTAATAGCGTTTTTCCCCATCCTGTGGTTGGAGATGTGGGGTGCTTCTTTCCAGGAACTGGCTTTGTCTTTCAAACAGAGTACAACTAATGTTTTGGTTTCTGAGAGCCCTGTAGCCAAGGCGACCCCCCCCCCCGGCACTGAAGTGTGGATAGCGACGCCCTAGTGATGAGTTCAGCCAAATGGGTCGCTCCATGTTTGCTCTGCCTTCCTTCAACAATCCATCTTATTGTCTCACGTCTAGCCAGCCAATGCCGAGATGGCTGTCCGACCATATCAATAGGGATAAGGGCTTCTTCATTTTTTTTTCTGACTAAGCTAACAAGATCTTCTCATGTTTCCAATGTGACCTGGGCAATTTTGTATCCTATAAATGACTTTTTCCCAACCTCCTTTCAGGACATATCAATTTATTTTGCTTACTTTTTTTTGCACTTTTTAATAATCCATCTCTCTTTCTCTTTTGCTCAAAGGATAAACCACTACCAACAGAAGCTACAGTCGCTGTACTTCAAAAAGAAGTTTGCAGAGACGATTGCAGGGATTAAACCCAAAGTAGAAGGTGTGTGTGATTGTGTGGGGCTTCTTGGCAAACCCTTACATAATAAAACTCAACTCAAAAACTCCCAATGAGGTCCACTGTATACACACATGTGAAGTACCCTACAGTTCAGGTGTCTTTTTTGTTTCTTCACTCCTCAGCTCTGATCAAGGCCTCCAAAGAGGTGCTGCACAGCCGCAATCTGAAGCAGCTGCTGGAGGTGGTGCTGGCCTTTGGGAACTACATGAACAAAGGCCAGAGGGGCAATGCCTATGGCTTCAAAGTGTCCTCGCTCAACAAGATCGCAGACACAAAGTCGAGCATAGACAAGTAAGAGGAAGAACTGTAATTAAAATTACGAGTGTGATGAGTTCGCTGTAGTGATACGCTCTATGAAGCAACCTGTTTGCATGTGTTGTATGGAGTGGTGTCATTATATGGGTGTGTGCATATGTGCCCCATGATGTGGTACTAGTGCTGCAAGTATCTATTGTCTATGTGCATGCAGGAACATCACCCTCCTCCACTACCTGATCACCATCCTGGAGAAGAAGTACCCCAAAGTCCTAATGTTCCAGGAGGACCTGCAGAGCGTGCCGGAAGCCGCTAAAGTCAAGTAGGTCGAGCCACAAAGACACCCTCCACATGTACAGCTCTCCAGTGTTTAGATCTATAGGCCCTTGTTGTATACTCTCATTAAATGTCTTCAGGAAATGGTTTTCAGTGGTCTATCAGTCCCATTGAGTTAACATTCACCCTGTAGGTCATACAAGCCATTGTAGATACTGCTACAGCACAAACTTCTCAATGCTGCCAACTGGGATTTAGGGGAACAGTTGTTCAGAATGTTTACTTAGCATTTTCCTTAAAGGGGGAGATGATTAGTGAAGATAAGCTAATATAATACTGTATATACACTGAGTGTACAAAGCATTATGAACATCTGCTCTTTCCATGACATAGACTGACCAGGGGAATCCAGGTGAAAGCTAGGATCCCATATTGACGTCCCTTGTTAATTCCACAATCAGTGTAGATGAAGAGGAGGAGACAGGTTAGAGGGATTTTTAAACCTTGAGACATGGATTGTGTATGTGTGTCATTCAGAGGGTGAATGGGCAAGACAAAATATTTAAGTGCCTTTGAACAGAGTATGGTAGTAGGTGCCAGGCACACCGGTTTGAGTGTGTCAAGAACTGCAATGCTGCTGGGAAATTTACGCTCAACAATTTCTTGTGTGTATCAAGAATAGCCCACCAAGGGCATTCAGCCAACTTGACACCACTGTGGGAAGCATTGGAGTCAACATGGGCCATCATTCTTGTGGAACGCTTTCTACACCTTGTGGAGTCCATGCGTCGACGAATTGAGGCTGTTCTGAGGGCAAAAGGGAGGTGTGCAACTCAATATTAGGAAGGTTTTCTTAATGTTTTGTACACTGTGTAAAGACCGTTTAGCAGAAGCTTTAATCCAAAACGACTTAAAGTCATGCCTGCATACATTTTATGTATGGGTGGTCCTGGGAATCGAACCCACCACCCTGGCATTACCAGCGCTATTGCCAACTGAGCTACAAAGCTACTCTGACCATAAAAATGGTGTGGTGAACTTCCAGCGCCTTTGTGTCTGCATAAGTAGCATCAGATCCATTAATTTATTTCTAAATACATGTCTCTGAGTAGCAGCACTCAAGTGGGTGCTACAAAGTGTTAGTGGAAAGAAGTGGCTAGCCAGCTAACCATCTACAAAGGCAGAGCCAGGAGGACGTGGGGGGACGGTGAGGTGCATTGCACCGGCTGCCGACCTGACTGTCTCTGACTGACTGACCGGCAACCTCAGACATCACCGCGACCTCCGCTCTCAAACCCAACTGAGCTGCTTCAACTCCCATTACCATCCTTCAGCTCCCGTCCTGACTGACTTACTGACTTTAAAATAGTTTTTGTCTAAGTTACTTGTTTGTTTTGTGTACTGTAATTCAGCTTTTAGCTGTCAAGTACGGCCTAATAAACTACTATTAATAACAAGGTTAGCGAATGACAACAATACCAGAATGTACGTCAACACTAATATTAATGACAACAAAACATTAACACTAATGACAGCAAACAGAAACACAATTTGGCTTGCTTGCAAATGCCTGCCATAGCATGTGTACTAATGCTAAGGCAGACTCTGTGCTATAATGGCCACCATCTCTAAAACGCCTCACCACAGTTCGATTTGATCATGTACAGTGCCTTCAGAAAGTATTCACACCCCTTGACATTTTCCACATGTTGTTGTGCTACAGCCTGAATTTAAAATTGCCTACACACAATACCCCATAATGTCAGTGGAATTTTAGATGTTTTTTTTTAAAGATTTTTGTACAAATAAATGAAAAGCTGAAATATATTCAACCCCTTTGTTATGGCTAGACTAAATAAGTTAATGAGTAAAAATGTGCATAACAATTCACTTAATAACTTAGATGGACTCCCTCTCTGTGCAATTATAGTGTTTAACACAAAAAAAAATGACTACCTCATCTCTGTACCCCACATATACAATTATCTGTAAGGTCCCTCAGTCAAGCAGTGAATTTCAAATACAGATTCAACCACAAAGACCAGGGAGGTTTTCCAATGCTTCACAAAGAAGGGCACCTATTGGTAGATTTTAAAAAAAAGAAGAAAATAAGCAGACATTTAATATCCCTTTGATCATGGTGAAGTTAGTGGTTACACATTGGATGGTGTATCAATACACCCAGTCATTACAAAGATACAGGCGTCCTTGCTAACTCAGTTGCCGGAGAGGAGGGAAACTGCTAAGAGATTTCACCATGAGGCCAATAGAGACTTTAAAACAGTTAGAGTTTAATGGCTGTGTTAGGGGAAAACTGAGGATGGATCAACAACAAATATTCCAAAACATGCATCCTGTTTGCAATAAGGCGCTAAAGTAAAACTTTAAATGTGGCAAAGAAATTAACTTTGCGTCCTGAATAGAAAGAGTTTTGTTTGGGGCAAATCCAACACATCACTGAGTACCACTCTTCATATTTTCAAGCATAGTGTTGCATTATGTTATGGGTATGCTTATCATTTGCAAGGACTAGATCTGTTTTTTGTTGTTGTTGATAAACATAAACGGAATAGAGCTAAGCACAGGCAAAATCCTAGAGGAGAACCTGGTTCAGTCTGCTTTCCAACAGACACTGGGAGACAAATTAACCTTTCAGCAGGACAATAACCTAAAACACAAGGCCAAATATACACTGGAGTTGCTTACTAATGTGACATTGAATGTTCCTGAGTGGCCTAGTTAGATTTTCAAGCCAATTTAAGTAAAACTATCTGAAAATGATTGTCTAGCAATGACCAACAACCAACTTGACAGAGCTTGAAGGATAAAATAAATAATAATGTGCAAATATTGTACAATTAAGGTGTGCAAAGCACTTAGACGCTTACCCAGAAAGACTCACAGCTGTAATCGCTACCAAAGGGGATTCTAACATATTGACTCAGGGTGTTGAATATATTAGCGTTTTATTTTTCATATATATATATATATATAGTTAAAGTTAATGAGACAAGGGGCGATTGTAGTGGATAAGTTTGAATGTATCATCAGCGTGTGTCAGTGAATGGCCGTTTTTTTACTACTGAGCCTATGAGTCAGCCTTGCGTCATCTAAGCATGTGCTACGTCTTTTAGCCCAGAGGAACGGATGTGTGTGTGTTTGTGTGATTGGATCAGTTGCACTCCACAATGCTTCAATTGTAGATATCTGAATTAATGGCTCTTTTGAACAAACACACACACACTTACTGATGTCATTCCACGTGACTGTGTGTAGTAGAAAGATACAAAAAGTGTTTTTTTCCTCATTCACTCATAGAACTCGTGAGCAGTGTTCTGCAAGACCACACCAAACACAATTCGTCAGGTCCCGAGGCAGCAAAGTATCCCCAAACCATCACACTACCACCACTATGCTTGACCATTGGTATGAGGTTCTTACTGTGGAATGCAGTGTTTGGTTTTTTCCAGGCATAATTGGACCCATGTCGTCCAAAAAGTTATACTTTTCAATCATCTGGCCATAGAACTTGAGTCTTGATGATCATCCAGGTGCTTTTTGGCAAACTTGAGTCAACGTTTTGGACAGGATGGGTCCTATTATGTCTGGCCAAAACCAAACGCTGCATTCCACAGAAAGAACCTCATATCAATGGTCAAGCATGGCAGTGGTAGTGTGATGGTTTGAGAATGATTTGCTGCCCCAGAACCTGAATGACTTGCCTTTAATAGAAGGAACCATGAATTCTGCTCTGTATCAGAGAATTCTACTGGAGAATGTCAGGCCATCTGTCTGTGAACTGAAGCTGAAGCGCAGCAAGACAAATGATTCGAAACACACAATCAAGACTACATTAAAATGGCTAAAAAGCAACACATTTGAAGTTTTCGAATGGCCTAGTCAACGTCCAGACGTGATCCCAATTGAGATGTGGCAGGATTTGAAACGAGCAGTTCCTGTTTGAAACCCTACAAATGTCACTGAGTTAAAGCAGTTCTACATGCAAGAGTGGACCAAAAATTCCTTGACAGTGATGTGAGAGACTGATCAACTACTACAGGAGGCATTTGGTTGCAGTCATAGCATCTAAAGGTGGCAGCACAACCAGTTATTGAGTGTAAGGGGGAAATTACTTTTTCCACACGGGAATTGGGTGTTGCGTAACTTTGTTAATTAAATAAATAATGCATACATTTTTGTTATTTGTAAACTCCGGTGCCCTTTATCTAATTGTAGGTTTTGGTGGAAGATCTGATAAAATTCAGTTTCAAAAATATGACTAAATAGAGAATTAGAAAGGGGTCAAATGCTTTTTCACTACACTGAATTTCTATATTGAAACAGTTCTAACTAGGCTAACACCATGGATGTGAGAAACTCTGAGTTGGTAGTGTGATTTTGTGAGAACAACTTTGAAAGTTAAGAAATGGAACTTTGCAATTGAAGAGCTCTCTTGAGGATTTAACCTCTCTTTCTCTCTCTCTCTCTCACTGTAGCATGACTGAGCTGGAAAAGGAAATCAATCATTTGCGCAGTGGCTTGAAAAACGTTGAGAGTGTGAGTACAGTAATTGGCCTGGTCTTCATCCTAATTCCCTCGCTGTCATCGCTTTTTCTACCAATCCACACATTTTCCTCATTCATGACCCTTTTTCCTTTTTTCTCCTATTTTCTTTCTCTTGTCCTCTTTCTCTTGGTCTCTATGATTGTTTTCTCAATTCATAGTACGTCACTCCCAATGGTATGTGCATCAGGTTGGGGTCAATTCTATTTCCATTCCAGTCAATTCAGAAAGGACACCAAATTCCAATTCCACATTTTCATCAGTGAAAAGCATTGATGAGAATTAATTGGAATTTCAGTGTACTTTCTGAATTGGCTGGAATTGAAATTGAAGTAATAATAGCTGTAGTCAGTAGCAACCCTGATGTGGATTATCCTGCCACCAAGGGAACCACTGAATATTCTCCCAGGTATCATAGTCCACATCATTGTCAGACCTAAAGCAAGAGATTGTTTTGCTTGAGAGCAAATTGAACAGAGAAATTGGGAAAGTAGACTGGAATTCTAGGGATATCACTTCTAATTATTAAAAGGTAAAAAAGCAAACAATGGGTGACCAAGTTAGCTGCAAATTTCCTCCCCTCTGCTCTGTCACTCACTTTTTCCTCTCTCTCTCTCTCTGTCCTTTTCTTTCGCTCTGTCAGGAGTTAGAGTTCCAGAAGAAGCGGCCCCAGGAGGTGGGCGATAAGTTTGTGTCAGTGGTGAGCCAGTTCATCACTGTGGCTAGCTTCAGCTTCTCGGATGTGGAGGATTCTCTCACCGAGGCCAAAGAGCTGGTGAGTGTGTGTGTTTTTATAGGGCCATGTGGGAGTCTAAAAAGCTGTGCTTCCATGTCCATGCCTACCTGAGTATCTGACTGTGACAGTCTTAGTCTCTGATTGTGTTAGGGGAGTTTGTATGCGTGTCGTGTGTGCAGCAGATTAGGGCTGCCTCAGTTTCCTCACAAGGTACAGTAGCTGTTGAAACAGGCTTCCGTGACCCCCTGGCCACCCCCTGCGAGGTGTGAGAGTAACATCAGCACACAGCATGCTGGGAGCTTCCTGTGCTGCCGCCCCTGGCTTCATTATTGGTCCCTAGGGGGCCTCAGGAAACTGGGAGAGGAAACACGCCTGGAAATGCTGGCTCTGGCTCCAATTAAACTGTTGCATTTTTATATAACATGCAGAATTGTGCACTTTTTGCTATAGAGGGTTAATGTTTGCTCTCAGATGTTAAATATGTTTAGGTGGCGCTGTGAAGATCCTCAGGCCACAGAATATCTCTAGTTGTAGTGAGCCATATACACTGGACCCAAACAGACACAAAATTCCCCTCTCCCCCAACCCCGTCACATCACCACCTGTGGCGTTGCATGCCTCATATGGCAGTGATGAACTCGCATCAAAGGCATAGTAGGAAGAGCAAAGTTAACGGTGCCCCCCACTTCACCCCATACACTACGACAAACACACACGCACCCAGTTCTCATTTCTGCCCTAGGCCCAGGTTCACCAGCTGTAATCAGTAGCACATGAAATGTACGTTAATGAGGGCTTCAAAGCCTTGCTGCTGCTGCTCCGCTACCAAGGGAGCAGGACATCCCTGTTTTACAGCAGAAACAGGATCCTAACCGCCACTGTCGTTGTTGTGTTTGTTGTTTTCAAACCCTAGCATTAGAAGGCTTTCTTCCTTCCTTTTAATGACGTGTTAATAATATGACACCAAACACATAGAATCAAGGGTAGTGGGTCAAAGTAAAGGAGCTGACATTACTACAGACTCATTTACTGTCGTTATACATCTGGAGAATATGCAATGTCCTCAATTTTTTAACCCACAAAAATTAACTCACGGTTACATGGTTAGGACTTGTTTTGTCCTTTTGGTTTTTGCAAGCTATCCTCAATGCAGTTGTTTGGGATGGGTGGTGGTTCTGTGTGGCTACAGTTGTTGTTCTGAATAAATGACATATCTGTCTAGTAGTTGTTGTTCTGTGTGCTTGTGTTGGTTGGCTGCAAAGCCTTAGCACTGGCCTGTATTTTGGCCCTGCTGCTGCACCATAAAGCTGATAAACGGTTTGCCGTAATGGCACTGTTGATGATTCTGGAGTAACATCCTCTGGTAACGCAGGTCACACTATAATTTAAACACATCTTGGGAAATGCTCTGATATAGATACAGTATATACTACTATGGTCAATATACTCACCTTTCTTCTACAATGCTCTCAGTGGTAATGTAAACCAATGTTTGGCCAAGAACAAATGCCTGTGTGGATCAGAACTATTTACACACTACCAGAAATAGCAGTACTTAAAAATCACAACATATAGCCAGAAATGGATGTATGCACACATTTTTCTCGGGTCAGAAGTGGTTGCAGTAAAAAACTGTTCTAGGATCAGTGAATGTTTTAGTTAATCTCTTCTCAATCCCAAAGTTCCTGAGGGCGGTGAAGCATTTTGGTGAAGATGCTGGGAAGATGCAGCCGGATGAGTTCTTTGGCATCTTCGACCAGTTTCTGGGGTCGTTTGCCGAGGCGCGTCAGGAAAATGAGAATATGCGCCGGCGCAAGGATGAGGAGGAGCGCAGGGCAAAAATGGAAACTCAGGTGTGTACATACCTGCTAATCCTGAATTTCATTAAGATTTCCCCTGACAATTCTCCCTTGTTTCAATATCTGTGTGCTGTTTTTATATCGCATTTAGTGCTGAAGATCGCAACCTCATTTCATTATGGATTTAAGTTACAGCTGTAAGGGTGAACATCACATTATTACAACCAATAATTACATTTTTATTACATCAGATATGTCACCAGGGCAATTTTCAGATTTTACATTTTCGTACCTCAAAAGAGGTCTTGAGTCGAACCAATTTCATATTCCATGCCTTTTGCTGATTAGATTGCATAACATGCATTAGGAGAGATCTGTAGGGATACATTTCAGATTAATGGGAAAGATTGGTCCCATCCAAAATCAGCTTTCCCTCTGAGTCCTTCAACCTGTTAATCTGGCAAAAATCCTGATGTCCTTTCATTCAAGTACAGAAATCAGATAAAATGCTCAATTAGATTAAGAAATGTGCGTCATGCACAGAATACTTGGACATCAGTCTTTTTCATCAGGATATTGGGCTAGATATGGTGCCACTGCTGGTACAAGCCTGGCACACAAGCCCATTTGCTTGTGAACACACTCAACAATGGCTAAACCAGCTACAATCTAACACTTCCCATGGCTCAAGATCGTATTGGAATGTTTAATGCCAGTTTGACTGAGACGTGGAACGTAGTCAATATGCAGAACACAGGGTTGACAGGAGGAAATTGGGTGCTTTTTGAAAAATATCACATCAGCTGTTGTCGTTACACCTTTATAGCAATAGCTCTTTTTCTTCCCCCACGTCTTTCCTTTCATGATCTCTCCATATTTCCATCTACCCTACGTGTCTCTCTCAGCTGAAGGAGCAGAGAGAGAAGGAGCGGAAGGCACGGAAAGCGAAGGCCAGCGGCGAGGACGACGGCGGAGAGTTTGACGACCTGGTGTCGGCACTGCGCTCCGGCGAGGTCTTCGACAAGGACCTGTCCAAGATGAAACGCAACCGCAAGCGCATCAACAGCCAGCCAGATACTGGCAGGGAGCGGCCAGTCACCAAGCTCAACTTCTGAGAGGTCCGGCCCCCTGCCCAGCCCTCCATCCTTTGATCCACCCACTGTCCATCTCATAAGCCTATCAACTCAGACAACCCAGCCATCCACAGGCTGCTTCACCCCTCCTTTTGGCCTATACTGTCATCCGGTGGCAAACGTTGGGAGTGCACATTCTTGACCCAACAGCCTCAGAGAAACGTAAAACCATATTTCCACTCATCACAGTATAACGTTCTGAAACATTTTGAGACATGTCAGGCTGTTAACCTCTTGAGGTCTGTAGGAGGCACCACTTCCATTGAAAACTTTGCTACTATGTGACAATAGGAGCAATTGATGAATGTGACCCAGGATAGTGAATGTTTCAAGGTGGTCTACTGTTCTTCCCCCAAGATGGAACAGAATGATAAAATGGATATAGACGTTTGTCTGGAAATGAATAACCAAATAAACAGAGTTTGAGGGGGAAGAAGTTTACTAAAACCAGGAAGAGGCCTCTGACAACGCGTGTTATTTGTATTTCAGAATGGGAGAATGGACTGACGACACTATCGTGTGGAGGTCACCTGGGGCGTCATTTATAACCGTTGCGTAAATTTCACACAATTCCTGCGTGCACCATTTCTGAGAAGTCTGTACACGTACAAAAAATATTGAGATTTATAAATTTAGCTTACGCCTTACATACACGTTTCCTGTTATAAATCAGACCTATCGTAACATGGGGACAATAACGGCCTTTATTTACTGTATAATTTGGAACTATTGGCATTAGGCCACGGCATTTAAAATCCGAATTGTTGTTCGATATTTACTTTATCAATAGATTATTGGGTTTCTATTTCCTGCCTTGGTATAGACTCAGGCAATAGGCAATGATGTCGCGCTCCCATCGCACAATTCTTTTTATTTTGCATAAACTACCGGTCTATTTACTATGTTGGCAGAATGTTTTAATCTTTAGCAATAATTTATGCTGTATCTGGAAAAGCACCGTGTCTGTTTCTGGCAGAGAAAACAATGGCAAATTGTCATGGACCCGTCAGCAGAACGTTTTGCATCGACTTTTCCTCAACCTAAATATACTAATAATAATGTATGCCATTTAGCAGACTCTTTTGTCCAATTCTACTTTAATGCGTGCTAATGCGTGCATACATTTCAAGTATGAGTGGTCCTGGGGATCAAACCCACTGATCTGGCGTAGAAAACGCCATGCTCTACCAACTGAGCTACAGAGGAGCACAAATATGATGGATTGCCAGTTAGAATTGTAAAACATTGTAGAGAAGGCTGGCAAAAAAAATATGCAATTACAGTAGGCCTATTTCAATGTAAAAGATCTGTATGTCGGTATTATAAACCGCGCTCCCTATAATATTGCAAAACATATAGCCTATCTGTTTACTAGGCTTCTAGGTCCAATGAAATGGCAGATGCGCATGGTAATTTGTTCTATGTCCTTCGGGAATATGAACACATCACGGCCAGAAAAGAAGAGGAATATATTCTACAATGGTTATGAAAATAAATAGGAAAAAGATTCCTATGTCTAATTATTTTGGATTCTAAAATTAAAAGTGATTTTCGCTCTTCTCACTACTGGCAAATGACTGCATTCTTGATAATATGTTTTCCAGTTTTTTATGAATATGCTTGTCATCATATCGCCATTTGCAGAAAATACATGGTTGCAATACAATATTTCAACCACTAGCAGATGTACGTACGCATGGTCTAAAGTTAGTGACGAGGAGAGCACATTCTCAGTTCAAGTTAGATTTTTATGCGTGATAACTGGCACGCACACATTTTGGGGTATATTTTGTACATACGCACGGTTTATAAATGAGGCCCCACGACTTCTGTGGAAAGTCACTATTTGCTCAGACCTCATCTGACACCTTTATAGCCCATGTAACCTGTGGAAACATATTCTATGTCTGGATGGAATTGATTCCAATGACATTATAGCTTCACTAAACAACCCCCAAATTCATGCTGGAGCATGCTCATTCATGCTTGAACAGACACTATTCATGCTGTGTTTAATGGCAGAATCATTGGGCAGACAAATGTACAGGAAACAGAATTTTTGAAGGCTGGGTGTTGGAACGACATTTGGGACTTGGGAGAGAAATCTAAAACCAGTGGAAGATGTATGTTGATCAACTATAGTTGACATTAAGAGGACATTTTACAGAGTGGACAAACTTTGTTTCACTTTTTTTTTCCTGCTGGAATGGGGAATTTTGTATGTGGTGATTTTCTAGATCATTAACGCCCAACGTATCCAAGGATCTGAGTGAATAATTACAGGACAGGAAAATACTTTGTTGTTATCTAACAGCCTTGTCTGCCATTTCACAAAACTGTGGACGCTCATGTCAGACTCTATGCATACAGTACATACAATGTTGGTTGTTTGCCCCCCCCATATTTCATGTTGTATGTAATTAATTTAAAACCATATCCAGTCAATGCAATACTACTCAACCATTATTTCCCTTTCACAGGAGTGCCCTCCTCCAGAGTTTAACTGTGTGGCAAATTCTCTTTCACAATTTCAGATACCTCCATTGGGCTTCTATAATTTAAATATGGCCTTCCATTTTATGGTGGAGCTGAAGTTAATAAATGGGGAAAAAGATGCAGGTTGTGGTATTTTTATTTCAAATCAAGGTGAAAATAACATTGTCCAATGGCTGCATTCCCAATCACAGCTAAATGTGTCTATGAATGGATACATGTTTTTTTTTAAATTACAAACATCAGCCTCCTTCATAGTCACTTGACTACTTTAGCAGAAAATGTTTGTATAGCGCCATCTTGAGGCCAATATGTGATATTACCCAATATGTTCCACCTTGGCTTTGTAGCACGACACTAACATTGATATGCACATCACCTTAAAGGGAGGCTGAACTGACTGATTTCACCACAGTTTTCCTCCTCATAGGAAATGTGACTCTGGAGATGAGATTCTGTCATGGGGTTGTGGTTTATAATAATATATGCCATTTAGCAGACACTTTAAAGTGTGCATACCGCAGATTGGTGCACCTTAATTGGGGAGGACGGGCTCGTGGAAATAGCTGGAGTGGAATGGTATCAAACATGTTGTAGGCACAATGCATTGGTAATGAAGGGGGGTGTGTTTTTTCATCCAATACAACTGTTGGATTTTCAAATACAAACAGCGGGAGGTCTCAACCCCCAGGGGGAAAAATGTTTGAGAGAATCAAAGTTCAAACCATTTTTGCGTGTATATTGCACCAACAAACTGACTCCTGTCCAGACCAGTGTGTCACAGCTCTCCCATCGCTTTGTACCAGGCGATGACTGGGCATGACTGAAATCAAAACCCAATCCTCAAATATCCAAGAAATCTGAGACATTGTTTCCTTAAAAAAGACTGACTTTATGACCAAAGTTATCCTACTTAACACTTTTTAGTTAATTTTGTGTTTATGACCACTACAGGACAGGAGCAAACTTTGTTATATTGGACACCTGCTCATGGAAGTTGACCTTAACCATGCAGATGTTTGAGGGAATTCCAACAGCCTTGTCTGCCATGTCTCTCATGTCAGACTCTGTGCATACAGTACACACAATACTTATGACCATTACCGATGCTACATAGGCCTTCAATGAGTGATGGGTTTTTTGTGTGTGTTTTTTTTTTTTTTTACAATTGATTTGCAATCTGATATGGTCCTTTGCTTGGATGGAGATGCACTCAAAAGTGGTTGTGGACACTGGTAGCTGCTCCTATTTCAGCAGGAAACCAAGTTTTAGCTTGTCGTCACTTTCCTGCACAAAGCTGGCCACGCCAGTGTAGTGTGCTCTGCCAGCCACCTCAACCACCACAGCCTTGAAGTCTCCACATGTGGTGTCCTGTGCAAAATGGACAGAGAAGTAATTGGGTGCCTTCCAGGTAGACAATTATAGAACTTTGTTTATGCTTTAAATAGAATCTGCATAAAACTGAGTTTACCTACGATTATTGTACTAGTTTTGGGTAAGCTTTTGTGTGTCAAATATCTTTGCTGAATAATTGGTGCAATGATTGCAATGTCAACTGCAGAAAGCAGCAACAAGTCAGTGGCCTTCGATCAAAGTGCTGTGTTTTGCAAAGACGCAGTTATCAGTATTCCCCCCCCCCCCCCCCATGTACATTATGCTCTTATTTGCTCCTCTGCACCTGCAGCACTATCAGGTCTGCATAGTGCATACAGACCTTCTGCTATCCTGAAATTAATATCAATATAACAAGACAAATCATACATTTGAGATATCATTGTGTTAATGAAACGAAGCTTAATTGAAAACTTCCAAAAAGGCTAAGAGGCATGAACATATATTGGAGACAGCCCTAGTACCTGAACAGCTTTGCCAGTGAACAGAGATCCTGTGGCCCCACTCTGGAAGGTCCTAGTCTGGTTGAGTTGGATGAGGCCTTTATGGTACTGGAGAGCCACACGGGCAGTGACCCCTGAACCTGTAGGGCTTCTGTCCACCTAGCCCATGTGACGTGTCAGAGAACCAAAAAGGATACAAAATCAGACCACATTAATGTAAGAAGTCTTGCTATAGTTGCAATTAACTTGAACTCTTCTAATTTTAATATCAAATGACTTATTTACAAATCACTGTCAACTTCAGTCTCCAATGTTTATCTATGCTTGCCATTTACTTTTCTTTTCAACCTTACTTCAAATCATATGGTGATATGACAGGTAGCATGAACAGTGGCTTCTGTTGAAGGCTACTGTACCGTGGCAGGATTTAAAGTTTGTTGTACCTGGGCATCTGCAAACACACACATGTTAGCAGTGGGCTCTTGGGAATAGGCATCTTTTCCATCTGTGAGGATGGTGCCATAGAGAAAGGCCAGGTCCTCACTGGTTGGGTGATGCAGTTTTACCTAGGGGAACCAGACATTCACAGGGTTTTTTCATCTCCTAGGTTGAAGGATTCAGGACATTGAGGTGAACATTGAGTGGCTGTTTAAACTGCAAATTTACAGTTGGGCTAGAACAAATCTTTACCTGAGATTTGACAGAGTTGGTCACTGCAGTAGCTGCATCCACCAGATCCCTGGTCTTGGACTTGTTGATATCCAGGCCAAATCGCTCTGCACTTACAAATGCGTAGAATGCTCCTCCGTAGCTTATATCAACAGTGACTTCATCATGCCCAGGCACAGCAACAATTACATCTGACAAAAAAGAGATTTAGCCTTGATAGCCAGAGGCAGCCAGCAGTGTAAAGTAATTTGAGATGGTGATACCTTGTATTCTACAGGACACAGATCCAACATTTCTCATTGCAACTCTATATGCAATATTACTATGTATTGAAATGCTTGTCAGCAAAGAATGCAACTTACCTGTTGCAAATGCAAACGCTGGAACACTGTGGAACCTCACACCTCCGGTTTTACCATTGGAGTACTCCACAAATGCCTTAACCAGGCCACATGGACAGTGTATATTCACCTGCGTCTCTGGCGACCTTGGCTCTTGAACAAGTTTGTAGTCTACAGCAAACCTCCCAAGAGCGATGACTGCGTGGCCACACATGGTACTGTAACCTTCGTTGTGCATGAAAAGAACCCCCAAGTCGGCTTCAGGTATCTCACTCTCCACGACCAGGGCTCCGTACATGTCATAGTGTCCTCTTGGTTCGAACATCAACACTCTCCGTAGGTAGTCCAGATGCTCTCTCACGTAGCGTCGTTTGGATAGCACACCCTCGCCCTTTACCTCTGGGTAACCACTAAGGATAATGCGCAAAGGCTCTCCACCTGTGTGCATGTCAACCACAGAGAGTACCGATCCTTCGTGGGGTGGAAGCTCCATCTGATTTCAACAAAAACATTCAACCAGAAGGTTTGCATGCAATTTTCTGTGGTGTAATAATTGATCACTAGGTAATGGGAATGCAACAATATCATCCATTGGGTTTATCTACCTCAGGTTAGGGCCCTGTGTTTTGCCAATCATATACAGTGCCTTGCGAAAGTATTCGGCCCCCTTGAACTTTGCGACCTTTTGCCACATTTCAGGCTTCAAACATAAAGATTTAAAACTGTATTTTTTTGTGAAGAATCAACAACAAGTGGGACACAATCATGAAGTGGAACGACATTTATTGGATATTTCAAAATGTTTTAAATCAAAAACTGAAAAATTGGGCGTGCAAAATTATTCAGCCCCTTTACTTTCAGTGCAGCAAACTCTCCAGAAGTTCAGTGAGGATCTCTGAATGATCCAATGTTGACCTAAATGACTAATGATGATAAATACAATCCACCTGTGTGTAATCAAGTCTCCGTATAAATGCACCTGCACTGTGATAGTCTCAGAGGTCCATTAAAAGCACAGAGAGCATCATGAAGAACAAGGAACACACCAGGCAGGTCCGAGATACTGTTGTGAAGAAGTTTAAAGCCGGATTTGGATACGAAAAGATTTCCCAAGCTTTAAACATCCCAAGGAGCACTGTGCAAGCGATAATATTGAAATGGAAGGAGTATCAGACCACTGCAAATCTACCAAGACCTGGCCGTCCCTCTAAACTTTCAGCTCATACAAGGAGAAGACTGATCAGAGATGCAGCCAAGAGGCCCATGATCACTCTGGATGAACTGCAGAGATCTACAGCTGAGGTGGGATACTCTGTCCATAGGACAACAATCAGTCTTATATTGCACAAATCTGGCCTTTATGGAAGAGTGGAAAGAAGAAAGCCATTTCTTAAAGATATCCATAAAAAGTGTCATTTTAAAGTTTGCCACAAGCCACCTGGGAGACACACCAAACATGTGGAAGAAGGTGCTCTGGTCAGATGAAACCAAAATTGAACTTTTTGGCAACAATGCAAAACGTTATGTTTGGCGTAAAAGCAACACAGCTGAACACACCATCCCCACTGTCAAACATGGTGCTGGCAGCATCATGGTTTGGGCCTGCTTTTCTTCAGCAGGGACAGGAAAGATGGTTAAAATTGATGGGAAGATGGATGGAGCCAAATACAGGACCATTCTGGAAGAAAACCTGATGGAGTCTGCAAAAGACCTGAGACTGGGACAGAGATTTGTCTTCCAACAAGATAATGATCCAAAACATAAAGCAAAATCTACAATGGAATGGTTCAAAAATAAACATATCCAGGTGTTAGAATGGCCAAGTCAAAGTCCAGACCTGAATCCAATCGAGAATCTGTGGAAAGAACTGAAAACTGCTGTTCACAAATGCTCTCCATCCAACCTCACTGAGCTCGAGCTGTTTTGCAAGGAGGAATGGGAAAAAATGTCAGTCTCTCGATGTGCAAAACTGATAGAGACATACCCCAAGCGACTTACAGCTGTAATCGCAGCAAAAGGTGGCGCTACAAAGTATTAACTTAAGGGGGCTGAATAATTTTGCACGCCCAATTTTTCAGTTTTGGATTTGTTAAAAAAGTTTTAAATATCCAATAAATGTCGTTCCACTTCATGATTGTGTCCCACTTGTTGTTGATTCTTCACAAAAAAAATACAGTTTTATATCTTTGTTTGAAGCCTGAAATGTGGCAAAAGGTCGCAAAGTTCAAGGGGGCCGAATACTTTCGCAAGGCACTGTAACACAGTAATATTTTATCCTGTATTTGAAGCCTAATCCAGAAATTAGAACTACATAAAAAATTCAAACAATGGTCTAAGGATTGTGCTGGACCATCTGACATGAAAATGGGACAGTTTGATGAAAAAGCTTTAAATAAAAGTTAAATTATAGCAGGGTTGGGGTTAATTCCACAAATTCAATTCCCTCTCCCCGTAAATTCCATTTCATTCAAATTCCAGGTCAGTCTTTGAATTCAGAGATGGGGGTGGGGAGTGGCAAACTTGACATCACAACAACTTGGGGGCAGTGGTACAAAAAAATATATACACTGAGTATAGAAAACATTAAGAACTCTTTCCATGACATGGACTGACCAGGCAAATCCATGTGAAAGCTATGATCCCTTATTGATGTCACTTGTTAAATCCACTTTAATCAGTGTAAATGAAGGGGAGGAGACAGGTTAAAGAAGGATTTTAAAGCCGTGAGTGTGCAAGACAAAAGATTGAAGTGCCTTTGAACGGGATATGGTAGTACAGTAGGTGCCAGGTGCACCGGTTTGTGTCAAGAACTGCAACGCTGCTGGGTTTGTCACGCTCAGTTTACCGTGTGTATCCAGAATGGTCCACCACCCAAAGGACATCCAGCCAACTTCACACAACTGTGGGAAGCAATGGAGTCAACATTGACCAGCATCCCTGTGGAACGCTTTCGACATCTTATAGAGTCCATGCCTCAACAAATTGAAGCTGTTCTGAGGGCAAAAGGGGGGGGGGGTGTAACTCAATATTAGGATGTTTGGTATGCTCAGTGTATATACCACCACCCAGTGATAGTGGGAGGACAAAGGAGGCAGGTACTCTGGCACAGGTAGACCCCATCTGTGCACGTGCCTGCCCCCTCCTGAACTTCAGTCTCCCCCCACCCATGAGACTGATTTGACCCTCCCTCCTCTTATTACTGCAATTCCATGGTAACGGAATTACACACTCAGATTTTTCACTTTAAAATGTATACCAAACAAAAACCATTGATTTAAAAGTTTAAACAATAGAGTTCTGTGCACAAGGACTACTTCCAACAATTTCCACAGAATATTTTACAAAAACACTTTCACAGGAAGAACTGTGCAGATACGAAGTTTGGTAACAGAACAAAACTAAAGGAGACTTTGCCGTTAGATGTCTCAAATTGAGGGAGCGTGCAATTTGCATGCTGACTGCAAGAATGTCCACCAGAGCTGTTGCTAGAAAATGTAATGTTCATTGCGCTACCATAAGCCACCTACGTCATTTTGGAGAATTTGGCAGTACGTCCAACCGCAGACCACGTGTATGGCGTTGTTGGCAAACAGTTTGATGATGTCAACGTTGTAAAAAGAGTGCCCCATCGTGGCGGTGGGGTTATGGTATGGGCAGGCATAAACTACGTACAATTAACACAATTGCATTTTATCTATGGCAATTTGAATGTACTGAGATACCATGACCAGATCCTGAGGCACAATGTCGTGCCATTCATCCACCGCCATCACCTCATGTTTCAGCATGATTAATACATTGCCCCATGTCGCAAGGATCTGTACACCAGTCCTGGAAGCTGAAAATGTCCCAGTTCTTCCATGGCCTGCATACTCAGACGTGCCACCCATTGAGCATGTTTGGGATTGTCTGGATCGCCGTGTACGACTGCGCATTCCAGTTCCCCGCAATATCCATCAACTTCACACAGACATTGAAGAGGAGTGGGGCAACATTGAGCATGTTTGGGATTGTCTGGATCGCCGTGTACGACTGCGCATTCCAGTTCCCCGCAATATCCATCAACTTCCCCCAGCCATTGAAGAGGAGTGGGGCAACATTCCACAGGCCACAATTAACAGTCTGATCAACTAACTATATGCTAAAGATATGTGTGGCCCTGCATGAGGCAAATTGTGGTCACGCCACAGACTGACT
The DNA here is from genome assembly GCF_045791955.1 of Oncorhynchus clarkii lewisi. Classification (NCBI taxonomy): domain Eukaryota; kingdom Metazoa; phylum Chordata; class Actinopteri; order Salmoniformes; family Salmonidae; genus Oncorhynchus; species Oncorhynchus clarkii. The sequence goes on from NC_092154.1 coordinate 27,678,386, forward strand.
GGTTTTCTGATCCACGCCCTTACCTTTTTTTTAAGGTATCTGTGACCAACTGTATTCTCAGTCATGTTAAATCCATAGATTAGGGCCTAACAAATGTATTTATGTTGACTCATTTTCTTATATGAACTGTAACTAAGTAAAATCTTTGAAATTGTTGCATGTTGCCTTTATATTTTTGTTCAGTTCAGAATGAAGTGTATTGAATTGAGTAAAAAATATATAATAACACCTACAGTATGAAACACCATTCAAAACCGTTTTTCAAGGTAGCCTATGAAGTTAAAAGTAGTTCAAACTATGCTATTAGAGTGCTGCAGGGCATGCGTAGAGTTGTTTACTTACTTTCTTAGATCCAATCCTGATATTTACGTTCATGGAACGCTGCTTAAATTTCCGTTCCTTTCTTTCCGGTATTCAAATGCAAACTTCAAAATAAAAGTAAAAAATAATTATTTTTTTAATCAATGGCTTCTAATATTATTGCAAGCAAATGTGATAAATGATTAATGAAAACAAGAATTTGGGATTTCAATTATTTTATACCAGTAAGAACTCATTCAATATTGAGACTGGTATTTATTGGCCTGTAGCAGTGTTGCCACGTGATATTTCCAGCAGGCAGCGCTGTTAACACTTTCCAAAGACCTTGATTCTATTTGAGTCAGTTTTACATTGCAAACTCTACTACGCCCAAACTTAAAAGGAAAGGATTGGGTACTGGTGTGGATAGACGAAATCAACATGCATTTGCATGGCTGGTTTGGGGCCGGTGATAGGTTTTGTTTACACGAAACAGTATCCCTTTCTGAAGGTCATGGACGCATTCGAGCGGATTAATTTTGTCAAGTCCTTTACCATCGTTGGTCACCGTCTTTCAAAGTGTGTTGCATTCTGGGGCACTTTTTTTTAAACTTACGCCTACATGTTGACTGCATGTACGTTACACAAATCATGTGATCAAAGGTCATGACTGCAGCCGTGAATCCCAAAGTGTTGTGAAGAAACTCCAAGGATGATTTAACAGAGAGTGGCGATGGGCTTTAATAAACACATTAACTTCTGGACACACTCCCGACTTGATCGATGCAATTCATGTTCCACTTTTAAATAATAAAACGAGAATGAAATTGTTTTACAAGATATTAACCTCCGTAACTGTTAAACATTTAATTTGGGAAGTATATCTGTTAAATGTGTCAAGTCAATAAATCAGATATATAAGCATGTGACACATAATTAGTCACTCCTCTCCATTCTTTTGGATTAAATTGTGCAAACTCCAAACATATGCAGTGCTTGTTGTGATAACACTTCTCTCTGAAACCTGCAGCCCTGCTGTCTAGATCATTTTTACTCCCTCAGCTTTGGGACACCTGAGCAGATGGCAAAGGCACACGTGAAGGCTCAAATGGAAGGCTGAGGGGAAGGGGTGATTTGTGATTCAGCCCAAGTTCCGTAGTTGCTTTTCAACAACTTCATCCTGCATCCATCACCTGCATTGTGGGAGGCTCTATTGTCAACTAAACCAGTTTTTTGTTTGTTTGACCAATGCGAACATGACCAAAGACAAGACTGAAATGCAGTGGCGTAAAAAGTACCCAATTGTCATACTTGAGTAAAAGTAAAGATATCTTAAGTATAAAAAGTACATGTAATTGCTAAAATATACTTAAGTATCAAAAGTAAAAGTACACAGCATATATTAAACAAACCAGGCTGCAACATTTTCTTGTGTTTTTTTTTAATGAAAGATAGCCAGGGGCACACTCCAACACTCAGATATCATTTACAAAGCATTCAAAATGTAAGGAGTACTTCTGGGTGTCAGGGAAAACATATAGCGTAAAAAGTACATTGTTTTCTTTAGTAAAAGTAGTGAGGTTAAAGCTGTCAAAAATATAAATAGTAATGTACAGATACCCCCCAAAACGATTTAATTAGTATTAAAGTATTTTTACACCAATGCTGAAATTGAACCAATTTGCTGCGATTCATGTGTCACGATTCATGCATCCAATGTTGACAGAGCGACTTTTGAGGATTTTACATGTTGTGGTGTTCGTCTGCAAAGTTGTTTCCGCGGTCGCAAAAAGCTAAATTAACATCACACGAACTGAATTAAATGTAAACGGTTAAATGTAAAAGGCATTGAAAATAGAACGCTTGCGGTACGCTCAGTTGTCATTTCACAATGGTAAGCTTGTTTATGTGAGAAATCTTTAAAAAAAACATCAAATTTTGAAAAACGGATACTAAAATCTGAAAATACTACATGTCATGTCTAAAAATCTATATCTATCTTTCCTCTATAATGTTTTATGTCCAGATTCGAGAAGAAAGATGACGAGTTTAATGGTGAGCCTGTCACTGTCAGTTAGCCTTTTAATTATTGCACAACATCCAGCCAAATTGATGCAATGGTATTTTCCAGATTTCTGAACACTTTTTTCTTCATTGATTTAGTCATCCTAATTTTGGCCATTCTCCAATAACTTTTGAACGGATTATGATAGAGACTTGAGGTTTGGACCTGGGCATTTCTTAGAGGAGTATCTACACAACTAACATACAGTATTTACCCATTTGTCAAAATAAGCGTTTTTGATTGAACACCCTAAACATTATATCAAATGTCTGTGTGTATATATATATATATATACACACTACCGGTCAAAAGTTTTAGAACACCTACTCGTTCAAGGGTTTTTCTTTATTTTTACTATTTTCTACATTGTAGAATAATAGTGAAGACATACACTATGAAATAACACATATGGAATCATGTAGTAACCAAAAAAGGGTTAAACTAATCTAAATCAATGTTATAATTGAGATTCTTCAAATAGCCACCCTTTGCCTTGACCCACTTGCAGGCTATTGGCATTCTCTCAATCAGCTTCACCTGGAATGCTTTTCCAGCAGTCTTGAAGGGGTTCCCACATATGCTGAGCACTTGTTGGCTGCTTTTCCTTCACTCTGCAGTCTGACTCATCCCAAACCATCTCAATTTGGTTGAGGTCGGGGATTGTGGAGGCCGATCATCTGATGCAGCACTCCATCACTCTCCTTCTTGGTAAAATAGACCTTACACATTCTGGAGGTGTGTTGAGTCATTTTCCTGTTGAAAAACAAATGATAGTCCGACTAAGCCCAAACCAGATGGATTGCGTATCGCTGCAGAATGCTGTGGTAGCCATGCTGGTTAAGTGTGCATTGAATTCTAAATAAATCACAGACAGTGTCACCAGTAAATCACCCCCACACCTAAACACCTCCTCCTCCATGCTTTATAGTGGGAAATATACAATCAGAGATCCTCCATTCACCCACACCGCACTTACAAAAACACAGTGATTGGAACCAAAAATCTCCAATTTGGACTCCATACCAATGGACAAATTTCCACCGGTCTAATATCCATTGCTCGTATTTCTTGGCCCAAGCAAGTATCTTCTTATTATTGGTGTCCTTCAGTAGTGGTTTCTTTGCAGCAATTTGACCATGAAAGCCTGATTCACAGTCTCCTCGGGACAGTTGATGTTGAGTTGTGTCTTTACTTGAACTCTGTGAAGCATTTATTTGGGCTGCAATTTCTGAGGCCGAATGAATTTCCCGATAGGCTTGGCCAACGTGCCTTGGCGGAGTTGGTGTCTACAAAAAAATGGCATTACCATTGCTCTCTATAAGCACTGTGACAACCAATCCGTGTGACAACCAACCTTGGTCTCCCCCTTCTCCACGTGCTTTACATACGACAATTTGTTTTGAGCAGACTTCGCCAGCCGCTTTGAACAGGGTACGCGGCTCACACCCCAACCCTCACCGGGGACGCTGCATGGTTTCAAAATGTGCAATCACTTTTCACCTGTGAGGAAGCCTTGGCATAGAGCTCTGTAAATATTGTACATCTTTCTTGCAATTGTGACGTGTTTTTATATATATTTTTCATTTTAAAAATACTTTTGGGGTTTTTTCATTACCAGTTGAGGGTTAAGCAAAAATATCTGTTGGTGACCTCTGGAATTGCAGGACTGACAATGGCAAATCTGTTTACTTGACTTGGCTAGCTATAGCTAGCCAGCTGGCTAATCTAACTTGAATAATGCATCAACACCTGATCAACACAGCAAAAGCTTTTTATTCCACCTGCTCCTGTTTCTGTAAGGATGTGGACTGTGGTGTGGTGGTCTCTCGGGCTCTTATATCTCCCGAATCATCACCCAGGTAGGTACTACACATTTGGTGGTGGATGTTCCAGCCTACCTACAGAGGAGTAGCTGTGAACTTCAGCCACAGAGGTGCCTGATGCAAAACTCCGGGCCTGTCTGACTGATGTTTCTCCCTCCCTGGCAGTACCATCAATGCCACCACCACTCAAGCTATACCTTTACTGAATTGCATTATTTAGCTGTGGGAGACTATCTCCCATGAAATGCCAGCTCCCTGAATTTATTTAGATTTTTTTTTTTTAAAGTGACTGAGATTGGGAGATTCTGGTCTAGAGTAATCGCCAATCCCACAACACACTGGTTAGCCACACATCTCTCATTCAAACAGTATAGCTAATTTGTTTGAATGAGGAAGTGTAGAGCACCCAAAACCACCCTGCTCACAAGACAGTGGCATACAATACCCCCTCAACCCCCTGTGTGTGTGTGTGTGTGTGTGTGTGTGTGTGTGTGTGTGTGGGAGGAGGGGCATAAGGCAGAAGACACATTTCCATTCTCATCAATACACAGTGAAGTATCTATTTTATGCTATTGCCAGGTTGTGTTGTCCTGCCGGAGGGAGGCGGCCTGGGCGGACACTGAGGAGAAGGTCAGCTGATCAGTTAGGTGGTCAGTCATTTGATCATGTTCTGTGCTGCTAAACTCCTCCTGGTCTCTGGTCTCTGACTCTGGAGCATTATTTTCTCTGTAGAATCTCCTCCTGAAGCTCTTCAGCTGTGGCAGCTCACAACACGTCTCCACCACCACCAACAGACACACCAAGCCAAGCAACAGGTACACTAACACAGAGGGAGAGTGATGAGAAACAGGGGAGAATAGGATTAATCACACATGAAACTGATATAGTAATTCATTGGTGGTTCTGTTATGGTTATAGTAACTTACAAGTGATGGCTAGACTATAGCATGTGGTCGAGGTTATGATTGTGTTATTATTAGGGCTGTCAAGAGTTGATACGTTAACTCAAGTTAACTTTTTGTAATTTTATTGCCCAATAATTTTTTATCGTGCTTAATCGTCTTTTCTGAAACCTTTCAAAATACACTGACAACATCCCAAATACCCAATCGATACAGCTAAAAACAACCATGCATTCTAAAAGCAAGTTCACTTTGAGGTTAAAGAAAGTCTGCTTTTTTCAATTTATCTAATTTTGCTAACCATTATCTTAGACCAAATCAAGTCATCAATATTTTTTTTTTAATTATGAAAAATCTTAATTTTTGCTTAATTTAAGCAAATTCAGAATTTGTGATTAATCACAGCAAATCCTGGAAATAACTTGATAAAAATGTTTTATCGTTTGACCGAGCTAGTTGTTATGGTTAGTTTATGGTTTTATAACTCATACCCTGATGAAGAGAGCTTGCTGTCAAAATGTTGTTAAATCAATTATTGCATCGGAGCTACTACATTGGAGCCAGTGGTGTAAAGTACTAAAGTAAAAATACTTTAACATACTACTTATGTCATTTTTTGGGGTATCTGTAATTTACTTTACTATTTATATTTTTGACAACTTTTACTCCACTGCATTCCTAATGAAAATAATGTACATTTTACTCCACACATTTTCCCTGACACCCAAAAGTACTCTTTACATTTTGAATGCTTAGCAGGACAGGAAAATGGTCCAATTCACACACTTATCAAGAGAACATCCCTCGTCATCCCTACTAAACACAAATGCTTGGTTTGTAAATTATGTCTGAGTGTTGGAAGTGTTGGATCTGTAAATGAATATAATTAATGTGAAATGATTTATACTTTTACTTTTGATACTTAAGTATATTTTAGCAATTATATTGACTTTTAATACTTCATTATATTTAAAACCAAATAATTTTACTCAAGTAGTAATTTACTGGGTGACTTTCACTTTTACTTGAGTCAAGTTCTATTAGGGTATCTTTACTTTTACTAATGTATGACAATTTGGTACTTTTCCCACCACTGAGTGGTGTTTCCATTCTGAAAAATAACTTATAGGACATGGCTAAAGACTGTAGTGTAGCTAAAGACTGTAGTGTGCACTGTTTTTATACACTGTATACACACACTTAAAGTGACATCAAACTGGATTGAACAGATTATATTTCTTATCTATGGAATCTATTGTTGCATGGCAGTAGGGCAGGCGATCTATCTTGCTTTTTCATTAGTATCTTTGACAAGGTAAATAGCAGTGAGGGCTGAGGTTCACGGCTTTGCTATGGTTAGGTGTTGGTTGTGTTACAGTAACTTACGTGTAATAGCCAGCTTATATAGCGTGCGGTGAGAGTTGGGAACGGTATTGTGAGTCTCTCCAGGTACATAGTCTCCTAGGCCAATTGTAGTAAGCGAGATGAAGCAGAAGTAGAGGGACTCCAGGTAGCTCCATAGAGGCTCCAGCCTGCAGAACACTACCGCTGGTAGGAGGAAGAGGAGCAGTGCTGCAACAACGGATAGACATGCCGCATGGACAGCGGCAAACTTTGGTTTGGACACTACTCCCCATCGCAGGTGAAGGTACGCCACAGGCCGGCGTGTCACCAGGACCATGATTCTTTGTACCAGGGCGGAGAGGAAGAGGAGAGTGACGGGGATTCCGAGAAGAGAGTAGAACACACAGAATGCCTTTCCTCCATCTGACAGTGGTACAGTGTGACCATAGCCTGCAACAACATGCACACACACCTTTTTAAATGCAATACCTATCCTGGAGGCTGACAGCCCTGCTCAGGTACAGGCAACTTCAGATTTATCCACTTCCACTGAAAATATATTTTTTAATTGAATTTTGACATTAGTTCCCCCTCAAAGAAATGGCTTATTCAATTCATCTTAATGTTTTCACAATTATCTAGTAGTGATCCAACTTTGTGATACCCATCTTGGGAAGATGAAACCAACTTTAAATAACTACATTTTAGCAAAGGTTAAAATCACACTGACCAACCCACCTAAACCTACCCGTGGTGGTTAGAACTGTGCTGGTAAAGAACAGAGAGGATATGAAGTCCCAGTTGTTTTCGCTAGCGTTACCGAGCACCGACACGCCGTAGTTATTGGCATGCAGCGCGCGGGTCAGAAGCTCCTCGAGCCTTTCGTCAGACACGCACACGTTGTCCCAGAGAAACTTTTGCCGGGCGGTCTCCAGCTGTTCGCGCAGCCGTTGCTCATATGGAAGCTCAACCGCGGAGAAGACCCATGCGCCAAGAATCAGGTAGAGCGCATAGCCTGACAGCAGCAATGCGAAACTCAGCTCTGACCGGTGTCGTTCCACCAGACTCGCGCACTGGCGGTACATTCTGAAACTGGACCTGACTTACAACTGTTTCTTTCAAATTCTGTGATGCGGTCAATTTATTATGTCTAATTTTCACATTACTGATAGTTGTTATCGATGAGAGTTAATATCTTAAAGTATTCTGTCCAGATGGTGTGATCTTCTTTTCCTCATTCCATGATACAACCCTTGTCAAGGTGACGCGCGACCTGTCCTGAGGACGGGACGCGTGACGTCGTTGGTTCTCACTGGGCCAGGTAGACTTTAAAGGTGAGGTGTGTGGTTGCAGGGCAGCCGGTCTTGCCGGTTTGGGCTGGTTGTTATCACTCTGCTGCTCTAGTGCATGACAGGGACAAAGGCTATAAGGGCCCGCCTGTCGCTTAAACCAATATTTAATTACAGAATATGTTAAGGCAAGGGTCAGCTTTAGGTTTTGGCTAGTCGGTTTAAGAGTCAGCTGTGTACCTAAAGTCTCTCCTGCATGACAGCATTTTTAACACACCGACCCAAAACCTTATTTCGTAATGAAATACATTGTTGGTTAAAACAATGTTGTATATACAGTATATATAACAATTGTATTTTTTTGTATGCCCATTCCTGCCTACACCTTTCTTCCCCCACTAGATGGAGGCAGAATACGTATATTTTTTAACTGTGGTTGAGACAGGTGCATTGGAAGATATTGTCTGAATTCTCATTTAAACAATTCGTTTGTTACTTTACATTCACATCAGGCAATTCGATTGAAGCCATCTGTAGGTGGTCCACCAAAAAACATGTTAACAGTGAAACAAATGCATCACATTCACATGAGAGCACTTTGATTGTTATGATCTGTACTAGTGCTCAAGGAAAACCATTCCATAAAAATGTTTAAGCATTATCTCTTTATAAAGTATCTTAAAGAGGCAATCTGGGATTTGAAAAACAACAAAACTGCAATTTATTTATTTAACCTTTATTTCAACAGGGAATCATATTGAGATCCATGTCTCCTTTTTTAAATGAGCCCTACAGAATAATATAAAAATACACATTTTAAATGTGAAGTGCAATCAATAGTAATACAATCAATCAAAACAGTAAGTATAACCTTGCATGAGCCTTGGCTTGTGCGAGAGAGAAAGGCTCCTGCCATATGAGCCGATCTCCTGTTTCTGTAGCGAGAGGCAGCTTGATGTACAAGTACACCCCTTGGACAGGAGGCTAGTCTATCGCAGGGCCCAACCTGGTCTCAGAGCATTTCTTAATATTCTGTACATAAATCTGAGACACTCCATGTAAATGTTATGTTTGGTATGGTGTGGTTACATAAGACAGATGGTTACTTAAGGCAAAAACAAAAGTAGGGTGGTTGGTCAGGGTGGATGGGTAGGTGTATAATGCGAACGTCTCGCAACCCAAATGTTGCATATTCGAATCTCATCACGGACAACTTTAGCTAATTAGCAACTACCTACTTCTTTTTAGCTAACCCTTCCCCTCTCCCTAACCTTAACCCTTTAACCCTAACCCTTAGCTTAGATAACGTTAGCCACCCAACTAACGTTAGCCACAACAAATTGGAATTCGTAACATGTACGTTTTTCAAATTCGTAACATATTGTATGAATTTCAATTCGTAACATATCATACGAAATGGATGATGGACATGCACAAATGAATGCATACCATACGAAACATAACATATAGGGTGGGGAGAACAAGTATTTGATACACTGCCGATTTTGCAGGTTTTCCCACTTACAAAGCATGTAGAGGTCTGTAATTTTTATCATAGGTCCACTTCAACTGTGAGAGACGGAATCTAAAACAAAAATCCAGAAAATCAAGTTTCATATAGTTTACAGTAACAATGAAAGTTCAAGTTATTGCTATTGTAGCCACCATGTCTGGTGCATAGCCCTTTCTTGCATTCAAATGACCTAGTGGCCTAAAGGGTGGAATGTAATTCATATTTTACATAATTTCATAATTAATAAACATTATTTCAAAAAACCTGTTGAAAGTCCGGTGTTTCTATGTCAACAGTTTTGTTATATTTCTTTTGTGATGTAAACTCAAAATGTAATACATTTCAACTGTTACATTACATATCTGATATGGTACATTTGTTTTCTTTTTTTTAAAGCCCATAACCATGTGTGTGAGGTGTATACTTTTGTTTCAAAGTAGGTTTGTTTAAGACTACATCGAAACACTGACCCTGATTCAGCCCACTGCAGTAAAAGGTTACGGCTTGGTTACAGTATCAGGCAAAGGCACAACTATATGAAAGGCAGTGTCAGACATGCACTAAGGACCAAAAAAGAAAGTGTCTAAAACCTAACACATGAAATGTTCTGGAAGGCATGTTCCTCAGTTCTTATAAAAAGCCACAGATGTCTATGATATGCTTTCTTCTTTACTCCTAACCGTAATGTGCAGAGCGCTAAGGACATTGGAGATAAGGCAAGAGCAATGTGAGGAAGTAGGCAAATGACACTCATAAGAGTATAAATAGTCGAGGTGAGGAGTCATTACGCAAAACATCAGCTAAGTTGCTTAGCGATGACCAGGGAGGGTAGGTCTTGCTAGCTGTTGGATAGGCAACCAGCCAAGGTGCTGTTTTGCATGCTGTTCGGAAGAAACATACAAAATACAAGGGGATATCTAGGAGATGCTGTATGACAACATGGTATCCAGTGAAAACACATCATAAGGCATTGAACACCATACAATGGACATGACGTCCTGACCTTGATACTGAAGGCCATTTAAGAACACTGGTTAAGGAGTTGAGGTAATGTCGGACCTGATTAACTAAGCATTTGCATCAGCAAAGCCTTGCACATTTTCGAAATCAGGATTTTTTAGTTAGTCTCTCTAGTGTCCAGTGTGAACAGACATACAGTATAGGGGTGGTTTACTGGACACAGATTAAGCCTAGTTCTGGACTGAAAGTGAAAGGTAGCCTAGTGGGTAAGAGTGTTGGGTCAGTAACAGAAAGGTTGCTGGTTCAACTCTCTGAGCTGACTAGCTGAAACATCTGTTGATGTGTCCTTGAGCAAGGCACGTAACCCTAATTGCTCCTGCAAGTTACTCTGGATAAGAGCCTCTGCTAAAATGTAAAAAGGATTCTGAATGTAGAATCTCCATTGAAAGTGCTCTTTAGTCCAAGACATAAAGCTTGAAATACACAATAAGTGCATGCATTGACACACTCACACTCTCTCTCCTCACACACACTTGGTGAACGTTTCATAAAAATCCTGTAATTTGAGACGTAGCCTAGCCATGGTTGGTTACACTAACATTACAGCGGGTAATTACTCATTATTACACTGTAAGGTTACTTCGGGTTAGTATTAGGGTTAGGTTTGATGCTAGGGTAAGGCTTGAACCGGAATGTGGACATGAAGCTAGGGTTAGACTTGCGGTTGAGGCTAAAGTTAGGGTTGAACTGGATGTTAACATGAAGCTAGTGTTAGGGTTGTGGTTGACGCTAGGATAAGGGTGGAACTGGGTTGTGGTTTAGGCTAGGATTGGGGTTGAACCGGGATGTGAACATAAAGCTAGGTTTAGAGGAGAGGTTGAGACTAAGGTTACAGTTGAACCAGGATATGGACATGAAGCTAGGGTTAGGGTTGTGTCTAGGGTTTAATAATGAGTAATTACACAACTTATTACAATGTAATTAAATGAGTAGTTACACAGTAATAAGGACACTAATGTAAAGGGTTAACACTTCTTTTCACCTGTTACTCCTGGAGGAGTTGGGGTAGATTAAGCCTACCATCTACTGCTCTTCAAGTTTATTTGCCAGCGGAAGGAGCTATTTTTGGGTCATTGCCTGCATTTGGAGAAGAAAAAAATACATTTAGCCTAACAGCCAACATTAGGTACAATACTAGAAATATACACGTACATAGGTCTAAACATAACAAAATGTTGCTATAATCCTACCTTGAAAGAAACGATGTGGTTCCAGAATCACCTCTCTGACATAGGGTCCAGCATATCTCTTGATGATTTCTTCCTCAAAGAAATCTCGAGCCATGATACCTGAAAAAGGAGGCAACAGTGAATTATTTTGGAACACATAACAGTCTGTGCAGTGTAGGCTACAATATTGTATGTACCTTTTTTATTTGTAAATAGCCAATTTACCATCAAAAATATGGGCCTGGTCCCTGGCGAGAAATTGCCCCCCACACATGGAGTTAGAGCAGATGCTTGGGACTCGGCTTGCTTGACCATCTTCCTTTCTTTTGCTCAAGGGCCACGGTTGATTCGTTTGGGAAGATGACATCATTGAATGTCTCGCCAGCTTTGATCCATGCCTGGGCCTGTGTAACCGATGTGAAATGGCTAGCTAGTTAGCGGTGGTGCGCGCTAATAGCGTTTCAATCGGTGACGTCACTTGCTTTGAGACCTTGAAGTAGTGGTTCCCCTTGCTCTGCAAGGGCTGTGGCTTTTGTGGAGCAATGGGTAACGATGCTTCGTGGGTGTCAATTGTTGATGTGTGCAGAGGGTCCCTGGTTCGAGCCTGGGTATGGTCGAGGGGACGGACTAAAGTTATACTGTTACACCTGCAGGATGCAAAGTTCTTGGTTTGTCAGACAAATCATCAGGTCGAAACAACAGAACGGTACAAAACAAGCGAATACACATGGTTAATGTTAAAAATATATATATATATATTTTTTTAAACGTGTCTTACCGAGCATTTCCATCAATCCACACAAGTTTATTCTACTCTCTTCTGACTGTGATTAGAGTGATGTTGATGTCGTGCCGTGATGCCAGCAGATTACAGATGGCCTTTGCCGATCGCTCATCATCTTCATCATCATCTTCTTAAGCATTATTTTTAGCATTATTAGGCCAACTTTACAGTATTGTCGCCTACTGTAGCCTACCTGTTCATAGGCCACTGTAATCGATGGGGGCTCAGGGTGGTACCATTTTGCTCATCTGATGAAGGTGCACATGGATCAGATTCAAACTTTGAAGACCGAGATCGAGTCACTGAAGGCAGACCAGTAGAAAGAGAAACATTATCTGGGGGCAGAGATACGGGCGACAGCTGATGCATTAGTCCAGAGCCAGGCGGCATTGGCGGAGAGTCAGGTGGAGAATGGTGCGTTGATGGCGAGGAACGAGATGGAGTCCCAATCCATGCCAGGCACACCTGTGAGCTCTGGAACTCCACCTCCGACAGTCAGAGTCAACATACTCATCAGGTCATCGGTTCACCTTGACATTTACATTCCTCTTCTGACAACAGAACTTTGCCAACTGCTCACCAGGCAAAGCAAGGGCCATCCGGACCTTTATGCTGTTCTGCTATAGCCTAAAAAACAAATGCCGGTGGCTTATATTTATTTATTTAGTTATTGATCCATAAGGAATTACTATGGGAATAAATATCACTGAATTACATAAATATTGGAACAAAGTTGTCTAATGAAGGTAAACAAATGGTTGCTTACTGGAAAATACTCTTTCAAACACACACGGTCACATTGTACAGAGCCATTATGGCTATTAGCAGGGCTATATTTTGGCCTTTATATGCGAGCGGTTCACAATTGGCCCAGCGTTTCTCTCCCTCTAAAAACAGAAATAAATGTTTTGGCCTTAACAAATATTATTTTGGCCTTTATTCAGATTACCATCGCTCACTCATTAAATAACCTCTAAAATATTGCTATATATTATCAAGTCGATGGCACAGTCACATAGCCAGCACCTACATAAAGCTGAGTGACTCACTCATTCATGGCTTTGTATCAAAATAAATAAGTACCAACATTCTTTCTGATAGTCTTTAATAAAGAAATGTTTTGGTTATCCTGACCTGGACACAGTGTACAGTATTATAATAGCCCATTATAGGCTATTAGCAGGACAATATACCTTTACCAACACCTCTCTGTATTTTGATACTTTGTGGAAGGGGGCTCCGGAGTGGATGGGTGCTCCCGCAGTGCAAAATGCGTTGCTACAGATGCAGGTTCGATACCCATGTCGGCCGCCACCGGGAGACCCGTGAGGCAGCTTTTGGTTTTAATTTAGAATCCTTCAATCCTCTATATGTAATTATTGGCAGAGAATCACATCACTTTTTAAAATATACTGTAGGCGACATGAGTCTCACTAGTGTTGAGTAATGTGCTGTTAAAAGTGGTGTAGGTCTTATTTATTTAAAGAGCATATTGAAGTTAGAAGCAATAGGATTTGAAGCAATAGCCTACAACTATTTTAGCACCATTTCGCGCTGCTCTGAGACAATCATGGGGACTGGTCTCGATAAATCAATGAGATTTTTATTTTCACTGAATCTCCGTTTGGGTATTGGTTAGACTACAATTATGTAGAAATGTTATGCTCATAGTGTAACCTTTATTTAACTAGGCAAGTCAGTTAAGAACAAATTCTTATTTACAAGGACTGGAATAGAAACACCATACTATTAATCAAAATAATTAAGCAAGATTTCTTAAAATCCGTCCCATAAACTGTTCTTACAAAAAAGAAACTATATACAGCAACTATTGAAGGCTATCAAATGCTTCTCAAAGATGTCCTCTGGTGGTCAAACTAGCACTAACTAGTATTAAGGGTACCAGTGGTTGACACTTAAATAACGTACCATAGAATTCTCAGGCATCATGCAAGCTGTGCCGCAGTACACTGCAACTTTTCAAGGACGAACCACTGTACTGTAGCCTAGGCTACATGGTTAGACAAAAGGTTTCCAGAGATGGGACCAAGTCACAAGTAAGTCTCAAGTCTTAGCACTCAAGTCCCAAGTCAAGTCCCAAGTCAAGACAGGCAAGTCTGAGTCAAGTCTCAAGTCAAGACCAACAAGTCTCAAGTCAAGTCTCAAGTCCTAAACTTTGAGTTTTGACTCCTAAACAAGCCATAATGTGCTCTTCACCAAATGTACATTTGAAGTCGGAAGTTTACATACACTTAGGTTGGAGTCATTAAAACTAGTTTTTCAACCACTCCACAAATGTGTTGTTAACAAACTATTTTTTATAGTTTTGGCAAGTCGGTTAGGACATCTACTTTGTGCATGACACAATACATTTTTCCAACAATTGTTTACAGACAGATTATTTCACTTATAATTCACTGTATCACAATTCCAGGGGGTCAGAAGTTTACATACACTAAGTTGACTGTGCAATCAAACAGCTTGGAAAATTCCAGAAAATGAAGTTATGGCTATAGAAGCTTCTGATACATCCATCTGTAACTGTGGATGTATTTCAAGGCCTACCTTCAACCTCAGTGCCTCTGTGGTTAACATCAATGGAAAATCAAAAGAAATCAGCCAAGATCTCAGAAAATAAATGATAAACCTCCAAGTCTGGTTTATCCTTGGGAGCAATTTCCAAACGCCTGAAGGTACCACGTTCATCTGTACAAACAATAGTACGCAAGTATAAACACCATGGGAACACGCAGTAGTCATACCGCTCAAGAAGGAGACATGTTCTGTCTCCTAGAGAGGACCGTACTTTGGTGCGAAAAGTGAAAATCAATCGCAGAACAACAGCAATGGACCTTGTGAAGATGCTGGAGGAAACCGGTACAAAAGTATCTATATCCACAGTAAAAACGGATCCTATATCGACATAACCTGAAAGGCCGCTCAGCAAGGAAGAAGCCACTGCTCCAAAACTGCTATAAATAAGCCAGACTACGGTTTGCAACTGCACATGGGGACAAAGATCATACTTTTTGGAGAAATGTCCTCAGGTCTGATGAAACAAAAATAGAACTGTTTGGCCATAATGACCATCGTTATGTTTGGAGGAAAAGGGGGAGGCTTGCAAGCTGAAGAACACCATCCCAACCATGAAGTACGGGGGTGGCAGCATCAGGAGGGACTGGTGCACTTAACTGCAGGAGGGACTGGTGCACTTCACAAAATAGATGGCATCATGAGGTAGGAAAATTATGTGGATATATTGAAGCAACATCTCAAGACATCAGTCAGGAAGTTAAAGCTTGTTTGCAAATGGATCTTCCAAATGGACAATGACCACAAGCATACTTTCAAAGTTGTGGCAAAATGGCTTAAGGACAACAAAGTCAAGGTATTGGAGTGGCCATCACAAAGCCCTGACCTCAAACCTATAGAAAATGTGTGGGCAGAACTGAAAAAATGTGTGCGAGCAAGGAGGCCTACAAACCTGTCTCAGTTACACCAGCTCTGTCAGGAGGAATGGGACAAAATTCACCCAACTTATTGTGGGAAGCTTGTGGAAGGCTACCTGAAACATTTGACCCAAGTGAAACAATTTAAAGGCAATGCTACTATATACTAATTGAGTGTATGTAAACTTCTGACCCACTGGGAATGTGATGAAAGAAAAAAAGCTGAAATCAATCATTCTCTCTACTATTATTCTGGTGATCCTAACTGACCTAAAACAGGGAATATTTACTAGGATTAAATGTCAGGAATTGTGAAAAAACTGAGTTTAAATGTATTTGGCTAAGGTGTATGTAAACTTCCGACTTCAAATGTAATACCATTTATATTTTTAACAAGAGTAATAGTTAGTATATTACATTTACACAAATCATGAATGCTTTTAAAAATATATTTATTATTTTCCAAATAAACGTTATATTTCCATGGAAATACATGGGTAGCCGTAAGAAAGACCCCCCAATAGCGATCGACTATCGAGGATCGCTATGGGGTGCAATTGGGCAATGTAGGCTTATACACAATCGCCCAACCTTACACACACACACACACACACACACACACACACTGTGTGTGTGGTTACAGTAGGCTAACATATGTCAATGGCTTTAGGAACAGCAGTAACATCAGGCAGGATTTAGGCTACCAACTGCCTAGCCAGGTGTAGCTCAATCTTGGGTGCAATGATCATGTTCCCGCACTGACTGAATGTGTGGAGGCTCATTGATTTAACATTACGTTAGCCATCATGCTACACTAGCAAAGTTATGAATGATATAGCTGTCGGCTATATTAGCCACGACTTACCGTTCTTTGTGCAGCTTCAAATGTCAAACAAAGTTGGAAGTTGTTGCGCCCCCGTCTGTCATTTTCTTCCCTCATGTTTTGCAAGTTGCAATAAGTTTTTTGTTGATACAGCATAGTCTTTATATCCGAAAATAATATTTTTGGGTATCATCTTTCCAAGGACTCCATCTTAATTTACCCGCCAACGTTCCTCTGCACTGCCACTCGCAACTTTTTCTCAGCTGGCACATTTTATTGGCTGCTGTCCGATTCAAACTGTAATCTGTAAAATGAAGAGTTGACGCACTGCACACTTTTTTAAATAGCATCATTTTTTATATTTGGGCTTGAGGAGGGTATCAAGTCAGTTCGAGTCAAAAGGCTCAAGTCCAAGTCAAGTCACGAGTCATTGGTGTTAAAGTCAAAGTCGAGTTGCATGTCATCATATTTGTGACTCGAGTCCACACCTCTGTAGGTTTCTACCAATATCCATTTTCATCTGAAGAACCCTTCTTCGATGATTCTTTGGGTGGCAAGAAAGATTCTTTGGAAGGCAAATGTTATACATCTGAATAAGCTTTTTCATTGTAATTTTTTCTTTATTTTAAATAGTGCCTGAGCATTAATGTTAACCTCAGTGTTTAAACTTTAACATCAAGAGTTTGAGTAATCTGATACATTTAGGTGTGAGCATGTTTAAAACCGTACCTATATGGGAAAATACAGTGCATTCGGAAAGTATTCAGACACCTTGACGTTTCCACATTTTTTTTAGAGATAAAGGAAAACAGCCCCGCCCACAACCATAAGGCTCTCCAGAGGGTAGTGAGGTCTGCACAACGCATCCCCGGGGGCAAACTACCTGCTCTCCAGGACACCTACACCACCCGATGTCACAGGAAGGCCAAAAATATCATCAAGGACAACAACCACCCGAGCCACTGCCTGTTCACCCCGCTATCATCCAGAAGGCGAGGTCAGTACAGGTGCATCAAAGCTGGGACCGAGAGACTGAAAAACAGCTTCTATCTCAAGGCCATCAGACTGTTCAACAGCCATCACTAACATTGAGTGGCTGCTGCCAACATACTGACTCAACTCTAGCCACTTTAATAATGGAAACATTGATGTAATCAATTTATCACTAGCCACTTTATATAATGCTTACATACCCCACATTACTCATCTCATATGTATATACTGTACGCTATACCATCTACTGCATCTTGCCATTTTGATGTAATGTATCACTAGCCACTTTAAACAAGGCCACTTTTTATAATGTTTTCATACCCTACATTACTCATCTCATATGTATATACTGTACTCTATACCATCTACTGCATCTTGCCTACGCCGTTCGAGCATCAATCATTCATATATTTTTATGTACATATTCGTATTCGTATATATTGTTGTGAAATTGTTAGGTTATATTACTTGTTAGATATTACTGCATGGTCGGAACTAGAAGCACAAGCATTTCGCTATACTCCCATTAACATCTGCTAACCATGTGTATGTTACAAATACATTTGATTTGATTTTGATATGGTTCAATCAAGCCACACATCAACAAACTTTCTCTCATCAGCGCATTTTCGAGGCAAATTGGATAAAATCATTGCATTTGCCATGCAAAATAGCAGAATTGCTGTAGCAAAATCAAGCTCTTTTGCCTGCAAATATCACAGAAAATCCCGCAAAATCCTGGAGGGATTGTAAAACATTTAAAAACAATCCCATCATTATCGTATTTCCCAGCGTGCTCTATTGCTGGTTGATTTTCAGAATGGTTTGTTTCCATATCTGTGTTTTTGCATGTACATTGATTGTTTGATTATGCTACACGAAGATAAATAACATACATTTATAATTTTAATACTTATCCTGTCTGTTAGTAGTTGGATTTATTGCACACGTTACTGAGATAGTTGTTCCAGTTTAGATGATTTAGGTCAGGCGTGTCAAACTCATTCCACGGAGGGTTTAGTGTCTGTTGGTTTTGATTTTTACTTTCAATTAAGACAGAGACATCCAGGTGAGGAGGGATTCTATGAAAAACCCTAAATAGACCTCTCTGAAAAGGGTTTTATCTAGCACCAAAAAGGGTTCCCCTAAAGGGAAAAACCGAACAACTCTATGTGGTTCTATTTAGCGTCTTTCTTTTCTAAGAGTGTAGCCAGCCTATTTGTTGGTAAATGTAATCTCATGCAAGAAAATGGACAGTGTTGCTTGAATTGCAAAAAGAGGGAGAATACGTTTAAGAACCCATTGAGCTATAGTTTACTTCCAGATAGGTTGAAAATATCGGCAAAATTTTCTAACAGCTTGGATTTCAAACTCATGCCGTTGCTTGAGATTATTGCATTGACCATCTGAGATTCAATGCCATCGGGTTTGCGGTGAAACATCGAGAGCGCAGGCGCACCAGGACAAACTCGTAGCCTGCGGAGCTGCTTTAGCTCTGTGATAAAGAATCTACATCAAACCAGCCTCGGTGCATTGTTACCATGAGCTTCTTCATCCCACAGACTCTTACTTATCTAGACTATTTCACTTTTGCGACCAGCTTTCATAAAGCTTGAAGCCCCGAACGACACCTCCTGACCACAGAATGCACGGGGGAAAAAGAGGTTTGGTGGCACCTCAGAACACTTTTTTGGAGAACATTGTCCGGCGCTCAAGTGGTAAGAGTTCCTTCCCTCTGTTAGTAGCATTAAATGGTTCAAGTGCATGTAGAAACAAGTGTAGATTAGCCTACAATTACCAAATCTGTTGAATTTCGCTAATGATGTCAAACCCAATTTTCTGAATGAATGATGCTGTGCATTAATTTCAGGGCCATTAGGCATAATTATTATTATTTTGTCGGCGAATAAGCAGATGCAATAGCCTGTGGTTGCAAACCTGATACTGTATTTTTTTTGTAGATAAGCAAGGTCTGTGAATAGCAGAGCCACGGTGGTTTATTTAAAAACTCCAAGACACCCTCTGTTGGCAGTTTATAGATAGGCCTATACAGAAGACGATCATGTGCCACTTAATAATAACTTACTGCGCTTTATGCGATGCATACAATTTATTGATGTAGCCTATAGGCAATAAGTGACAAGTTTATGCGTAGGCAAAATTGTATTTGTTTATCACATTATACATTTTTTAAAACAAGGCTGTGCATAGAGTAAGGTTTTCTCAGGGACCTTCGCATTGCGCGTTTAATGTTTTGGGATAGCCCTATTGACATTAAAATGTGTGCTCCCCGATATGATTATTGCCAGAATCGGGTTGTGTCCTAAAAAGCCTTACTTAAACGAATTGTCCATATAATTTCCATGACTGTAAATGGGGCAAATATTCGGAAAAGACATAATTTCTGCTTGTATTTATAACGAAGCCCCAAAGTTTGTTGCTTTGATAATTAATGGTAGTGATTTAAAGGCTAATATGAGTTAATGAGGCATACTTTAATAAGCTACATTGATTATTATGAATGTAACATCAACAGCTTTTGGGATAGGCAGCAATATAACTTCACAGTAGCCTAGGCTAAAGCTATGTTTACTAGACTGACTATATGCAACTTTAATTTGAAAAACATATGCACATTGCATGCTACAATATGCACAGTAAGGTGAGTTATTTCAATGCGTTTTAGTCATGATATAGCCGGTTGGTTTGTGATGTGGAATTATTATTACTACCAGCCTATCCTAATGTTTTAGCGCCAGGCTACCACCTGAGAAGTGAATGAGTCAATTGAAGAGGCGCTACACTACATGACCAAAAGCATGTGGACACCTGCTCATCGAACATCCCATTACAAAGTCATTGCTGCAGGGACTTGCTTCCATTCAGCCACAAGAGAATTAATGAGGTTGGGCTATTCATCCCAAAAGGTGTTCGATGGGGTTGTGGTCAGGGCTCTGTGCAGGCCAGTCAAGTTCTTCCACACTGATCTCGACAAACCATTTCTGTATGGACCTCACTTTGTGCACAGGGGCATTGTCATGCTGAAACAGAAACGAGCCTTCCCTAAACTGTTGCCACAAAGTTGTAAGCACAGAATCGTCTAGATTGTCATTGAATGCTGTAGCATTACGACGTCCCTTTATAGGAACTAAAGGGCCTAGCCCGAACCATGAAAAACAGCCCCGGACCATTATTCCGCCTCCACCAAACTTTAGTTGGTACTATGCATTGGGGCAGGTAGCATTCTCCTGGTATCCGCCAAACCCAGATTCATCCATTGGACTGCCAGATGGTGAAGCATGATTCATCACTCTGGAGAACGTGTTTCCACTGCTCCAGAGTCCAATGGCGGCGAGCTTTACACTACTCCAGCCGACACTTGGCATTGCGCATGGGGATCATAGGCTTGTGTGCAGCTGCTCTGCCATGGAAACCCATTTCATTAAGCTCCCGACGAACAGTTCTTGTGCTGACGTTGCTTCCAGAGGCAGTTTGGAAATCTGTAGTGAGTGTTGCAACCAAGGACAGACAATTTTTATGCGTTATGCGCTTTAGCACTAAGTGGTCCCGTTCTGTGAGCTTGTGTTCCCAACCACTTCTGGGCTGAGCTGTTGTTGCTCCTAGACGTTTCCACTTCACAATAACAGCACTTACCATTGACCGAGACAGCTCTTGCAGGGCAGAAATTTGAAAAACTGACTAGTTGGAAAGGTGGCATCCTGTGACAGTGCCACGTTGAAAGTCACTGAGATCTTCACTAAGGCCATTCTACTGCCAATGTTTGTCTATGGAGATTGCATGGCTGTGTGCTCGATTTTATACACCTGTCAGCAACGTGTGGCTGAACAGCCGAATCCACTCATTTGAAAGGGTGTCCACATACTTTTGTATATATAGTGTATTTGTAACTAGGCTACACTCAGAGAAAAAGGCAATTGAGGGGTTCTTTGTCAGGTGTGAGGGTTATATGTTGAGCCACTTTTACCAAAAGGTGATTTGCATATCAGGAAGGGTTCTTTTTTAGCCTGCTGCTGTGATGGTTGTGAAGAACCTTTTATGCCATGAAATGCTACACTGTTAAAAAGTTCCAGTAATTCTACGCTACCCTACAGGCTAGTGGCTGCAGTGAAAGTACAGTAAAGAACAACAAGTTACTGTATTCTTACAGCTGAATTAAGGTGTTATTGCTGTAAAAAGGCACTATGCTGCTGAATGCTGATTACTTGGGACTATACTGTACCTCACTTGGGATTAGAACTCACAACCTCTTGGTTGCTAATGACCTGAATTTCCTGCTACACCACCAGGTCTGTGGCCCCAGATTTATGTCTCGTTCAAAACAACTGGGAACTGGGAACTTGGAAATCTCTGACTTCTGATTTTGGTGCATTCAAAACAACTGGGAACAATCTCTGATTTGAACGGTCATCAAACTTGGAATTCCATCGCGGGAACTCGGGCCTCTTTCTAGAGCTACGACATTCCGACTTGAAGATCAATGACATCATGATTTGACCTCGTATTTTTCAGAGTTCCCAGTTGTGAAGGCAGCATTATTGCCAAGTAGTGCTGTCACGATACCAGAATTTTGACTTCGATACTTATACCAGTGGTGTGTTGAGTTCACTTCAACATTTGCTAAGTTTCCAAACAGTTTGTACTGAACGCCAAGACGTTCCCCAAAACGTTCTTGAAAATACGGAGGTACGTTTGCTCTCATTTGGTGGGTGTGGCGAGGTGTGGCTTAAAACAAGAGGTTTATAGGGCCAGTCATTCAGTACAGCACCATTGCATTCTATTAAACGTTCCAAAACGTAAAAATGTGCGGAATGCAGCCCTAGTTCAGTATTACGATACTTGATACCATCACAATACTCAATACTAAATTATACCAAAACAATACCACTGCAAAAAATAGGGCATATTAGCCAAAGTCACAGAATGGCACTTGATCCAGACAGAGAAACTAAGCTACTGCTCTGTTCAATATTTGGGCATTTTTGAGTGAAATATGATTTCATTTGAAATATTTTGCGTCAAAAACGTAATGCGGTGGCCAAGTACAGTATGCATTTATGAATAAATTATACAGTCAATTTGACTTTTGTTTTTACCAATCTAACTACATAACAACAATGGCAATCATTTATTTGCATGGTCAATCTCTGTAGCCTAGGCCTATTCACAGGACAGGTGAATGCATTTTTCAATAGGAGTGTGTTCATGCATTGAGTTATTGAGCTTGTTTTGGTTGATTTTGTGGGGATTTTGTGTTGATTTTTGTTTCCCTTCCATTTGAGACTTATTTTATTGTACTGATCAACAACATTTGCATAGAAGTAGCTTATTTTATAAAAGTGTGCGCTGTCTCTTTAAGAGGGGGTGGCCCATCTGAGCTCAAGTCACACACACAGTCAGTTTGCTGAGGCAATAGATATTCTTTAAAAGATGTGAGAGTCTGATTAAGTGAATGAAAAAAGTTTTGGTGGCAATCAGCTTTGAAATCACAGTTTTTTTCTGTTATGGTTTGCATATAATCTCAAACAAAGTACTAGGGTAGTGAATTGATGTTAGTTTCAGATGTAAGCTAGCAAAGAAAGTTAGCCTACAAAGCTGGAAGCTTCTTCTTGCATTGTAAAGTGTCCTAGTCTGTGGGAACATTGTTTTGGGAACAGTAATTCAGTTTCAACATTTCTACATGCCGTGTCGCATTATTCAATTGTGCTAACTTCTTTGCAGCGAGAGTGGGAAGCTAGTATGCAGCCCAGACTTCCGGTGCAGGCTAATAGGTGGTGGGCCTATGCCAAAAACAGTGAAGTTGATTGATCTATATCGAGGGAGGAGCTGATTTTTTTGTATATGACAAATACATATTCTTATGATTACTGTAAAATGTATTGGCACCTTAAAATATTTTCCCCTCGTGATGAAGGCAGCTTCTATCTAAGACGTAAACACAGCCTCACATGAAATCGTTATCTGCTGTCAATGTGTTAAGAGGAACTAACGCTAGCTCCCAAAGACTGAAAGAAGATAAATATCTGTTTTCGAGTGCACTTGAAATATGCAGCATGCAATAGGAATGGTTTTGATTATATGAAGAGGTAACTCTGTTGACCATTTATCCAATTTATTGAAAGTTAGCTAATGTTACCATTGACTAGCTTAGCCAATACTGTAAACATCAATGTGCCTGCTCAGGTAGCTAGTGCTTCATTAGCTATCTCTCTGTCAGTGAATTCAATTTTGAATCATGTTTTGTCATGATTGTTTCATTTCAAGTAACTATCTGCAGGCTTAAATAAACATTAAATCATACAAGTTGCATAGAAATCTAAATAAAAACATGTAGATAGATGTATATGCGACAGCTTCATATGCATATTAGCTAGCAATACATAACCCATACACATATAGCATACCTTGAAATTAAAATCTTCTCTAAAAAATAGTTGTACAATGCGCTATGCAATAAAATAACCAGTTTGATTTCTAAACCAGATGAGTTCTCAAATAGCTGCTGCCCAATACAATGGTGGGCCTGCATAAAGTTGGATGCATTTGAATATAAGGTATGGAGAATGATAGGGGCTGTAGGATTATAGAAAAAGCAGTAGGGAAATGAATGTATGATTTTCAAATACTAAATGTCATTTTAATGTGAGTATATTTAGGTGGTTCAAATTATTAACATTCCTACTATCTTTCTAAAAGATGGCGATGACAAAATCTGGCCAATCCCTTCATTTTTCTAATAGCAATGACTGAGTGAGACATGTTTTCCATAATGTATGTTTCATGCATATACATTTGAACAAAGAACACCATCACAAATAGTGTTTCACCATTTATTGAGTACGGAGACCAATACTAAAGGTGTCTCAGGCAGTATTTAAAGTATCTAAATATAGTGTAACCAATCAATGTATATCAGGTGCCATGGAAGGCACAATCTTACAATGTTGCAGTCCAGAAATGAGAGCTTTACCATCTGCCAAACGCCTGGGCCTCTGATGGAGACTGTACAACCGTCATCAGCGCATGATTCCTCCTCCTCTCTAGGAGCATTTGTGTGCCCAGGCCCCATAGGAGACAAGTGCTTTAGCAGAATGCAATCTAAAGCTTGTATGGTCCAGAGACTAACTCTACCATCTATGGCAAAAGCCTGGGCTCCTGACGGGGACAATAGAATTCTCACCAGTGCATTTTATGATAGTAAAATAATCTGTCACCTGTCAAACTGATTCTAGATTGAATTTAGTCTTTGAGATGCTCAAACTAAAATGCACTAGACAAAACCCACAAAGACAACACTCAAATGCATATGTGGTCTCAATGTCTAATTAGTGACAGCAGGGCTAGTTCAAACTGCAGGACTTGGTGAATAGCTCATAGGAGACAAACGTGAGAGGCAAGAATGAATACAATAAATCATCGCAGTAAAGGAATGTAGTTTGTGAGCTAGAAAATGAACATCCTGACAGTCTGAGGCAGGGTGCTCTGCATTGATCCTACTCCAATTTCTTATTTGTCAGTATGAATTCATCTAGTGGGTCCTGCCTTGTCTTTACACTGTGTATTAGCTTTACACTACCTGTCCTATAGATGTGTGTAGTCTTAAATTATTACTTGGAAGAAACTAACAACTAAAAAACTTCTTATCCCGGAATGACATGCTAGCTTGCGCTCGATAAAATTCTCTGCTCCTGCTACATAGCAACAAATCTACTTGTTGTAACTAGCTGGCTAACTAGAAAGCTAGCTACATTACTAAGGTTGCTGCGTTCTAAGGTGGGAGTCATGTTACAGCTCGCTTTGATTGTATCATGTTTCTATAACTAAATATTTAGATTACAAAACCCCCAAATTACTTTACCTGATAGAAGTTTGTCGGATGGCGATCTCTCTCAAGCTGTCACCAGCTGTCTACTAACTTAAGTACTTGGCGGCATTTGCCTGTACAGCTAGCGAACATAGAAGTAAGTATTTAGAAAATGTTTTGAAGAATTTACAACAAATGGAAATGTGTTCAGAAGAAATAAATACACACAATATGGAAAAACCATCTCCTCCCTCGAGAGATAGTGATCATCTCGAAAACTAAAGCAGATGGCTTGTTATTACCCACTGGCTATAAGTGGAGCAACCACGCCACACATTTCTTGTTAACAAACTATAGTTTTGGCAAGTCGGTAGGACATCTACTTTGTGCATGACACACTTATAGTTCACTGTATCACAATTCCAGTGGGTCAGAAGTTTACATACACGAAGTTGACTGTGCCTTTAAACAGCTTGAAAAATTCCAGAAAATGATGTCATGGCTTTAGAAGCTCCTGATAGGCTAATTGACATAATTTGAGTCAATTGGAGGTGTACCTGTGGATGTATTTCAAGGCCTACTTTCAAACTCAGTGCCTCTTTGCTTGACATCATGGGAAA
The DNA here is from genome assembly GCF_045791955.1 of Oncorhynchus clarkii lewisi. Lineage (NCBI taxonomy): Eukaryota > Metazoa > Chordata > Actinopteri > Salmoniformes > Salmonidae > Oncorhynchus > Oncorhynchus clarkii. The sequence continues at coordinate 27,704,302 of NC_092154.1, forward strand.
ATCAAAAGAAATCAGCCAAGACCTCAGAAAAACAATTGTAGACCTCCACAAGTCTGGTTGTTCCTTGGGAGCAATTTCCAAATGCCTGAAGGTACCACATTCATCTGTATAAACAATAGTATGCAAGTATAAACACCATGGGACTATACAGCCGTCATACGGCTCAGGAAGGAGACGCGTTCTGTCTCCTAGAGATGACCATACTTTTGTGCGAAAAGTGCAAATCAATCCCAGAACAACAGCAATGGACCTTGTGAAGATGCCGGAGGAAACAGGTACAAAAGTATCTATATCCACAGTAAAGCAAGTCCTATATCAACATAACCTGAAACGCCGCTCAACAAAGATTGTACTTTTTGGAGAAATGTCCTCAGGTCTGATGAAACAAAAATAGAAAAATGTTTGGCCATAATGACCATCGTTATGTTTGGAGGAAAAGGGGGAGGCTTGCAAGTCGAAGAACACCATCCCAACCGTGAAGTACGCGGGTGGCAGCATCATGTTGTGAGGGTGATTTGCTGCAGGAGGGACTGGTGCACTTCACAAAATAGATCATCATGAGGTAGGAAAATTGTGTGGATATATTGAAGCAACATCTCAAGACATCAGTCAGGTGAAGTGAAGTTAAAACTTGGTCGCAAATGGGTCTTACAAATGGACAATGACCCCAAGCATACTTCCGAAGTTGTGACAAAATGGCTTAAAGACAACAAAGTAAAGGTATTGGAGTGGCCATCACAAAGCCCTGAGCTCAATCCCATAGAAAATTTGTGGGCAGAACTGAAAAAGCGAGTGCGAGCAAGGAGGCCTACAAACCTGACTCAGTTACACCAGCTCTGTCTGGAGGAATGGTCCAAAATTCACCCAAATTATTGTGGGAAGCTTGTGGAAGACTACCCAAAATGTTTGATGCAAGTTAAACAATTTTAAAGGCAATGCTACCAAATACTAATTGAGTGTATGTAAACTTCGGACCTACTGGGAATGTGATGAAAGAAATATAATTTTAATAATATAAATAATTTTGTCAATAATTGTCTGATTATTTGACGACATCAATGTAAATAAAATAGCAGTGCTAAGGGACACTTGACGTGAAGTGTGCATAAATGCTTTGGGGATATGAAGTGCATTAATGTTGTTAAATTACAATAACTGACTGGCTACTGAGTTGCGTTTAAAATACACAAAATATATATAATTTACAAGAATGTATTTTAATCAGAATACAGTAGCATGCTGTCATTTTACAACAACACCTTAATTAAACTGTAAAAAATATAGTTTAGCTGTAAAAAAATACAATATGTTTTTTACTGTGTTTTCACTGCAGCTCAGTAGATGGTAACTTACTGTCAAATTACAGGAAAAGTGCATTATCCTATAATCATAACTGTAATTGCAAGTGAGACATGCTGAGATAATTTACCAGACGGTCCAAAAAGTGCTCAAATGCATTGTGATTGACACAGTAAAGTGCCCAAATACATCAAAAGAATGACACAGTATAATTATATATTTTCTTTACACCACATTTAACAGAAATTGCCAAAAGTGTAGAGGGTTGTACCTAGCACCCAAAATGGTTTGACATGGACAAATGAAGAACCCTCTGAACAACCTTTCTCATTGGTTCTACCTGGAACCAGAGGGTTCTTCATGAGGGTACTAGGAAGCACCCTAAAGGGTTTGCCTACAGGGACGAGGGTTCCTCATGAAAGGGTTCTAAATGGAACTCAATGGTTCCATGGTTCCTCTATAGGGACAAATCAAAGGGTTCTACGTTGCACTCAAAAGGATTCCCACAGTGGGACAAATGACAGATTCCTCTTATCTCTAATCTTTTAACAATCTCTATCATACCCACAGACCTGAAAGTGTAGAAGGAAATTCAGGCCGCTGGCAACCAAGAGGAGTTCCAAGTAATCAGAACACCGCATACAGTACCTCACAGTAATAACACTGCCCAAAAAATACTGCCCAAAAAATACAGTAACTTGTATATTTACCATTTAATGCAACCAGTAGCCAGGATTATTTTTATTTTTTTTTACAGTTAAATTAAAAAAGTTTTTGTTCCTAATGGAACCGTCTGCGGATGGTTACGCTATACAAAGAACCAATATTAAAGGTTATCCACAGTGCAAAGAGGGTTCCCCTACTGGGAAAAATGAATAGCCCTTTTTCTCTGAGAGTGTAGCCTACTCAAACAGTAACTGTTCAAAAAATAATTGTTTAACACACACAAATTGAATTTGCCTCTAAAATCCGTTTTGTTACAATAAAAAAAAATATATAAACACTAAACAACAGCTTTACGGGCTATTTATGTCAGTCTTACTATTTACACATTTAAATGACAGCTAGCCTATCTGTATCCACCAGGGAAGAGCTTGACATACCCTCCTTCAATAGTAAAGCTAGGCATACATTAGACAACAACAATAATCTTGACATCTTGGCAGGACTCACATTATGCGAAATGTCTGCATAATATTGTCATCCTGAAATCTGTGACCGGTGTGCTCACGTTACATTGCAACCTGGCTCTCCTTTCCTGCTGGGCGTGGCACCAGTGGCTTTAAGAAGTGTCATCATTACCCCTCACTATACAACATACTACCGGAAATGTATGTTGTGTCAGAAAAATTATCGGGACCTAAGATGCCCATAATTACACGTCTCTCACCTGCTCATATTACGCAACCTACGACTACAAAATTTTCTGAAATTTACTGTGGATCCCAAATCATTGCAAAATCTCAGTTTAAAATTAACACGTTAGTGGGTGTTCATTTGTCTCCCTCCCTTGCTCTCTCTTGCTCTCAACTACAGTCTTGGCTACAATTACTGTTGCCCCTCAAGTGGCTTTTTAAATTAGTTATTGTTTAAAGTTGGTATAATATTTAAAATGACACATCATTGATCAGCCATAGTCACTTTTAAAATGTTGTTGAATGTAAAAAAACAAACAAAAAAAGTTAATTAAATCACCACTATGATGGGCCAATCCCAGTAGGCTTAAGCATATCCCCAATAACAATGATTAAAAATGAACAATGAATAGTAATACATATTTTAATTCACCCATTACTGTCTCACATAAAATGGATAAGGAACCTCATACAAGAATTGTAATCTGAATGAGGGGTTGATTGTAAGACAGGACTGAATCACAACACACCCCTTTAAAGCTTAACGTGAGCATGCAGTGTTTTCATGCGTCTGAAAAAGATACAGCTGTAGCATTGTGCTTTTTGTTGATGGACTCACTGCAGTTACTTTCAACCAGAGCAATGCCACTTTGGTTGTACTGTACTGTACATATTGATGGTCGTAAAATGGAGCATCTTGGTGCCCTTTCAACCCTCTCCCCAGTACATTTGGTTAAAAAAATTGACAAGCTAGTTTCGTGAACCCAGTCGATGGCCTCTCCATTCTATGTTGGTGTTCACGATTCAGGACTCCAGAGTGGGATTGTGAATTGGCCTGTCTGTCCTTCAGTGCTCATCCTCATCACCTTTCAATGCACCGGTGGACACTTTTCCACTAGGACAGGTGACACATCCCCCTCTCTAAATGGCCCTCTGTTTGCCTGTTGTGGCAGAGTACGCCTCTGACCCCTACACTATAGTTGTGGCACAAACCACGATTCACCACCAATCATGCACTCTCCTCAGTAAACAAACACTCTTTGCCGATGGAACATTCATTGTACGATGCAGTTTGGTTAGGAAACTATGGAGGGAGGTCATCATGGTGATGGTCCTTCTGCTCTTTTCCCCCTGTCACTGCAGTTTTCTGGATCATTGTGGTGACTTTTCCTCTTTTGCTCCAGTTATATTAAAATCAGGGAGTGGAGACCATCATACTCATCCTTTAAAGGTTTCACCATGGGTTTGTGACATTGAATTTTGTACAAGTAAGAGGCTGAGTATGAATGACTTTAACTGAACCCTGTGGGTGGCACCTGTAGTATGCCTGATGACAATCGGTGACTACAGTGCCTTCAGAAAATATTCATACACCTTGACTTATTCCACATTTTGCTGTGTTACAGCCTGAATAAAAAATAGATTAAATAGATTTATTTTCTCACTCATCCAATCACAATACCCCATAATGACAAAGTGAAAACATGTTTTAAGAAATGTGTTAACATATATAGAAAATTAAATACAGAAATATCTAGTTTACATAACTATTCACACCTCTGAGAAAATACTTTGTAGAAGCACCTTTGGCAGCGATTACAGCCGTGAGTCTTTCTGGGTAAGTCTCTAAGAGCTTTTCACACCTGGATCGTGCAACATTTTTCAAAATTCTTCAAGCTCTGTCAAATTGGTTGTTGATCATTGCTAGACAACCATTTTCAGATCTAGCCATAGATTTTCAAGTTGATTTAAGCCAAAACTGTAACTGAGCCACTCAGGAACATTAAATGTCTTCTTGGTATGCAACTCCAGTGAAGATTTGGCCTTCTGTTTTAGGCTATTGTCCGGCTGAAAGGTGAATTAATCTCCCAGTGTCTGGTGGAAAGCAAACTGAACCAGGTTTTCCTCTAGGATTTTGCCTGTGGCTAGTGCCATGCTGTTTCTTTTTTACCCGAAAAACTCCCCAGTCCTTAACGATTGCAAGCATACCCATAACATGATGCAGCCACCACTATGCTTGAAAATATGGAGAGTGGTGCTCATTAATGTGTTGTATTAGATTTGACCCAAATGTAACACTTTGTATTCAGGACAAAAAGTTAATTGCTTTGCCACATTTTTTAAAAAGTATTACTTTAGTGCCATGTTGCAAACAGAATGCATGTTTTGAAATATTTGTATTCTGTACAGGCTTCCTTCTTTTCACTCTGTCAATTAGGTAAGTATTGTGGAGTAACTGCAATTTTGTTGATCCATCCTCAGAATAAAACTATCACAGCCATTAAACTCTGTAATTGTTTTAAAGTCACCATTGGCCTCAAAGCGAAATCTTTGAGGAGTTTCCTTCCTCTCTGGCAACTGAGTTAGGAAGGGCGCCTGTATCCTTGTAGTGACTGGGTGTATTGATACACCATCCAAAGTGTAATGAATAACTTTTAATGTTGAGATGCGTCTGTTACTTGAACTCTGTGGAGCATTTATTTGGGCTGCAATTTCTGAGGCTGGTAAATCTAATAAACTTATTCTCTGCTGTAGAGGTAACTCTGGTTGTTCCTTTCCTGTTGCGGTCCTCATGAGAGCCAGTTTCATCATAGCGCTTGATGGTTTTTGCAACTGCACTTGAATAAACTTTCTTGAACTTTTCCGTATTGACTGGCCTTCATGTCTTAAAGTAATGATGGACCGTTGTTTCTATTTGCTTATTTGAGCTGTTCTTGGCCTTGTCTTCCTTATACCCCCCCCCCCCCCCACACACTTTGTCACAACACAACTGATTGACTCAAATGCATTAATAAGAAGGAAATAAATTCCACAAATGAACTTAAGGCGGCACACCTGTTATTTGAAATGCCTTCCAGGTGACTACCTCATGAAGCTGGTTGAGAGAATGCCAAGAGTGTGCAAAGCTGTCATCAATGCAAAAGGTGGCTATTTGAAGAGTCTCAAATGTAAAATATATTTGAGTTGTTTAACACTTTTTTTGGTTACTACATGATTCCATATGCGTTATTTAATCGTTTTGATATCTTCACTATATTCTACAATGTAGAAAATAGTCAAATTAAAACCTTTGACCGGTAGTGTATATTAGTCAAGTCTTTGTTCAGCCATGACTTCAAGAAACAGGATATTACAGTTATTCAGTTCCCGTTGATGGGATGGTCTCGAACAGAGCTCGTCCAGTTTGTTTTCTAGTGATTGTACGTTCGCCAAAAGAACAGAGGGTAGAGGCGGTTTATTTTCTCGATGATGTAGTCTAAACAATGGACCCGCTCGTTTGCCTCTCTTGCGCAATCTATTCCTCTTTCGAGGCACGGGGATTAGGGCCTGGTCCGCAATGAGGAGTACATCCACAGCTGCCAACTTGTTGAAGTAGAAATCTTCATCCAAATTGAGGTTAGTGATCGCTATTCTGATGTCCAGAAACTGTTTTTGGTCATCGGAAATGACGACGGAAATATTATGTAAAAGAAAAGTTCAGATCAGTGTAAAAAATAACATAAAATAACAGAATTGGTCCGGAGCCCGTAAAATGGCAGCTCTCCACTTCAGCGCCATCTTCACATTTGAATGTTGTTTATCCTAGCCTAGTTTTGTAGGATTGGGTATAACCATGCTGTTTTAGCATGCATATACATGTGCTATAACAGCTTATTACATTTCTGCCTCAGCAAAAAAACATTTGCCAACTTCCGCTTTCATTGACAGCGCTCTACAACTTAAAATCAGATTGAATCCTCTCCTAATTTTGTGCAACCAACCATCCAGGTTGTCCACGCAACTGTATATTGACGGTACATTGCACAGTGATCTAAAGCTTGTAATTTCATGCTTCACTTTAGGGCACTCATCATGCAAATATACTTCAGCCATGCACCTCCACTACAGGTGTAAGCCAATTTTCTCAGATGAGACTAAATCTCTTAAGGGGGTAAAAAAATATATATATATATAGAAATAAACTGTTTCTACCCCTCTATCTTTTTCACTGCATATATTAAATAACTTTAGTGCTGAATGAGTGCTGTTCACCCCCCTCAAATCCCAACCCCTTAGACCTGGGGCCATTGACTGATGGGGTTTTGTATCTGGTGTAAGTGTCCCGTGTGGGGTCGAGTGTAGTCCTCTTATTTTGCACAACTGTCCATCTCTCCCCATCCAGAAGAGAGCAGCTCCTTTTTCATATGGCTTACATAAGACTACTCGCTATAGCTAGGAGCCATACTCACTTACAATAAGTAGAAGGGGTGTGCTGAAAAATAGGGGGCAAGGGCTAAGGGCTCTATTCAATCTGTGTCGCTGAAGCGTAACATATTGCGTGATAGAAAGCTGAAGGTAATTTCTGTTTGAACCAACATATGCAGCGTTTACCGTGAATGCAGTTTCCTCCAACACGGGTATATTGTGCTTTAGCGCTGAACTTCTGCGATACGGATTGATAGAGCCCTAAATCAGTGAATTCAATCGGACAAAAAAAGAGACCGAGATGGGGATAGACTAGAAGAAAGGTGGAAAATGACATATGAGGGAAAGACGGAGAGGAATAGGAGGAATCAGGAAACTGGAAGATGGTACTGAGGAAACTGGGAGATATTGGTATTTATTAGACCGATCAAAAAAAACATTGGAGATAGAATAGAGATAGAGAGAACAGTGTGTGGTAGAAGACAAAAAAGGTAAATCAGGTACTAAATTGTTTATGTTCTGGGAGGATGTCTCTTCATTTTAAGGTTGTTTTGTTTCACAAAGAGCTGACTCTTCCATTTGTTGTTTACCTAAACCATGCAGGCACGACAACCAAACTGTCTGCCGTGGTGGCACTTTGCCTCCTGCCTCATGAATATTACAGTTGCCTTTGAATATGTATCAGTAAATCAGCTCAGATATTTCTAGTGTATACCCACTACATAGCCACATTAGGTAATTAAAATGTGCCCTGGAAGCATACTGGCATATACAGTACCAATCAAAAGTTTGGACACACCTACTCATTCAAGGGTTTTTCTTTATTTTGTACTAAGTAATCATTAATGATTTACATTTTCTCAATTTAGGCCTATCATTATGCCACTGCATGACAATGCACATTTTATTATAGCCTACAATTGTTATTGTCTTTGAAGCCAAAAACAGGATGTGTATTTGGGGGAAATGATCTAAATAGCAAGTTGTTATTTTCATAACAATACATGAAACCAAAATTGAACCAGCCTACTGGGGGAATGAATGAAAATATCACAACCTACATTTGAATAGCAATGAAGCAGGCTTGAGAAGCGGTGGGTGCACGATCAATATCTACCTTCGTAACATGGATGAAGCCTGAGCTGGAATGTGCAGCGAAACTGCTTGCTAATTTCAGAAAAGCCTGAGTACATCTAGCATCGAGTCGTAGTTTAGGCCTGTGGCAGTGACTACCGGGCAAAACCATTTGAGCAAGTCTGAAATGGTTATGCAACCATTTGAGACTTGCTGCCACTCCAACCTGTCCCCGAAATACATTCAATTGTCGGGAAACTATTACTACCACCACCACATGAGTTACAGTGCCTTGCGAAAGTATTCGGCCCCCTTGAACTTCGCAACCTTTTGCCACATTTCAGGCTTCAAACATAAAGATATAAAACTGTATTTTTTTTGTGAAGAATCAACAACAAGTGGGACACAATCATGAAGTGGAACGACATTTATTGGATTTTTCAAACTTTTTTAACAAATCAAAAACTGAAAAATTGGGCGTGCAAAATTATTCAGCCCCTTTACTTTCAGTGCAGCAAACTCTCTCCAGAAGTTCAGTGAGGATCTCTGAATGATCCAATGTTGACCTAAATGACTAATGATGATAAATACAATCCACCTGTGTGTAATCAAGTCTCCGTATAAATGCACCTGCACTGTGATAGTCTCAGAGGTCCGTTAAAAGCGCAGAGAGCATCATGAAGAACAAGGAACACACCAGGCAGGTCCGAGATACTGTTGTGAAGAAGTTTAAAGCCGGATTTGGATACAAAAAGATTTCCCAAGCTTTAAACATCCCAAGGAGCACTGTGCAAGCGATAATATTGAAATGGAAGGAGTATCAGACCACTGCAAATCTACCAAGACCTGGCCGTCCCTCTAAACTTTCAGCTCATACAAGGAGAAGACTGATCAGAGATGCAGCCAAGAGGCCCATGATCACTCTGGATGAACTGCAGAGATCTACAGCTGAGGTGGGAGACTCTGTCCATAGGACAACGATCAGTCGTATATTGCACAAATCTGGCCTTTATGGAAGAGTGGCAAGAAGAAAGCCATTTCTTAAAGATATCCATAAAAAGTGTCGTTTAAAGTTTGCCACAAGCCACCTGGGAGACACACCAAACATGTGGAAGAAGGTGCTCTGGTCAGATGAAACCAAAATTGAACTTTTTGGCAACAATGCAAAACGTTATGTTTGGCGTAAAAGCAACACAGCTCATCACTCTGAACATACCATCCCCACTGTCAAACATGGTGGTGGCAGCATCATGGTTTGGGCCTGCTTTTCTTCAGCAGGGACAGGGAAGATGGTTAAAATTGATGGGAAGATGGATGGAGCCAAATACAGGACCATTCTGGAAGAAAACCTGATGGAGTCTGCAAAAGACCTGAGACTGGGACGGAGATTTGTCTTCCAACAAGATAATGATCCAAAACATAAAGCAAAATCTACAATGGAATGGTTCAAAAATAAACATATCCAGGTGTTAGAATGGCCAAGTCAAAGTCCAGACCTGAATCCAATCGAGAATCTGTGGAAAGAACTGAAAACTGCTGTTCACAAATGCTCTCCATCCAACCTCACTGAGCTCAAGCTGTTTTGCAAAGAGGAATGGGAAAAAATGTCAGTCTCTCGATGTGCAAAACTGATAGAAACACCCCAAGCGACTTACAGCTGTAATCGCAGCAAAAGGTGGCGCTACAAAGTATTAACTTAAGGGGGCTGAATAATTTTGCACGCCCAATTTTTCAGTTTTTGATTTGTTAAAAAAGTTTGAAATATCCAATAAATGTCGTTCCACTTCATGATTGTGTCCCACTTGTTGTTGATTCTTCACAAAAAAATACAGTTTTATATCTTTATGTTTGAAGCCTGAAATGTGGCAAAAGGTCGCAAAGTTCAAGGGGGCTGAATACTTTCGCAAGGCACTGTAAATTGGCACAGCACTCTCACTAACGGGTGCAACAAATGTAGCCTCTTACAAAGCACACTTCAAAATATGTTAATGAGCCAGAAACAACAATACCATGCACCCACTAGTGAGTGCTAAAATGTTTTTTGGCACTCCAAAAATACTGTACACAATTCAAAATCCAGAAATTCTTTCCCTCCCACATTTTCCCACAATGCACCATAATTGACAGTATGCTGCAATATACTCCACAGTACTTTACTGTTGATAAGTGTGCCAATGCATCGTAGAAATCACAGTTTTCCATTACCATGTAATATTCAGTATAATTAACTTTTGTAAATCAACTGGCAACTTCAGAAAGTTTCCAGTTAAACAATTCCATAATGCTGTGCTGTGACAGTAATGTACTGTTAAACCAAAGTTTATTTGGTATTTACGCTATAATTGACCATTTACCCCTACAATCACCCAGAGTGCATTGCTATATATGGCATTTTACTGTAAATAATATGGTACTTTACTATTAGTTTTTATTGTATAATACTGTAAAAACAGCCAGATTTTTTTTTTAACAGTGTAGTTATCAGGTATGTTAGCGTATTTGACTAACATAAACGTATATTATTTAAATGAATCGGCAAAGATAATGTAATAACTACCTGCATTGACAATCCAACCTCTATTGTGGCGATATCCCTGCCAATAAACTGTGCTGCTTTCAAAGTGAATGATTTTGTGACAGTTGCTTCAAAACTAATTTCAAAAGTTGGAGTAGTTTTCTTGGAATGATTCCTGGAATTAATAAATAAACACATTCTTGCAAAACAATATGATGTGTTGTGTATTTCTGACACTGATATTGTTCCCATTGCATATTAACACTTTTGGATGACTGCTCATTTAGTACCTTTACAAATATGAACAATTATCTTTTTTATGTATTTATTAATAGCTAAATGTATCCCATGTATTTATTCAAACACCATTAACTCATGTTGATTATAGAACCCTTATTGTAAAGTGTAACCTTGTTATTTTTTCTAAACAAACCACCTTTTTAAAAAGGTTGCGGTGGTACATTTTGTGATATCAATGGTGACAGGTCAAAAGCAGAAGCTTTCTCACTAGTTAGGTATTCAACATTCTCGCAAAGGTAGAAGCCAAATGTCGCTTGCACTGCAAAAATACTTGTTTAGATCAGTGTATTCAACAAAACAGTGTTGACAGTAGGAGACAAACACGGAACAGAATGTTCATTAAAAAACATATTGGAGTTGAATGAATTGTATTTTTAACTTATCCCATCAACCCAGTTAACAGTTTAGATTAAATAGGGCCCTTATTCTGAGAACTGGATAACAGCCCAGCAGCTGCAGCCCTGCCTCCCACACGCACCGGGAAAACACGGTGCTGCATCTTTCATCCAAAGCAATATGCCTCCTATTCATCACCCTCGTGATAAGCTGTCGCCAGCACCACCACATCATAAGCCCACATACATGCTGAAGGAGTGTCTTTGTCCCGTAATAACGACAGAAGGACCCTGAAAACATTGCCGTGGTTAAGCCTTGCATGTGACGTCAATATGCATTTTTTTTTTTTTTTAATTTTTTTTTATTTTACCTTTATTTAACCAGGCAAGTCAGTTAAGAACAAATTCTTATTTTCAATGACGGCCTGGGAACAGTGGGTTAACTGCCTGTTCAGGGGCAGAACGACAGATTTGTACCTTGTCAGCTCGGGGGTTTGAACTCGCAACCTTCCGGTTACTAGTCCAACGCTCTAACCACTAGGCTACCCTGCCGCCCCTAGGCTACCCTGCATTTTTTTAGCACCTCAGGTTTGGGGCAAATCTAATTCAACACATTACTGAGTACCACTCTCCATATTTTCAAGCATAGTGGTGGCTGTATCATGTTATGGGTATGCTTGTAATCGTTTAGAACTGGGAGTTTTTCAGAATAAAAAATATACGGAATGGAACTAGCCACAGCCACATTCCTAGAGGAAAATCTGGTTCCTTCTGCTTTCCACCAGACACTGGGAGATGAATTCACCTCTCAGCAGGACAATTATCTAAAACACAAGGCCAAATATACACTGGAGTTGTTTAACATGAAGACAGTGAATGTTTCGGAGTGGCCAAGATAGTTTTGACTTAAATCTGCTTGAAATTCTATGGTAAGGCCTGAAAATGGTTGCTTAGCAATGATCAAAAACCAACTTGACAGAGCTTGAAGAATTTTGAAAAGAATAATGGTCAAATATTGTACAATCCAGGAGTGGAAAGCTCTTAGAGACTTGCCCAGAAATACTCACAGCTGTAATCACTGCCAAATTAGATATTTCTGCATTTAATTTTCAATACATTTGCTTACATTTCTTAAAACGTGTTTTCACTTTTTCATTATGTGGTATTGTGTGTAGGTGGGTGCTAAAAAAAATATTTAATCCATTTTGATATCAAGCTGTAACACAACAAGTCCAGGGATATGAATACTTTCTGAAGGCACTGTACATTTCAAGATTGACATAACGCAGGTATTTTTATTGGGTTTTGATGCAAAGTCACACGGGTCCTTATTTGTTTAAATGTCAACTGCAGTAGATGCTGACACTGAAGTCTTCACTTTGTGCTCTTTGATGCGTAATGTACAGTGATTGAATTCCTCTGACTTTTGCATGAGAACTTGAGATTTGAATACTGACATGTTAACTATAACACACAAGCTACCCTACTGTACACATTATGGAACAACATCAGAGTGCAATGCTAAACTGCCAAACTATGACAGCGATTAGCCTGGCTGTAGTGGAGTCGAAGTTACTTCTCTGGCTATATCAGATGTTGCTCTTCTTTTGTGAGAGGAGGGGAGTTTATCACCAGTGACAGTGGGCACATAATTAGCTACATCTGAAGGCTCCGATCTCGGGCCAAGATCTGGGTCACCTCAGCCCTTGGGGCTGGTCCATTCCTCTGACCCTTGACCCCCGAGGCCACTAAAGCTTTAGCCACAGTCTATCAGCTTCTATAATGAGCCCTGGACTCTTACAGATTTACAGAGTGGGAGCAAGGCAAGGAGACAAGAGAGAGTGGGAGAATGAGGTTTATTCAGCTGGAGATGGATGCTGCTGCCCCATTTAGTAGCTGTGTCAAGTCCTCCTCTCTCCATCCCACCTCCTCTTTCTTTCTGTCTTTGTTACTCTCTCACTTACTTGTTTCTTCGCTCGCTTGCTCGCTCCTTCACTCTCTCTCTCTCAATACACAAAAAAGGGGATTTGTGTCATAATAGGTATGTAATGTTTGGAATAAATGCCCTGATTCCATCAGAGTGCTATGCCGTTGTGTCCTGTTTAGCTGTCTATTTTTGGTCTTTCCTGAAGAAACAGTTTTTTGCTGAATCAGTTCTAAACTGGGGAGAGACACAAGAGTTACTAAAAAGTTGCTAAGTTGTGTAGAAAAAAATAAAGAGTCCCTAAAACTTTAATTACCCTAGAAGCGCCAACCGGTGTCAAAAACATTGTAATTTTAAAACTTTTTTTATCCTAAAAGTGTAGGACTTTGTCAATCAGCTAGTTACCCCCTCATTTGTAGATATTTTCATCACAAAGAAGAAAACAACTTAGTCCCAATTCCATCTGAAAGATGAGATTCTCATCTTTCAAGCTACCATTAGCTCACAGTCAACCTATGAGTAACTTGCCAATCAGTTCTGAAAATACGAGCATTTTTTTATGTTCCAACTACTAGCCAATCAAAGCAACATTGACATTATCCCACCCCCAAAAAGCCAAACACAACACAATATCTGCCAATTAATTTCCACCCAGATTGCTCCTCTCTGTCTGTTTTGGTGCACCTGTTTATCTATCACGCTATATGTAGCCAGTTAATGATAACCATCGTGTGGGTAGACAAAGATTTCCCCCAAAAACCTTCTCAATTAAATGTTAACTGCAAAGTAAGTTTACCTGGCAGAATTCTATAATTATTTGTTGTATCAATTGAGTGGTGATTGTTTTGAGTGCAGTAGGTGTAACAGCAAAAACACCAGACTGACACATCCCTCTCTTGCGAGATTCGCAATTAAGGGGGAATTACATGTATTTTGTATTACTATGATCATGTCTTCTGATGTGATTTAAGCATTGACATGGACTCAGTACATCTATTTTAGTTGTTTCTCTATGAATAATTGTAATATTGAGAGTAAATAATCCCAAACCAGGATACATTTTACAGAGAAAAGAGAAATCGGGAAAAGAAAAACTTTATTTTATGGGGCCCCCTTAGAGTTGTTTATTAACCATTATTTTACCAGGTGTATTGACAGAAAACACATCTCTTGTACACCATGGACCCGGGAAAGAGTTGCGGGGTAAAGGAGAAGAATGTACCCCTGGTATAGAGACATTGACTGGAGGCTAATATGTATTGAGTTACATTTATATATTGAGTTACATGGGCAAAAAATATGGGTACAACTGTACAACTGCAATTTGACCCGGAAAGTGACCACCCACTAGGCATAGACCTCAGTTAGGAAAATATTCAGACCCCTTGACTTTTTCTACATTTTGTTATGTTACAGCCTTATTCTAAAAATGATTACATTTATATATTTTTTTCTTATCAATTTACACACAATACCCCATAATGACCAAGCGAAAATAGGTTTTTAGAAATACCCTTTTACATAAGTATTCAGACCCTTTGCTATGAGACACAAAATTGAGCACAGGTGCATCCTGTTTCCATTGATCATCCTTGATGTTTTGACAACTTGATTGGAGTCTACCTGTGGTAAATTCAATTGATTGGACATGATTTGGAAAGGCACACACCTGTCTATTTAAGGTCACACAGTTGATAGTGCATGTCAGAGCAAAAAGCAAGCCATGAGGTCGAAGGAATTGTCTCTAGAGCTCCGAGACAGGATTGTGTCAAGGCACAGGTCTGGGGAGGGTACCAAAACATTTTTGCAGCATTGAAGATCCCCAAGAACATAGTGGCCATCATTCTTAAATGGAAGACGTTTGGAACCACTAAGACTCTTCCTAGAGCTGGTCGCCTGGCCAAACTGAGCAATCGGGGGAGAAGGGCCTTTCTTAGGGAGGTGACCAAGAAACCGATGGTCACTCTGACAGAGCTCCAGAGTTCCTCTGTGGTGATGTGTGAACTTTCCAGAAGGACAACCATCCCTCCAGCACTCCACCAATCAGGCCTTTATGGTAAAGTGGCCAGACGGAACCCACTCTTTAGTAAAAGGCACATGACAGCCGGCTTGGAGTTTTCCAAAAGGCAACAAAGACTCTCAGACCATGAGAAGCAAGATTCTCTGGTCAGATGAAACTAAGATTGAACTTGTTGTCCTGAATGCCAAGCGTCACGTCTGGAGGAAGCCTGGCACCATTCCTACGGTGAAGCATGGTGGTGGCAGCAACATGCTGTGGGGATGTTTTTCAGCGGCAGGGACTGGAAGACTAGTCAGCATTGAGGAAAAGATTAACAGAGCAAAGTACAGAGAGATCCTTAATGAAAAACTGCTCCAGAGAGCTCAGACTGGTGTGAAGGTTCATCTTCCAACAGGACAACGGCCATAAGACTACAGCCAAGACAATGCTGGAGTGGCTTTGGGACATGTCTCTGAATGTCCTTGAGTGAGCCAGCCAGAGCCCGGACTTAAACCCGATCGAACATCTCTGGAGAGACCTGAAAATATCTGTGCAGCAATGCTCCCCATCCAATTTGACAGAGCTCGAGAGGATCTGCTGAAAAGAATGGGAGAAACTCTCCAAATACAGGTGTGCCAAGCTTGTAGCGTCATACCCAAGCAGACTTGAGGCTGTAATCGCTGCCAAATATGCTTCAACAAAGTACTGAGTAAAGGATCTGAATACTTATGTAAATATAATATTTCTGTTTTTATTTGTAATAAATTTGCCAACATTTCTAAAAAACTGTTTTTGCTTTGTCATTATGGAGTAGTGTGTGGATTGATGAGGGGAAAAAAACCATTTAATACATTTTAGAAAGGCTGTAACGCATCAAAATGTGGAAAAAGTTATGAGGTATGAATACTTTCCAAATGCACTGAATATGTGACTTGCTCTATCATAATCAGTCACTTTGACCCCGAAACACAGTTTTATACTGTGCTGGAAAGAGGAGAATGCTAGCTTTCTAATGAGACCAACATCATCTCTCTACTCCAAATATCAAGTGAGTTACGTGCCATTACCTGCTGATTTGGCACCAAATGTTTTGGAGAAAAATGCAGTCAAAGTTTGCAGTTACTTTTAAGACATTTATTCAAATAATTAATAAGAACTATTTGCTTAGTACCAAACACAATACATGAAATCCATTGACATGAGTGCCCATGTTCTTCGTTTTCTCACTCAGTCAAGCTTACTTACACACACACACACACACACACACACACAGAGGCTACATTTAAATTACATCTTGCTCTAACTATACAGACAGTGTCTGTCTGCATCGTTGTCGCGCACCCACATGCATGTACAGTGGGGCAAAAAAGTATTTAGTCAGCCACCAATTGTGCAAGTTCTCCCACTTAAAAAGATGAGAGGCCTGTAATTTTCATCATAGGTACACTTCAACTATGACAGACAAAATGAGGGAAAAAAATCCAGAAAATCACATTGTAGTATTTTTAATTAATTTATTTGCAAATTATGGTGGAAAATAAGTATTTGGTCAATAACAAAAGTTTATCTCAATACATTGTTATATACCCTTTTGTTGGTAATGACAGAGGTCAAATGTTTTCTGTAAGTCTTCACAATGTTTTCACACACTGTTGCTGGTATTTTGGCCCATTCCTCCATGCAGATCTCCTCTAGAGCAGTGATGTTTTGGGGCTGTTGCTGGGCAACACAGACTTTCAACTCCCTCCAAAGATGTACTATGGGGTTGAGATCTGGAGACTGGCTAGGCCATTCCAGGACCTTGAAATGCTTCTTATGAAGCCACTCCTTCGTTGCCCGGGCGGTGTGTTTGGGATCATTGTCATGCTGAAAGACCCAGCCACGTTTCATCTTCAATGCCCTTGCTGATGGAAGGAGGTTTTCACTCAAAATCTCACGATACATGGCCCGATTCATTCTTTCCTTTACACGGATCAGTCGTCCTGGTCCCTTTGCAGAAAAACAGCCCCAAAGCATGATGTTTCCACCCCCATGCTTCACAGTAGGTTTGGTGTTCTTTGGATGCAACTCAGCATTGTTTGTCCTCCAAACACGACGAGTTGAGTTTTTACCAAAAAGTTATATTTTGGTTTCATCTGACCATATGACATTCTCCCAATCTTCTTCTGGATCATCCAAATGCTCTCTAGCAAACTTCAGACGGGCCTGGACATGTACTGGCTTAAGCAGGGGGACACGTCTGGCACTGCAGGATTTGAGTTCCTGGCGGCATAGTGTGTTACTGATGGTAGGCTTTGTTACTTTTGTCCCAGCTCTCTCCGTGTGGTTCTGGGATTTTTCGCTCACCGTTCTTGTGATCATTTTGACCCCACGGGGTGAGATCTTGCGTGGAGCCCCAGATCGAGGGAGATTATCAGTTGTCTTGTATGTCTTCCATTTCCTAATATTTGCTCCCACAGTTGATTTCTTCAAACCAAGCTACTTACCTAATGCAGATTCAGTCTTCCCAGCCTGGTGCAGGTCTACAATTTTGTTTCTGGTGTCCTTTGACAGCTCTTTGGTCTTTGTGACTGTTTGAGGTTGTGGACAGGTGTCTTTTATACTGATAACAAGTTCAAACAGGTGCCATTAATACAGGTAACGAGTGGAGGACAGAGGAGCCCCTTAAAAAGAATAAGTTACAGGTCTGTGAGAGCCAGAAATCCTGCTTGTTTGTAGGTGACCAAATACTTATTTTCCACCATAATTTGCAAATAAATTCATTAAAAATCCTACAATGTGATTTTCTGGATTTTTTTCCTCATTTTGTCTGTCATGTACCTATGATGAAAATTACAGGCCTCTCTCATCTTTTTAAGTGGGAGAACTTGCACAATTGGTGGCTGACTAAATACTTTTTTGCCCCACTGTAGTTGTTGACATAGTGGACGATTCGCTGAATGTCCTCGTAGGACAGCACCCGTTTGCTGGCGAGAAGACCCCGATACCTCTTCTTCCTTGGAGCCACACCATGTTCCTTGTTGAACTTTATCACTGCAGTCAACTTTTTGTGGAAATTCTGAAACCAGAAGAGAACGGATTTAAAACATGCCTTTAATATGTGCTGAAAGGCACTATGTATTCTCAGCTCTTGTATTTCTATTCATGATACAGCCTACTACCTCATGAACTTTATAATAATGTTGCTGCCCCAGTAATAACAGAAACATCAAGTTGTTTTACTCAAGAAAACTAACGCTTGTAAGAACTTGAATGTTTCTCTGCAGATTTGCTGGCTATCAAGGAACTCTGATGTTCTCTGTTTGGTTTCTTTTTGTTTTCTCCTTTTCGACCGTTTCCGTGCAGAGGTTAATCAAAACTGCGATGTTGCCAATGAGCACTAATGTTTTTCATCTATAAAATTATTATTATTAAACACACACGCACACTTTTTAAC
The DNA here is from genome assembly GCF_045791955.1 of Oncorhynchus clarkii lewisi. Classification (NCBI taxonomy): domain Eukaryota; kingdom Metazoa; phylum Chordata; class Actinopteri; order Salmoniformes; family Salmonidae; genus Oncorhynchus; species Oncorhynchus clarkii. The sequence continues at coordinate 27,722,724 of NC_092154.1, forward strand.
TAGTATTGTAGATGTGTCATGTTTGATATAAAGGTATGGGAAAATTTCATACACCGAACAAGAATATAAATGCAAAATGCAACAATTTCAAAGATCTTACTGAGTTACAGTTCATATAAGGAAATCAGTCAATTTAAATAAATACATTAAGCCCTAATCTATGGATTTATGACTGGGCATATTTCAGAGATCCGATAACAAATGTTAGGCTGGGTATCAGTCAAGGAAGACCTGATGAGAATGATGATATGTGCCCTAGCCTACCACACAAAGGCACTATGGATTTATGTTCCCTGGTTGACACAGACATGCTCAGGCAAGTGATACCTGCCTTCTCGATCCTATCCCCACCAAAATACTTTTTAATTGCATATCCGAAGAAGTGTAAACCGCTGCACTAAAAACTGCTGTGGTGAAAATCCTTCTGAAGAAGATTCCTCAGCTCTTACATATTTTTGGCCAATATCCAACCTTAAGCAAAATTCTGGAGAAATTGGTTTTAAAACAGCTGAATTATTTTGTATATTTGAAAAATTCCAATCTGTTTTTTGGGCCCACAACAGCACAGAGACATCCTTAGTTAAAGTGGTAAATAATCTTAGAACCAACACAGATGCCACACAGCTCTCTGTCCTTGTACTCTTGGATTTAAGTGCTACATTAACCTGGAGAGGTTGGTTGATCCCTCCGGTCCAGTTCTAAATTGGTTTAGGACTTATTTAACCCGGTAAATAGTTTTTTTTGTCACCCTTGGTGAACATAACTCAGAGAAAATACATATCACATGTGGCGTTCCACAAGGTTAGATTTTGGGTCCGGTACTGTCCGGTTTATATACTGTATGTTACCCCTTGGCAGTGTTGTCAGAAAGCACAGCATTGATTTTCACTGCTACGTAGACGATACACAACTTTTTATATTTCTTTGTATCCAGAGGATTTCAGCTCCATAGATAAATTATTAGACTGTATTAGTGATTTAAATACTTGGATGGCTCACAACTTCCTCCAGCTAAATCAAGGCAAGACCGAGGTACTTATTGTTGGAGCCAAATCACAGAGAGAGAATCTGGCCGCACATTTTCATTCACGGGTAATAAAGATAAAAAACCTAAGTGTTATTTTAGATTCTGAAATCAATTTCGAATTCCACATTAGCAATGGGACCAAAATAGCTTTTTACCACCAGAGGTACATTGCCAAGGTGCGGCCGTTTCTCTCTCAAGCTGATACAGAGACTCATCCATGCTTTCATTAAAAGCAGGCTTGACTACAGTAATGCTCTCCTGTCTGATCTACCGAAGAAAGCCATTGGTCATCTGCAAAACATACAGAATGCTGTGGGAGGGGTACTGACCAAGACCAGACGGAGAGCTCACATTTCCCCTGGTTTTAATGTCTCTGCACTGGCTGCCTGTGAGTTTTAGAATTCATTGTAAGATTCTTTAATTGGTTTTTAAATCAATACACGATTGTGCACCCCAATACATGTCAGACATGGTTTTAAGCTATGTCCCTCAGGTCCTATGGCACTGGCCTTTTAACTATCCCAAATCCTAGGACCAAGAGGCATGAAGAGGCAGCTTTTAGTTAATATGCCCCCAGCCGAAATGGTGGACATTTTAAAGAGATCTTAAAACACACATTTTTACCTTTGCTTTTCCTTAGGGTGCTTTTTAGTCATTCAGTTTGTATTGTTATTGTTTTTTACCCTCTTATGTTTGTTGTGAAGTAAATATTTAAGTTTTTATTTTCATTGTTTTTATTAGTTTTTTTCCTGTGAAGCACAATTTGTTGCATTCCAGGTCTGAAATGTGCTGTATAAATAAAGCTTGATTTGATTTGATCTGGGCATGAGTGTACTTGGCAGCCAGGTCCACCCACTTGGGAGCCAGGCCCATCTAATCAGAATGAGTTTTTCCCCACAAAAGGGCTTTTTTACAGAAAGAAATACTCATCAGCACCCCCCACACCGCCTCAGACGATCCCGCAGGTGAAGAAGCCGGATGAGGAGGTCCTGGGCTGTTATGGTTACACATGGTCTGAGGTCGTGAGGCCGGTTGGACATACTGCCAAATGATCTAAAACAACATTGGAGGCAGATAATGGTACAGAAATTAACATAAAATTATCTGGCAACAGCTATGGTGGACATTTCTTCAGTCAGAATGCCAATTGCACGCTCCCTCAAAACATCTGTGGCATTGTGTTGTGTGACAAATGTGCACATTTTGTGGCCATTACACAAGGTGCACTGTGTAATGGTCATGCTGATTAATCAGCTTATTGGTATGCCACACCTGTCAAGGGGAAGGGTTATCTTGGCAAAGGAGAAATGCTCACTAACAGGGATGTAAACAAATCTGTGCACAACATTTTGGAGAAATACACTTTTTGTGCGTATGGTACACTTGGGATCTTTTATTCCAGCTCATGAAACATGGGACCAACACTTTAGATGTTGCATTTATATTTTTGTTCAGTGTTGATGGTCATTTCATGCATTTATGTAACCTGTCTTTAGGACAAATGGGACAAATATAAGCACCCATCATGCACGCATGCATACACACACAGAAACACAGACAGACAGACAGGTCCCATAAGTTACTGCAAATGTTTTATGCGCTACACATTCCTCATGTCTCTATCTTGCTCGCTCTCATGTGTTCACACACGCACACACTCACTCAATTACACCCTCACCCACTCAATTACATACACACACACACACACACACACACACACACACACACACACACACACACACACACTTGGCTTTAATATAATAGCAAGCTAGCTAGTCAGTTTACTTGTGCCTTATCTCACACACACACACACGCACACACACTGACAGATAGGCAGACACAGAAACACGCATACATTACACTTTACTCACTCACAGCCAACAAAACTTGACTAATAGTTAAATGGCAAGCACTTACCATTGGTGAGTTAATTCATCTGGTCACTTTTCTTGACCATCTCCTCATGGGTAAAAAGCAAATAGTAGGGCTTTCTTTGTTGGTCTTGCAAGTGCACCTGATCTCGTGAGCATTTTCAATTTCTTTCCCGGCATCACTGATATATTCCCCGTTGACCGACTGAAGCACCTTAATTGACGGATCCACCATTAACGGGGGTCTTCCTCGGGTGCCTCCTCAAGGGGCTCGGCCTCGACTACAGTGAGCTCGTTTGAGTCGCTCTCTGCGGAGTCGCTGATGGTGACGCTCTCCGGGTTAGTGTCAAAAAGTAGGTTCCAATAAGTTGACGCCGCTGATCGTCTGATCCAGTTCCCAGCACAACATTATTATATAAAAATTTTGATTTCTGATTTCTCTTGGGAATCCATCGATGCAGTAGAAAGCTAAGCTAGCTAGCTAAGGTGTAGGCAGTAGTGACAGTGTGACTATGTGTGATGGGTTTTGAAGTGCGAGAGAGTGTAACCTGAGGTACACTTTGTTTTCACGTGGTTGATACGTTACAGTAGCTTTTGATTGGGCAAACAGGAAAATGAACCGATTGAATAGCCTATTGTAGCTCGATTCAAAATATATAGCTAGCTAGTTAGTTTGTAATTCATTCATGATTTCGGAATAGGGGAAGGTTGTAATAGTGCAGTTAAGATACAGCCGTGAAAGCCTGATATATTGCAAGCCACCGAACCAATGTAAAATTGCTTCGTTGCTATGTCTCATCCTACGTTTATAAGATTAAAAACTATATTTATACTCTGAATTTGGCAATAATACATACAGATTCTGAAAGCAAAGACATTGTTTTGTTAAAACCAGATGAAACCCCCAACAGCGACAAATGTAAATGTTGACAAAAACACCATTTATATCCAAATTAAGCCAGTGCGACTTCCGACGGATTATGATAGAGTGCATCACATATCCTCCGGGGGTTTAGTGGGGCCTCTGCCTCATACCTCTACCCCCCTCACCTGTTCAGGGGGTGCCAGAGGACTGTTGGTTATTGAATGCAATGACACACACACAACTTACTTTTTGTAGATTTTGTTGGATCCTTCAAATGTCTCATGATTTTGTCAAACAACTTGTTTTTTTATACCTGTGTCCTTTTTTGTATTCTTTGCATCAATGTGAATGTATTTGTTTTAACCGTTGTGTTGACTGATGGAAGCATTTTCTTGTAGGAGTAATATTTAGTGGTACACACAGTGGGGGGAGGGGAATTTGAACCTCTATCAGAGTGGTGCAATTCAAGCTCAATAGAGGCTGCACATCTTCATGTTATTTGTGTCCTAATTCTTCTGTTCATGTTCAAATTCAATACTACCATATATTTAGTTGACATTTTTATGATTATTCCACTAAAATTGTGTCATTTTATTACAATATTGAAAATACAGCTCGTTAGCTATGACTGACATGCAAGGAATATAGCACGGAACAAGATGGAAGTCATTTTGGCTACCTGTGGCGCTTTTCACAATTTGTGCCCCATATCGGGCACTTTCTGGGTCAAATTAACTCAATAATATAAATACATATTTGGCCTCCAGTCAACATCTCTATACCAGGTTGGAATTCCCATCTTTCAGATGCAATTGGAACTGAATTGATTGCCCATGGAATTCTGAAGTTAGAGCTGAAAGTCTGATAGGGCCCCAGCGCCCATATCGGATGCCATTTTAGGTCGTACTGGTATGTCAGATCAGAGATACTGGATATAATGAGGAGAGGCCTATGTGTCCGCCCTAACCATGGGATTCGTTGTCCACAGAGCCAGATTTTATAGTAGTCCATTGTCTTCTTCTTTATTGGCTGATTGTACCCAACTCGTAGGAGTCCCCACCCAGTTGACTAATTTAAAATGGTGGAAGCCCTCCATGCTTAAACGGGTTATATCCATGTTGAGTCCTCTATCTATTTCATGACAACAGGCACAACTCTGATATAAAGTTGTTTTATTCAAAGTTGCCAAAATGCCATGTGCGTCCACTTATATCAGTGCATTCGTAACAACGTAGTCTCTCGTTGCCATACCTCCAAGATCACGTTGTTGTCACACCTCCCTTGAAGGTCTGGAGGATTTTGTATTGCAACAACGGTTTGAAATGTCCACTGGCTCCCAGTGCCAAGATTTTGATTGGATGTTACATTTCAAGAACCCTCACCCCACACGCCCGTTGAAGGGGTGCTGTGTGTTATATGCATGGGGTAGTTGTTGCCTATGCTAGTTTCAAGTGCTAGTTTTCAAATTATCACGTGTGGCCGACAGTCTGCAATTTATATTCATTTAGATTGGATTACTCTGGCAATGACAAATGTCACAACACGTTCTAAACGTTAAAAAAAAAATATATATATATTTGTATTATTTTGTATTATTCATAATACAAAAATCAACTTACATTGCTGCATCAAACATGTCTAGCAAACCAAACACAGGCATTAACAATGCTCAAACATACAAAAAATATCAATAAAATACAAAAAATATCAATAAAATACAAAAAAGAAACAATTTAAGTGCATTTATTTTCACTCTGAAAATATCTTATTATAATGATTCATGAAGATGTTATTATTTTTGTTATTCACTAGGGTTAGTGTTTTAATAAGATAATTGAATTCAATCAGAAAAATTTGTAATTTTGGTATAGAATTTTGGAATTTTTATTTGTATTTGTGTGTAAAGTATTTGGCAACAAGAATACAAAAAATAACAATCATTTCAGTGGTTTTGTTATCATTACAATAGTAACATAATATATATTTAATGTAAAAAATACAGGCAGTGTTCATAATGGTAAATAAGTACTTTGCAAGGTTTTCCCAAAATTCTGCCACAAATTTACATTCAAAGAACAAGTGAGACAGATTCTCACCTTCTTTTTCACAGAAAACGCAGATATCATCAATAGCCACAAATTTGGAAATCATAGAATTACATGGATATATCTTATGCAAAATGTTGAAGTGCACTTCCTTAACTTTGTTTGGTATACAGTATTTGTAAGGTCTTAACCATGCATTTTTCCAGACCATGCCAGGAATAAGCATGTTCCAGAAAAACTTTCCTCCCTGTGTAAGTTGGTTTTGTGAATAAAGAATTTGTCTTATATATTTCTTACAACAAGTTTTCTCAAGTAAGCCCACGCCTTCCAATCTGAGTTCTGGATAAACTTTGTGATCATTCCCAAAATTAAGATGACTTTTCATAAGTGTAGTTAGACCACTGGGAACGGCTTTGATCACAGAAATAAACTCTCTGAAAGGTATTGGAAACTTTTTCAATGTTATAAATTGTTCATATGTGAGAATATTACCCTTGTTGTCAAAAATATCAAGAACAAAGTCAATGTTCCTCTCATGCCAGCTGGGGTAGAACAATGACTTATTCCTTACAGTTATGTCTGAATTATTCCACAAAAGAGCTTTATGTGGGGGAAAATTGTGCAGGAAACATATTTTCCAGGCCAGTAAAGCTTGTTGGTGAAACCTAGCCAATTTAGCAGGTAATCTTTTGGGAATATAATTACATTTCAGTAAAAATTGAAGACCTCCCAATTTATTAAACACATTATTTGGAATGAAAAACCATATTGAATCAGTATCGAGCAAACATTTTTTCAACCAGTTTATCTTGAAAGTGTTATTTATGTCAACAAAGTCCAACACTTCCAGACCGCCTTCAGCTCTTTGGTTAGAAAGGACATATTTTTTTAGTTTGTGAGACTTATTTTTCCAGATGAAGTCAAGAAAGGTCTTATTGATCTCTTTACAAGTAGCTGGATTTACACATAACGATAATGAAGGATACACAAAACGAGGCAGTCCCTCTGCCTTGGACAGAAGTACTCTCCCAAGTATAGAAAGATCTCTTTGTAGCCAATTATTAAATATATTTTTAGTTCTCTTAATTTTAGGAGAGAAATTCAAATGTTGTCTATTGTCTAATGTATCTATTCCTTTCTTTAATATTTTCGAATAAAGCAGAGCAATCAATTTGTAATCAGTATTTAATAAAGTAATTGGTCTCCAATTGTCAATGAGAGAAGGGTCTTTATCAGGTTTCGGAATCAGTAAAATAAGGTCTTGTTTCATAGTGGAGACCATTTCCCCTTTTTTAATGCAATCTTGAAACATATTGAAAATCGGGTCTTGTAGTAACTCCCAAAACTGTCTATAGAATTCAACTGACAGGCCATCAGGGCCAGGTGATTTCCCTTTTTTTCATTGAATTCAGAGCCTCTCTAATTTCTCCAATTGACACAGGAGAATTGCAAACTGAGTAGAAATCATCCTCAATTACAGGGACACAATTCTGAATGTGGCAAATGTAACTTTCACAACCATCTTCCTGAAATTGAGAGCTGTAAAGGTTTTCATAAAAGGAATTGACAAATGATGATATTGTAATGGGATCTTTGCATAAAACATTGTTAATTTTGAGTGCAGTTATAGATTTTCTTTTGTAGTTTCTCTTTTCAAGTGCAAAAAAGTAACTCGTGTTTTTTTCCCCCTCTTCAATCCATTTGGCTCTTGACCTTACAAAGGCGCCCTTTGCCAGATCCGTGTAAGTCTGTTCTAATTCTAGTTGTAAAGACCTGAACACAGACTCCTCTTCTCCAGATAGAATATCTTTCTTTAGAAAACTGTCAAGCTTGCTCATCATCTCCTTTTCTCTATTGTTCTTTAATTGCATCAGCTCTTTGGCTCGTTTAATGGCTACCATTCTGACTTTATATTTGAAAAATTCCCATCGACTTCCATGACCCAAGTCTTTTCTAGCAAAAATATCTTTAGCTAATGATTTGATGTTTTCAATGAGATCAGTATCTTTAAGAAGTGTGTTGTTTAATTTCCAATATCCTCGAGTACCTTTTGATTTTTTAGTAGCTTGTAAATTCAGGGAAATCAAGTGATGATCAGAAAAGGGAGCCAACTGATGATCTACATCTATAACAAATTGTAACAAAAAAGGGGAAATTAGGAATAAATCTATTCTAGATTTACGTGACATAGTTTTGTTGGTCCAGGTATAACCCTTAGCATCCGGATTGAAATAACGCCAGGCATCCTCAACACAGAGATCCTTGCATAATGTAATGATAATGTTACTATTTTGAAGGTTTTGACTCGTTCTAGGAGAAAAACGATCAGCAGATGCATCAGGTGTTTCATTAAAATCCCCTGAAATAATTAGAAAAGCCTCAGAGTATTTGCTGTTTAAATCCTGTACTTTCCTGGTAAATTGGGTAAAAAGGATCTTATTAGGAGCATGTGAGTTATGTCCGTATACATTACAGATGATGAAAATAGCATTGTCAAGTTTAACAGTTACTATGAACCATCTGCCCTCTTGTGAAGATGTGGATTCTAGAATGTCACCTTTAAACGTGTGAATAAGTGTCAAAACACCAGCAGAATGATTTGATCCATGACTGAAATAGGCCATATCTCCCCATTGTGCTTTCCAAAATGTCAAATCACTTTCACCCGAATGAGTTTCCTGAAGAAGGACAAAATCTGCATTACTGTGTTTACAGTATAAAAATAAAGCTTTCCTTTTTGTAGGATTTCTCAAACCCCTAGCATTCAGACTAACAATATTGAGTGAATTGAAAACAAACTCCTGCATTAAAAAATAAAGAACACAAATTAGATAACAAGTATTAATGTGAACAAGAAAACAAACAGTGAACCTTGAGAGGATTACTCGACGGAAAACTACGCTCAGCTGAGGTAGCGGTGGTTCACAGAATAACAAATCTATTTACTTCCTTTTCTTTGGCAAGTGATCATCAGTTGTAGTTCGAACGGTACATGTATAATTGGCCGTACATTAACTGTACTCATGGTAGTACTCACAGTTCCAATTTGCTTAATGTCAACAGAGTTACCCAGTAATCATTCTTCCTTCGATAAACGCGTGTGGGCCCTTGAACCCCGCCTTCGTTCCTTCTTGTCGCTCCTTCTGTATAAGCGGCCACAGTTTCTCTCTGGCAGCCTGATCCTGCGGTTTCAGAGCTTCTTTGATGCGGAGTTTCTTCTCGTCCAGAAACTTGTTCCCCTTGGCCATTTTCCATATGATGTCTCTGTAATGGCACATAGTTAAGCGCAAGATGATATTGCGAGGGGGTCCATCAGATCTTCGTTTCCCAAGTCGATGTACCACATCAATCACGTCTCTTAGCCTGTCTTTGATGCATGGTGACACTTTTCCCAGGATATTAATGACTACATCTATAATATCGTCTCCCTCTACCTCCTTTACACCTTGGATTTTCAGATTCCACCCGCGAGAGTACCTTTGAAGTTCAGCTACATTCTCACACAGCTCATTATTTTTGGATTGCATTTTCTTCAGCTCATTCTCTAGGAACGTTATCTTTTCCTTGTTCTCACACACAAATTTTGTGTAGTTTGATTTACAGTTTCTGACAGATTATCGATCTTCTTTGATGTTTCTTCTGTAGCCCGCTCTATGATGGACACTTTGGAGAGCGTGGCGTCTTGTTTAGTAGACAGGATCATTTTTACTTGGGGTCTGAGGTAAAGAGGTTGCATCCTGGTCAGTTTTGTTCTTTCTCTTGCTTGAGATCGCGGCTTCTTGTGTATCCATGCTGCTCTGGTCCTCGTTGTGGCTAGCTAGCATGTCAGACGTCTTCTGTGAGACTTGGATATTTCGTCTACTTTTGTCTTTCTGTCGTGTTCTTCCCATTCAACTTGACAAAAACTAACTCTAAACTTATCCCATGTCCATAAAAAAAGTTAGTAGTTAAAAATAGATAGCTTCTTTCAATATTAATAGCAATATTTGACTGTTAACCACCTAACCCTCAATATTGCTTTGAAGAGCGCGAAAACACTCCCTCTCACAGCGACGCCATCTTGGAGTCTCCCAACACGTTCTAAACTGCTCTTGTGACAAACACACCTTTTACCTTGTCTCCATTCATCCACATGGCTGCTATCTGCACTTTGTTACCACCGAAAATATTGTGAAGATTGCACATTACTTTGTTTTTGCAAGGACAAAAAACACAGAGGCAGTGGGAGAACCTCTTCGAGTAAGTAAATACATGTTTTTAATGTTAAAGTATGTATTATTAGCTAGCTAGCTGGTGACAGTAGACCACTTTGAAGGCTAACTTAACTGATCGCTGTTAGCTAGCTAACTTTATACACTGTTTAACTAAGTGAATTAAATGTAATCAGGTAGCTAACTTCCTATGAGCTAGCTATCTTGATGTAATCATTGTAAATTAAAAACACAGTCCAAATGCATTTGTAGATAACAGCCATGGAAGAGGGTGAAATTGCAGCTCCACCTGGCAGTAAAGGGAGAGTGTAGGCTACTGAATATAGCAGGTCATTTTGTGGGAGGACATTATGAAAAGATTCTCCAGTTCCAGTCCCTACAGGGGAAAACTTTGCGGACAGAGAGATAATAGCAACATAATATTCAGTGTTGTCTAATTTGATTATAATATTTTCTGTCCTCAGATATGGAAAGCTGTGAAAGCCTGTTAGCAGATGAAGAGAAAGGTCCCAATAAAGGAGACTAAGAGTATATCCTATATGTTATATGTGTAGGTCTACCTATGTTAGCAAATGTTGTATGCATCACACACGATGGACATCACACACTATTACAATTGGAGCAGGCCAACCCTTCTGGAGGTATGCTGGGTGTGCAGGGTTCTGTTTCAGCCCAGCAATAATGCACCTGATTTTAACGTATAACATCAGATGAGTTTAAAATCAAGTCTGCTATTGCTGGGCAGGAATAGAATACAGTAGATCAGGGATCAGTGGAGCAAGGTTGGTCACCGCTGTTATGAAGATTTGTTCACCTGAAATGATGCTTTAGTAATAATGGCCTACATGATACTAGTACTAAATTATCTATTGTTGTTTAGACCAATCTTTACATACCACAGTGGAGGCTGCTGAGGAGAGGATGGCTCATAATAATAGATGGAATGGAGCCAATGGAGTGGAATCAACCACATTGAAACCACGTCTTTGATGTGCATTATACAATTCCATTGACTCCATTCCAGCCATTGTTATGAGCCGTCTTCCCCTCAGCAGCCTCCACTGACATACGAGTTAGCTTATTTGTACATTTTAAAGTGATAAAATGTGGATTCAAGTTTTTAAACTTGTTTTAATTGTTAAACTATTATTCAAAATGAACTTGTGTCAATGTTAATTAATCACTTAACACAATCCTGCAATAAAGAGGGGAAGGAGTTCTGTCTTTAATGTTTCTGTTTCTCAAATAAACACTTCATTTTTGTCTAGTTGTAAGATCTCAAATCTAGGTGCCGAAAGCGTTTCACATGTTGACTCCAATTCTTCCCACAGTTGTATCAAGTTGGCTGGATGTCCTTTGGGTGGTGAACCATTCTTGATACACACAGGAAACTGTTGAGCGTGAAAAACCCAGAATCATTGCAGTTCTTGACACACTCAACCAGTGCGCCTGGCACCCACTTCCATACCCCGTTCAAAGGCACTTAAATCTTTTTCATCCTCTGAATGGCATGCAGGCATCCATGTCTCGATTGTTTCGAGGCTTAAAAATCCTTCTTTAACCTATCTCCTCCCCTTCATCTACACTGATTGAAGTGGATTTAACAAGTGACATCAATAAGGGATCATAGCTTTCACATGGATTCACCTGGTCAATCTATGTCATAGAAAGAGCAGGTGTTCTTAATGGTTTGGGTATTTTGTGTATGTTCTCAATAAAAAATTATACCAGTAGACAATGTATATGAGGCTAACAGATTTTGTACATCCCTTTGAAGTGATGACATATAACATGGTTTAGTGCAAATCCAACCCTTGTTATTTAGGTACAGTATGAAAATAAGGGTGACAATTAACCTGCAGGAGATGAGCGTTACAGTTAACATTTTATGAAGTTGATTTAAATGTATTTGTTTAATTTTAGCAATGTTGGTTGCAAATGATTTTTTAGTTATTCCCACGGACAGACAGTACATGGGTGCTCTATAAATCACTAGCGACTGCGCTAACACAGTTGACTTTTTAGGTCAATAATAATATGCTGTTTTTATATAAAAAATGGTTGGCTTTATAATTGTGAGAGAAATGTAACTACTGTAGCTATTAGCTAGTTAGTTATGCCTAGGTAACGTACAAGGTTAGCTGGCTTTTCTATACACAAACCTCATTGTGACGAGATACTTTTTGTCCTTCATGCTAGCCTTTACAGTCAAATATCACTTCAGAAATATCAACATAAATTTTGATATTGATATGGCCAGCATTGTAGACCATTTCTCCCTTCTTGCTGCAGCTATAGCTCATCTCGAAATATTAGAAATGCTTTGAAAACCAACATGCTGCAAACACTGAAAGGTTTTGTCACCAGTGCTTGTTTTGTTGAAATGTTTGGTGCTCACGCACTAATCTGGTGAGCACTTTTGGAGATCTGCCCAAGCAAGCGTTTTACAGAAGCATGGTTCACGACGAGGCTAGTAAGAACCTAACTATTCCGAAACTTCTATTAGATCAAGCCTCACGTAGCAAATTAGCAATTATATACTTTGTTTACCAAATTTGACACTCATTGACTTCCGTAAAAAAAATATTCCCTTTGTGGGCTTATTTTCGTGGACAGATTTTAGCCGGAGTAAACCCTCTCACTTTGCCTCTTCCTCTCAGGTCAGTTTAGCTATATCGCCAATTTCTCAGCCTCTGAGTATCACAGAAACACAACACTTTCAATGAATAACAGAACAAAGTTTATGACAAGTTGCTGTGGATGAAATTGATCAAAATAACTTTTAAAAACATATATTTTTAAACATCAAATGTAACTACAAATGTGTGAACATTGAAAAAATATATTATTGATTATTTTTATTCTAAATATTTATTAATAAAAAAACATTGGAGATGGGGGGTTTAAACCATTTGCTTGTGTTACAAGAGATTCATAAAATGAAAAGTGCTACTGCTTGACAGACAGTGTCTCTGCATTCATTACCAATTTGGAGCTTTCAAATATATAAATATGTTGGCGCTTTTAGGGTTCATAAGACAGTAAGTCTGGGTGGATTAGGGAGACGACAGAGGTAGGTACACATCTCTTTGTAGCAACTCCTAGCTAATTGTAAGAGCAATGGGATGTCAGAGTAAACAGAGAACATGAATAGTGTGGCACCATAATACGATGCCCTATGTAGCAAATACTGTACAGTATGTTACAGCTCCCTATATGCATTGTAGACACTACTAATAGGCCTATTGGTATTATTTCTGTGATCTAAGTAGGATGGTTTTTCGGGCAGATGGCAGTTTGCAATCTAGGGCAAGGAACCTCTCATCTCTCACACAGTTGTATACCATTTAAAGGACCAGAACCAATAATGGGAAACTATTGCTCACTGTAGTCTAAATCCACATGAACTATTTCAAAAGTTGCCTTGCAAGATAAAGAGATGAGATCAAATGATCAAACCTGTATATGAGACAAATCTGCACAGGCATTATAACATTTCTCCTGCACCATAGAAAACAAATTATGTTTAGCCTTGTGATTTAATTAGACAATGTTCAGGGTGTAAACAAAAACAAGGTTATTTATGGCGTCCTACTAATAACTCAAAACTACTCAAAACAACCCCAAAATACCAGAACAACCCATTTACCATTTCCATATTTAGCAATAAAAGTAACCATGGGATTTTTCTAAGGCGCAGGCTCCACATGTTAACACTTTATTTTAAGGGCAGGTGTGGTTTCATGTCAATATCCAATAACAATGACCACAGTTGGAGCATTTTGAGAGGTCAGTTTTAAAGTAGTTATCACCTCTAAAAACCACAATGTGGGCTTACTTGTTATTTATCTACAATTGTTTACATTTTGGGATTTGGGACTGAACTCACTTTCTATAATTCTATAGATGTTCTGCTTTTTCCCATGGCTGTCTTTCAGAAACAAGTTTCCTGTTGGGGAATGCCCAGATAGTGGAATGGCCAGTAGTATACAGTAATGACGGGTTTTGTAAGCTGTCGGGGTACCACAGGGCAGAAGTCATGCAAAGGAGCAGCACATGCAGGTAAGAACTGGGCCTCTGTCCCTGTCCTGTCATTCATTTATTTCCACTGTTCACAGAAGCGTAACACATCCACTGACGGTTTACACATGCATGTAATGTGAGTTGACAGTGGGAGAAGGACTAAAGCAGGTCCAGACACAGTCCAGTTTTAGTACACACACAAGGTATATGTAGAATATCCAACTGCTCTTTGATCACATAAAAAAAAAACAGTTGAATAAGAAATTAATTATAACCCATCTGCTGCAAGGTTTTATACTTTGATTGATTTGATTCATAAAGCATTCATATAGGCTTCGTAAGCACTGCATAAATCACAAATCATCTATAACCTTATTTCATGCTCAATAAAAGATTAATAAATGTAAACAGATAAATGTATGGGTATGTCACATTATGATATATCATAATGTGACATACCCATACATTTATACAGCATGATATACAGTTATAGATGATTTGTGAAGCATCTATGTAGTGCTTATATTCATGACCCCTTCCACACATGCTTTTTCTTTTTACAAATCTGTAAACAAATACACTGAGTGTACAAAACATTAGGAACACCTTCCTAATATTGAGTTTCACCCCCCTCCCCCATTTCCCCCTCAGAACAGTCTCAATTTGTTGGGGCCATGGACTGTACAAGGTGTCGAAAGCGTTCCACAGGGATGCTGGCCTATGTTGACTCCAATGCTACACACAGTTGTCAAGATGGCTGGATGTCCTTTGGGTGGTGGACCATTCTTGATACACACGGGAAACTGATGACTGTGAAAAACCCAGCAGCGTTGCAGTTCTTGACACACTCAAACCAGTGCGCCTGGCACCTACTACCATACCCGGTTCAAAGACACTTAATTTTTTTTTTATCTTGCCCATTCACCCTCTGAATGGCACACACACGTCTCAATTGTCTCAAGGCTTTAAAATCCTTTAACCTGTCTCCTCCCCTTCAGCTACACTGATTGAAGTGGATTTAACCAGTGACATCAATAAGGGACCATAGCTTTCACCTGAAATCGCCTGGTCAGTCTGTCATGGACAGAGCAGATGTTTCTAATGTTTTGTACGCTCAGTGTATGCAAAAAATGTACTGACAATGCTGAATAATTTCCTCTGTGGATAATACTTGATAATGCATGTGCAATTTGTGCAGTTATAAGCTGCTGTTGTTTTAACACTTTGTGTTTCCCTCTCAAGTAACTCATGAAACAGTAATGATAATTGCATCTCGGTCTGTACTTGGTGGAATGTTCAGTATATTTGTATAGTATAATCTAAGGTTTCTCTGCTCCAGTCCTGGGGGCCCTGTATACAGGATTTAATATTAACGAATCAATCCGATTAAGAAGGCTCAATTGCATGGCCGAAACAGCTGGCTTGTCCTTGTATATAAGGATTGGCAATTTAACAGTCTAACATCAGCCTGCTTGTGCTGAGGTGGGAGGGAGGCGTTATTCATACTGTATAAATAGTAACTTTAATGGATTATAAACTGTTGGAGAGGAAATGGTGAGATATCTTTGACGTGATACATTCTCGATTTAAAGTATTTTAATTAGGGTGTCCTGCACACTTGTAATGCCCAAAGGAGTGGGATTTGCTGTCTTGCAGGAGATGGAGCGTTAAATTGTCCCCATGAAATTTACAACACCCCTCCCTCCTCATTTTCGCCATGTCTTTATGTCAATGCATGCTCACAGAACCAAAAAGATACTTTGACACACAGCAAGAGTGCTTACGTTTCTTTACTGAAGCTGGGCACACTGAACTTGCAGACACTGAAAGTACTGAGGCTTCTGAAAATAACCCCCACTTGCTGCACACTGCCCTTCCTAAGAAATAGACAGACAAAGATACAAAAGCTGTTGCTATGGGGATATCTTCCATAAAAATACTTTATTTTTCACCTGATAATGATCAGTGGTACCAGAAGGATAGGAGATAAAAGTTGGAGAGGATGGGAGGGATTGACGGAATTGGCTTTAATTTGTAGACTTAGGCCTAGATCAGATCAGTGTTAACCGGCGGTAATTGACAATCGCATAGCATATGATTGTTTTTTTTCTTTAGGCGATGTCGGAGGTTTGACACGTTGGAGCTGTCAAATTGGTGAGCGGCTCTTGTGGTCATTGTCACGAAACCCCACCCATCCTTATATCCCACCCGTGTTGTACAGTGCCTTCAGAAAGTATTCATATCCCTTGACTTTTTCCACATTTTGTTGTGTACAGCCTGAATTTGAAGTAGATTAAATTGTGATTGTGTGCCACTGATCTACACAGAATACCCCACATTTTTTTAAATTAATACAAAATTGAAAGCTGAAATGTCTTTAGTCAATAAGTATTCAACACTGTTGTGTTGGCAAGCCTAAATATGCTCAGTAAAAATGTGCTTAACAAGCCACATAATTAGTTGCATGGACTCACTCTGTGTGCAATAATAGTGGTTAACATGATTTTTTAAATGATTACCCGTCTCTGTACACATATACAATTACCTGTAAGATCCCTCAGTCTAGTAGTGAATTTCAAGTACAGATTCAACCACAAAGACCAGGGAGGTTTTCCAATGCCTCGCAAAGAAGGGCACCTATCGGTAGATGGGTCAAAAAAAAGCAGACACTGAATATCCCTTTGAGCATGGTGAAGTTATTATTTACGCTTTGGATGGTGTATCAATACAACCAGTCACTACAAAGATACAGCCGTCCTTCCTAACACAGTTGTCGGAGAGGAAGGAAATTGCTCAGGGATTTCACCATGAAGCCAACGGGTGACTTTTAAACAGTTACAATGTTTAATGGCTGATAAAAATACACTGAGGATGGATCAACAACATTTTAGTTACTACACAATACTAACCCAATTGACAGAGTGAAAAGATGTAAGTCTGTACAGAATACAAATATTTCAAAACAGGCATCCTGTTTGTAGTAAGGCACTAAAGTAATACTATTTAAAAAATGTGTCAAAGAAATTCACTTTTTGTCCTGAATACAAAGCATTATGTTTGAAGGTAAATCCAGCACAACACATCACTGAGTACCACTCTCCATATTTTCAAGCATGGTGGTGGCTGCATCATGTTATGGGTATGCATGTCATCGGCAAGGACTAGATCGTTTTTTGGAGGGGATAAAAATAAATGGAATAGAACTGAGCACAAATCCTAGAGGAAAACCTGGTTTAGTCTGCTTTCCAACAGACACCTTTCAGCAGGAAAATAACATATAACTGAAGGCCAAATATACACTGGAGTTGCTTACCAAGACGACATTGAATGTTCCTGAGTGGCCTGCTGAAACTAAGTGGTAAGACTTGAACATGTCTGTCTAGCAATGATCAAAAACCAACTTGACAGAGCTTGAAGAGTTTAAAAAAGAATAATGGGCAAATATTGTATAAGGTGTGCAAAACTCTGAGACTTGCCCAAAAAGACAATGGGGATTCTAACATGTATTGACTCAGGTGGTTGAATACTTATCTAATCAAGATGTATATTAGTGTTTTATTTTTCATTAAAAACATTTTTTTTAGCATTTGTCTTCCACTTTAACAAAGTATTTTGTGTATATCGTTAAAAAAAGAGACAATTTAAATAAATTTTAATCCCAATTTGTAACAACAAAATGTGGAAAAAGTAAAAAGGTGTGAATTCTTTCTGAAGGCACTAAGTTCAGAACGAGAAAGTGTAGGCTATATAGAAAAAAATACACTAACATTCTAAATCATCAAACAAAATAATAAGGATTTATATCAGCCTAATCGAGGTGTTGCCTTGTGGTTTGAGGTTAAGACCATCTTCAACATTAGACATCTTCAGCTCCTCAATTTAGACACACTTTAATAAAAAGAAATTCTGGGTCAGGTAGACAGCCTCTTGTTGGGGTAAACCTTCACCCTCTTGGCCCAAGCAAAAGGAAAACATATTTGGCTTCACCACGGTCAAAAAAATATGCTGTCTGGATGTTTTGGGAACTTTTTGAAGGATGTTCTGTGCACCCTTAAACTAACATTGTGTGATGATGTGTATAACTGGACACATCCACCGCAGGCAGGGAGCAGCAAAGGGTCATCCACAGAGCAGGTTAGGGTTTGATCAGGGGTACAATGGCAATAGTTTGCATGGAGAAAATATTCTGATTTAGGCTTACCACAGGATGTTTAGAATTTGAATTTAATGTTGCAATCAAAATCTGAAATATTTAATAATGATATAGAGTGATACAACTGCCAACATTTAGGAAATGCTGCTCAAACACTCAAAGCACAGCTTTTAAAAGGGTCATCACTCTGATGTTGCATCAATGTTCCATGTTCATCCACAGTTCACCTAGGGTTGGGAGGTTATCGAGTTGTCAGCCCTCTCTTGTTTACTCAGGCCTCTCTTTTGTTCAACACAAACACTGTATCAATAGGATTTGACAGTCAACGTCATCACGTTCCCATGAGCAAAATTACAGTTCAGTGAGTGATAAAATGGTGTCTGTTGTGTGAATGTTTATGCCACATAGGTTTGCACGACTAACCCTCTCTCTTTTGTTTTCCCCATCTGCCTTTCAAACTAACCCTACCTACCATGCCTTTTTGACCCTCTCCTTCTTTGGCTCCCGCAGTTTCATGTATGGGGACCTGACAGACAAGAACACAATAGATGAAGTCAGGCAGACCTTTGATAACTATGAATCACATTGCTTTGAAGTGCTGCTCTATAAGAAGAACAGTGAGTATAAAGATGTCACTAACTATCCTTGTCAATTTAGCTTAGGGGTTTACCCCTGTAAGGACGGGGTTAAAGTGCCTACTGTTTTTAGAAACGTTTTATTACTGAAGTTCCCTCCGGGGAAAATCACGTTATTCTACAGTATTCTATTCTCACTGACATTATATGATTTTACACTTAAAGGTGCTTTATGCAACAATTCCACCTGCAATATTCCTAAGTATCAATGGTATGTATATATGTAGAAGTAAAGGGATACAAAATTGGTAGCAATCTATTCTATGACATAGAAATAATCAGATATTAACTTGGTAAAATTGTAATTGCACTATTTGTTTTACCTTTATTTATTTAACTATATATATACTATATATACTCAGCAAAAAAATAAACGTCCTCTCACTGTCAGCTGCGTTTATTTTCAGCAATCTTAACATGTGTAAATATTTTTATGACCATAACAAGATTCAACAATTGAGACATAAACTGAACAAGTTCCACAGACATGTGGCAAACAGAAATTGAATAATGTGTCCTGGAACAAAGGGGGGTCAAAATCCAAAGTAACAGTCAGTATCTCGTGTGGCCACCAGCTGCATTAAGTGCTGCAGTGCATCTCCTCCTCATGGACTGCACCAGATTTGCCAGTTCTTGCTGTGAGATGTTACCCCACTCTTCCACCAAGGCACATGCAAGTTCCCAGACATTTCTGGGGGGAATGGCCCTAGCCCTCACCTTCCGATCCAACAGGTCCCAGACATGCTCAATGGGATTGAGATCCGAGCTCTTTGCTGGCCATGGCAGAACACTGACATTCCTGTCTTGCAGGAAATCACGCACAGAACGAGCAGTATGGCTGGTAGCATTGTTATGCTGGAGGGTCATGTCAGGATGAGCCTGCAAGAAGGGTACCACATGAGGGAGCAGGATGTCTTCCATGTAACGCACAGCGTTGAGATTGCCTGCAATGACAACAAGCTCAGTCAGATGATGTTGTGACACACCGCCCCAGACCATTACAGACCCTCCACCTCCAAATCGATCCCGCTCCAGAGTACAGGCCTTGGTGTAACGCTCATTCCGTTGACGATGAACGCGAATCCGACCATCACCCCTGGTAAGACAAACCGCGACTCGTCAGTGAAGAGCACTTTTTGCCAGTCCTGTCTGGTCCAGCGACGGTGGGTTTGTGCCCATAGGCGACTTTGTTGCTGGTGATATCTGGTGAGGACCTGCCTTACAACAGGCCTACAAGCCTTCAGTCCAGCCTCTCTCAGCCTATTGCGCACAGTCTGAGCACTGATGGAGGGATTGTGCGTTCCTGGTGTAACTCGGGCAGTTGTTGTTGCCATCCTGTACCTGTCCCGCAGGTGTGATGTACGGATGTACCAATCCTGTGCAGGTGTTGTTACACATGGTCTGCCACTGCGAGGACGATCAGCTGTCCGTCCTGTCTCCCTGTAGCGCTGTCTTAGGCGTTTCACAGTACGGACATTGCAATTTATTGCCCTGGCCACATCTGCAGTCCTCATGCCTCCTTGCAGCATGCCTAAGGCAATTTCACGCAGATGAGCAGAGACACTGGGCATCTTTATTTCTGTGTTTTTCAGAGTCAGTAGAAACGTCTCTTTAGTGTCCTAAGTTTTCATAACTGTGCCCTTAATTGCCTACCGTCTACGTAAGCTGTTAGTGTCTTAATAAAAGTTCCATGTTCATTAATTGTTTATGGTTCATTGAACAACCAAGGGAAACTGTGTTTAAACCCTTTACAATGAAGATCTGTGAAGTTATTTGGATTTTTACAAATTATCTTTGAAAGACAGGGTCCTGAAAAAGGGACCTTTCTTTTTTTGCTGAGTTTATGAACAAAACACTTGTTTGTTTCTTTGGTATTCATTGGGATCTATTGCAATAAGCCCCAATAGGCTCCATTTAGTACCAGGTACAGATGTAGGATCTTAATTTGATCACCCTGTTGCAGGATAATTTTTGTGCAATGCAGGATTTTTTTTTAACTTGTAGTGTATTAGGTTTTAAAAAGCTTCTAAAGTTTGTAATTTCCACTTAGAAATTTCAGAATTGATTTCCCCTTATGAAAAATTTATGAACCACGACAAAAAATGTCCACATAATTATAGTCCACATTATAAATTTCTGTTGCTGCAGGTTTATATTCCTGCTGTAGTAAACTGTCTCAAATTAAGAGCCTACATCTGTAGTTACCATTTGTGTTTAAATAGAAGGAAGTACCAGAAATGACCTAATGATACCACATATTTTCCTATTATGTAGCCTTTTACACTCCTTCCTTGGTTCCCTTCTCCTCTTTTACCCTGCAGGGACACCCATATGGCTCTACATGCAGGTGGCTCCCATCAGGAACGAGAACGACAAGGTGGTTCTGTTCCTGTGTACCTTCAAAGACATAACTGTCTTCAAGCAGCCTATTGAGGACGAATCCACCAAGGGTGAGAGACCTAATATTAATTAAGTAAAAAGCCCGAACAAAGTATATTGTGTTCCCACGTGACCTAATGAAGGCTATTTCAGCCGCAAAGTTGTCTAGTGTGTTGTGGATGACATCCAAGCAGCTCTGGCATACTGTGTGTGGGCTTTCTTTATGTGTTCAAAGAATCTATTATTGGCCCAGGACCTGTTTGAGGATTTGGGACGTGTATACGACTCGCACATCCTTTAAGAGTTTGTTACCTGTCAACTAATAGAACATGCTGTTGTCCCTTGTTCAGTAGGTGGTTGCTTGGATGTTTATTTTTTTGTGTTCTGGTGGTTCTGTAAAGTGGGGCTTTGTATCCGGGTCTGAAGTTTGCGTTGGTCATGGATTGGGTGAGAGGTGTCGTTAGTTATGCTGTAAGGCTTTGCACGTTGCCCTTATTTTGATAAGGGAAGGGATGTCCTGGCATCTTACAAGCCACAGATGTTTTTAACTAATCACTACAAAGTTGATAGCAGAGGGCTTCTTGGAGATCACATGTTATGCACTTGAGGCCATAAACTTCAGCAGAAGAGGAGTGTTGCAAGACAGATACGCTGTCTGCTTATGTCTGGCCCTGGTTCTTTCTAGAGAATGGAAGACTGAGTAACAGGGCTCTCCTCTGGTATACGTGATTTATGCGCGATTTATGCGCAGTGTGAGATCTCTTCCTTCACCCACCTTCCTCTCTCTCGTTGGTCTCTCTTGCTAGCAGCAACATTAAACTGTGTAGTTTGTATATCAACAGAGAGCTGTGATCAAAATATATAAGGTGTTTCATGTGAGAGAAACCAACTGGTGATTTAAAAAGACAAAGATAAGTTTGGAAAACATATTTGGCTTCATTACGGTCAAAGGATATGCGATAGTCTGTTTGAATGTTTTGGGAACTTTTGAAGAACAACAAAATAGCTTTTTGTGAACATTCTTGCACCATCAAGGGAATGTTCTGAGCACCCTAAAACATTGTTTGATGATGCGTAAAACTGGACAGATTTTATGTTTATACTGATACTTTTTGGCAATGTTCTTACTTACACCTTTGCTGCCAATCTAATGAAATGTTCTGTAAACATTCACATAAGCATATTTAGTTTACATGGCATACTGTAGCTACATGTGACCTGGCCACACACTGTACTTATTGGCCCAGATGTTGTTTGTCTGAATAGATGGATGTGTGCGTCTCCCCCTGGGTCCACACCGACACATCCCTGGGGATCATGTGCAGCAGTGTGACTAAGTATGTAATGGCAAGCAGATGGCAAGGACAACTCACTTCATATTTGATGGAGTGACAGATGCAACTGCTTATGTCCATCACAAAAGGAATGCTCATTCATTTAACAGCCAACTGGACCTCATTCTGTTAATTATGTGGAGAAATAGCGTACACCAACTGTCAGGATGACTGAATGTTAAGTAACACAAATTTTCATTTGTTTAAAGGCCCACTGTGATATTTGACAGTCGTTTTTATCATTTAAATGAATGACATAACCATTGTATCTTGAAGAATGCCTCATGAGCAGTGTAACCCCATCATAACCCAACATTTACTGCATTGTTTCTAAACAACCGGCGGATGGGGACTTACTGGGGCATATCTACATTATAAATGCATAAATGGGAAACACTGCCATCCCTCAGCTTTATAGCTAACCAAGTAGTGGGGCTGTAATTCCTTGCAAGCACACTGCTGTGTGATACACATAGTATACAGAACAAACAGTTAGCATTAGAGAGGTTGGCCTGAATAAGTAACTTTTTTTGCCCTCCCATATGGCTCACACTTTATTTGCGTGCTGAACTGAAAGGGCTGAGACAGGCCAGCAAACTATTTTAATCCGCCCCACCAATCATTGAACATGGTTGAGTTCACCCCCTTAACCCTTGAATGATTTAATGTGTCTGTGCTTCAGTATTTCTCTGCTTGCTTTTCTCTGCATTGTCGGGTGATGGGCAGAGAATAAAGGTCCACAAGGGACTTGGCTTAGTGATGTCATATGTTCTTGTTGTTTTGGTTTACATTCACCAAAATGACTTCAATGGAACTTTTAACATGATCTTTTTTATTTATCCAAGCAAACAAGATTTTATCTGCGAAACCTACCATTGGCGTGCGTAGAAGCAGGCAACGATGATTTGAGAGAAATCTGGACTTGTAACTATGCATTCTGCATATCTCTCTTTTCCTAAACTCCAAAGGCCAAAGCCATCAGCCTCCCAAAGCTGTGGGAGAGTGGTTAAAAAGAAAACGTTTGGCTGTTAAATAATGTATGATAGGGATTGCATCAAACGAGACGCTCAGCTGGGTTCTCATGTCTCACACCATAATGCTGCCATTCAGTTTGAAGTCAAAAGGAGATTTTGTACTCTTATTAGGTCCCTCAGGGCATTACAATCTTCCTAAAAGCTCCAGAAGAAAAGAGCGTTGGTTATGTTTGTAGCTTGTTGACAGGGACATGTAAGGTTATAGACGGAGAGCAGAGTGGTACACTACGATGCCATCTAGATCTACTCAGGATTTTATAAAGCTAGCCAACTTCAGTTAGCTTCACATTCCAGCTCAGGCTTCATCCATGTGATGTAGGTGGATATTGATCCTCCACCTGCCGTTAACTCCAGCCAGGCTTGTAACTGTGCTCGCATGTCACACGGGGATAAGCCCAGCAAGCTGAACTCGCCATTTAGACAGTGCTGAAACAGCAATCCATTGGCGAGTGAGTGCCACATTTGCCAAATCAACATGAAAAGAAAAATGATCTTGCAAATTCAGCAGGCTATGGTGTAAAATAGGCTATTAGAGGTGCCCGGTTTCTTTTATTACTTGTTGTTAATGCCATCTTTGGTGTGCATTGGTGCACCTTTTTTCCCACTCCTATTGATAAAATAACTTTATTAAGTCATAAAGTTTTCCTGTGCATGAAGTTTCAAATGCATCCTGTCATTTCTAAATGTGTAATGAATGCATGTATTTTAATATTATTTTTTTTTTACACAAATAAAAAATTTATCGGTCGACTTTATCAAATAAATTGGATGATGATGCAATCATTGCGAGGGAGGGAATCTGATTTCCTTGGTCCTCAACTCGCGGTTCAAACAGGATAAGTGGAGTCAGCCGTGAGTCAGCCTGCCCCAGAGCAGGTTAGTGTTAGTTCTTAAGGATTAGTTGCCATAGAAATATACCTTACTAAAAGGTGAGCTACTTTCGTGTCAACTGTTATCCCGAGTTGAACTCATAGTTGACCAAATCAGGCAACAATATCCTCTAACTCACTTTGTAGTACACAAATCATATCTGAATTAGATTGCCTCAGCCTAATTTTCCCCACCTTTCTCACTTTTGTCCATGCAATAGACCAAATGGTGGTATGCCATTAGCTATATATCCTTTATAGAAACTGGGAGACCCTATATTCTGAGACCAGAGTCACTGCAGATTGTGCCCACAAATGTGTCCTGTGGTCTTCCGGTAAGTTTTTGTCCATAAGAGAAGACCTACAGTTTAAGTTTACTAATGGCCTCTCTGATGTTAAGTAAATATATGATAGAAGCAGACTCAATATGAGGCAGTGAAAGATTAAGACAATGGCGGTCAGAGAATATAATTTTTTTGTGGTGATTTTGCTCAATGGACTTCTGCTCATCTCTGGCAGGATGGAACAAGTTTGCCCGGCTGACCCGGGCACTGACCAGCAACAGCCGCAGCAACATGCAGCAGCTGACGCCCATGAACCAAGTCAACGAGGTCAGCCACAAGCACTCCAGACTGGCTGAGGTGAGCATCTCACTGGAAAAGAATAATACAATCCTGACCATATGTATTTGGACAGTCAAGATACATTTAAAAATTTTGGCTCTGTACTACAGCATTTTCGACAGTTCAGAATGTTTCCTTTCATTTGAGGGTATTTTCATACGAATCTGTTTGACCATTTACATTTTCTTAATCATGGCAGCATCAGGATGAATTTAAGTGTTCAGATGTATCTTCTCTGTTTATTTAGAAAGAAAATGACTAAAAATCACCTTTTAGTTACTAATGTCCCAAAATACACCTGAAACAAACTACAAATATACCCAAAACAAACTACAAATGCACCCAACGAGTTTGTAGAGTTGCAAGCTCGATGCAGTCATTGGGTGCAAGCGATATGGGACCAAAACGAACATTCAGACCATTTTAACACACTATCAAGTATATTTCTAAAGTGATTTTATGTCTAAGTGGTAAAATAGATATGTATGAAAACACCCTCAAAGGAAGTAAGGCAACCAGGTTTTTGACTAAAATGACCTGGTAGTGCATAAAGTTCACGATGCCGTTGACCCTAACGAGGGCCCCTGAATCAGTAGAAGCAAAATAGCCCCATTACATCAAAGATCCACCACCATATTTTATAGTAATTATGGGCTTCTTCTCTGCATATGCATCTTTCTTTGGATGCACTGGTGTGCGTGGCCTAAGAGCTCTATTTTCATATCATCCAACAAATGTAAATGCCTGGAGTTAGCAGAATGGCATTGACAATTGGATTGGAACCGGTGCTATGGTCAGATTACATGGAAATAGAGCTCTTTGGCCACCCACACCAGTGGTGGGTTCTGCATCAAAATAAGGATGCATAAGCTGAAAATATATCCACACCTACTGTAAAATATGGTTGTGGATCTTTGATGTTATGGGGCTAATTTTCTTCCACTGGCTCCTGGGTATGGTCGCAAAGGAAAGGTATATTACTGGAAACTTTCGAAGTTTACCAGTAAACTGCCAAAATGTTGGTATATTTCAAGGATTTTATGTCATCTATCACAAGACATCTAGTGGCCATTTTAGGTCCTTCAGATTATCACAGGTGCCTGTAATCATCTCTGACAATCATTTTAATAAGATGATAAAAAAAAATAGAATGACAAAGCTGTAAAACATGATCCTAATGTTCAGCAAGACACACATCAAAATCCACAAATAAATTGTTAAATGACCACAAAATCAACATTTTGCAATGACCATGTCAGTCTCCGGACTTGAACATTGTAAGAGGGCAGTCCATAAGCGCAGACAAAGGATATCAAGGATCTGGAAAGATTCTATATGGTGGAATGGTGTAAAATTCCTCCCAATTTGTTCTCCAATCTTATAAAACATTTTAGAAAAAGGCTGTCGTTATCCTCGCCAGGTGAGGTATTGAAAGGTATTGAAAACAGGGGTGTACCTTTGAGAAAATAATTATTACCTGTTAAAATCTCTTTCACAGAGCAATTGTATTAGCATAAAATAATATAATTACCCCATTTTTATATTCAGTGTCCGATTTGTTACTTTTGCCCATCAACCAATCGCTGTTCTTCATTATAAGGCATTGGAAACGTTCCCTGGTCTTTGTAGTTGTAAGGGGTGCATACTGGCGGAAGAGAAGTCAGGCGCAGGAGAGCAAAAACTGTGTTACAATAAAAATCACCGTAAACAGAACAATAAATACAATGGGTACAAAACCCGTCGCACACCAGAAATAACGTGCACAAGCACTTAAAATAAACAATTCCGGGCAAGGACATGGGGGGAACAGAGGGTTAAATACACAACATGTAATGAAATCAGGTGTGTGGAAAACAAATGGAAAATGTAGAGCTCATAGGATGATGGCTAGAAGACCGGCGACGCCGACCGCCAAACGCCGCCCGAACAAGGAGAGGAACCAACTTCGACAGAAGTCGTGACAGTAGTTTACTCTGTGCTTGAAATTCAACTGAGGAACCTTAGAGGTTGTATGTATGGGGAAATCTTTCAAAAATCATGTTGACCCCTGCAACTTATTATGTGATTTGTTAAGCCAATTTTCTCTCATTAACTAATTTAGGCTTGCCATGACAAAGGGGGTAAATCATTTTACAACCAATACATTTAAGTTATTTATATTTAATTTTAACTTGTAAACATTTATAGAATGTACTTTTCACTTTCACATTATGGAGTATTTGTCTATGCAGATCAATGACAAAGAAAATTCTAATCAAATCAATTTCAATTCCACTTTGTAACACAATGGAGGTGAATACTTATTATAGGCACTGCAAGTAGATATCAGGTAAATAGCATCTGAAACAGTACTGTAATATAAAGGGTTACTTTAACAGCCTTCCTCTTTTCTATGTGGACCTCAGGCTCTCCAGCTGGGCTCGGACATTCTCCCCCAGTACAAGCAGGAGGCGCCCAAGACGCCGCCCCACATCATCCTCCATTACTGCACCTTTAAAACCACCTGGGACTGGGTCATCCTCATCCTCACCTTCTACACAGCCATCATGGTGCCCTACAATGTCTCTTTCAAGACCAAGCAGAACAATTTGGCCTGGCTCGTGCTGGACAGCGTGGTAGATGTCATCTTCCTTGTGGACATTGTGCTCAACTTCCACACCACCTTCGTTGGGCCTGGTGGAGAGGTCATTTCGGACCCGAAGCTGATTCGAATGAACTACCTGAAGACCTGGTTCGTCATTGACCTGCTGTCCTGCTTACCCTACGACATCATCAATGCCTTTGAAAACGTAAATGAGGTAGGCCCTGAACATACTTGAAATGTCGTTCTCCATAGTTTTTGACCAATGACATACTCAATCAGTATACCTTTTTAACCTTTTTGTCCTCTGAAAGATTGATCTGAATTATGTTCCCCCAGTCAAATCAGAGAGTAGAAGGGGAGGCTCTGTTAAGTCTAAGTATGTCAGAGAAGCACAGTGATATATTTACTTTTAGTCTTAGCTTGATTATTTCCCAGGCAACATGTATCATTTCCCTTCTGAGGCTTACTAGCAGGTGAATCCTCAGCATGGTTGGAATGCAATTAAGTTTCAAAATTACTCTGAGCCAAGATTTCAATAATGGGGTGCTTTTCGGTGACATTTAGGGCTTGGGATATTGTTCAATCAATTTTGATGCACTTAAAGTCCAATAGACAGAGTCTTGCTTTGGCATGTAGGAATCAACATGGACGGCAAGCTCTTGTCTCTGTCAGTATTGCCCTTTTAATTCCTGTATGAATGGGAGAAGATGGATAGAAAGGTTATTAGCCTAACAATAAATGCAGTCTCTCTTCTCTTGCAAAGCTGGCCACATACCTTTCCTTCATGCTTTTAAGGAAAAACATATATTACAATACAATAAATGTGTGGAATATACTATTTACACTGAACAAAAATATAAACACAACATGTAAAGTGTGTGTCACATGTTTCATGAGCTGAAATACCAGATCCCAGAAATGTTCCATACGCACAAAGCTTATTTCTCTCAAATTTTGTGCACAAATTTGTTTACATCCCTGTTCGTGAGCATTACTCCTTTGCCAAGATAATACATCCACCTAACAGGTGTGGCACATCAAGAAGCTGATTAAACAGCATGATCATTACACAGGTGCACCTTGTGCTAGGGGTAATAAAAGGCCACTCTAAAATGTGTAGTTTTGTCATACAACACAATGCCACATATGTCTTAAAATTTGATGGAGCTTGCAATTGGCATGCTGACTGCAGGAATGTCCACCATAGCAGTTGCCAGAGAATTGAATGTTAATTTTTCTACCATAAGCTGCCTCCAACATCGTTTTAGAGAATTTGGCAGCCTCACAACCACAGACCACGTGTAACCATACCAGCCCAGGCCCTCCACATCCGGCTTCTTCACCTGCAGGATCGTCTAAGATCATTCACCCGGACAGCTGATGAAACTGTGGGTTTGCACAACCAAAGGATTTCTGTGCAAACTGTCTGAAACCATCTCAGGGAAGCTCATCTGTGTGCTTGTCATCCTCACCAGGGTCTCGATCTGACTGCAGTTCGCCATCGTAACCGACTTTAGTGAGCAAATGCAGACCATATGCTATCCCCAGCATTTCCCTCTCTGCCACCTACTTTAATCTTACCACTCACTTTTGAGACATGCTACTACTTAGCAATTTTTTTCAGTGAGAACTTTAAACTACCTATATAGGTTATAAGCTGAGTATAAAAATGTTTCTTTCCCATACCACTTTTAAATCTAAAAGTAACAACATCAGTTTCACTCCTTCTAGTTGAATAGTTATGGTTATCTTTTACTAAGTTAAAGTAGTTACATACGTATCTGGGGACCATACTGTGGACAATCTTATGTACAAGACACAATTTTATCTGAGCGACTCTCTCCTCCACTTTAAGCTATCTAAGCCTTTTAAAGTGGGAATAGTCAAGATGCGAAAGTGCTGGAAGTTTAAGAATAATCCTGACTAATTTGTTCTGAGATGTCTGCAATTTATTTTTTAATATCTGGGGGGCACTATTGTACCAGGAAGAGCATGCATAGTCAACATGGCACTGAACAAGAGCTCCTACCAATGTCCCCATTGGATTCTTATCGAGATATTTGGAGGTCCTAGCCAGGAACCTAATTTTATGGTTCACTTTGGCAATAACATTTTGTGCCATGCTCTCCCCTGTCAGATGGTTATCTAGCACACATCCAAGATACTAAACATATTATTTTGCTGCAACTACAATGTCACCTACTACCACCTTAAAATCTGGGGATTTCCTCAGTTTCACTTTGGACCCGAACAAGATGGACTCTGTTTTTCCAAGGTGAAGTGACATCTTATTGTCATATAGCCATTTACTGACATTCAGAAGTTCAGCACTGAGGGATTTCTCAACCACATTTTTGTCTTTGTGGGAAACCAACAGTGCAGAATCATCCGCATATAGTAAAAGGTCACATGTACAGGCAGATTTCAGATCATTTATATACAATAGAAATAAAAGTGGACCCAGCACACTCCCTTGGGGTACCCCACATATTTTGGGTTTAGATAGGGTCCCATCCACATCCACCATCTGTTTTCTTCCTTGCAGGTAAGAGCTGAACCATTTTACTGCTAAGTTGTTAAAGCCCATGGCCCTTAGTTTGATTAACAGAATGTCATGATCCACTGTATCAAACTCCTTTTGGAGATCTAAGATAACCATACCTAAAAATCTCCCTCCATCTACTTCCTTCCTTATGTGATCAGTCAGATATAGTAGACAGGTGTCAGTGGAATGGGATTTCCTGAAGCCAGATTGGAGCTCATAGAATAGGTTATGCAAGGAAATATAACTGACAATCTGCTTGAACATAATCTTTTCCATGACCTTCGATAAAACACACAGGATTGAGACAGGACGATAGTTTCCATGATCTAACTTATTCCCTTTTCATATAAAGGAATGACCCTTTCAAGTTTTAGTTCACTGGGAAAACACCCTAGTTCAATAGACAGATTCACAATGTGAGTTACACAGGGAGGGATAATTACCGCAGCATCCTTTAGAAATCTGTCAGGAATGTTGTCAAGGCCAGTTGCTTTGGAATGGTCAAGTTCTTTCAGCCTCTCTAGCACAGTTGACTCAGACACCTTTTCAAATGCAAAATCAGTTAATTGAATCCCCTGCTGTGAGAAGGGGCTCACATGACTCTCCCCATAGCAACCTGATTGACAAGGTAACTTGCTAACTAATGTATTAGCTTTAGTTGGAAAATAGCTATTCAGACTGTCTGCAACCATGGTCTTGTCTGATGTAACCTTTCTTCCAATGTCCAAGCTAAGATTGAGAGCTTTGGTCTTTAATCTGTTACAATAACCTAACAGCTTCAGACACTTCCATAATTTACTCAGATTGTTCCTATTTTCAACTATTTTGTCATTAAAATATTATTTATTGGCCTTCTTGGCCTGTATCATCCTGTTGACCTCATTTCTTAATTTGTTATAGTCTATAAATATATAATCTGCCCTGGATTTCCTAAACTCCAGAAAGTGTTCATTTCTACGCTTAATTGTCTTTAAAATGTTATAATTTATCCATGGTTCTGTTCTTTGCTTAATTCTAACCTGTTTTACTGTAGCCTGCTTATCTACAGCATGTAAAAACAATTATTTAAAATTGCCCCAGGATTTCTCCACCTCTTTGCATTTCAATACAGCAGACCAGTATTTGCTCAGACAATTAACAAAAATATCTGCACTATAATTCATCATAGCCCTAATTTCTATTAAGTTATGATAATTTAAAAATTGTTTTCTGAATTTTCCTACTACAGAAAATGATGGCATGATCACTGAGGCCATAGTTTACAACCCCACTGTTTGACATCCTTGATCTATCCGACACCCAACACAGGGTCAATGATGGTTTGGGTAGAAGGACAGACCCTGTTGGGCTCATTAATCAGCTGGTATAAAGCAAATAGATTACAACAATTATTAAGAGCTTTAAAAGTAGCATGGCCCTTTTTGAGCATATCTGTATTAAAATCACCAGTAACAATAACCTCTGATTTAAGTCTGTACAGTTGGAACAAGTCTCCTCCAACAATTCATCAAACTTGTGCTGGTCTATAATAGGTTCCCACTATAATAGCTTTACATTTCAGTAATAAAATGTTCCACCACACAGCTTCAATCTCATCATGGTTTAAATCTGATCTATAGTTGAACCCAATATCTGATTTTACATAAATACAAACTCCCCCGCCTGTGTGATTGTGGTCTCTTCTAATTACTACATAATTTTCAACTTCAATCTCAGCGTTTTTTTTTATCCAACCATGTTTCGGTAAAGCAAAGCACTCCCACTTTACAGTTACTGGAGGCGAATTTCCTCCATCTTAGGAATAAGACCTCTAATGTTGAGATGACATTTTCTAGAGTTAAGTTCTCCTCCTCTGTTGGAACTGTCAGCTGAAATTGTTCACTTGAGATGAGTGTTGACTCTGTGCAGTCCAATCGCCGCAATGAAGCTCCTTCCAAGATTCCCACTCGCATTTGAAAGAGATGGTTGTTGCTCTTTCCCTTCTGACCCTCTAAATTATAGCGAATGGATTTATCGCTCGAAAACGGGCCGGTGCACTGATGGACATCTCCAGACTACAACTGGCATAGGGTAATTATTAGGTTTGTACCATCTATTTGGCGTTTTCCCCCGACCATAATCGCCCTTTTGGAGGCCAAAATGCTTAGTGCCAATCTGGTCTTCGAACCTCATCTTCTGATTAAAAACGCATACTTTGTCAAAAGGACATCGACTTGATGTACAAAAGGGGCTAGTATCGATACACGTTAATATAAAAGCGGGGATAAAAAACGCTGCCAACACGCCAAACTTTCCGGCTGCCATCTTGAAAAGCAGTGTGCTTAAACTAATTAAACACAAATGATTGTATTTTTCTTGTTTATATTGAAAACATCATTTAAACATTCACAGTGTAGGTTGGAAAAAGTATGTGAACCCCTAGACTAATGACTTCTCCAAAAGCTAATTAGAGTCAGGAGTCAGCTAACCTGGAGTCCAATCAATGAGATGAGATTGGAGATGTTGGTTAGAGCTGCCTTGCCCTATAAAAAACACTCCCAATATTTGAGTTTTCTATTCACAAGAAGCATTACATGATGTGAACCATGCCTCGAACAAAAGAGATCTCAGAAGACCTAAGATTAAGAATTGTTGACTTGCATAAAGCTGGAAAGGGTTACAAAAGTATCTCTAAAAGCCTTGACGTTCATCAGTCTAAGACAAATTGTCT
Organism: Oncorhynchus clarkii lewisi; assembly: GCF_045791955.1. NCBI lineage: Eukaryota > Metazoa > Chordata > Actinopteri > Salmoniformes > Salmonidae > Oncorhynchus > Oncorhynchus clarkii. Next base: position 27,755,632 of record NC_092154.1, read on the forward strand.
ATAAATGGAGAAAGTTGAGCACTGTTGCTACTCTCCCTAGGAGTGGACATCCTGCAAAGATGACTGCAACATCACAGCACAGAATGCTCAATGAGAAAAAAGGCACAGCACAGCACACCAACATCAAAACCTCATCCAAACTGCAAAGTATGGTGGAGGGAGCATCATGGTTTTGGACTGCTTTGCTGCCTCAGGGCCTGGACAGCTTGCTATCGTCAACAAAAAAATGAATTCCCAGGAGAATGTTAGGCTATCTGTCCGCCAATTGAAGCTCAACAGAAGTTGGGTGATGCAACAGGACAACGACCCAGAACACAGAAGTAAATCAACAACAGAAGAAAATACCCCTTCGGGAGTGGCCTAGACAGAGTACTGACCTCAACCCGATTGAGATGCTGTGGCATGACCTCAAGACGGCAGTTCACACCAGACATCCCAAGAATATTGCTGAACTGAAACAGTTTTGTAAAGAGGAATGTTCCAAAATTCCTCCTGACTGTTGTGCAGGTTTGATCCGCAACTACAGAAAACATTTGGTTGAGGTTATTGCTGCCAAAGGAGAGTCAACCAGTTATTAAATCCAAGGGTTCACATACTTTTCCCACCCTGCACAGTGAATGTTTACACGGTGTGTTCAATAAAGACACACGTAAACACGTATAATTGTTTTTGTGTTATTAGTTAAGCGGACTGTGTTAGTCTATTGTTGTGACCTAGATGAAGATCAGATCAAATTGTATGACCAATTTATGCAGAAATCCAGGTATTTCCAAAGAGATCACATACTTGTTCTTGCCACTGTATATGGAAAAACTAAAATTTTATACTCGTTTTACCTTTTTAAAGTTATTCAAGATCATTTGTGTGGATAAAAATATGGATGGGCTTGCTTTAAATTGGACAGGCACTGAAATGTGCTACTTAGGCCTTGGGGCCATGGAAACCCTTTATATGCACCCCTTAGGACATTGCTGCTAGACCTTTATATCAGTGTGAGTGCAATATAGGCTCTGGGAAGAGACACATAGGGAGCGAGAGTCTGAGGGACAGAGATGGAGACAAATGTGGATGGAGATCATTCGGAAGCTGGGAGCAGGGATGAGTAAAGAATGATTGGAATGAAGAGGTGTGTGGAAATACAGAGCAAGAGGGAAAGGGTAAGAGCACCAGAGGTGTAAAGGAGAGAGAATATTGGAGTATTCATAGTTTACATTGCAGAAACTGGACCCTGGAATGGAGAGAGGAGACTCATGGGAAATCAATATTGCCTCTCGTTATTCTGTCTCAAAGCTTTGTCCATCCAGAGCCCTGCAATATGTGTTTCCACTGAGTGGGATCTCATACAAAAGACCACAGCAGTCCAGAAGCACACACCAGCTGTAAGAATGTCACTCCTCAATTATTGTCGCCTTCACAGATACAATAGTGGTCGACCTTAAATGTTTCATCCTTTGGCTGACACTAGCTTATACACATTTTGTTGAGATGGCAAGTCGTTTCAACTGCTACTCCCTAACAACACATTTTGGTGAATGTTAAAATCAGTGCATTAATTGTTTTAAAAGCATTTTTGGTGCTGTTCATATTTGTATTCGTCTCCTGCCTATTCTGTGTGCATGTGACAGTATGCATGTGAATGGGGTTAGTTTGTGTTTGTTTGCAAATTCAAAGCAGTGTAGGCCTCAGGTCCTGAGTGCTGAGAGCTCTCCATCCCATACACACATTTGTAGGGCAATCTCACACAGGGCATCCCATAGGGCAATCTCAAACAGTCCACACACACAGTCATTTGAGGTCAACTTTAATATTTAAAGTGTTACAGAGGCAATTTGCAGTTCAAACAATAACAAAGTGATCACCCTGCCTCCGTTTTGGTGAAGAGCTGAGGGACGGGGCTGGAGAAATGTAACCACTCTCACATTCATAGACCGAGCTACGGCTGCAAATAATTACCATCCATCAGATAAAATTAACCATGTTTTGAGGCTATGCAGTGTTTGTTTAGATTTTTTAAATTTTTTATACAAACGATGGTGTACAACATGCTTATATTTTGGGTTCTGGTGTGGTATGGCAGTTTAACTAAGCTCATGAGGCACAATAAGTGAAATACTTTAACTTCTTGATTCTACTTGAGACGCATATGTCTCAAGTAGGCACCTGGAAATGCAAATGCGCTACGCTAAATGCTAAATGTACTCGTTAAAACTCAAACCTTGATCAAAATTCACAAGCAGGGTATTGAATTAAAGCTACACTCGTTGTGAACCTAGCCAACAAGTCAGATTTTTAAAATGCTTTTCGGCGAAAGCATGAGAAGGTATTATCTGATAGCATGCACCACCTGAAAATGCCTGAATGCGACGTAAACAAAGACTCTGCTTATCCGACGCAGCACAAAACGCAGAAATAAAATATAAAACATTCATTACCTTTGACGAGCTTCTTTCTTGGCACTCCTATATGCCCCATAAACATCACTATTGGGTCTTTTTTTTGTTTAAATCGGTCCATATATACCCAAAATAGCTTTCTATGGAAGCTGTGTCATTCAGAAAAAAACATCGTTTTTTAACGCTGCATCATTTTTTAAAATTAAAAAAGTCGACGATAAACTTTCACAAAACACTTCGAAATCCTTTTGTAATCCAACTTTAGGTATTAGTAAACGTTTATAATCTATCAAAATGATTACAGGGCGATGTATATTCAATAGCTCCTCGTCTTCAAATCAATGGCTGCCATTGTCCACATTTACAGCGTCCTGGTGGAGACTGGAAGAAACGGATGCCAGATACTTGGATTTTCCAACAAAAAATTCAATTGAAAATGACGACAATGGCGACATCGTGTGGAATTTGTATGAATTGCATGCAGGTCGATATTAAATTTTGTCCTCTTTTAACAACCCATGAAAGTGACTTATGGAAATTATTTTTAGCTTTCAGAGAGCAGTTTTTCTTGCGTTTTTCAATGAAACACACGATCTGTTATAGTCACAGCCGTGATTTAACCAGTTTTAGAAACTTCAGAGTGTTTTCTATCCACACATACTAATCATATGCATATACTATATTCCTGGCATGAGTAGCAGGACGCTGAAAAGTTGCGCGATTTTTAACAGAATGTTCGAAAAAGGAGGGGGTAGAAGTAAGAGGCAATGGGTGCACAGTATATCATTCACTTAAAGCTAGAACAATTAGTAGCTACATCCCTTTTTGGACTTATAAATGAATGGTATTGACCCATTAATTCTTGAAGAATATAACTTAAATGCTTCATGAGCTTAGTTCAACTGTTAATCCCCATCAGATCCCAAAATATAAGCTTGTTTTACTCTTTGTGAACAAACACTGTAGCCTCAACATGATTATTTTGATATCATGGTCAGTCCTTACATTTTTATTTTATTTAACCTTTATTAAACTTGGCAAGTCAGTTAAGAACAAATTATTATTTACAATGACGGCCTATCTAAAGGTAAAAGGCCTCCTGTGGGGACGGGGGCTGGGATTAAAAATAAAACTATAGGACAAACACATCAAGACAAGAGACACCACATCCATAGCTCTGTATATGAATGTGAGAGTGGTTACATTTCTCCAAGCCCATCCTGCAGCTTTTTACCAAAACAGAGGCGAGGTTAACGCTATTACATTGTCCAGCAAGAAAACAGAAGGGGGAACTAACAGAGTCACTGACAACATCCAAAATGAAACAGGTGGGGTTTTAAGACAATCATGGGGTGTCCATTGAATGCTCACTGCCAACAATAGCTGGGACCTAAAAGACACCCACGAGCGTCCACTAAATTTGCCCAAGAGGCAAACAAAATAAAAACCTACACCAAACTTAAAGACAGGAAGCAAACCAAAAAGTGGAGCAAAACAAAAACAGGGAAGTTCAGATAAAGGATTGTTTATTTAGATTGTTGTTGTTGTTTCTTCAAAATAGGGAGAGCCAACTGAAGGTGGTAACCTTCCACATCTCTCAAGCCAACTGGAGAACTGGGCCAGCCGCTCTTAAATATCACCTGTGCCAGCACAGGTGAAACACCTTCTGACTAACGAGATGACACGTCAGCACAGGTGTAAAACATACTGCCTAATGTCCAAACCTCAAATTATAAATGGAAGAACCAAAGACTGTATCAACGCTTTGAACTAAGGATTCTAGCTTTAAAAGCAGATTGCCCCTTTAATAACATGGGTTATATACATGAATGAAGATGTAAGCACTGTAAATAGTTGTAGATCTCTGCCAAGATGGTGAATGAGTTACTTTTGTTTTACTCTATTTTAGTTTGATGATTTACAAACAGCTATCATCACAATGTGCAAAAATACTGTATTGCAGCAGCATGTACCTATTAAGTGTTTGTTTTCATGGTGACCATGAGGGGGCGATGAATTTGTATGCAGATTTATAGTATAGTATACAGTGTTAAAATGTGTTGTATGCCATACAATCACAACCATTACAAACCCATTTTGAATTAAGTTCCAACTAATCAATATGAAATGTTAGGGTTACTCTGTACACTGTGAAGGCTGTTCTGTGGACAGAAGATGTCACCTATTGGTGTAAAAAGCATAAAAGGTGTCACTATTGTCAAAACCCACTTTCAGACATTGAAAACGTGGTCCTCTATTTATTTCAAAACACAAGGTGTGAAATCACTGCTTCCTTACAGAAACAACTCACTGATTCCAGACCTGGTGTGGAACAAGCGTTAAACTCATAGTTGATACATTATTGAGTGTTGTATAAGAGAGACAACCCACTCGAGTGAATTATAGATGTCTGAGAGGGAGCGCTCTGTTGATTTGACTCTTTATGAGTTACAGTTGGAGTAAAATGAAAGTTATACCGTGTGTAGATTGGAACTGCTAACCTCTTGATTAACGGTATTGATTCATTCATCTCAGGGTCCTGCTTGACTTAGGAGAATCTTGACTTCACTAAAGAGAGGCATATCCCCTTGCCTCAACATATTATTCATCAATACAAATGGCTTCTTAATAATGCAATAAGCTTAATCATTCCCTTATTGAAGAAATGGCAATATTGGTGTATAGTGACTGGTATTCATGCCTAATAAAATATACATTTTCCAGCAGACGCCACCACATATCAAGTGAATTTAAACAGTTTTGTGTGGGGGTTGAACAATATAAAGTTTCAATAGATAAAAAAAATAGATATTAAGGTAAATAGATAATATACAGTAGTAGATAGATAATGTATAGAAAGATATCCTCCCATGATCAAATGAGCCTACCTAGGCTTTCCTCAATTGGTGAACTTCTGTAGTGTCTGTAGTGTCCTACTAATGTAAGATGTTATATTATCTGTTCAACTCTCTCTCTTTCCTGTTTTTATTGAATTAATTTGTATATGAATACCAATGTCAAGTGTGTACGAGTGATAATAAATATTTTGTCTGTATGTTTCTGTGAAGGATTCCATCTCAGACTCTTTGGCAGTGGGGCACCTGCGAGAGTCATCCAGTTCGCAGAGGAACGCCACGAGGGCAGAAGACTCAGTTCTCCCAGTAAGCAGATTTTCCCTTCCCCTCTGTGGCCTTGACATGCCCTCACTTAGGCTGTGACTGGATTCTCGTACTTGCATGTATAGCATGTCCTGTTTAGTAGGCTTTTTGAGTATGCGAGAATAGAGCATTTTCTAGTGAAACGTTCTAAAAATGGAGTATGCTTTAAGTGCTGGGATGTCATACTTTTGGTATTTTCATCTTGTATGAATTTACTCCACATTCAAGGAAGAGAGTCCTCTTTTCAGACCCTTGTGTCTGACAACAGCTGATGATCACATAAGGGAGGGGCTGTAAAAAAATAAATAGAATAATAACAATTGCAGGGAACAACACGATTCATTGCACAACAGACATCACTTCCTCAGTATTAATGATATTTGTCACTTACTACATACTGCCAGAATGTTCTAAATTGTATGTATTATGGTTAGTACACACAAGTTATATTTCTAGTAAGCAGCTATGCTATATAGAATTCAGTCACAGCGTTTGTCTCAACTCCTCCATCAGTTTTGGGGTCGGTTCCTTTTCAAGTCAGTCAATTCAGGAAGTCAACTGGAATTCCAATGTTCCTAATTGCTTGAGGATGATTGTAATAGGGATTTCAATTTACTTCATAGATTGACTGAATTTAAATGGAGTTGACCCCAGTCTTGGTTGCCACTCATAGCTGATGCTATATTGCGGCATTTTCTTCGCTTAGTTTTTTGAGCATCAAAAATGTAGAGAGAATCTTATTTTTTGAAAGTTTTATTCTGCTACAGCTACAGTCAAGTATTGGCACAAAATGTTTTGACTTTTAAATTAATGATATATAGTCATTGATTCTTGATGAATATAACTTGAGCTTAGTACAACTGCCTTGTCCCATCAGAACCAACAATGTACAGTAAAGCTTGAACATGGTTAAAACTATAATGTGGATGTCATGGACTGTCAGTCCTTTTAGAGTCTGAGAGGTGTTACATTTTCTTAGCCCCTTTCCTGTGCTGTATTCCAAAAAGAGTGGTGGGTTAGCCGTTTCATTGGTTTTCGAATTGCAGACTGTAGCTTTAAAAGATTCTGGTCTATGCCTAGTAAAGTCAGCATTTCCCTCCTATAAGAAAATAATTGGTACTATGTTGCTGTGTGGGAGTGTGTGTGTGTACCGTATTGTCTTCTGTCATTGTCACTGTGGGCTACTACTGTGCAGTGGGCTACTACTGTATATCTCTTTACCCTAAAGCGATTGACCCCAAACAATGGTAATGACTAGCACATGAATAACCTATCCATCTACAGCAATAGTCAACATGATGTATGTGGTGGTACACATTGTTGGAGGGTGTAGTGGCTGAGTTATTACTGAATGTAATTATTAATGGATAATTCTTCATGGGTAATGGAATACATTTGACATGGCACTAAATATAATTGAAGTAGCCCATTGAGCTTAGAGGCTACATTAATTACAAATAAGGCATAAAGAGGATAGTTGACCATGGAACGTTGAAGAAGTTAGGACAATGGGAACTCTAATGTACCAGCAACAGGGGCAAACATGTTATTTATTTTATGCTACCTGTCATGAAGAGAGAGCAGAAGTACTAGGAGTTGGAGGAATTCATCCATACAGTCCCCATATAAACTCATATATTTCCATACAAATACATGAAAGTCGTTACATAAAAGAGCCATAGGCCGGCAGAGTGAGGCAGGATTCCTTGAAGCTTTGGGCTGTCCATCCATCTAGCTGGATTTTTTCCATGTGAGATTGCAGTGTAAAATACTATCATAACTTGCCTCACACGTCTTGAGACTTCCTGGTTGCCTTGCCTTTTGAGAGGGTGAGAATTCTATGGTTATGGATCCAGTGGGATTAAGCTGTACTGTACATTGAGTTGTGAAAACTCTTATACCCGCTGCTATCTGAAGGTTATTGCCTATAATCATCCATTAATGATATTCTAGGTATTCATACGATGAGGTGAATTTGTAATTAAGGTCACATTTCCTTTCAAACTCTGATGTGATACTCAGGCTACACAACATACTGATTTAAAAGCAGTGCATACAAAGGTTAGTACACCAGGTGCATTCAACAAGGCATACATTTCTTGAATTTTTGTTAACATAAAAATAATAATGTGTTTTTACTGATTCTGTTTACTGATTTAGATCAGATTTCTGCTGTGTAATCATGGCCCCTTCTAGAGATGTGGGGCTGAGTAGACCTCAGTAGCAGCTGATTCAAGGCTCTCATTAGAGTTTAGTATATATTTTTTTTTACAGTTGGCTTCAGTGCTTTTTTAATTGCACTGAGTCCATAGGACAATATTACAAATACACCCAGTTGCATGAGGATTTCACTGACAAATTCCCTGTCCTCATGAAATTGTGCCACATAATTTAACAAAAAGAGTGACTATTAGCATGCATACAGATTTTTTTATTTTAAAGTTGGATTATTTCTAGTTGTCCAGTGTTGTCTAGTGCAGTGGTTCTCAAACTTTTTTGACCTGTGACCCCCAAAAACAAGTGGTTCAAAGCTTGCACCCGAAGCTCGCAGACCTAGGTCTAAATTGATATATGAGTGGACCATATTGCAATTGCTCTCTCCCTATCTTTCTCTATATTTATCTCCATCTCCTCTATCATTCTCCTTTCTCTCTGTCTCTAGGGCCTCAGCAGCCTCTTCAGCTCACTGAAGGTGGTCCGACTTCTCCGCTTGGGCCGCGTGGCCCGGAAGCTTGACCATTACCTGGAGTACGGGGCGGCGGTCTTGGTTCTACTGGTGTGTGTCTTCGGCCTGGTGGCTCACTGGCTGGCCTGCATCTGGTACAGCATTGGGGACTACGAGGTCATTGACGAAGCCACCAACACAATCAAGACAGACAGCTGGCTCTACCAGTTGGCCACGAGCATTGGCTCACCCTACCGCTACAACGCCAGCGGCTCTGGCCAGTGGGAGGGTGGCCCAAGCAAGGACACACTCTACATCTCCTCTCTCTACTTCACCATGACCAGTCTCACCACCATCGGCTTTGGCAACATCGCTCCCACAACAGACGGCGAGAAGATCTTCTCTGTGGCGATGATGATGGTGGGCTGTAAGTATTCATATTTATCTATGACTTTTGTGAAACTAGATAGGTTATTCTCTTTTACAATAACTAATAGTTCAAAGTTGAAAGGCTCCTCGCCAACTAAAATTCTACATTTCATGCCAATAAAGACTACCAATGATCATGTGCAACTACCGGATAGAGTATGGAACATAGTCTAGGGCTGCACAATTAATCCATTTTTATTTCAAATGGTGATATTGACATGTGCCGTATGCCATTCACCGAGTGGTGCAGCGGTCTAAGGCACTGCATCTCAGTGCAAGAGGCGTCACTAGAGTCCCTGTTCGAATCCAGGCTGTATCATATCCTGCCGTGATTGGGAGTCCCATAGGACGGCGCACAATTGGCCCAGCGTTGTCCGGGTTTGGCCGGGGTAGGCCATCATTGTAAATAAGAATTTGTTCTTACCTAGCTAAATTTTAAAAATGCATATCATAAGAGGCTGCAATTTTTTGAAACCTCACTCAGCTACGTGTAAAACCTTTTACAGTTTACTCTGCTTGTCATCTCTCTCCAGTCTCCCTCTTTCTCCTATTGCGGCTGCTTCCTACTCACACCATGCCCCGCCCCCTGTCACTCAATCAGGCACAGTTCTGGTTCTGCATGCTTATGTTAGCTAGGCCAATGCACGAAGTCAAGAAACAACAACGACTCTGTTTTCAACTTTGCTTCTTCATATAAATCCACATGTTTTCTATATTATACTGTTAGTTTGTGTGTCTTTATCTCTGCAAAATGCCTCCTCATGTGCCTACCACATGAGCTCCACATGTGCTAATGCTAATCACTAACTAACCACTGTAGCACTTTCCTTGCTGTTATAAGCATGTATTACCCCTAGCTTCTTCTAAAGTTTTTTTCACAGATACTTTTTTTGTTAATTGACTGTAATACTGTATGTCCCCTGTTCAAACAGCCTGTTATTTACCTGCTGTTTTCAGACAGACTCATAACCTGTTTTATACAGACTAGGTATTGAGTTTTTTACCCCCCTATACAAAAACGGCAAAAACCCTCTGTGTGAAAGGGGTTATTGTAAGGCTTATAATATGTTTCATGTCAGGATCGTGATGAGATTATATGAAGACATTATACCCTGCACAGGGAAGTTTGAAGCCACAACCTCAGGGCAGTAGGAGCTCAAAAGAGCTGTGGAGAGTACCGTAAATCCATACAGCTATGGAGCAATCACCACTTTTGTGCTTACTCATGAAATTAAGAAATAGGCAGTAGGTTTAACACGATCTTTCATGCAGTGGAGTAATCTGAGGGGATATTTGAGAACATATTTTGATTTGAATCAGAGCAGTTAAAAATAATTATTAGATCAAGAGGCAAGAGGCATCATGAGTTGCATCATCAAGGCTAGAGGCTTTGGGGATTGCCTGAAACCCCAGCGCAAATTAAGCCATGAGGGACTGATACAATATGGCCTGGCTTTGGATTAGATTAATGAAGGATCCGAGTTGTTGCATTAGGCCAAAGTTGTTGTGTTTAGGGTTTGGCTGGGTTAGGTTGGTAGGGCTAGATTTGTAAAGACTTTCATGCTTTTAGGGGAGGAAAGGAAAGAAAAATCATACCGGAATGCACTAAAATGTATAAGAAGCGCAAGTTCTCTCACTTGTTTTTCTGGATGACACAGCAGGGGTTTTTTCAACACAACATTTGTAAAAAAAAAAAAAGATATATAAATCTCAATGTTGGCTGTCCAGCGTGCTATGAATTTAATCCCAGCCAAAATAATGACTTTTCCATTGTTCTCCTGCAATGTGTGGTTGTGCAGGTAATACTAAATGACTAATCTAATGGCTAATGGTTTACTGTTTTAAGAGTCAAATGAGTAGCATTGATCAATGAGACATTCGAGCGAGTTGATGTTATATCGGTGCTATAGCTCTGAAGTTCTGCTATACTGATTTAATCAAACACTTAGAGTTCGAGTCCGTCTGACCGCACGTCAGATACATTTTTATTCGATGAAGCGTTCGTTGCCCGACCTGCTATCATACTATGTTCATTAATCGCATTGGTATAAATTGCATATCGGTTTGTGTGAGGAAAAGCTCTGGGGCTTTCGTTCCAAGTGGTTTGTATTTAGATCCCGCTTTAGTCCATCACTCTCAAAGGCTACAGGGACGGCAGAGATGTGTGTGTGTGTGTGTCTACATAAGTGTGGGCGAATACCAACGTCACTGGGCCAAGGATGGCGCTCAGGAGACCTGTCCTATCTAATTAATAATAACACATACCTTACGTAACAATCTTCCCAACTCGCCTCTTCCAACACAAACAACACACCACGTTAACACACACACACACTTTGAACAGAATAGCCCAGTGGCAATTGTCTGGGGCTCAGCACAACACCTCGGTACTGGCGAGTATTTCATTTGAATTTGAACAGAGGCAATAGAGTACTGTATGCTGAGTCGTATTCTGGGCCCTAGAGCCGCTCAAGGTAGCACAGTGGTGTCTCACTGTGCTATTCTGGGTCACACTGGGACCAGGTATCCCCTGTCGGCTGACATCCATTTGTTTTATTTCTCTATTTTCATTTTGGCCCTGTTTCGTGCATTTGTAAATCACATTAGATCAGTGTGCTGCATCTACTTTGCTCATTGAATCATTTTGTTTTGATTACATAATGCATAATCCAGGGCTCACTAGACTGCAAACGTATGCAGTTCTTTTACACATCACCATCTTGATCTTTTGTGAGACAGGGGATACCTGTTCCCAGTGAGACCCAGGATCAAAAGCTCCCGTGGGTGAGACACCGCTGTGCTACCCTGAGGAGCTCTAGAGCCCAGAATATACGGCACTCTATTTAAAAAATGTAAAAAATATTGTACCTTTACTTAACTAGACAAGTCGGTTAAGAACAAATTCTTATTTACAATGACGGCCTACCCCAGCCAAACCTGGACGACGCTGGGCCAATTGTGCGCTGCCCTGTGGGACTCCCAATCACGGCCGGATGTGATACAGCCTGGATTCGAACTAGGGCCTCTAGTGATGCCTCTTGCACTGAGATGCAGTGCCTTAGACCGCTGCGTCACTCAGGAGCCTCTGTTCATATTAAAATGGAAGGGAGGTGGCCCTCATTGGCATCAAATAGGTAGAAACAATGCATTCTGTTCAATTATAAAGATTTTATGCAAAAACTCCCTCATTACCTAACATTGTTACTAACTTATAGAAGAAGTACGGGAAAGCAGACCCACTCAGAGGGTTGGCTAACTCTTGAAATTCCTAATAAAACTGTGTTGAGGTAAAATGTAGTCTGTATCTGCGCTGTTCTCTGTTCATAATGAACCAAATGGCTAAACGCAAAGAAAAACTAGACCTGTGCACATAAGGTTTAGAGATAAAGAATGGAGAGATAAACCTGTACTTTGCAATTTACTTTAAAAGATGATTTCTGCTTGAGCCTACATGTTTGAATCCAGGCCCCATGTTTTGGGGTAGACATGATGCAGTCACTGATTCAGTCAATATGTGGTCAATACTGGCCTATAGACCATTTATATGTTAAGCTAGAAAATATTCACAATTGATTTTAGCAAGCACATTTTTTGTTTTATGTTGGATGCACAGTGATGCCGAAATGTTGGGAAATACCCATAAATTACTGGGAGATTATATGTGGAGTGTGCGACTTTCTTTATTTGGATGCACATTAGTTAACAGCTCAATTGCACTTCACACACATTCAATGTTGTGTGATGTCTTTTGCCCATACCTAGGTTCAGATACATTATTATTTAAATGTTTGTATTTTAAATACTTGTTTTTTGTATTTTAGTATTTTCAAATAGACTGGCCAAATCAAATACTTCTATTTGCAGTATTTCAATGCCTACTTGTAAAACCAAATACAATTTTAGAATGAATTCTTCAAAATACTAATACTAATACTACTTAAACTATTTTCAACTATTTTTCCCAAAATAAATGTAAAATACCCTTAAAGGTTGGGCAAAGAGGCAAATGTTTTTATACCATAAATAGATTGATATACTTTATTTTCCCCAAATGAACGTCAGGTGTGGCAAATCGAATAAGATAAAGATATATACAAATATATAAACAGCAACATTCACACATGACATATACAAATGCTTACTATATATACAAGATAAACATCTATTTCCATTTAAATCCTACCGATGCCAGTGCTAAACTGTCATTGCCTCTCATGATTTTAAGAGGTTAAGACCTCACTTTGCACCCTGATGGCAGTACTGTAAATATACAGTACTAGTCCAAAGTTTGGAAACACCTACTTATTCAAGGGTTTTGCTATTTTTACTATTTTCTACATTGTAGAATAAGACATAAAAACTATGAAATAACACATATGGAATCATGTAGTAACCAACAAAAATAGCCACCCTTTGCCGTGATGACAGCTTTGATCTCTTGGCATTCTCTCAACCAGCTTCACCTAGAATGTATTTCCAACAATCTTGAAGGAGTTCCCACATATGCTGAGCACTTGTTGGCTGCTTTTCCTTGACTCTGCGGTCCAACTCATCCCAAACCATCTCAATTGGGTTTTGGGTTGAGATCGGGTGATTGTGGAGGCCAGGTCATCTGATGCAGCACTCCATCACTCCTTCTTGGTCAAATAGCCCTTACACAGCCTGGAGGTGTGTTGGGTCATTGTCCTGTTGAAAAACAAATTGTAGTTCCACTAAGCACAAACCAGATGGGGTGGCGTATCGCTACAGAATGTTGTGGTAGCCATGCTGGTTAAGTGTGCCTTGAATTGTAAATAAATCATGGACAGTGTTACCAGCAACGCACCCCCACACCATCACACCTCCTCCTCCATACTTCACGGTGGGAATCACACATGCAGAGATAATCCTCTGCGTCTCATAAAGACATGGCGGTTGGAACCAATAATCTCAAATTTGGACACATCAGACCAAAGGACTGTAGTTCTTTGCAGCAATTTGAAAATTAAGACCTGATTCATGTAGTCGCCTCTGAACAGTTGATATTGAGATGTATCTGTTACTTGAACTCTGTGAAGCATTTATTTGGGCTGCACTTTATGAGTCTGGTAACTCTAATGAACTTATCCTCTGCCGCAGAGGTAACTCTGGGTCTTCCTTTCCTGTGGCGATCCTCATGAGAGCCAGTTTCATAATAGTGCTTGATGGTTTTTGTGACTGCACTTGAAGAAACATTAAAAGTTCTTGAAATGTTCCGGATTGACTGACCTTCATGTCTTAAAGTAATGATGGATTTGTTGTTTCTCTTTGCTTATTTGATCTGTTCTTGCCATAATATGGACTTGATCTATTACCAAATAGGGCTATCTTCTGTATACCAACCCTACGGATTGGCTCAAAAGCATTAAGAAGGAAAGAAATTTCACATTCACTTTTAACAAAGCACACCTGCTAATTGAAATGCCTTCCAGGTGAGGTGAGTGAGTGAGTGAGTGAGTGAGTGAGTGAGTGAGTGAGTGAGTGAGTGAGTGAGTGAGTGAGACCTCATGAAGCTGATTGAGAGAATGCCAAGAGTGTGCAAAGCTGTCTTCAAGGCAAAGGTTGACTACTTTGAAAAATATCAAATATATTTTGATTTGTTTAACACTTTTTTGATTACTACATGATTCCATGTGTGTTATTTCATAGTTTTGATGTCTTCACTATTATTCTACAATGTAGAAAATAGTAAAAATAAAGAAAAGCCTTTGAATGAGTAGTTGTGTCCAAACTTTTGACTGGTACTGTGTGTGTGTGTGTGTGTGTGTGTGTGTGTGTGTGTGTGAGTGAGTATATTTAAAATGTTTTTCCAGATCAGTGCAGTGCATGTTAATTGAAATTGTCCATAACCTACTCTGCTTTGTAGTCTTTTCTTTGTGAGATGCCTATTCCAATTTCACTGTGCTTCCTGTCAGGCTGCATTCGAATGAGGCTCAGCTCCAAGTAGTCGATTGGACTCTGTGGTGAAGGCACTGCATTAATTAAGTGCTGTAGCATCATGCAAGAGTTTTTCTCGGGTCAGGGGATGCTGCTCCTTTGTGTGGACTCTTCAGTGAGCTGTGGTAAGAGAAATAGAAGAGAGAGGAAGAGAATGAGAATTACCCAGGGAGGGGATGCTAATCGTATAGTTTCTGCCCAATGCCCAGGCATTTTTTTTATTTTACCTTTATTTAATTAGGCAAGTCAGTTAAGAACAAACCCCCTAGTCTAAGGGTCCTGGGCTGAGTTTCTACTAAGCTAACATATGGAATTGTTTTAAACATATTTGATGTAACATTTAATTTGGCCTTACTGCTTTTAGCCCATAAAAATACATTGAATAACAGATTCATGCATAGAAATCAGATAGTCCAAAAATAAATCAAAAGAAGGTATGTTAGCTTTGACGTGGAAATGCCCTATTCAATTTTATAGATTTTTCGGCCTGGTACCAGGTTACCTTCAGATGAGTTTCGTAACACCTGTGGGGGTTTTAGAGCAAAACAGAGAACAACATCGTATTCAAGAGAGTCTCATCTTTACATAGAGGGGTCATATTAGCCCAAACCATTCAGACCTACAGACTTTTTCATGAGAAGACCCATTTTCGGTCTCCTGATCTAACAAACACCGCTGTAGCACTGCCACTTTCATCCGCAGATGTTGTGACGACAGTCTGGTTTCAATTATGGACTATTTTGGCATAGAGGAACGACGTCACTACCAACATCACTACTTTGTTCACTTGAATAAAATACAGACTAGTAGCTCGCATGATGGAGGTTATTTTTAATGCATCAACAAGACTGTATATACAATAATATGTGGACACCCCTTCAAATGAGTGGATTCAGCTAAACTGCCTCTAGAAGCAACGTCGGCACAAGAACTGTTCATCAGGAGCTTCATGAAATGGGTTTCCATTGCCGAACAGCAGTACACAAGCCTAAGATCACCATGCGCAATGCCATGCGTCGGCTGTAGTGGTGTAAAGCTCGCTGCCATTGAACTCTGGAGCAGTGGAAACGCGTTCTCTGGAGTGATGAATCACGCTTCACCATCTGGCATTCTGACGGACTAATCTGGGTTTGGCGGATGCCAAGAGAACGCTACCTGCCCCAATGCATAGTGCCAACTGTAAAGTTTGGTGGATGCGAAATAATGATCTTGGGGTAGTTCGGGTTTTATGATTCGGGCTAGGCCCCTTCGTTCCAGTGAAGGGAAATCATAACACTACTGCATACAATGACATTCTAGACAATTCAGTGCTTCCAACTTTGTGGCAGCAGTTTGGGGAAGGCCTTTTAATGTTTCAGCATGACATTGCCTCCATGCACAAAGTGAGGTCCATACAGAAATGGTTTGTCGAGCCTGGCCTGCTTAGAGCCCTGACCTCAACCCCATCGAACACCTTTTGGATGAATTGGAACACTGACTGCGAGCCAGGCCTAATCGGCTAATCTCACCAATGTTCTTGTGGCTGAATGGAAACAAGTTCCCATAGCAATGTTCCAACATCTAGTGGAAAGCTTTCCCAGAAGAGTGGAGGCTGTTATAGCAGCAAAAGGGGGACCAACTCCATATTAATGCCCATGATTTTGGAATGAAAAGTTCGACGAGCAAGTGACCACATACTTTTGGTCATGTAGTGTACCTTAACTAAAAACACTGCAAAGGTTTTGCCTGCAAACTTTGGTTTTAGAATTGCGAACTTCTGTCATGTATGCCTTGTGGCCGGCTGCGACAGAGCCTGGACTCGAACCCAGAATCTCTAGTGCCACTGAGCCACTCGGGAGGCCCTAAACAGATGGATTTTGATGGGGATTTATTTTACTGTGACTATCATTTAAATATCATTAAATATGAAGACTATATTATCAAAATCAATTCTCTATGTGTAATATAATTAAGTGACTAAACTAAATATGTAACTTTAATTAACTAGGAAGTCGGGGCACCACATAAAGATGTTGTTTATAGAGTGTCAATTTCCTGAATATAACTCTTCAGATACTTTCATATCATATCACACAGTCGATTATTAATGAATTGTTATTACCTCATCTGTTCTCATTACTGAATGGCGCAAACCCTTGGATATCTCTATGAACCCTAGCATAAATTATGAATCAGCTATATACAAATTGGTTTATTTATTTATTTATTAACTCACTAATCAAGTCACAGAAATAGATGAAAACACACACAATTAGTTCATACATGGGGTATTACATGATACAAAGAAAAATTCCCTAGCGGATGAAACTGATATGATGGCTTGGTAGACAAATGAAATGGGGTGTGGACCGCTCAAGAGTGGGAAACTCATAGCTGATAACTACACTCATACAAATAGCTAATACCTTACATGAACTCATTCGAAAATAAATAGCAATTTACATATTTACGAGTGTATGTCTTGTTGTCTCTCTCTGTGGGCCCTGGTCCGCCTGCTGGAGAGAGTCGACAGAAAGTCTCTGGTTGTGTTCATAAGAGATCAAAGTTGAAGGTTGTTAGAATAGTCAGAGTACAATTCGGAAATCTTCTTAGAATTTACCAGACTAAAGTATTTACTCAGCTGCAGTCTGAATAATGATTCTTTACTTTGTAGATTTCTTCGCCATTTCAACGTGGGAATGATCTCCACATTCTCTGGTCTTGTCCTCTGGTAGAGTTGTAGTTTAAACCACTTCACACACCAGTGTCACCAGGCATGTTTTGGTCTTAGAAATTCAACCATTTGCAACCTTAGCTTACACCGTGGTTTGCGTGGTCTGGTGTGAATTGCGTCACAGGGGCTTTTATACTTGGGTCATGTTTGTGCCCACCTGGGCGTGGCTACTGACTGTGCATTAGTTACCATAAAACAACCAATTCTCATTTAGAAGACTAAATTGCATTGATATCTTTTCAAAAGTCTACTTATACTTATTCATCCATCTTATACAACATTCAGAAGTAAACGTGACATCTGGGAAATGTACATTCTTAGAGATATGTGTGTTTCCTGTCCTTCATGAGATCACCAAATGAAACACACTCGACATGACTGTCCCTTAAGTGTCCACGGACCAGTCCCACATTCTCAAAAATATAAATATTATATTAGGAGTTTCTAAAGAGGAGCTCTTTGTTCTCCATAGGCGCTCTCCCTCCATACTCCATGGCAGGGAAGAGAGAATGTTTCTAGCAGGAATGTAATGACCTTTGTAAAAACCTGACGTGGGAGAGAGGGTGAGAGAGGGGGGAGCCACGATATACACCCCAAAAGGGCCATGTCGTGAAATGCGTCAATCAAATTTGAACCTACTTGGCAATTCTGTCAGTGTTGAGACATAGCTTCTTCAAGATTTTGCACAATGTAATATTTTTATTTTCTCTCCACATCATTCTCACATTGCACCTTCTAACCTCCACTGTCTGCACTTCTGAGCAATTTCCCACTTTATTTTCTTTATATTTATTTTCTCTTGCCCTGCCTGCCAAGGTGGGTCACACTGACGCTGAATTCTCTGGACATGCATGCAGAATGCTATCAGGCAATCATCACCACACTGACCCAGACACCAGTAGTTCCCCTGGGTCCCTTGTGACTTGCCACATTCCAGCTCTCAGTGGCATGATTGGATTCATGCTTCACGCCTGATGGGACGTAATTAGACAGCGGTGTAAGGACTGCTGTCTATTAAATGACTGAAAGGGGAAGTTGAATAATGAAGAGTTAGACAACAGGAGCTGTCTGAGGCCAGGGGCTGTAATGTTCTGGGTGGAGAGGAGGGAGTTTCAACCCACCCATTTCATTAGCTATACATTGAACAGCCCACTACTCTGCTCATAAATATAGCCCCGACAAGGACAGAGGTCCATTTGATTTGAAGCCCTGATCCACTCAAAAGATCTGCCGCGATTGGTCGTTTCTACCTACATTGCAGTCGTGCCCCAACTCTCATAATGCCTGGATAAGTGATTAACATGTCAGTTACCACATCAATATGGCATTGCAGTCGGATGCCCAACTGCAATCTAGATCAGTGGTTTTCAACCTGTGGTCCGCAGACCCGGGGTACTGCAGGTGGTCCGCAAATTCTTCTTTTTAATAGATTGTTTTTCATCAAACAATAATAATTGTTGGTAGTATTATTGGTATTAGAAGCAATTTTACGATACTTTTCGCAATGCCAATTGTTTATAATAATAATCGTTTTGCTACATTCACTGATAAAGTTGACTATACATTTGATAGGCAAGACATTTTATGTAATGAAATTATTTGACTCCGTGAATGGTGGTCTTAATGAGCTTTTGACGGTGATTTGGTGGTCCCTGGAAAATAGAAAGTTGGGAACCTCTGATCTTGATGACTTCATTCAATCATTAGTTAACTGTGCAGCTTTGCAGATGGTCTGGAACGCGGATGTTAACTTGGAAACGCTGCATTATGTTGCTTTGTGCGCGGCCCAATATAATTCAGATATGCAGTAATTGGGAATTATAGATCTGTCATTCTCATTGAAAGCAAGTCTGATAAGCGGTAGATCCATTCTCTATGTGCTATTTCTATGCTTCCCCTTCTTAAGTTTTGTTTTTGAATCTTTTTACTTTCACTAACCAACCAAATCTTGCCTAGGGCCCCTAAAAGGCTAGAGTCGCTTCTGCCCAATGAGCTTCCATTATTAACTTTCCAATACCTTTCTGATGCATTTCAGTGACTTACAGCTGCTAATACAAATTGTTACACCTTTCCCATATTCAAGTCATTTGAAACATATATTAAGTTAATAGCCTTATGAACATAGAAACGTGGTTGCAGTTTCTGTGCCACAATGGTTACATTTTTTACATTGTATCTTTAATACTGGTACTCAATGTGTTTTTATGTGTTAAGTTATATGGCTACAATTTGATTGTTTGAAGTGTGACTTTATGATTTCTTACTAAAAAGGTATTGTTTACCTTTTTATATTACTAAATACAAAATGTCTATTTATTTGGCTCGCAGCCCACCACTCAGATTATATTTATGGCCCACCAAGCCCAATCTACTCTGTACATTGCTTGTTTTTGAACATAACCTGAAATATGGCGAACATTTTAGAATTTTAGAAAGCAGTTCATGGCGGAGCAATTTCAACATATTGAACCTTTTAGTGTTGGGTAATGCATCTCTAGGTTGTTTGGCCATTGGTTTTGATCAACTTCCGGTAACACTTTACTTGACACCGAGAGTCATAACACCTTATGTGGTTATGTGGTTATGGTCATAACCATGTCATAACAGTAGCATAACATTGTCATAACCTGTCATAATTTGGTCATAACATTGTCATGACTCATATATTTACACCTGTTATGACATGTATTGCAGTATTTTATGGCTGGTTATGACACCTACAAGAGTGTCAAAACCCACATTTACTCCATTTTTTTTCCTGCCAAGAAGTTTCCTTTAATTTGAAAGTTTTTTCTTTAGAACTTTGTTGTTGTTGTGAAGAATTATTTTCAGTCCTGATTTTTTTTCTCCATCATATTTTGAATAACTTGTGAAAAGCATTATGACCATCCTGTGTCACTTGACTTTGACTAAGAACATGCCCTTTATGACACTGTCAAGAAGCATTATGACCGTCATAATCATATAAGCCAGATAGGTCTATCACGTACATGCCCTTATATCAGTCATCAGTCAAAAAGAGGGTGTCTTGTCCTGCTCCTGAAATCTGCTCTTGCATTCATCCCAGCCATCAGAAACAGAGCATTGGGGTAGGTGCATGTGTGACATCAATGTGTGCGCAATTACAGTGCATTTGGAAAGTATTCAGACCCCTTGACTTTTTCCACATTTTTGATTGATACATTTTTTTTCTCATCAATCTCCACACAATACCTCATAAATACAAAAACAGGTTTTTACAAATGTTTGCTAATTTATTACAAATAAAAAAACTATCACATTTACATAAGTATTCAGACCCTTTACTCAGTACTTTGTTAAAGCACATTTGGCAAAAACTGTTTTCGCTTTGTCATTATGGGGTATTGTGTGTAGATTGATGAGGAAATGTTTTTATTTAATCAATTTTAGAATAAGGCTGTAACATAACAAAATATGGAATAAGGGAAGGGTTCTGAATACTTTCTGAATGCACTGTACAATAATGATTTAATATGGCCAATTTCAGAACCCTATAGGCTATGGTGGAATGGACTGTTTTGTCTTGTGTGGTACATTTTAATACTTTTATGTAGGTGTCATAACCAGCCATAAAATAACTACCGTGGTAGGTTTTGTTGCTTTTTACACTTTTTAAATATGTATTTATTATTTTTTATCCTTTTTCTCCCCAGTTGTGTGATATCCAATTGATAGTTACAGTCTTGTCCCATCGCTACAACTCCCGTATGGACTCGGGAGAGGCGAAGGTCGAGAGGCATGCGTCCTTCGAAACACGACCCCGCCAAACCGCACTGCTTCTTGACACACTGCTCGCTTAACACGGAAGCCAGCCGTACCAATGTGTCGGAGGAAACACCGCACAGAAGGCAACCTGAAGTCAGTGTGCATGCGCCCCCCGGCCGTCAGAAGGAGTCGCTAGAGCGCGATGGGACAAAGACATCCGGCCGGCCAAACCCTCCCCAAACCCGGATGACGCTGGGCCAATTGTGTGCCGCCTCAGGGGTCTCCCGGTCGTGGCCGGCTGTGACACAGCCCTGGATCGAACCCGGATCTGTGGTGACGCCTCTAGCTCTGCGATGCAGGGCCTTAGACTGCTGCGCCACTCGGGAGGCCGCTTTTTACAATCTTTTGTATTGGTCATAACCAGCCATAAAATAACGCAATATATGTCATAACAGGTCTAAATATATGCGTCATGACAGTGTTATGATCATATTATGACAGGTTACTACCCAATTTCCTCACCATCCCCCACTGAACTATTGATTATTTCAGGTCTATCTACAACATCAATACTCACTGCAACATTTGTATTCTTTACAAATTTCCATTGTTCACTTACAACAATGGTTTCTTGAGTTTCTTGGAGTTTCTAGACACAGGTCTCCGGTCTCACATAAAGAGTAGAGCATTTTACCAAATCTATTCTTTACCCCAAATTCCCAAGTTTCATCTACATTAGAACATTAGTTTCTCTGAGTTTATAGTCACATGCGTCTCTGGTCTCACGGAAAGAGTAATACATTTGACCAAATCTAAAAGGATGCTCATTCTTTGTGAGTAAGACAGGATGCTGCAGGCTAGTCAGCACAGCCTCTATTCTCAAAGCAATCACTTGTCGTCTACAGATGGACCACTTGAGGTCTGTCCAAGGCGGATATGAGTACTTTTACTGGCGTGCCGAAAGACTCTCCCCCAATGTATTAGGAGTTGCACTGCAATCCATACAAATCATCCGCCATTACAGAGCAATTGCACAATAATCTGAGACTATGGTGCTTTAGTTTCCATTGCCTCAGGGTCCCGGTTACTGCACTGTGATGAGAGTGTGTTATTGACTTGGAATGGGACTTTAATTGAAACTACAAGAAAGCAGGATGAATGTAATTCTGCCAGTTCAGATCAGTAAGTCATATGCCAGTCCAGCCAAGAGAAGGCAATTGTAGCATGTCTTCTCAATCTGTGTGTAATGTTCACCCTGATTCACAGCATTAAAATTATACTTTAAAGGAGCCCTTCTTCACAAAAAAAAATAAGAAAATATTAGGTACATAATAATGAACTAGTGATACAAATGACAACAAACAAAGGCAGAAGCATGAGAACTGCAACAATACATAAATACCATTTTAACAAATTGAACAGGTCCCTTTGTCGAAGAACAGTTCCTTTACCAATACCCTAAAATGCCTAAAAGGCACAAGAGCGTCCAAACGTAGGGTATTCAGGAATGTGTTCCAAGTGTACGGCTCATAAAAACTAAAGCCTGTTTTACCTAAATCGGAGGCGACGAGTTATTTCAAAACAGGTTCAAACTGTAGAAAACTGAAAATAACTATAGAGAACTGAAGCCTTTGTTGTTTGTTTGTGTCCCTTATAAATGTAATCAGAACAAAATAATCACACTGGTATAATATTTGCTTAACTCAAAATTATATTGTCTCAAAGATCAGAATAAGACAAGAGAAACACAACCCTATGAGTCCGTAACTAAACCAATCAAACCGATCCACCAGTGATGCGGTGGCAAGAGCGCAAGACTAAGTCATTTTTAATCAAACGCAAAAATAAACTTCACAGCCTTAAAAAGATAATAAATAAGGGTGTGGCAACAAAACTAGCAACATTGTAGTGTTATTCTTTATTAGACAAGGTTCAGACTTTTTTTTTGCATAGTGTCTCTAATACACACTATAGGGCAGTGATCACTGAGATCATAAGCAAAGACCCCCCTAGGCATGTATTTATGAGGGTTATTAGTAAGAACTATATCAATGAATTAAGAATTTAAAGTTTTTTAACATTTATAATGGCTATCAAAAATATTTTCTTAAACAATCTAAGCGGGGGCCATCTGCACATTTAATAGTTGGTTTCATGTTTATAGCTTAAATCTTTTAAGTGCTAGAGCAGGCAGAATAATAATAACAAAAAATGTGTAAGAAATCTAGAGTGGCCTTGCCTTCAGCAAGCACATTAATAACCTATCATCCCCCATGTCAGAAGCATTACAAATGTATAGACATCCACAGAGGCAGTTGTCATCAGCATTGCATTTAACCAGGCATGTCAGTTCGGAGCAAATTCTTATTTACAATGACGGCCTGGCAAGGGTGGAAAGAGGAGGAAAGAAGGAAAGGAGAAAATAAGGTGCAGAAGTGGATTGTGCCTGGCTGCCTGGAGGCCTAGATGTGATGAATGAACATAGAC
Source organism: Oncorhynchus clarkii lewisi (assembly GCF_045791955.1). Taxonomy (NCBI): domain Eukaryota; kingdom Metazoa; phylum Chordata; class Actinopteri; order Salmoniformes; family Salmonidae; genus Oncorhynchus; species Oncorhynchus clarkii. The sequence goes on from NC_092154.1 coordinate 27,779,158, forward strand.
TCCTCAAGTTAGATAGATAAACCACCCAAAGAACAGAGTAGAGGTTATCCTCATTCCCCAGAGTGGATAGAATTCATGATAAGCAATACTAACTGACTCATTTGGGTCATTGCAACTTCCAGCATGCAGTATTCCTGGTGAGCAAATGTGCATTCCATATTAGGACATGTCTATATCTAACGGCTACTTGTTTGTACTTCACAGGGGAGTTACAGAGTGTAATGGAAAAGCTAATTGTTGTCTATTTAAAATACAGTTCCCAAGAGGTTTATTTATGCTCAAGGCTTGCAAATGCACTACTGACTCATTTTAGCTCATGTAATTGGAGGCAGTTTGTTATTGTGTCTTCTGCTTCTTATTGCAATGGATGTGCAAATAGACAACAATGCCCAGCTATCACATTTGGTTCCTTGGAAGTTGTGGGAACGTAAATGTTTGGTTTCCCATTGGTTCTGGGAATGAAGCCATTCGTTTCCTGACAGTTTTTAAAAAATGTTCTGAGAACAGAAGTGAAAATTTAGCTTGTTCTGAGAACGTACATTTTTAGGTTGCAGGGAGGTTACTATGGTTCCCTGAATGTTTTCCTGGGAGGTGAAATTAACGTTCCTTAGAACCGAAATTATAGGTTATTTGAAGGTAGTTAAATAACTTTCTGAGAACATTCTCAAAATTTTGTGAGGTTTTTTAATAACTGTCACGTCGTTCGTAATAGTGATGGTCGGACCAAGGCGCAGCGTACGTAGAGTTCCACATAATTTTTATGTATAAAGTGAAACTTAAGCAAATACAAAACAAATAAAGAATAAACTAACCGTGGCGACAATGCAGTGCTAACAGGCAACTGAACATGAACAATATCCCATAACCCACAGGTGGAAAAAATGCTAGTTAAGTATGATCCCCAATTAGAGACAACGATAACCATCTGCCTCTAATTGGGAATCATACAAATCACCAACATAGAAAATTAACCTAGAACGCCAAATAGAAAATATAAACTAGAACAACCCCCCAGTCACGCCCTGACCAACTCTACCATAGAAAATAAAAGCTTTCTATGGTCAGGACGTGACAATGTTTCAATAATACTGCTAGCTTAGGCTAACTGTTTTTAACTCCAAGCACACGGTGTCACCCAATGCTCTTCTGTTCTCTATCCATGGAATCAGTCCACTGTGCCACCAGGATGGCGCTAGCATGCAATGTTGTTTTTTTTTCCTCAGAAAAGCTGTTCATTTTAGTCTATTCAAACAGAACCCATTTCAAAGGAAACACATGCTCATTAAGATCATGTGTGGCCAGTTAGTGGGCATGGCCAACACACCTGAACACAATTAACAAGATAGAGGATAGAGTGAGTTTTGTTGACATCGAGAATGGAATGTATGTTTTTAAATAACATCTTAGAACGTTCTCTGAAATTCCCAAAGAAGAACGTTGTTTCTTAACGTAAGAACAATTTGAGAACATAACTTTAAATAGAACCATACGAAACATGTAGGGAACGTTATATTGAAGTACTGAAATTCCCACAGAATAACTTTGATTCTTAGCGTCCTCTGAACTATTTAAGAATATTCCCAATGTCAAATGAGTTGTAGAATGTTCCTGGAACATTACCAAAAATGTAATTTGAAAGGTAACCATGCTTGAACTTTTAGGAAACGTTCTGTTAAAGTAATAAAATACCAAGAGAAGTATGTTTTCATCATGTTCCTTAAATGTGCTGAGAATGTTCCAGAGCCAAACAACTATCCCGCACCATTCCATGAACGTTGTGGAAAGAATTCAGGGATCAGGGGATCATTGTAAATAAGAATTTGTTCTTAACTGACTTGCCTAGTTAAATAAAGGTTAACTAAAACATTTTTACAGGCAGACATGAAACAGAGCTAGTCATTTTGGCTGTGGGAGGAATACATTAAGTCGGGATTCAAACGAACCGCAATACGCAAAACCACACTGCACCTGATTTTTAAAAGTAATTGATGCTTGAGTCATCCTCTGTTTACCTACAATCGTATCTCCACAAATGTCAGGGGAATTGCCTTTAAAAGTCAAGTGCAGTTCGATGTCAGTTGTTACGGTTTGTTTGGCTGCGTATAGACAGGCAACCCAATTCTGATATTTTTCACTAATGGATCTTATGACCAATCTGATCAGCTTTGAAAAAGTGGTTGATGTGGTTGGTCAAAAGGCCAATTAGTTTTTGCTGCCTGTCTAAACGCAGCCTTTGAATACCAGTCTGAGCTTGTATCCCTGTATGTACTGGATCCTTTTACATTCAATTAGACAATCAAAAGTGGAGTAGAGTTTTGATTGGGCCTAAAAACTAAAGCCTGGCCTTTAGTGGCCGATGAGTTTAGGCCTAAGCTAGGCCAACTCCAGCCAACTCCAGCCCTTACAGACAAATTATGATCCCAAAACCAAAGTAAATGTATTTATTTATAGGCTAGTGTTCCTCTTACAGTAATGACTGAGCTAAGTGCCATAACCCATGATTACTTAATGTGCTGACATGTTTATATATACTACAAATGGCTTCACTACCACCTATGTAAGCAGCACTCCTGTTAGCATTGGAACACTCAAGCACACGCCACTCCATTCTTGCAATGCATGTTGCTAATAACCCCTCCCTCTGCCTATTTGTGTTCCAGCCCTACTGTATGCCACCATTTTTGGGAACGTCACCACCATCTTCCAGCAGATGTACACCAACACTAACCGCTACCACGAGATGCTCAACAATGTGCGTGACTTTCTCAAACTTTACCAGGTGCCAAAGGGACTGAGCGAGAGGGTCATGGATTACATCGTCTCTACTTGGGCCATGTCCAAGGGCATTGACACAGATAGGGTAAGTGGGCAGAAACCATATTGTTCTTTCAGTCCTAGATCTCCTGTCTCTGTTTCAGGGTCTTGTGTAGAGAGATTGTGATACCACTGTGATACCAATATTGAAACTGGCACATTGGTGGCATCTTAATGGGACTCACAGCCTCATTTGTTGGTCATTTTTTGTGTTTCCTTTACAAGGAATGGGACTTAATAATTGTTGGAGCAGTCTTGGGAAAAGTTATGCTGGTGCATGGTTTTCCTCTGCAAATGGTTATGGAATTTCACAAACTTTACCTTAAGGCTCATCGAGGGCGGTCTCCACTGTGAAAGTAATATGCAAAGACTATGGCTGAACACTGCCCATCTCATTCCTGCTCAAGGTGTAGATTTTGTAGTGGGGAAATTAGAGCAGTCTTGGGAATGTGGTTGGTCAAAAGACCAATTAGTGGAGAAAATGTCAGAATTGTGGCTGCCTGTCTAAACGCAGCCTTTGAATACCAGTCTGAGCTTGTATTCCTATATGTACTGGTTGCTTTTACATACAAGTAAGATGGCGTCGAAGAGGATGGCTGACTTTTACATGCTCCTAACCAACTGTGTAATTTGTTTTGCGTTATTTGTGACTTGTTTTTTTACTTATTTGGTACATAATGTTGCTGCAACCGTCTCTTATGACAGAAAATACCTTCTGGCCATCAGAACAGTGATTACTCAACACGAACTGGAAGAAGCTTTTTCCTCTAACGAGAAGGATATATTGCTTTCCCGAGAACAGGCCCAAATACCCGTCATTTGCATGAAGAAAAGACGGAGGAAAAGGGGGCGCAGGTCTAGCTGTCTTCTGAGAATCCGTAGGCGAGCGAGTAAACTGCCACTGCCATCCGTTCTACTTGCTAACATGCAATCATTGGAAAATAAAATTGATGACCTACGATTATCCTACCAGTGGGACATTAAAAACTGTAATATCTTATATTTCACCGAGTTGTGGCTGAATGACAATACGGATAATATAGAACTGGCGGAATTTACCATGCACCGGCAGAACAGAGAAGAAGCTACATCTGGTAAGACGAGGGTTGGGGGTCTATTTGTCAATAACAGTTGGTGCGCAATGCTCGCCTGTACCTTACTATAAGCTGTGGACCACACTATCTACCAAGAGAGTTTTAATCTATATTATTCGTAGCCATCTATTTACCACCACAGACCGATGCGGGCACGAAGACCGCACTCAACCAACTCTATAATGCTATAAGCAAACAAGAAAATGCTTGTCCAGAAGCGGCGTTCCTAGTGCCCAGGGACTTTAATGCAGGCAAAATGAAATCAGTTTTACCAAATGTGTACCAACATCTCACAAGTGCAACCAGAGTAAAAAAAAAAAACTCTAGACCACCTTTACTCCTCAGACAGAGATGCATACAAAGCTCTCCACCGCCCTCCATTTGGCAAATCTGACCATAATTATATCCTCCTGATTCCTGCTTACATCAAAACTAAAGGAGGAAGTACTAGTGACTCGCTCAATACGGAAGTGGTCAGATGGCGCGGATGCTACGCTACAGGACTGTTTTGCTAGCACAGACTTTAATATGTTCCGGGATTCATCCAATGGCATTGAGGAGTATAACACTTTAGTCATCGGCTTCATTAATAAGTGCATCGACGACGTCGTCTGCACATATCCCAACCAGAAGCCATGGATTACAGGCAACATCAGCATCGGGTTAAAGGCTAGAGCTGCCGCTTTCAAGGAGCGGGACACTAATTTGGATGCTTGTAAGAAATCCCGCTATGCCCTCAGACGAACCATCAAACAAGCAAAGTGTCAATACAGGATTAAGATTGAATCCTACTACACCGGTTTTGATGCTAGTCGGATGTGGCAGGGCTTGAAAACTATTACGGACTACAAAGGGAAACCCAGACGCGAGCTGCCTAGTGATGTGAGCCTACCAGATGAACTAATTGCCTTTTATGCTCACTTCGAAGCAAGCAACACTGAAGCATGCACGAGAGCACCAGCTGTTCTGGATGACTGTGTGATAACGCTCTCGGTAGCCGATGTGAGCAAGACTTTTAAACAGGTCAACATTCACAAAGCCACAGGGCCAAACAGATTACCAGGATGTGTACTCAAAGCATGCACGGACCAACTGGCAAGTCTTCACTGACATTTTCAACCTCTCCCTGACCGAGTCTGTAATACTGTGCCAAAGGAAGTGAAGGTAATCTGCCTAAATGATTACCACCCTGTAGCGCTCACGTCGGTAGCCATGAAGTGCTTTGAAAGGCTGGTCATGGCTCACATCAACAGCATCCTCCCGGGTACTCTAGACCAACTCCAATTCGCATACCACCCCAACAGATCCACAGATGACACAATCTCAATTGCACTCCACACTGCCCTTTCCCACCTGGACAAAAGGAACACCAATGTGATGATGCTTTTCATTGACTACAGCTCAGCGTTCAACACCATAGTGCCCACGAAGCTCATCACTAAGCTAAGGACCCTGGGACTAAACACCTCCCTCTGCAACTGAATCCTGGATTTCCTGACGGGCCGTCCCCAGGTGGTAAGGGTTGGCAACAACATGTCTGCCACGCTGATCCTCAACACTGGGGCCCCTCAAGGGTTTGTACTTAGTTCCCTCCTGTACTCCCTGTTCACCCACGACTGCATGGCCAAACACAACTCCAACACCATCGTTAGGTTTGCTGACGGCACAACAGTGGTAGGCCTGATCATCGACAATGATGAGACAGCCTATAGGGAGGAGGTCAGAGAACTGGCAGTGTGGTGGCATGACAACAACCTCTCCCTCAATGTGAGCAAGACAAAGGAGCTGCTCGCGGACTACAGAAAAAAGCTGGCCGAACAGGCCCCATTAACATTGACAGGGCTGTAGTGGAGCGGGTCGAGAGATTCAAGTTCCTTGTTGTCCACATCCCCAATGAACTATCATGGTCCAAACACACAAAGACAGTTGTGAAGAGCACGACTATACCTTTTCCCCTTCAAGAGACTTGGCATGGGTCCCCAGATTTTCAAAAAGTTCTACAGCTGCACCATCGAGAGCATCATGGCCGGTTGCATCACCGCCTGGTATGTTAACTGCTCGGCATCTGACAGTAAGGCGCTATAGAGGGTAGTGTGTACGGCCCAGTACATCACTGGGGCCAAGCTTCCTGCAATCCAGGACCTATATAGTAGGCAGTGTCAGAGGAAAGCCAATAAAATTGTTAGAGACTCCAGTCACCCAAGTCATAGACTGTTTTCTCTGCTACCGCACGGCAAGCGGTACCGGAGAACCAAGTCTTGGACCAAAAGGCTCCTGAACAGCTTCTACCCCTAAGCCATAAGACTGTGGAACAATTAATCAAATGGCCTGGTAATTTACATTGACCCCCCCCCCCCCCTTCCATCTCCATTTGTTTTGTACACTGCTGCTACTCGCTGATTGTACCTATATGTACAAATTACCTCAACTTACCTGTACCCCCGTACACTGACTCTGTACCAGTTCCCCCTGTATGTAGCCTCGTTGTTGTTATTTTATTGTGTTACTTTTTATTATTTTTTACTTTAGTTTATTTGGTAAATATTTTCTTAACTCTTCTTGAACTGCACTATTGGTTAAGGGCATGTAAGTAAGCATTTCACGGTAAGGTCTACACTTGTTGTATTCGGCTCATGTGAAAAATAAAGTATGATTTGACTTTATTTTGAATGATATGGAACCAGGCTTTTCATGAAAACATAATGTTTGATTCTAGCTCCGCACCACAGTGGAAAAATATTATTAGATAGCTAAGACCATATTACATCTATTCAATCAATCATTCTTTTTTTATGTTTACCTTTGTTTTGACTGGGAGTGTCACGTCCTGACCATAGGAAGCCTGTATTTTCTATGGTAGAGTAGGTCAGGGCATGACTAGGGGTGTTTAGTCTAGTTTATTATTTCTATATGGGGTTCTAGGTTTATTTTTCTATGTTGGTGTTTGTGTATGATTCCCAATTAAAGGCAGCTGGTAATCGTTGTCTCTAATTGGGGATCATACTTAAGTTACATTTTTTCCACCTGTGGGTTATGGGGTATTGTTTATGTTTAGTTGCTGGTTAGCACTGCATTGTCATCACGGTTCGTTTATTCTTTATTTTGTTTTGAGTTTGCTTTAAGTTTAACTTTCATTAAAATATGTGGAACTCAACATACTTGGTCTGACCATTATTATTACGAACATCGTGACAGGGAGTCATGCTTAGATCATGGTCTCTCTTACAGATGAGCCCTGTAGTTACAAAAATATTCACATAATGTACAACTACGAAATGCAAAACAGAAATACAAAACATGATCATAAAATAAGATGAATGTCTTTGGATAAGTGGAGGCAGTAGTGTTCTATCGCTTCATTGGCCGTTTTGGCCATTGATTTCACTGTGCTGGGCAATAGGAGCAGGAGTCGGATAGCCCAGTCTACTGTATATGGTTGGTAATGCTGGTTCAGCTTTGATAAGCATGACAGGAACGCTTTTATCGTGTCTGAATGCAGGGTAAGCTCAACATAATTAATCCAGTCAGAATGTGACTGATTTTCTAATTCATCGTCTTTATTGCCACCCTAAAGGAGTGTACATTAAACAGAACAGACAGTATTGATTTAACATAAAGTGCTGTCCAGCTGATGGTCTCATTCCGCATGGAACAGCGGTTGTAGATATTGTACACTTCCATTAAGTTTACGGATTGACGAGGGACTGTGGGGCACAGCCAATGGTCAAAATGAATCAAATGGATGGTTTATTGCGGTTAAGTTAGTTAGGGTTAAGTAGTGGCTTGGACAAACTCCCAAACCTTTAGGGAACATTTCAATTAGGTTACAACTTGGCCTACAAGTAACGTTACTGCGGGAACATCACATTCGTGTTTTTAAAATCTCACTGGAAAAACATTTCTTGCATGGCACACAGACAATGGCTATAAGAACATTTGGAGAGAGAAAGTTCCAAGAATGTTTGTTTTTGACAGGACATCATATGAACATCAGCGACTAATGGTTATATGAACATCACTGGCTAATGTTTGTGTGACGTCTTTTTGAAGTTAAGTTAACAGTAAGTTCCTACAACATTAGGTTACTGGAGCCTTTTTAGAAAGCGTTGGTTTGCATTACACTGTTAACATGACATACATTGTGCATGTTCAATTAAACAGTGAGCACACTTGGGACCTCAACCTCACCTTAGATTTGAACTCACAACCACTTGGTTGGCAGCAACCTGACTTATCCGCTAACTCACCAGACTTTATTTAACCTTTATTTCAACAGAGAGTCATATTGATACCCAAGTCTCTTTACAAATGAGCCCTGAATAAAAAAAATAAAAAACATGTACATGTCATGCCCTGACCATAGAGAGCTTTATATTCTCTATGTTGGTTAGGTCGGGGTGTGACTAGGGTGGGTCATCTACGTGATTAGGTTTCTATGTTGCCCAGGTATGGTTCCCAATCAGAGGCAGCTGTTTGTCGTTGTCTCTGATTGGGGATCATATTTAGGTAGCCATTTTCCCCATTGTGATTTGTGGGATCTTGACTATGTTTGTGTGTAGTTGCTTTCTGCACTGCATGTAGCGTCACGTTTCATGTATTTTCTTTATTGATTTTGTGCTTTAAGTTTCTCTTCTAAATAAAAGGATGGAAACATACCATGTTGCATCTTGGTCCAATCCATCTCTAAACGATCGTGACAACACAGTATTAACACGAAATGAATCAACCAAACAGTTTCCCCCTACAGTTTCCCCAGCCCATCAAGATATCAGAAGTAAATGAGAAAAAACACATACGCTACTCTGTGAACATGTCTCCCACCAATGAAATGACTGAAAGGTACTAGGCAGTCTAATCTCAGAGTGTCCTGAAATTCATTCCATGTATGCGGCACATAAAACCTGAAGGCCGTTTCACCTACAAGTAACTGACAAAAGAAAGTAAACACTGAAATGCAGGTTTGAATATAAATCAAAAGGCTAAGCCTCAATCAGGCCTACCCTTTCAAACCAACTAAATCAAGTTAGGGTATACCAGGCGATGGACAACCTCCCCACCCAGCTCACATACCACAGCTAGAACATCCCTCCTGCTCACAGGTTGAATACCTATGGCTCCTCCCTATGGACCATATCATTAACCATGGAGCTCTTTACTCAAATATGACATGTTAAATCATGTAACATTGTACCCACATTTACATATTCCGTCTAAATAAACATCTTAAACATTCCTGGCTTATCCTCAAGGAGGGAATACTTTACATTAATGAATACACATTTCAAAAACAATAGTTCTGAAGGCCAACAGACGGCAAAACGTATTACTTACGGAGCCACGCACCTGCGACGCACACATTACAATATGGAAATAAACAAACTTTTTTCCCGTCAGTGTAGCAAGTGTTCATGTGCACCAGAATATTGCATCCACTGGGTGAATTGCAAAATGGTCAATCTCTGCATTTAAATATGAAACTGAAATGCGTCACAATGCAAATCGACTAAACATTTCCTCAATACATAATTAGCCTTGCCATGATACTGGCAAAAGAGGAAAAGAACAACAGTATATACAGAACATTTAGGATAAATGAATTACTAGATATGGGGAAACATGAATGCGCTAAACAATTTGTAAGAATAATTAAATAATGAGCACTGAGCACAGCTTCGTGACAATTACCTTAAGCATGACAGGATGTTATTTGCTTAATTAACTCAGGAATCACACCTGTGTGGAAGCAACTGCTTTAAATATAATTTGTATCGCTCATTTACTGAAGTGTTTCCTTTATCATGTCAGTTACCTGTAAATCAGTGGCAACAAGATGAATCTCACCCCCCACAGTTAGCCATTTCTGTGAGCGAGTTAAGGTATTTTGAACTTCTGTAGGTTAGGAGCGATGTGAGGTAATATGGCAGTTTTAGCATGAGAACTTTGTAAATACACCAATGTTAAGTTCTATGACTTGTGAGAGAGAGCCAGCCCACTTTCTGATACAGATCACAGAGATACAGTTGAAGTCGGAAGTTTACATACACCTTAGCCAACTACATTTAAACTCAGTTTTTCACAATTCCTGACATTTAATCAGAGTAAAAATTCCCTGTCTGATGATGATGTGAAATGTCAGAATAATAGTAGAGAGAATTATTTATTTTAGCTTCTATTTCTTTCATCACATTCCCAGTAGGTCACAAGTTTACATACATTCAATTAGTATTTGGGAACATTGGTCATCTTGGGTCAAACGTTTCAGGTAGCCTTCTACAAGTTTCCCACAATAAGTTGTTTGAATTGTGGCCCATTCCTCCTGACAGAGCTGGTGTAAGTAAGTCAGGTTTGCAGGCCTCGTTGCTCGCACACACTTTTTCAATTCTGCCCAATTTTTCTATAGGGTTGAGGTCAGGGCTTTGTGATGGCCACTCCAATACCTTGACTTTGTTGCCATTTTGCCACAACTTTGGAAGTATGCTTGGGGTCATTGTCCATTTGGAAGACCCATTTGCCACCAAGCTTTAACTTCTTGACTGATGTCTTGAGATGTTGATTCAATATATCCACATCATTTTCCTGCCTCATGATGCAATCTATTTTGTGAGGTACACCAGTCCCTCCTGCTGCAAAGCACCCCCACAACATGATGCTACCGCCTCCGTGCTTCACGGTTGGGATGGTGTTCTTCGGCTTGCAAGCCTCCCCCTTTTTCCTCCAAACATAACGATGGTCATTATGGCCAAACAGTTATATTTTTGTTTCATCAGACCAGAGGACATTTCTCCAAAATGTACGATCTTTGTCCCCATGTGCAGTTGCAAACCGTAATCTGGCTTTTTTGTGGCGGTTTTGGAGCAGTGGTTTCTTTCTTGCTGAGCGGCCTTTCAGGTTATGTCGATATAGGACTCGCTTTACTGTGGATATAGATATTTTTCTACCGGTTTCATCCATCATCTTCACAAGGTCCTTTGCTGTTGTTCTGGGATTGATTTGCACTTTTCGCACAAAAGTATGTTCATCTTTTGGAGACAGAAAGCGTCTACTTCCTGAGCGGTATAACGGCTGCGTGGTCCCATGGTGTTTATACTTGCGTACTATTGTTTATACAGGTGAACATGGTACCTTCAGGCATTTAGAAATTGCTCCCAAGGATGAACCAGACTTGTGGATGTCTACAATTTTTTCTGAGGTCTTGGCTGATTTCTTTTGATTTTCCCATGATGTCAAGCAAAGAGGCACTGAGTTTGAAGGTAGGCCTTGAAATACATCCACAGGTACACCTCAAATTGAATCAAATGATTTCAATTAGCCTATCAGAAGCTTCTAAAGCCATAACATCATTTTCTGGCATTTACCAAGCTGTTGAAAGGCACAGTCAACTTAGTGTATGCAAACTTCTGACCCACAGGAATTGTGATACAGTGAATTAAAAGTGAAATAATCTGTCTGTTAACAATTGTTGGAGAAATTACTTGTGTCATGCGCAAAGTAGCTGTCCTAACCGACTTGCCAAAACTATAGTTTGTTAACAAGAAATGTGTGGAGTGGTTGAAAAACTACTTTTAATGACTCCAACCTAAGTGTATATAAACTTCTGACTTCAACTGTATGTGCAAAATCGGTCACATGTAATAAAGGGGAGTGCACTATAATAAACAGTATCCAATAGCTTAAAGAAGTGGCAGCGGCGTTCATATAGGCTATGTTGTCATAGTCTAGGGCTGACAAAAAAGTTGACTGAACAAATTGTTTTCTACTATCAAGCGAAAGGCACAACTTATTTCTTCGGTAGAAAACCAGTTTGATTCTCAGTGTCTTTGTTAGCTCATCTACATGTGTTTTAAATGACAACTTGTCAACGATCCAATGGCAAGGTATTTACGGTGCATTCGGAAAGTATTCAGACCCCTTCACTTTTTCCACAATTTTTTACGTTACAGCCTTATTCTAAAATGGATTAAATTGTTTCTTTCCCCTCACAAGAGCCCATAATGACGAAGCAAAAGCAGGTTTTTAGAAATGTTGGCAAATATATTAAAAAAACAACTAAAATATCACATTTACACAGGTATTCAGACCCTTTACTGAGCACTTTTTGAAGCACCTTGGACAGCAATTACAGCCTTGAGTCTTCTTGGGTATGACGCTACAAACTTGGCACACCTGTATTTGGGGAGTTTTTTTGGATCGGGAGCATCGCAGCACAGCTATTTTCAGGTCTCTCCAAAGATGTTTGATCGGGTCCCGAAGCCACTCCTGCGTTGTTTTGGCTGTGTGCTTAGGGTCGTTGTCCTGTTGGAAAGTGAACCTTTGCCCAATCTTTAGGTGCCTTTTGGCAAACTCCAAGCGGGCTGTCATGTGTGTTTTACTAAGGAGGGGCTTCCGTCTGGCCACTCTACCATAAAGGCCTGATTGGTGGAGTGCTGCAGAGATGGTTGTCCTTCTGGAAGGTTATCCCATCGCGACAGAGGAACTCTGGAGCTCTGTCAGAGTTACCATCAAATTCTTGGTCACCTCCCTGACCAAGGCCCTAAGCCCCCGATTGCTCAGTTTGGCCAGACGGCCAGCTCTAGGAAGAGTCTTGGTGGTTCCAAACTTCTTCCATTTAAGAATAATGGAGGCCACTATGTTCTTGGGGACCGTCAATGTTGCAGAAATGTTTTGGTACACTTCCCCAGAGCTCAATTTCGAGTCTCATAGCAAAGGGTCTTCTATGTTTAATACATTTTTAATCTAAAAACCTGTTTTTGCTTTGTCATTATGAGGTATTGTGTGTAGATTTATGAGGAATTCGTTTTATTTCATCAATTTTAGAATAAGGCTGTATTTAAGATACACTTCCTGGTTAAGAAGGAGAAAAGTTGTGTCACAGCCGGCCGCGACCGAGAGGCCAATGAGGCGACACACAATTGGCCCAGCGTCGTCCGGGTGAGGGGAGGGTTTGGCCAGCCGGGATGTCCTTGTCCCAACACACTCTAGTGACTCCTTGTGGCGGGCCGGGCTCATGCACGCTGACTTCGGTCGCCAGTTGTATGTTGTTTCCTCCAACACATTGGTGCGACTGGCTTCCGGGTTAAGCGATCAGTGTGTCAAGAAGCAGTGCGGCTTGGTAGGGTCGTGTTTCGGAGGACGCATGTCTCTCAGCTTTCGCCTCTCCCGTGTCCTATTGGGAGTTGTTTATGATGGGACAAGACTGTAACTACCAATTGGATATAGAGCAATTGGGGAGAAAAGGGGGTAACAAAAAAATATCAAGGAGAGAAGTTGAGAGTATCAATGCTTCTAATATTTTTGTCAAACATGAAAGCTTTGATATAGGGCGGTAGATGTTTAGGTCAATAGGGTTCCCGCCCTTGTGACGAGGAAATACATGTCCTGCTTTCCAAACTTTAGGAATAATTCCAGAAATAAATGGGATGTTCTTGAATTGCTGTGGCATTTGCACCCCTCGCCTTTACAACCATGAAAAATACTTTCAAATTATAAATAAACTCAGCAAAAAAAGAAATGTCCTCTTACTGTCAACTGCGTTTATTTTTAGCAAACTTAACATGTGTAAATATTTGTATGTCAATATTCTTGTATAATTCTTGTATAACAAGATTCAACAACTGAGACATAAACTGAACAAGTTCCACAGACATGTGACTAAGAGAAATGGAATAATGTGTCCCTGAACAAAGGGGGGATCAAAATCAAAAGTAACAGTCAGTATCTGGTGTGGCCACCAGCTGCATTAAGTACTGCAGTGCATCTCCTCCTCGTGGACTGCACCAGATTTTCCAGTTCTTGCTGTGAGATGTTACCCCACTCTTCCACCAAGGCACATGCAAGTTCCTGGACATTTCTGGGGGGAATGGCCCTAGCCCTCACCCTCCGATCCAACAGGTCCCAGATGTGCTCAATGGGAATGAGATCCGGGCTCTTCACTGATCATGGTAGAACACTGACATTCCTGTCTTGCAGGAAATCACACACAGAACGAGCAGTATGGCTGGTGGCATTGTCATGCTGGAGGGTCATGTCAGGATGAGCCTGCAGGAAGGGTACCACATGAGGGAGGAGGATGTCTTCCCTCTAACGCACAGCGTTGAGTTTGCCTACAATGACAACAAGCTCAGTCCGATGATGCTGTGACACACCGCCCCAGACCATGACGGACCCTCCACCTCCAAATCGATTCCGCTCCAGAGTACAGGCCTCGGTGTAACGCTCATTCCTTCAACGATAAATGTGAATCCGACCATCACCCCTGGTGAGACAAAACCGCTACTCGTCAGTGAAGAGCACTTTTTTGCCAGTCCTGTCTGGTCCAGCGACGGTGGGTTTGTGCCCATAGGCGATGTTGTTGCCGGTGATGTCTGGTGAGGACCTGCCTTACAACAGGCCTACAAGCCCTCAGTCCAGCCTCGCTCAGCCTATTGCAGACAGTCTGAGCACTGACGGAGGGCTTGTGCGTTCCTAGTGTAACTCGGGCAGCTGTTGTTGCCATCCTGTACCTGTCCCGCAGGTGTGATGTTCGGATGTACTGATCCTGTGCAGGTGTTGTTACAAATGGTCTGCCACAGCGAGGATGATCAGCTGTCCGTCCTGTCTCCCTGTAGCGCTGTCTTAGGCGTCTCACAGTACGGACATTGCAATTTCTTGCCCTGGCCACATCTGCAGTCCTCATGCCTTCTTGCAGCATGCCTAAGGCACATTCATGCTGATGAGCAGGGACCCTGGGCATCTTTCTTTTAGTGTTTTTCAGAGTCAGTAGAAAGGCCTCTTTATTGTCCTATGTTTTCATAACTTTGACCTTAATTGCCTACCGTCTGTAAGCTGTTAGTGTCTTAACGACCGTTCCACAGGTGCATGTTCATTAATTGTTTATGGTTCATTGAACAAGCATGGGAAACAGTGTTTCAACCCTTTACAATGAAGATCTGTGAAGTTATTTGAATTTTTCGGAATTATCTTTGAAAACAGGGTCCTGAAAAAGGGACATTTCTTTTTTAGCTGAGTTTAGTTACCCATCATATGTGTTTTTGTTTATATTGAAATGTTTATTAATGAAAATATTGAACTGTTTATACACTGCAAAACAATAAATGTGATATGTCATACCATATATTAAAGTTGCTATGTGCAAAAATCGCTCTGCCATTTCCTGGTTGCTAAAACTCGAATAGTTTGCCTAATTTCAGTTTATGTGACAAAATAAACTAAAAACTTAAGAACCGAAAGCATAGAAATAGCGCACATAGAACAGATCTACTGCTTTTTAGACTTGCTTTCAATGAGAATGATAGATCTATAACTCACAATTCTTTGAAAATTTGGTCAGGTTGCCAAAAAGTAACATATTGCCACTTAATGTTTATATATTGTTTATAGTACTTAGGGCAGGCAAATTGTCCAGTCGTGATAAGTAAAGTTGTAGTGACATGTTTTGCTGATTTAAAGAGATCAATCTATTATTTTGAATGCTGGAAACTAAGCTAAATTATTTAATATATTGTACAGATCAATAAAAACTAAGAAGGCTATTAAAATGATCTTAGATTTGAGCATCTGTGGCCTCCATTTAAGAAAATTCTCAATTACCTAACATGTGTGACCCACCACCTGGATTCGGTCCTATGTTGCAAAATTTGAAATGTTTTTTTTTTTACATTGGATAACAGTAGAGACTCAGAGCTAGAATCAAATGTCTCTTTTTTTTTTATTTGTGGCAATACTTGGGAACAGACTTCCCCCCAAAAAAGTTGTACTGCTGAATTCTGACCTGTTGCTTACCCCTGGTCTAGGCAATCTCAATCAAACACAGCTGAGGTATTTTTTATTATTTCAAATATTGTAGTAATTGAACCCAGGTCTGTAACAAATTAATTTTTGGGCGCTACTTTCCTGCAACTTTACTATCAATAACTGTAAATATAGGTTTTACAACATGAGGACACTGGGATTCCATTGAATAATTTAAAAAAAAAACATAGGCTGGGATTCAGTCTATAAAGCTGTCAACAATGCAGCTTTTAAAGGCAATGTTCCCGCGTTTGCAGTGATCGCATTCATGATAAATTCTGCAAATGCCGGCTCAATACGAAAGGTACATTTAAAGTCAGTTACAGTTACACCAGTCACTGTTCTATAAACTTGCTTGAATTGAAGTGTTTTCTTTTCAAGACTGGTGTGGTAATATGGAACACGCCAATGTGATTCTCACCAACATAGTCAAATGTACAGGCTTCAGTGTGTAATATCAGGGAATCATACAGTATATCTATTCACTGTGTCTCAGCCTCTAACAAGCCATACAAAATCTAAACAGTCAGGGAGCATTAAAAATCCCCAAAATAATAGACACAGGAGTATTTGTTTTTACAGTTTGGTGGCAAGCCACGAATGCGGCCCCTGGAGCAATATAAATTAGACACCCCTTGAGCTTGCTCTTGTTGAAGATGCTCTGTAACTTGTTTTTAACACTATCCCAGTGTTAGTGTGACCAAATTGTGCTCTTGTACCCTCCCTTTTAGGTCCTGTCAATCTGTCCCAAAGATATGCGAGCAGACATCTGTGTCCACCTTAATAGACAGGTGTTCAATGAGCACCCAGCATTTCGACTGGCCAGTGATGGCTGCTTGCGCTCTCTAGCGGTTGAGTTCCAAACCACACACTGCGCCCCAGGGGACCTCATATTCCACGCTGGCGAAAGTGTTGACACCCTTTGCTTTGTAGTATCCGGGTCATTGGAAGTTATTCAGGACGACGAGGTCATCGCCATTCTAGGTAAGCACCGCTGGGATCTGTGGCACCCCGGATTAATTCGGAATCAATTAAGGATTAAACTGAGAGGGGCACGTATGTTTGTCTTACAATACCCTGATAGTGCTTTTCATTGAATGACAATCTATGAAATTGACATTTTGAAGCAATAGATCGATTTTTGTTATTATAGGGAAGGACAGTTATACTATGCTCTCAAGGCAAAGTTCAGCAGTGTTTAAAGGGATAGTTCACCCAAATGTCCTTACCCTGTAAGCTGTCTATTGACAAGGTATGAGAGAGAGCTATGTTTTATAAAAAAATATATATGTATTTCTTTATTTTGACAGGGAGTCATGTTGAGAGACAGGTCTATTTTTCAAATAATCTCTGCAGAATACAAAATACACATCAGTTACGAATACGAAAGGTAAGGGGGAACACTTCAGCATGTTTAACGGTAGCTCATGTGAGGTACACCAATCTGGCCACTGTTCCAAACGCTAACGTTTTACAATTTGTGGCACACATTGTCCAAATGAAAATAAGTAACTTCATTGAGCTACACAATCAATTTGACATACTTTAGGATAATTTGGACATTAAACTAGAAAATGCTGCTATACCTGCCCCAATGCTACCTTGTCCATAGACTGCTTACAGGGTAAGGAAACCAATGTGTAATTTTGGTGAACTGCCCCAATGTTCGCTGGCTTTGAACACAATCGGTTAAAAAGCCACTGATTACGGTGATTAGTCCACTCGAGCCGACTGTGTACTGTATTGTTGCTGGCTGTCTGTAGATGTGTTTGCTTGTCACTGATGGATTAATCGGAGTAACCAGAGTTTTTTTAAAATGTTGTGTTTAATGCCGGCGAACAGCTTTTTAAACACTGCCTATGAATTAGATTTTTTGAGAATCAACACAATAACCATTGAACAGCAGGGAATCTTCCTTGCATGAGTTACCTTTAAAACTCCCTGAAGTGTTCCCTCTACCAAGTTTTTTCTAGATTTTGAATTGTGGAATAACTACACACACAACAATCGCTTTGCTCTGTCATTGTGCTTAAAGGCCCAATGCCGCTGTTTTTATCTCAATATCAAATCATTTCTGGGTAACAATTAAGTAGAAACAAAAATAGCTTCTGAGCAAAGAACCATTTCACAAGCAAGAATTTTGCTCTTAGAGTGGCCTGAGCAGGGAGGAGAAAACTGAAAACAAAATGTTATTGCCAGAGAGGTTTGGAACGCTGTTTCTTATTGGTCTATTAACGTGTTTGACTGCCCCAGGCCTTTAAGTTTGAAAGGCTGGAGAGGGTGGCAAAGCAACACTTTTCCTTAAGTTACTTTGTTGATGATACTAACCAACTCATTTTATAAATGCAAACAGATAATTTGTCAGAGTAGGCACATTTGCTATTTAATGCAACAGTTTTTGTGACGATATTACACACTGAACATTAGATTTTGACATTTGTGTGCATTACATCATCAGGTACTGGTTTTTATCAGCAAAAAGTCCGTTTGATGGAAACACACCACTGGTGGGAGAATTTGCATATTTTCTTTATGCCAATTTTAGAATATTCGCATGAAAATCTGTCACCAATTGCAGGGAAACCTAACTAGTAACAAATTGTTTTTGGGTGTTTTTTTCCCAAAGTAATGCTACTTTTCCTGTTCCCCAGGTAAGGGAGATGTGTTTGGGGATGTCTTCTGGAAGGAAGCCAATCTGGCACATGCTTGTGCCAATGTGCGGGCTCTCACCTACTGCGACTTGCACGTAATTCGGAGAGATGCTCTGCTGAAGGTGTTGGAGTTCTACACGGCTTTTGCCAACACATTCTCCCGCAACCTAATTCTCACCTGCAATTTGCGCAAACGGGTAAGGAATATGCACATTCATTAACACAACAGACAAGACAGCAGCACACCTGATTCCTATCTCAGCTGGTAGAACGTTTTATATTGCAATTCAGCTTCTGCACATTTAGAGTTTTTGGGGCAGGTTCAGTTGATCATTTCATATTTATGTGTGTGTGTGTAAGGGTGTATGTGTTGGGGGGGGGGGGGGGGGGGATGCATGAATGCGCTTCATTGTTTAATTTCTCTCCCTTACAGAACACTGTTATGAGAAAATCAAAACTGTTTAAAAAAAAATGTAACCACATTATGAAGTTTGAGTGACTTAGGCTGAAGTGAGCACATTTACTGTAGGTGAACTCAGTCTAAGGTGTCCAGAATGTGTACTCTCTCTTCCTGTCAATGTCTTTCTTCATGTCTCATGTCTCCTTTCCTACGGTTCGTAAGACATTCTACTCGAGCTTGAATGCATTGAGTTTATGTTTTCAAATTGAGGTCCATGAACGATTCAAAAATAATCCATGAATGTCAGAAAGCCTGCAGTATTACGAGTGTGTGTCACATTGGAAGAGAGACCATTTAACTTGTCAAAAATACTTCCCAGGGATACTGTTTGGTCTGAGTTGGTCTGTGTAATTCAATCTGGGTGCATTTAACTATTTTCTACAATATACTTTCACAGGTCTGTTTGATTTCCACAGAAGCATGTCTTGGGAGGAGGGAGTTGACATTTGATATAGAAATGGTCAGTGCTGTGGTTTGTAGATGACCTCGCTAAGTCAGTCATGACAGCAAACCTGGCTGAAAAGTTCATGAGTGTAGCCAGTGTTGGCTTTGGGATTTCTAAATCTGAGTCAACTTCCACCAACTCGGACATGCTGCTGTACAAATCAAACACACTAGTGGAAAACTTGTATAAACAGGAGACAAAGGGCTGTGAGACATGGGTTTGATTCTAGACACATGAAAAGTGGGATGTATACAGAGGGTACGGGGCAACAGAAGACAAACAGCAGAGGGGCTAATGACCTTGGAGATGGGAAAAGGGCTGATAAACCAGGGGGAAAGTTTGCGGGACTCCACCCGGAGGGGCAGATCCCGGGTGGACAGCCATACCTTCTGTCCGAGACGATACCGGGAAGCCAGGGTCCAGTGGCGGTCCGCTTGTTGTCAATACCTGGAGATGGTCTTGAAGGGCCGACCGGGCTCTCTTCCAGGTATGACGACAGTGGTGGACAAACATCTGGGCAAAAAAAAAAAAAAAAAATATTAGCATATACATTTGAACCCCTATTCAGCTCCAATCAGTACTGTGCTGATCCTGAATTTTTTGGGAAAGAAAAGGTCCGTCGAAATGACAACAAACATGCCGACCTCTTCCTCTTGCTCAGGGAAGAGTGGGGGCTGATCACCCTGGGAACGCTCAAAGGGCGAGAGACCTGTGGCAGAGAAAGGAAGGGTGATGCAGGAGTATTCGACCCACACTAGTTGCTGGCTCCAGTCGGTGGGGTTAGTGGGGACCGAGGCAGCGAAGAGTCGTCTCCAGGTCTTGGTTGGCTCGCTCCTTCTAGGTTGGCTCGCTCCAACAAGATCTTGGTTGGCTTGTTGGACTGGGGGTGGAACCTTGAGGACAGGCTGGCTGACGGGACGAGAGCTGAGGACCCTGGTGAGAGGCCATGTCCACTGGGAGTCCATGGATCCAGAAGATGTGCTGCACCATGAGCTGGGCTGTCTCTTTGGCAGAGGGTAGCTTGGGGTGAGGAATGAAGTGGGCGGCTTAAAACCGGTCCACTACTGTCTGTCAGGATGGCAGTGTTGCCATCAGACAAGGGGAGACCCATGACAAAGTCCAGGGATATGTGAGACCAGGGATGGTGAGGGACAGGCAGAGGTTGAAATAGACCAGCCGGAGCTTGCCGAGGAGTCTTGTTCTGCACACAGATCGTGCATGCGGTGACAAATGTCAGGAACCATGGTAGGCCACCAAAAGCATTGTTGCACAAAGGTCAGGGTCCAACGGGAGCCCGGGTGGTAGGCAAGCCTGGAGGAGTGGGCCCACTCCAGGAACGAGGAGAGGACCCATCAGGAACAAACATCCAGTTATCTAGCCCCCCCCTCTCATCGGCCCCGGAGTCGATGAGTACCCGTAGAGATTTTGACTGGCTCCCCCATACCAAAATAGCATGAAAAGGGGTGCGAGTAAGGGGAGAGAGTACTCGCTCCTACTGGTGAGCCTGGTCTTTTAGTGGACAGGTGGAGACGAAATGACTAGTCCTGCAATACAGGCAATTCTTAGTGTGAAGCCTGTATTCGTCTGGAGACAGCCTAGCTCTGCCTAGTTGCTTTGGCTCTGGAAGAGGTGAATCGGCAGACTTCGGAGACTCTCATGGGAACTCTGGTAGCCTCGGGTTCTCTCAGCAACGGTGCTGTCGGGGCCTTTCGGGATGCCTCGGAGGCGAGGTGGAATCCTTGGGCAGGCAAGTGAAATTGAATCTCCTCTTTTTCCTTCGTTCCCATAGTTGTCCATCGAGCCAAATGGTCAAGGCGATGAGCGAGTCGAGATCTGTCAGTAGTTCCCGGGCTGCGAGCTCGTCCTTTACTTCCTCCGATACGCCGCGCAGGAACATGTTGAACAGCGCTTCAGGGTTCCAGGCATTCTCAGCTGCCAACATGCGGAAATCCCCCTTATAGTCTGCCACACTGCGGGAGTCTTGCCGAAGCTGGAGTAACTTCTGTGCAGCCTCTCTCCGGGACAATGGAGCATCGAAAACCATCTTTACCTCCCCCACCATCTCCTCCAGACTGAAGCATGCGGACAACTGTTGTTCCTATACTGCCGTAGCCCAGGCGAGAGCCCTCCCGGACATCAGCGTGATGAGGTACGCTATCTTAGAGCGGTCCGAGGGGAAGGAGGAGGGCTGCAGCTCGATGATGAGGGAACACTGAGGAGAAACCCCTGACAAGTGCCGACTCTCCATCAAGGTGTTCTGGGGTAGGAAAGTGGGGTTCCCGGGAAACCGGGGTGGCCAGGGAGGCGGAGCTGCTAACAGCCGGGTTACTGAGGTGCTGGGAGGTAACCGTTGTGGTAGGCTCCCTAACAGAAAACCTGCGGAATTGCTCCAGCAATGTGTTCAACACTAGGTCATGTTGTTCGGCCAAGGTCTGGAACCCTTCCATGAGACCATGAAGCAACTCCTCGTGCATTCCAATGGTGGCTCCTTGGGAGGAGATGGCGTTGTCTGTAGATTGCTGAGGAACCAAAAAACATTTTAATCCATTTTAGAATAAGGCTGTAACGTAACAAAATGTGGAAAAAGTCAAGGTGTCTGAATACTTTCCGAATGCACTTTCCGATCTACTACTGTATCTACTACTGTATCTTGCATTTTGTTTCACTGCTTATTTATACACTGGATTCTCAACATAGCTCACTGTAATATATCTACTGCTGTGTTATTCTTAGTATATATTTTTGGTGTATATATGCATAGATTGCATTTCGATAGCAAAAAGCGGGAGAACGGGAAAAATGCTGGTTGACTTGGAAAATCATACAAGACGAACTGGCACAGAGAGACAGGAATCACAGGGATAAATACACTGGGGAAAATCAGCGACACCTGGAGGGGGGTAGAGACAATCACAAGGACAGGTGAAACAGATCAGGGCGTGACAGATATTTGGGTTGTCAACTGGATTCGTTATGACATTCTTGATGATTATTTGTGCACTTTTTTTACATTTTAGCTGCACTGTTAGGAGCTAGTAACACGAGCATTTCGCTGCACCCGCTTTAACATATGCTAAACTGTGTACGCCACCATTAAACTTTGATTTGATTAAACCTGCTCCATACATTCCATTATAATGTAGTAAAATCCCATGTTGGGTTTATTGAGGCCAATTATATTACTTGATACAGACCAATCTGCTATGGTCCCATTGTAAGAATATATTTTAATTTTGAGTAATTATGTGTTACGATATGCATTCCTATGGAATTTTACAACTCAAAATTGAATCTTCAAACATATAAAATTGATATTTACATTGACAACTGCGGCCTCTGATTGGCTGAATTCTCAGGGCGGGAGGTGTATGTCAAAAACCGAATGACTGCTGCACATGCTGCCACTTTTTTGAACAGATTAAATTATACTATTTAGAAGGAGCAGCCAGCACCAGGGAGAACGGTTGGCACCAGTTACTACAGCTACCAAGTCAGATGGCCCTCATATTTCTACAATGTATTTTCTTAAAATCTGATTTTAAATCTAACCCTAACCTTAACCCTAATATTAACCACACTGCTAACCTTATGCCTAACCTTAAATTAAGACCAAAAAGGTAACTTTTGTTTTCATTAATTTTTACGATTTAGCCAATTTTGACTTTGTGCTTGTGGTAACTAGTGGAAACCAGGGAGAACGCAACAAGCATGCAGATGCAATAAGTGAAAATACATTGTCTAACTGGAGATAGCTAGTTAACATAATGTCACAAAGCATGATGCGCTAGCCAGTTTAACTTTCATTCAGAAATTATTTTATGTTTCCCGATTTAGTCAGATATTTGTTTAGAAAGACTAGCTTCAGCTATGCTTATCAAAGGTTAATTTGACCCAAAAAAAAGACCAAACTATTTATCAATGTTTCTCAAAATTACTGTATCTGGCTAATTTATTTAATCGTGCTTTGTGATACACCCCGTTTTATGCTGTTTTAGTCCACACAACATGTGGCCTGATCACCTTCAGTAGAACCTGATGAAAAACACGGGGAAGCAAAATTTGCCATGCTTTTTCGTTGCGATGAGCTACCCAATGGGATGGACCATTCTTTTCTCTGCAATACATTTTTTTTACTTAACTGGAAATCAAATGATCCATCATTGTTAAGACAGTGGAGGAATTAAATGCATTATTATTTAATATTGAAAAAAAGTGGGCCACTCTATGCTGTATGGCAGCCACAAGATGGGTGTGGAAACTGAGGGAACATGTATGATGTCTTTAATGTTTGTTGAAATGTATGCATGTCTGAGGTGGTGGTTTTTGTCTTTATTCATATTTTTTATGTTGGCTGGGTATTAAGTCCTAGCCAAAGTCATGTCTAGTTTAGTGGATCCATGTCTGTGAAATGTTAAGTTGCCTATGTCTATAGTAAAAATAAATAAATATTTTTATATTTGGTATAATAATAATTTGCAATGCTCGCGCACAAAACTTGGCCGTACTGTGCCTTCCCCGTGGCCTCTGCAATGGATTATTCTAGGCACGAATCAGACAGTTGCCGCGTGTGCTATGAAAAATAAATACATTTGTGACCACTCTACTAAAAACAATCTCAGCCGACCAACAGCCTATCGACCAAACAATCGACCAGTCGACTAAATGGGGTCAGCCCTGTTTCAAACAGAACCTATTTCAAAGGAAACAAGAACTCATTGAGATCAGGTGTGGATAATTAGTGTGTGGGTCTAACACACTTAGCAAGATAGAGGATAGAGAGAGTTCTATTCATACTGAGAACAAAATGTATATGACAATACCAGTCAAAAGTTTGGACACACCTACTCATTCAAGGGTTTTTCTTTAGTTTTTTTATTTTCTAAATTGTAGAATAAAAGTGAAGACATCAAAACTATGAAATAACACATATGGAATCATGTACTACCCAAAAAGGTGTAGCCACCCTTTGCCTTGAGTGCTTTGCACACTCTCAGCATTCTCTCAACCACCTTCACCTGGAATACTTTTCCAACAGTCTTGATTGGGTTTAGATCGGGTGATTGTGGAGGCCAGGTCATCTTATGCAGCACTCCATCACTTTCTTTCTTGGTAAAATAGCCCTTACACAGACTGGAGGTGTTGGGTCATTGTCCTGTTGAAAAACAAATGATAGTCCTACTAAGTGCAAACCAGATGGGATGGTGTATCGCTGTAGAATGTTGTGGTAGCCATGTTACATAAATGTGCCTTGAATTCTAAATAAATCAGTGTTACCAGCAACACACCATCACCCTTCCTCCTCCATGCTTCACAGTGTGAACCACACATGCGGAGATCATCCGTTCACCTACTCTGCGTCTCACAATGACACGGCGGTTGGAACCAAAAATCTAAAATTTGGACTCATCAGACCAAAGGACAGATTTCCACCTGTCTAATGTCCATTGCTCGTGTTTCTTGGGTCAAGCAAGTCTCTTCTTCTGATTGGTGTCCTTTAGTAGTGGTTTCTTTGAAGAAATTTGACCATGAAAGCCTGATTCACACAGTCTCCTCTGAACAGTTTATGTTGAGATGTGTCTGTTACTTGAACTCTGTGAAGCATTTATTTGGGCTGCAATCTGAGGTGCAGTTAACTCTAATGAACTTATCCTCTGCAGCAGAGGTAACTCTGGGCCTTCCTTTCCCGTTGCGGTCCTCATGAAAGCCAGTTTCATCATAGCGCTTGATGGTTGTTGGGACTGCACTTGAAGAAAGTTCTTGAAATTGCCCATATTGACTGACCTTCATGTCTTAAAGTAATGATGGACTGTCATTTCTCTTTGCTTATTTGAGCTGTTCTTGTCATAATATGGACTTTTGTCTTTTACCAAATAGGGTTGTCTTCTACCTTGTTACAATACAACTGATTGGCTCAAATGCATTAAGAAGGAAAGAATTTCCACAAATTAACTTTTAACAAAGCACATCTGTTATTTGAAATGCATTCCAGGTGACTATCTCATGAAATTGGTTGAGAGAATGCCAAGAGTGTGCAAAGCTGTCATCAAGGCAAAGGGTGGCTACGTTGAGGAATCTCAAATATAAAATATATTTTGATTTGTTTAACACTTTTTTGGTTACTACATGATTCCATGTGTTATTTCATAGTTTTGATGTCTTCACTATTATTCTACACTGTAGAAAATAGTCAAAATAAAGAAAAACCCTTGAATGAGTAGGTGTGTCCAAACTTTTGATTGGTACTGTACATGTTTTTAAATAATATTCTTAGAACGTTCTCTGAACTTTACTAAAGTTCTCTTGTGTGTTTTTATAGAACGTTTTAACGTTCTCTGAACAATTTGAGAACATGACTTTAAATAGAATCATGAGAGAACCTGTAGGAAAGGTTATGCTGAAGTAATTAAATTTCCACAGAAGAACATTGTTTCTTAAAGTTCTCTGAACTATTTGAGAACATTGTCAATGTCAAACCAGTGGGATAATATTCCTAGAACATTACCAACATTTAAATGAAATGTAACCACATTTGAACTTTTAGGAAATGTTCAGTTAAAGTAATGACATTTCTTTTGTTAAGTTCCTTAAATGTGCTGAGAATGTTTCAAAGCTAAGCAACTATCCTGCATCCTTCCCTGAACAACCATGCTCTCATCAAGCTTTAAGAAAAATACGCTATACAGTGCATTCGGGAAGTATTCAGACCCCTTGACTTATTCCACATTTGTTACATTACAGCCTTATTCTAAATTGATTAAATTGGGGTTGTCCCTCATCAATCTACACACAATACCCCATATATATGGAGTATTGTATTATATTTTTTTGCAAATGTATTTAAAATAAAAAATGGAAATAATACATTTACATACGTATTCAGACTCTTTCCTCAGTACTTTGTTGAAGCATGTTTGGTAGCAATGAAAGCCTCGAGGCTTCTTAGGTATGATGCTACAAGCTTGGCACACCTGTCTTTGGGGAGTTTCTCCCATTCTTCTCTGAAGATCCTCTCGAACTCTGTCAGGTTGGATAGGGAGCGTCGCTGCTCAGCTAGTCTCAAGTCTTTCCAGAGATGTTCGATTGGGTTCAATTCAGGGCTCTGGCTGGGCCACTAAAGGACATTGAGATTTGTCCCGAAGACACTCCTGCATTGTCTTAGCTGTGTGCTTAGGGTTGTTGTCCCCTTGGAAGGTGAACCTTTGCCCCAGTCTGAAGTCCTGAGCACTCTGGAGCAGGTTTTTGTTACGAATCTCTCTGTACTTTGCTCCGTTCATCTTTGCCTCGATCCTGACTAGTCTCCCAGTCCCTTCCGCTGAAAAACCTCCCCACAACATGATGCTGCCACCACAATGCTTCACTGTAGGGATGGTGCCAGTTGTCCTCCAGACGTGACACTTGGCATTCAGGCCAAAGAGTTCAATCTTGGCTTCATCAGACCAGAGAATCTTGTTTCTCAAGGTCTGAGAGTTCTTTAGGTGCCGTTTGGCAAACACCAAGCGGGCTGTCATGTGCCTTTTACTGAGGAGTGGCTTTTGGCTGGCCACTCTACCATAAAGGCCTGATTGGTGGAGTGCTAGGAAGATGGTTGTCCTTCTGAAAAGTCATCCCATCTCCATAGAGGAACTCTAGAGCTTGATCAAGGTGACCACCGGGTTCTTGACCAAGTCCCTTCTCCCCCAATTGCTCAGTTTGGCCAGGCAGCCAGCTTTAGGAAGAGTCTTGGTGGTTCCAAACTTCTTCCATTTAAAAATGATGGAGGCCACTGTGTTCTTGGGGACTTTCAATGTTGCAGAATTTGTTGGGGTACCCTGACATGCACTGTCAACTGTGGGACCTTATATAGACAGGTGTGTGCCTTTCCAGATCATGTCCAATCAACTGAATTTACCACAGGTAGACTCCAATCAAGTTTTAGAAACATATCAAGGATGATCAATGGAAACAGGATGCACCTGAGCTCAATTTTGAGTCTCATTGCAAAGGGTCTGAATACTTTTGTAAATAAGTTATTTCTGATTTTTATTTGTAATACATTTGCAAACCTGTTTTCGCTTTGTCATTATTGGGTATTGTTAGATTGATGAGGAAAAAACCAAATCAATTTTAAAATAAGGCTGTATCATAACAAAATTAGAAAATTGTCAAGGGGTCTGAATACTTTCCGAATGCACTGATCTAAGTAATACTGTATATAATCAAAGCATCACTAAGGGCAGCACAGAAACCCAGAGTCAAAAAGGGTCCAGAGATGGAGAAAATGAGGATGGAGACGATTTCATTATATGTACGCCCATCAGATATATATTACTCAATATCCTATCACAGATGTCACGTCTGTGAATTGCTGGATATTTCAGTAGGCCAGTAACAAGAGCTTTGCTGTTTTGGACCCAATAACGGACAAGGAAAAATTTGGCGGGAGTGAGCTGGCAACTGGAGGGTTGCTGGAATCAGAGTTTCAGGTGCCACCTTCTGCCTTTTGCCCTTGAGCAAGTAATTTAACTATCTAATCTGCTCCAGGGGCACTGTTCTGCGGCTGACCCATACTGCTTTCAGCCTCCTGGTGTGCGTGTGTTTGGCGGGGTCAGGGGAGGCATAGCTCTGCGAATCTTGACTGCACAAAATCTATTATTAGGCAGGGAATACTATTTGTAGATCAGTGATTCTACACCTCACTTTGCTCAAAATGATCCTCTCCAATGGACTCAAAACTTGTAGCATAAAAAGTGTCAATTAGGGGCAGTTAAATGGGAGAGTCAATGGGGCGGCAGGTAGCCTAGTGGTTAGAGCTTGACAAGGTAAACAAGGTAAAAATCTGTCGTACTGCCCCTGAACAAGGCATTCAACCCACTGTTCCCCGGTTGGCTGTCATAAGAATGTGTTCTTAACTGACTTGCCTAGTTGAATAAAGTTACAAAAAACAACCATGGAAGTGTGCTGCATTCATGACCAAGTGGGAATTTATCACATACGACTGGGACAAATCCCCATGAACAGCCTTCCAACTGGTAATTAGTAGTGAGAAACTCGTCTGTTTTTCCTGAGCAATGTTCCCTCTAATCTGCGGGAACGCAACTCCCCCGCACAGAAGAAATATCAACCTGCACGAGATTGAACTACTTCACTCAACTGTCTAGAGTTTTCCCCTTTAGTGAACACACTACGTTTCCCTTTACTGTGAGAATTGTGATGGAATCAATCAATATCATCCACTTTCAATGCAACATACCGAAACAGAACAAACTATGCAAGATTTTGTTCGCAGAACTAACTATGCAAGAGCAGGATTCTATTGCATTGACACTCAAGACTCAGACCGTACTCTACATAGACCAGTGCAGAAAAAACAATCAGAGCTACAGTAGGACTATATGCAAATAGACCATTGCCATATATGGATCTGTGCCATTCACGTTGAACGGGACTGTGTTTACAGCATGAGCGGTCATTTTTTGAGATCAAAGCGAGAGCTGCATGTAGCCAAGTGTGCACATTTGTTCTTATCCTTTGTACATTTCTAGACATTTTTCACAAGTGAGTATGAAAATAGCTTTTTTTGTCTTAAAGGGGCATTGTTGTATTTTTAAAAAGGCTTGAAGAAGCTAAATAGCCAATAGACAGAGGGTAGCATGATTTTGTCTGATTCTCTGTAATAATGGTATGGGAATAATAATGCATTTTATTTTGTAAAGTGGTTTCTTGCATCAAACAACAGTGGTCCTTTATATCTCAGTTTCGTAGAGCATGGTGCTTGTAATGCCAGGGTAGTGTGTTCAATTCCCGGGTCCACCCATACATAAAATGTATGTATTGGGTCCGATCCTTAAGAGGTTTTAAAATGTTAAGGTATGCTTTTTCTCCATAGTTTTTGATGCTAAGCCACTCTGGTCAGCCTACGTTATGATCAAATAGCCACAGTACCTTACTTGACCACGGTCTAATACTGTAACTTAAAGCGAATACAGCCTCAGTGTTCACAGTAAACCGCCACTGGAAGTTGCACAGAATTTTCACAATGTTCAAGTTTGTGCTCAGAAGACCTGAAATTTGCTCAGTGCCGGAAAAAAATAGAGGGAACATGGATCCTGAGTTTCCACTTCTCCCACATGGTGACCTCTGACGTCGCCTACTAAGGAAATTACATCAGTTAAGCAGTTAAATGCAACAACAAAACATTATTTATAAAAATAAATCAATTAATGTTTGTTTTTTCATTATAATTTCTTTACAAGAATGATGGCTGTACTTTTAGTTACGGCTTACGCAGATTGTTGGCCATTAGCCAATCAACGTTTCTCAAAGAGTTTTCCCAGCCCACGTCCTGGCAGGCTTTTTTTGGCTCTTGGTAGGCCGTCATTGTAAATAAGAATTGGTTCTAAACTGACTTACCTAGTTAAATAAAAGTTAAATAAAAATAAATCAAAGC
Organism: Oncorhynchus clarkii lewisi; assembly: GCF_045791955.1. Taxonomy (NCBI): domain Eukaryota; kingdom Metazoa; phylum Chordata; class Actinopteri; order Salmoniformes; family Salmonidae; genus Oncorhynchus; species Oncorhynchus clarkii. The sequence continues at coordinate 27,808,835 of NC_092154.1, forward strand.
ACGTGAATGCATCTAACTGGAATTTACAACTTCATAGGTGGTAAATTTCCACCTCCCAGTTGGTTACAAACGCAGCATTATGTAGAAAAGAATAGCAAATCCAAGATCAGATTTTTTTTGTGTCTGGACAGGACCTGGGCATCACGGCAACTCACTCACTCACTCACCCACTCACTCACTCACTCACTTACTTACTTACCTTGGCACGTAATGGACAGCTATTAATAGGTTAATTAATAGACATTAGACTAATGGAATGGATTTAGAACTCTTATTTTGTAAGGGACATGAAGTATTTTTTTGCTTTATATGCAAAAACAAGCCATTTTTCAGTAGATTTGTTTTATATACAAGAAAGAAAATAAGTGTTTTCTCGTTTCTGATTGCGCCGATTTAATGCAGAAACAAGTTATCCCAACGTACCCTTGGCAGCCACTGTCTTTTGATCTTTCTCTCTCCCACAGTTAGTCTCTAAAGCGACTAAGTAAAAACGTGGCAGTTTAATCCATTTGAAGTGGCAGGGGGGGCTGAATTTATTGTTTCCCAGGAGGCTCCCTGGTTGATGAGAAGTAACATGCAATGGCAGAACATGTAGGGGTGCTAAAAGACCATGAAGGGATAACCAGGGACAAGCACTGCTCTATTTTTACCTCTATTAGAGTTTTTTCCAATTCTTTACACACTAAAACTGGCCCATGAAGCACAATGACCCAAGCCTGTAACTCATTTAGCAGAACCATACACCAAATCTGCAATACTACTGGCACATGTTTTGCTTTACACTCAGATTGCAATTCTATACCAAATATTTGACCAAACACAACACACAATTCTCTACCTTTGGCATAACCTTCACAGCTAAAATATCTTGTGTGCAAATGAAAAGCAACACTCTTCAACAAGCTAAGTTCAATTACCAATTGATCACTTTCACTCTTCACATGTGCAAACGTTAAATGCGTAAATGTTCACTTTGCAATCACACCCTTGGTATGGATAAAAAGGCCACAGGTGAGTACTTCTGTATTTCGAGAACAATGGAAGCAAAATTGGCAGAGAGAGATCGAGCTGGAGGTGGAGGTGCGGGTGGAGGTGGAGGTGGAGGTGGAGGTAGGGGTGGAGGTAGGGGTAGAGATGGAGGTGGAGGTAGAGGTGGAGGAAGACCGAGAAATTCGGGCGACCGTGGTGGACCATGTCGTCAACCATGGTTTGACCCTGAGAGAGGTTGGGCAGAGAGTGCAGCCCAATCTGAGCCGCTTCCCCGTAGTGTCCATCATCTGGACGTTCCAAAATGATAATAGGTATGTACTGCAGACATTGGACCTATCTACTACTTTTACTACTTGACAGTAGAACAACGTAAAGCACAGTAAAGACGGTAGATTCCAATACATAATGTAAGGGGAAACAAAGTCCATGTTTCATGTACTGTATGTATGAAATTGAGAGCCATATGACTTTGTAACATGTTTATCTTTTATACTGTATTACTGTCGTGTTCACTGTACTGTATGCTATTTTGTTGTTGTGGAACTGAAAGACGATCACCACTTGGAGGTAGAACGCGTCTATTTACAGACTAACAGGAGGCTGCCACTGTGCAAATGCCATAAGACTGCGGGAAATCCAACGACAGATTATTGAAAACCCTGCCATTTTCCAACCATAGCCTGCATCCTTAAGATAACACCATCTCCGAATGAAGCACATCTACAGAGTCCCATTTGAAAGGAATTCCCAAAGAGTGAAGGATAAACGGTACAAATATGTGCAAGTAAGTAATGTACTAGTATTACACTCTTGAAACATTGCCAGTGAACTTTACTATACAGCAATTCAAGTATTCACTGTCATTTCAGAGAATCATGGATTTGGATGCAAGTCCCATGCCCCAGGAAATCAAATTCATAGATGAGGCTGGATTCAATTTGGCGAAGACGAGGAGTAGAGGAAGGAACATCATTGGTCAACGTGCCATCATTGAGGTACCTGGCCAGTGCAGGGGAAATGTCACCATATATACAGCTATGAGCCACAAGATTGTATTTATCATCATTAGTCATTTAGGTCAACATTGGATCATTCAGAGATCCTCACTGAACTTCTGGAGAGAGTTTGCTGCACTGAAAGTAAAGGGGCTGAATAATTTTGCACGTCCAATTTTTCAGTTTTTGATTTGTTAAAAAAGTTTGAAATATCCAATAAATGTCGTTCCACTTCATGATTGTGTCCCACTTGATTCTTCACAAAAAAATACAGTTTTATATCTTTATGTTTGAAGCCTGAAATGTGGCAAAAGGTCGCAAAGTTCAAGGGGGCCGAATATTTTCGCAAGGCACTGTACATCAGAGTTTCAGATGCCACCTTCTGCCGTTTGTGCCCTTGAGCAAGGCATTTTACCCCCGCCCTGGAGCATATTAGGGGTTTAGCCTGAGCCAGGGGAGGCCTACGCAAATCTTGATTTAACTAAATCTATTATTTGGCAGGGAATAGTATTTGTATATCAGTGATTCTACACCTCACTCAAGATGATCCTCTGGGGCATCCCGAGTGGCGAAGTGGTCTAAGGCACTACATCGCAGTGCTAGCGGTGCCGCTAGAGAAGCTGGTTAGAGTCCAGGCTCTGTTGTAGCCGGCTGCGACCGGGAGACCCATGGGACGGCGTACAATAGGCCCAGCGTCGTCCGGGTTAGGGGAGGGTTTGGCCGGCAGGGATGTTCCTGTCCCATTGCACACTAGCGACTCATGTGGCGGGTCAGGCACAATGCACGCTGACATGGTCGCCAGGTGTTCAGCGCTTCCTCCGACACATTGGTGCGGCTGGCTTCCGGGTTAAGCGGGCGTTGTGTCAAGTAGCAGTGCGGCTTGGCTGGGTTGTGTTTCGGAGGACGCACGGCTCTCGACCTTTGCAGCGATGGAACGGGACTGTAACTACCAATTGGATATCACATAATTGGGGAGAAAAAGGGGTAATAAAAAAAATGATGATCCTCTACAACTGACTTGGAAGTAGTAGGAAAAAAAGTATTTGTCAATTAGGGGAAGTTAATTTGGAGAATCAATGAAATCAACCATGGAAGTATATAAAATAATAGGAAATCCAAGATCAGAATTTTTGTTTCTGGACACGGCCTGGGTATCACAGCAGCTCACCCACTTATCTTGGCACTGTGGCACGGTATGGACAGCTAGTAATAGATTAATTAATAGACAATAGATTAATAGAATGGATTTAGAACTCCTATTTTGTAAGGGACAGGAAATGTTGCCTGTGCATTTGGCCAGTGACAGGCATTCCACATTTAACACCAACCCACATGTGAAAATCTAAATATCAAGTATTTGGGGGGTTTGTATGCAAAAACAAAAATGTTTCTGTTTTTCGATGTCTATCCAAGAAAAAGGAAGTCCCCCCCCTGCTGTTCTCTCACTCCTGATTGCCTCGATTTAATGCAGAAAACAAATGATCCCAACTTACCCCTGGCAGCCACTATCTTTTGATCTTTCTCTCCTCCACTCTCAGTCTCTAAAGCTACTACACTCTTAGAGGATATGGTGCTATTTAAAACCATAAAGGGTTCTTCTGTTGGCCCCATAGGAAAACCCTTTGAAGAACCCTTTTTGGTGTCAGGTAGAACCATTTTGGCTTCCATGTAGAACCCTTTCTCCAGAGTAGATAACAAGCGGTATGTGCTGCTCTATTTTTACCTCTATAGAGTGCCTGAAGGTCCCACCAAGATAATCCAGTGTTGCCTGAACTGACATTGAGAAAAACACTACTTGGAGTAGTGGCCTCTGTGTATTAACTTAAATGATAGATAAAGAAACGAGACCTAACACAAATTAAAAAATAAATCCCTCATAATGAGATGCCTCAGGTTCTATTGTGGTATTATCAAATACAATAATCCCAAATTGTTCCTAGAGAAGGTGCTCTTATCCTCGTTAATATAAAGAGTAGAAAGCCAAGGAGCAACTATGTGCCCACTCCAGTTTGTGAAGCTGGTCTGGTTATGCCTGCCTGGGTTATCAGTAAGAGGACTGAAAAATGTATTAACACCATCAAATTAATACTGTATGTAATCAAAGCATCACTAAGGGCAGCACAGAAACCCAGAGTCAAAAGGGTCCAGAGATGGAGAGAAGGGGGTGAAGACGATTTTATTACATGTATGTCTATCAGATATGCATTACCCAAAAGCCTATCACAGATGTCACGTTGGCAGTCATCAGACGTTGCTGATGTCATATTAAATATGCCACTAGGTGTCAGTCTTTCATTGTTTAAACGCAAGGTGTTACCATTGTGTATATAACAAAATATATGTGACAATCTCAACAGTTATTAGATCAAATGATCTATCATTTGCTATGATTGTATTTTCATTTTACTTCAGGTGCATCAGCATTATGAGCATTATTATGAGATGTTTACCAGCAGATTTACACTGTGTGCAACAATATTGGCATAGTGCACTATACATACGGTGATTGGAAATTACAGATCTGCTAAATCTGTAACTATCATAGATGTGCATTTTCAAACTTTTTCTCTCAATACAATTTGGCGTCCGTCTGTAATGTCGCTAGACGTTAGTACTGAAAAATCTATAAACTTAAGTCTTATTTTGTTAACAGTGATTTGTTTTCCTCTAGGTCTATGCAGCACAAGTTTATGCCTCTTCAGGTTTATATGTTAGCTTTAATTTGCAAGTAATGGCAAAACTCTATCTAGTGAACATGCAATCAGTAACACTGCTCAGTTCAGTATGTGCATGAGTTGTTTTGGTGCTCCGTTTAGTTGCTAGTTGTTTTGTGTTCATCCTATTAAATTATAGCATTATATTTTTAATTGTATGGTGGTTGGAAAAACATGTCCTGCCAGAAGCGTAGTATATGCAAGACAGTATACTTGTGATTAAGGCATGTTCTGATTCACCAGCCTGTCCTTACGCATATATCTCTCTTCCCCTCGCAATATCTCTGCAGATAATCTTCCGAAAGATCGCAGATGTGAAGAAGGAGGAGGAAGAGCGCCGGCAGCAGAAGAATGAAGTAATGCTCTCCATTCCTATTGACCACCCGGTTCGCAAGCTCTTCCAGAAGTTCAAGCAGCAGAAAGAGATTTGCATGCCAATCCAAGCTCAGCCTGACCTGGAGCGCAACCGGCTTCAGGTTGAGCACCACCACCCCCTTACCAATCTCCCACACCAACAGTGTCAGACTCACCCCTTGCAGCACCAAAATGGCTCCCCGATGCAGAATGGGGCACCTGGCACAGGTGGAGGGACTACCAGCAGTGGCTCCAGTGTAGTTACTGTCTCCCAGATCACCCCGTTGCAGAGTTCACTGGCCTATGTCCACACTGGGGAGCCCATTCACACTGGTTGTCACGAGGTCAAGGAGCTGAAGCCCAGTGTGGTGGACCAGAACTGCCTGAGGGTCACCAGTCTGGTACGGCCCAGGGGTGGAGGTGGTGGTCAAGGCTGGATGAGGTTTAAGAATGCTACAGTAGTAGTGCCACTGGCCCCCGATGAACCTGAAGGGCCACAGCAGAAAGAAGAGGAGGAATGGGGTGATGTGTCCCAATCCTCAGAACAGTTGACTGATGACAGCAAGAGCCAGGAGGCAGAAGGTGGGGAGAGCAGCAGCGGGGGTGGCGTCAGCAGCACAGGAGAGGGGGGCGACGAGAAGAGCGCACTCCACAAGACAGACTCCTGCGACAGTGGCATTACCAAGAGTGATCTTCGGATCGACAGGGCAGGGGACGCACCAAGCCCCTATGAGCGGAGTCCAATGGGGAGAAGTCCTTTTGAACACAGCCTCGGGGTTGGGAGTGTGGGTGTGCTTGGCCACCCCTTCCAACCCATGTCTGAACAGGTGCTGCTCCAGTCCACTCTCCAGGAGGCCAAGCTGGAGCTGAAGGGAGATATCCAGATGCTGAGTGGCCGTTTATCAACACTTGAAGCCCAAGTTAGTGAGATTCTCAGATTGCTGTCTGAGAAGAGGAGGCTCTCACTGCCGCAGACCTCTACCCCCAAGGCTAAGATCAAATGCCAGGACATCTTCACCGTGTCAAGACCTGTCACACCGGACATTGAGAGAGACAATGGACCTTTTTGAATGACAAAAAAACATTGATGTATTTATTTGCGCCAACTTCCGTGCCCAATCTTTTTCTTTAATGGACAAGTTGAGGGAACTGGACACAGAATTTAGGTGGGAAATTGTTTTAGTGTAAATAACCATTTGCATGTCCAGCTGGATTCTGGCCTGCCAAAGATATTTTAAAGAAACCTTTGGATTGCAATTGCTTGTACATTTATGCAGTTGACTGCATGCATCAATTATTTAAAGATACAGATTTTTCACTGTACAGTATCTTCAGTACAGTAGCACAGGGATTTAACCGTTTTTGACTTTGTTGATGTACTTTCACATTGAGTCTGCTCTTCCCAGGTCCAGTCTGTAGACCTTCTATACCGAGCACAAACAGCAGTAAAGCAGTAAAGAGATTTGTAAGAGCTTGGGTCACATAAACAAACATGTTACCGAAAAAAACTTTCCTCATTTAGCAACTTCCCTCATTTAGGTTAATCATGGTTAATCTTTAGTTAGCATTTTAATTGGAAATTAAAGATTTCCATTTTGTTGACTTATTTTTGTGTTGGCAGCCCTGGATTTAAGGGTTGTTGTGATCACCCCATACAGAAGCAATCTGTCAATATAATAATGAACAATCTGACAATAAGAATCAGACAGAAGGCCCCCTAGTAGTTCAGAAGGTTGTAAATCACTGATTCATATCGTGATCCACTAGTAGGTCAGAAGATTGAAAATCACTGATTCATATTGTGATTGCAAAGTGCAATGCTTAGAGTAGTCAATAATCATCTTGTAGACTTCCTGGTTGTTATTACACAACTTTATAAGATCTAAAGCTGTTTTATTGATCAGATGTTCAACCTGACTGTACCGATTGACAGAAGGTTGGTTACCAGTGTGGGCCCAAAACAAAGAAATGCTTGATACACAGGTATAGTCTAACACTACAAACCTGTATTGATAAGATCTAAAGCTGTTGTAATTGATCAAATATTCAGTACATCAATGCAGACTGACATGAACACAGGCCCTGTTTAGGCAAATAGCCTCTGTGACTGTCTAATTGACAGAATCAGAATCACCTTTATTCGCAAAAAAATACATTTTGCTGTGGAAAACTCGATCCAAAGATTAAGGCAGAGATGATTTAATGAAATAATAGAACAATATTTAATCAAACAGCTGCAAGGGAGATGTATCTGTGATTTCACAGGGAAGAACTCAAAGAGTAAATGGTTTCCATGTCCATTATATAGTGGGAGGTGATAATACAATCATAATGTTAAGCAACAGTTATTTTATCAAGCAACATTATTTTAGGATGTAGACATAACAGGAGTCTATGAAAGGCATAACATCACAGTCCGACACAGAATATATCCATTGAGAAGTTACAACAGCTCACCCTAAATTCTGCCACCACAATTTGCAACAGGAATTTGAAATGGTGCTGCCACAATAAACAGAATATATAGGCAGACAAACAGGATATACAGGCAGACAAACAGAATATACAGGCAGACAAACAGAATATACAGGCAGACAATAAACAGAATATACAGGCAGACAATAAACAGAATATGCAGGCAGACAAACAGAATATACTGTATGTACGTACACTATGAACAATGAAGCTTAAAACTACAGACTACACTATAAAAACTACAAGCACATTATAGCTATGCATGTAGAGATGAATAAAAAACCCGACCTAAGGTAAGTCTTCATGAGATAATGATTAGCACAAATGTATTCTAAATTTGGTATTATTGCGTGATTAAATCTGTGCCTTAGTTTCTCAATTACCACCTCCAGTACAACATGATTTAGTGATGCTTATAGACCAAATAGTAGTGTTAAGAACTTACTAAGCTGTTTAATGCAGAGGTTTTTAATACAAAGTGATTTCAACCATACACTCCCCTTAGTTTTTCGTTATACTAAAAATGTTTCATACAAAAATGTTAATTCCAATTCTACAAAGATACAAAACTGTTTGTGGATTATGCTTGCATAGAGAGGACTTTCATGCATGTGCTTGAGATTTATTTTCCCAGATGGAAATGAATGGAAGCACCCTCATTGTTTACCATATCATATTGTTAGCTACCACTTTGTGTAGAGAGTGACCATGTCCACAACTGATTGAATGCATTTTGGAAAGTTGACATATCTACAGAAATTGCCTTGATAAGACACGTTATATAACAAACACGAACACAGAGCCGACACTATATAAAGACTATGTAAGCATAACTAGGCCAGATTCAAGATGCTGATTCAGTCCGCACACACATTTATTGTTTGTGTTTGCAAAAAATGTACAACTTTCATTAAAATCAGAATGACTTTGTTTTATCTTGTCTAATTACATGAATTAAAATGTTGTTAGCTGTTGCACAGGAACAATGTGATTTCTGCAGAATAAGTGTGATAGAATTCCCGACTATGGGTCATTCAGTGTGAATATAACGCTGTGCGCTGAGAGTCGGGAAGCAAGTTCAGGGAGTGAGTGTTTTAATAAAATAAACAGCAAGAAACACTACAGTACACAGACATGAAACTGAAACAGAAACAATCACGCCTGGGGAAGGAACCAAAGGGAGTGACATATATAGGGAAGGTAATCAGGGAAGTGATAGAGTCCAGGTGAGCGACAGGTGACAGTTGTGCGCCATAACGAGCAGCCTGGTGACCTAGAGGCCGGAGAGGGAGCACAAGTGACAGTGAAACTGGAAGAAAAATATACCATTGGGTTTCGGATATTTCTGAAATTTAGTTCATAGAAAGGTACTTTGAAGGAAAACATTTTGGCATATTTGACATTTGTTTGCTGAAGGATTATTGAGATATTATTTTTGTTGGGACATTTGGTCTTTTCACGGCCTCATTTAAGACACATTTAGTCTGTATTGGTGTCATCTGAACCTTCACCGTGTGCTCTGAAATATGAGCAAGCACAATAATATTTCAAACAAAATGTTTGATTTTAGCCAGTTTTAGCTAATTAGACTTCTCTAGGATGTTGTTTCAACCAAATCATTTAGAAATGTGTTAGCTGGTCATATAGCAATGTCCAGAATCTGACTTTTGGAGAATGTAGCAATGCTAGTGGAAACAGTTTGTATCAGTTCCCAATGGGCACAGACATCTTATCAACATCTGGTTGAGGTTTCAACTAATGTGAATTCAATGTGAAATCAACGAAAAGGTCACCATGTCATTGGATTTAGGTTAAAAGTTGGGTGAGAAAAATAAGAAATGGCCATATGTTGATGATTCTTTGCAAATCAGTTTTCCATGTTGAGTCAATGTCATCATAGATGTTTTTGGTAGAAATAATATGGAAACAATCTCGATTCAACCAGTTTTGTCCAGTGGGTTAATGGGAATGGGGTATACCTAGTCAGTTGTTCAACTGAATGTATTCAACTGAAATGTGTCTTCCGTGGGTTAACAGTGCATTCAAAATCAGCTAACTCTGATACAATCCGTTTCCACTAGCATGCTCATGGATTTCAGTTTGTATTGAATGCCATGCTCCTGTAATAAAACTTGAACTTGATTGTTACCTTTCCAAAAAATATTAGCCAAATTATTATGGAGGGTGCTAAATAACCAGCTAACACTTAAAACATTTTGGCTGAAACAACAATAACTTTGTGAAGTCGAAAATAAACGACAAGATTTTTTTTAGAATGCACCCAGTTTCGCTAAATAGGTTTGGCATGTTTCAAGTTGTCACGTTCTGACCTTAGTTCCTTTGTTATGTTTTTGTTTTAGTATGGTCAGGGCTTGAGTTGGGTGGGTTGTCTATGTTAGTTTTTTAATAATTTGGGATTTCTGTGTTCGGCCTAGTATGGTTCTCAATCAGAGGCAGCTGTCAATCGTTGTCCCTGATTGAGAATCATACTTAGGTAGCCTGGTTTCACTTTTGATTTGTGGGTGTTTGTCTTCCATGTCAGTGTTTACCACACGGGACTGTTTTGTTTATTCACGTTTATTGTTTTGTTCCAGTGTTCTGTTGTGTTTGAGTAAACATTATGGACACTTACCACGCTGCGCATTGGTCCTCCGATCCTTCTTGCTACTCCTCCTCAGAAGAGGAGGACGAGATCCGTTACATTGTTATTCTTGGCTTCAACAAGTAGACCTAAATGTCTTTACGCAGCACATTCACGCTTCTCAAGAAGTAAGAAAAAAATACTAGGCTCCTATAAATTGTATTTTATATACGAGGCACGTTCAACCATACACTCCCATTAGTTTTTCGTTGCACTAAAGATATGTTTCATTCAAAAATGTTAATTGTATTTTATATGCGAGGCTCGTTCTAAATAGGCAAGATAAATCCGCTTTTGACATCGCATTATAGGACTGAATAATGTAAATGTTTGGAGGAGCACGTCTTAGGAAATTGGGTGGATACTTGAACATGCAAAATTAAGTATGCAGGCATGTGAATTGTAAAAGCATCCAAAACATTTCAAAGCACTCTCACGAATAGACAATTTCAAATTATTTTACTGATAGGCCAATGCATGGACAGGATAAAAAAGACGCAATGACGCGCTGAACCAAACTTCGTTATAAACTCTGCAAAACAAGAAAAGTCCCTTTTTCAAGACACTGTCTTTCGAAGATAATTCGAAAAAATCCAAATAACTTCACAGATCTTCATTGTAATTAATGAACATGCACCTGTGGAACAGTTGTTAAGACACCAACAGCTTACAGACGGTAGACAATTAAGGTCAAAGTTATGAAAACTTAAGACACTAAAGAGGCCTTTCTACTGACTCTGAAAAACACCAAAAGAAAGATGCCCAGGGTCCCTGCTCATCTGTGTGAACGTGCCTTAGGCATGCTGCAAGGAGGCATGAGGACTGCAGATGTGGCCAGGGCAATAAATTGCAATGTCCGTACTGTGAGACGCCTAAGACAGCGCTACAGGGAGACAGGACGGATAGCTGATTGTCCTCGCCGTGGCAGACCACGTGTAACAACACCTGCACAGGATCGGTACATCCGAACATCACACCTGCGGGACAGGTACAGGATGGAAACAACAGCTGCCCGAGTTACACTAGGAACGCACAATCCCTCCATCAGTGCTCACACTGTCCGCAATAGGTTGAGAGGCTGGACTGAGGGCTTAGGCCTGTTGTAATACAGGTCCTCACCAGACATCACCGGCAACAACGTTGCCTATGGGCACAAACCCACCGTCGCTGGACCAGACAGGACTGACAAAAAGTGCTCTTTACTGACAAGTCGCGGTTTTGTCTCACCAGGGGTGATGGTCGGATTGAGCGTTACACCGAGGCCTGTACTCTGGAGCGAGATTGATTTGGAGGTGGAGGGTCCGTCATTGTCTGGGGCGGTGTGTCACAGCATCATCGGACTGAGCTTGTTGTCATTGTAGGCAATCTCAACGCTGTGTGTTACAGGGAAGACATTCTCCTCCCTCATGTGGAACCCTTCTTGCAGGCTCATCCTGACATGACCCTCCAGTATGACAATGCCACCAGCCATACTGCTTGTTCTGTGAGTGATTTCCTGCAAGACAGGAATGTCAGTGTTCTGCCATGGCCAGCGAAGAGCCCGAATCTCAATCCCATTGAGCACTTCTGGAACCTGTTGGATCGGAGGGTGAGGGCTAGGGCCATTCCCCCCAGAAATGTCCAGGAACTTGCAGGTGCCTTGGTGGAAGAGTGGGGTAACATCCCACAGCAAGAACTGGCAAATCTGGTGCAATCCATGAGGAGGATCTGGATTCGTGTCCCACTCCTTGAAAGCAGCAGCTATAGCCTTTAGCTTGGTTCAGATGTTGCCTGTATACTCGGAGTTGACCAGAAAATAATGCTCCTCTTCTATCATACGGTCAAATTAAATCAAATTGTATTTGTAGAATACACCGAATACAACAGATGTAGACTTTACCGTGAACTGCTTACTTACGAGCGCTTTCCCAATAATGCAGAGTTAAAAAGTACGAAAAATTTGCAAACATGTAAAAAGGAAATAGTAACACAATAAAATAACAATAACGAGGCTATATACAAGGAGTACTGGTACCGAGTCAACTACCTCACACTTCTGCACATTGACTGGACTCACACACACACACACACAAACACTCAGAGAGACACTTTCACACTCTTTTACACTCATTACGCTGCTGCTACTCTGTTTATTATCTGTTTATTTGGGGAAAACCATTCACTAAACCTGAAACCTCAACTAAATCTTGTAATGAATAATGTGGAAATTGAGCAAGTTGAGGAGACTAAACTGCTTGGTGTAACCCTGGATTGTAAACTGTCATGATCAAAACATATTGATGCAACGGTAACAGAGATGGGGAGAGGTCTGTCCAGTAATAAAGTGCTCCTCAACAAAACAAGTCCTACGGGCCCTAGTTTAGTCGCACCATTACTACTGCCCAGTCATATGGTCAAGTGCCACAAAGAGAAACATAGACAAATTACAGTTGGCCCAGAGCAGAGCAGCAAGGCTGGCCTTTAATAAGGTCGATGTCCGAGCCCTGCGGAATACTAATTAACATAATACAAAAATCCCCATGTCGCACTTCCGCATCTACAGTGAAAGGTGACATAGCTAGAGCGGTGTTCTAGCAAAATCGCCTGTTGCGTCTGAACCTCTATGAGAAGATGAGACTCTCACGAGCACAATGCCATGTTCGGTCTGTTTTGCTCTACGACTCCCACAAGCGTCTTGGGACTTGTCTAACGTTGGTACAGCTAATCTGGCAAATCCTGTCTGTTGTGTCAGAACGTACATGTCGGTTGTTTTGTTCTAGGATGGCCACAGGCCTCAAAAGACTCGTTTGAAGGTCCCCCGGGAACCAGTTGAAAAACATTATGGAAGTATATACAGTATGGGGTTAAATACATGTCCAAAACAATAACAAATGTTTCCTGATCCTTCTTATATCTCTCAGATATAGGACAGACACTTCAGAACAAACTTCCTTTTGATTTTTGGGTGGGACTATTTGTTGTATTGGCTAATAGCAGTAAGGCCAAAAATATTTTTTTAATATATATTTTTAAAACTTCAAGGGATCTTAAAATTCAAAATCAAATAGCTAACATCCATGACATGCATGTCAATCTCTCTTGGCTCAAATTAGGAGATTGACTGCATCACTACTTGTCTTTGTGAGAAGTATTGACATGTTGAAAGTACTGAGCTGTCTGTTTATTGGCACACAGCTAAGCCATTCATGCATACCCCACAGGACATGCCTCAAGAGATCTCTTCATAGTCCCCAAGTTCAGATAGACTCTGGGAAACGCACAGTGCTACACAGAGCTATGACTACATGGAACTCTATTCCAGATCAAGTAACTCAAGCAAACTGTAAAATCTGAAGAATCTCCCCCCCCCCCCCCCCCCCCCCCAGATAAAACTACACCTTATGGAACAAAGCGGACTGTGAAGAGACACACACACATGCACACACACAATCACGCATATGCACACATGCTAGCACAATCACTCTACACATGTATGGTGGTATTATACATGTTGTATTGTAGATACAGTATGTAGTGATGTAATAATGTTATATGATGTACTGTTTTATATTTTGTTTTATGTGTGATGTAAGTGCCTTAATGCGTTTGGACCCCAGGAAGAGTAGCAGCAGCTGATGGGGATCCCTAATAAAAACAAATACAAATAGAGGGGTCTGAAATCATTTTCTGTGCTTGTCTGATAACGGTCTATTTAAAAAAGAGTCTACACGGAGGGACGACTACAGGAAATGGAGTGCCAAGCACTCCCCCATTCACATGGACCGGCTGTAGTGGGGCGGGTCGAGAGCGTCAAGTTCCTCTGTGTGCACATCACTAAGGACCTATCATAGTCCAAACACACCATCACAGTCGTGAAGAGGGCACGACAACGTCTCTTCCCCCTCAGGAGGCTGAAAAGATTTGGCACGGGACCCAGATCCTCAAAGAGTTATACTGCTGCACCATTGAGATCATCTTGACTGGCTGCATCGCAGTTTGTTATGGTAACTGCTTGGCATCCGATGTTAAGGTGCTACAGAGGGTAGTGTGTACGGCCCAGTGCATCACTGGGGCCGAGCTTCTTGCCATCCAGGAACTCTATACCAGGGGGTGTCAGAGGAAGGCCCTAAAAAAAGACTCAAGACACCCAAGTCATAGACTGTTCTCTCTGCTGCCGGACGGCAAGCGGTACCAGAGAGCCAAGTCTGGGACCAAAAGGCTCCTGAACCGCTTCTACCCCCAAGCCATAAGACTGCTGAACAGTTAATCAAATGGCTACCCAAACTATTTTCATTGACCCACTTTTTTGTTGCACTTGCACTGGCTCTATGAACACTCACTGGACTCTACCCACACACTCATACATACTACACTGACACTCCACCATTCACACACAAACACACCCTTCACATACAATGTGGCTACTCTGTTTATCTATCCTGATTGCCAAATCACATTTATCTCTACTTACATGTGCATGTTGCCTAGACAATTTTACACCTACCTACATGTACATAACATGTACAGTACCAGTCAAAAGTTTGGACACACCTACTCATTCAAGGTTTTTCTTTATTTTTTACTATTTTCTGCATTGTAGAATAATAGTGAAGACATCAAAACTACAAAATAACACATATGGAATCATGTAGTAACCAAAAAAGTCTAAAACAAATCAAAATATATTTTATACATGAGATTCTTCAAAGTAGCCACCCTTTGCCTTGATGACAGCTTTGCACACTCTTGGCATTCTCTCAACCAGCTTTATGAGGTAATCACCTGGAATGCATTTCAATTGACAGGTGTGCCTTGTTAAAAGTTAATTTGTGGAATTTCTTTCCCTCTTAATGCGTTTGAGCCAATTAGTTGTGTTGTGACAAGGTAGGGGTGGTATACAGAAGATAGCCCTATTTGGTAAAAGACCAAGTCCATATTATGGCAAGAACAGCTCAAATAAGCAAAGAGAAATGACAGTACATCATTACTTCAAGACATGTAGGTCAGTCAATCTGGAAAATGTCAAGAACTTTGAAAGTTTCTTCAAGTGCAGTCCCAACAAACATCAAGCGCTGTGATGAAACTGGCTCTCATGAAGACCGCCACAGTAAAGGAAGACCCAGAGTTACCTCTGCTGCAGAGGATAAGTTCATTACAGTTACCATCCTCAGAAATTGCAGCTCAAATAAATGCTTCAAAGAGTTCAATTAATAGACATCTCAACTTCAACTGTTCATGGGAGACTGCGTGAATCAGGCCTTCATGGTCGAATTGCTGCAAAGAAATCACTTCTAAAGGACACCGATAAGAAGAGGAGACTTGCTTGGGCCAAGAAACACGAGCAATGGACATTAGACCAGTGGAAATCTGTCCTTTGGTCTGAGTCCAAATGTTGATTTTTGGTTCCAACCGCTGTGTCTTTGTGAGACGCAGAGTAGGTGAACGGATGATCTCTGCGTGTATGGTTCCCACCGTGAAGCGTGGAGGAGGAGGTGTGATGGTGTGGGGGTGCGTTGCTGGTGACACTGTCAGTGATTTATTTAGAATTCAAGGCACACTTATCCAGGATGGCTACCACAGCATTCTGCTGCATTATGCCATCCCATCTGGTTTGCGCTTAGTGGGACTATCATTTATTTTTCAACAAGACAATGATCCAACACACCTCCAGGCTGTGTAAGGGCTATTTGACCAAGAGGGAGAGTGATGGAGTGCTGCATCAGATGACCTGGCCTCCACAATCACCCGACCTCAACACAATTGAGATTGTTTGGGATGAGTTGGACCGCAGAGTGAAGGAAAAGCAGCCAACAAGTGCTCAGCATATATGGGACTCTTTCAAAACGGTTGGAAAAGCATTCCAGGTGAAACTGTCTGAGAGAATGCCAAAAGTATGCAAAGCTGTCATCAAGGCAAAGGATGGCTACTTTGAAGAATCAAAAATATTATATATATTTTGATTTATTTAACACTTATTTTTTTCATAGTGGGGTATTAGTTTGTAGCCCAAACAATTTGGACTCTACAGACATTTTTTGTGAGAAGACCAATTTTCGGGATGTCTCATAGTCTGACAAACACCGCTGTAGCTCGATCACTTTCCATCGCAGCTGCAGAAGGCTGACATAGGCGGATGCAGTGGATTGAGACTCAGCCCATGCAAAATATACATATTTTGTATTGTGTTACTTAGATTGATGCACATGTGTGTCAATAGACTCTTAAGGACTCAAATAAAATAAAAATGCGTCTCTCACATTCATCTTGCATTTGTATCCTTTATGTGTCAATGTTGCTGTTCATATGTTTACTATGTGTTTACTATATGTTTACTATCTTATCCGACTTGTGTTGGTCAATTTCTTCAACAAAGGATCAGGTCTTTATAATTATCAAACATACATTATTAATGGAAAGAAAACACATACTCTTTGTTTAAGTATTAAGATACTCCTTTAGTAATACAATTGTAGGCAGAAGTCGGTACAGAGTGCAAAATAACAGTATATGATAGTTCTCCCCAAGTTCTGCAAAATGTCTAAGACATCCTGTACCTCATATAGCCTCTCCCAGTCCTCCTTGTGTGAGTTTCCCTGGCAACAACAGAAGTGGGTTTGACAGAAACTTGACCTTTCATCACAAGTATAGAATCATAAAAATGTGAACGAGTGTAAGCATCTTCTGACAGGTAGCTGGTTTCATCAGGTCTGTGGCAGCCTTGTGTTCTCAGAAAACCAGATAACCACAGTGGGATCCAGACAAGGGGAGTCTAAATGTAGATGCCTTCTGATAGTGTTTGCAGGTCACAACACTCAAAAAAATGGTTTTAACACACACAGAGTGGTCTCCTGAGGAGGAGACCTTACAGATGATCAAAACATAATTTATTAACCCTTTAAAAGGTATAAGGACTTGGATTAACCCTCTTCACATGCTACAACGGAATGTATTTCTAGAAGTAATTCTATGCCTATTCCTAAAAAAAAACAGATTTAGGCTGAATCTCAAACTTAACACTCGAGCAGTCGAGTGGCCACTTGCTAATGTGTTAGACAGTGATCCCTCGAGTCTACCACTGTTTTGGGCAAAATTAGAATTTAGAAGATGCACACATGCATACACTTGTCAGTTTTCCCAAATTTTAAACCCATTAGAGAGCATTGTCTGCTGCGACTTATCTTGCAGCATGATTTGCTATGACACATAGACAGACGCACACTGCGACAGTGAGAACTTTGTAAAAACAAAACGTCATCTCTCTAGCAAGGCCCCAGGGTTCTGATCTGAAAAGACGCTTTGAAGTGTACCTACAGGCCAGCTTCGGTAATGCAGTTTAACTGAACTGAATTCCTATAGATGACCCTATAGTGAAGTCAAACTTCCTAATAAGACACTTTAATCACCTTAATGCACAAAACATCCATTGAATTATTCAAATAATTGTAGCCGAAGTCTATTTTTCTTCCATCACTCACAGACGAAGATATTAACTTTTTATATTAATGCTCTGATGTCATGAGCCCAGATGGCCTGGGAGAAGTGCAGGTTGGTTTGTTTAACTGTCTACTTGCATGGGTTGCTCTGGCAGTTTCCTGAGCATGACTGCATGATACAGCTGTCTGTCGACCACAAAAGCGCACAGCCTTAGTCAGCCAAAAAAAACGTAATGCTGTTAAAAAAAGGTAATGCTGTTAATATATTTTGATAACTTTTCATGTAGCCTAATTTTGGCCAACTAATGACCAGTAAAGCATTATTCCATCAGCAGAAAAGTGTGAATGGACTAAACATTCACTCTGTTACTTGTCAAAAACAAATCAGACCACTTGTGTTCATAACTACATTGTTGAATGTAAATGACAGCTTTATACTACTGCATTACTAACAAGCTAGCTAATTATTTTGAGTCTAAACCAGCCTGATTTCATAGATCCACTAGCCTATACTGTAAGTAGGCTGTTTGTAGGAGCACCAACGCTAGGCTAACTTGTAGTGTATTCAAGGATTTATAAAGCTTCTAAAGTTTGTAATTTCCACTTAAAAATGTCAGACTTGATTTGCCCTGACGTGAAATGAATCATATTCCACATAATAATTCCCTTGAGATACGCTGTAGCCTCCTCCACATGATTGTGAGCTGGCACACTGGACCACAGTTGCCTTCTCCAACTACAGCTTCCAGCTGCCCACTGGCAGCTATTCTAAATCTTTCTTCAGATTTTCCAGAATGCCTCCATTCGAATGGAGGCAACCCGTTTCCTTGGCAACATGATCACCCATTCAAATCATGCCACTGTATCTGTTGTACAGACTCTACTGAGTACTTTGAATGCTACTTTACAAAGCACTTTTTTTTTCATTTACAGGCCAATATTCTGAACATACCATTCCACATTGTATTTTTCATTATTGGTCTTAAAATGTTTTTATTTATTTTCCATGCCTTTAACAACAAATCAATGCAAGAAGTACATGTGGGAACACAAGTATATATGAGTAATATACAATGGACAATTGGGCTAGGGGGTACAATATCACATTACACAAGAACCTTATAATTCTAACAGCTTTTTTGTTAGTAGAGTATTTAATTGTCTTAAAATACAGTTAAATTAATTTTTGTAAGGTAAGAAAGTGTTTTTTTTTTTTTTTGTAAATGTACATTTGTGTAAATGAAATTTTGCCAAAAGAATAATACAATTAATTACATAAAAATGTTTCATCTTATTTATATCATAGGTAAAGAATCCAAGCAGTACACCTCTCCACAATAGTGTAAGATATTCCTAAATGTGTTCAATTATAAATCTACTGATGTCTTGACACAGTTTTCTTACATGAATACAATGCCAATAAAGATGCAACAAAATGAGTCATAAGCCTTCTCAGTGCAGGTTATCTGACGTAAAACAATGGGTTATACGTCATTGGGTTCAATGTGGGACTTTTATTCTGAAGACCGCCTATTGCCCCTCGTCGCTAAAGCTACTCACTTGACGGTGGTCAAGGCACTGACGTCGCGTTTCATTCACAGTATTCCACTACTATCTGTTTTTCCAGATTTTACTTTAGCTAGCTTTTTAAACAATAAGTTAGCAGTTTGTTTACCTTCCAGAGTTCACTAACGTTATAGCTATAGGTACTAGAGGATTTGGTAAGTAGCTAGTTCATTTTAGTTAGCGTTACGCAGCATCTTTGTTGTTGCATGCCAACCAAGGTAGCTTGCTAGCTCTACCTTACAACGTAAGGTTACTAACTTACGTTAGATAGCTAGCTAACCGGCTAGCTAGGGGCGTTGTGACAAAACAGAGCTTGTGATGTAATATTTCCATGCAAGAGTCAAATGTGGCTAACGAGCTACTAAGCAGTGGGGCAAAATGCATTCGAAATAGTCTCAAAGCTAGGTACAGTAATAAGCTTTACTGTTGATATATTTAATTATCAATACATTACAAGTCATGATGAAAGCAACATTAGCTAGCTAACGTTCGCTAACTACGTTACTCTTAACTTGATTTGAAGCTGTGCATTACATCATCAGTATGTTTGTTTCATCAAGAACACTCCACTAGGTGTATGCTAGGCCTATATTCTGTTATTCCGTTTTAATATCATAGCTAGCTACTTATTAAACTGTATGCTGAAGCTTTGTCATCCATCAAGCATACCCCTCCAATCTCTATCCGTCCATTAACCCCTCAAACCTGACATCCAAAAACATTTATAACCCGTTTTTATCCAGAAATCCCTCCAACTTCCCTTCATCCATTTATCCCACCCATCTCCCATCAACCTCCACCTATCTAGCGGTGCATTCAAGATGCTGTGAACGTAGTCTGATTAAACAGGCTGTTATATACACAGCCTGAAACATATGCCTGCAAAATCGTGTTAATGTCCCTTACGAGACAGAATTTTGAATACAATTACGTTTAAACTTTCTCTACCAATGGTCTGTGCAGTTTGTCCTTCAGCTGCTTGAAAATTGAGACAAAATATCTACTGGAAAGTATTGTTTACCTGACTTTTTAGAGAGCCAGTAGGTACAATGGGCAGAACAAGTATTTGATACACTGCCGATTTTGCAGGTTTTCCTACTTACAAAGTATCTAGAGGTCTGTAATTTTTATCATAGGTACACTTCAACTGTGAGAGATGGAATCTAAAACAAAAATCCAGAAAATCACATTGTATTATTTTTAAGTAATTAATTAGCATTTTATTGCATGACATAAGTATTTGATACATCAGAAAAGCAGAACTTAATATTTGGTACAGAAACCTTTGTTTGCAATTACAGAGATCATATGTTTCCTGTAGTTCTTGACCCCCACTGTATATGGTTGGTTCAGCACCCAGGTAAAGTTAGTATTTTTTCTCTTGTCAATAGACCTGTTGGTTGTTTAGCAACAAAACTGAGCCATTTGCAACTATAGGGCAAAACAGATGGGGTTGGCTTAGATTGTTGACAACATGTGAGCTTTATTTAGTCTTCAATGTTTATTGAAAACATAAATACATTTGCACAATGAGCACTCGTCTCTCAAATAAACTATATTAACAAAGCTATGTGGACACCCCTTCAAATTAGAGGATTTAGCTTTTTCTGCCAAACCCTGTATAAAATCAAGCCCACAGCCATGCAATCTCCAAAGACAAACATTGGCAGTAGAATGGCCTTACTGGAGCTCAGTGACTTTCAACTTGGCACTATAATAGGATGCCACCTTTCCAACAAGTCAGTTTGTCAAATTTCTGCCCTGCTAGAGCTGCCCTGGTCAACGTTAAGTGCTGTTATTGTGAAGTGGAAACGTCTAGGAGCGCCACACAAACTCACAGAACAGGACCGGTCGAGTGTTGAAACGCGTAACTCGTAAAACTTGTCTGTCCTTGGTTGCAACATTCACCAAAATGCCTTTGGAAGCAACGTCTGCACAATAACTGTTAGTCGGGAGCTTCATGAAATTGGTTTCCATGGCCAAGCAGACGCACACAAGCCTAAGATCACAATGCCAAGCTTCGGCTGTAGTGGTGTAAAGGTCGCCGCCATTGGACTCTGGAGCAGTGAATCATACCTCACCATCTGGCAGTTCGATGGATTAATCTGGGTTTGGTGGATGCCAGGAGAACTCTATCTGCCTCAATGCATAGTGCCAACTAAAATTTGGTTGAGGAGGAATAATGGTCTGTTTTTCATGGTTCCCTCTAGGCCCCTTAGTTCCAGTGAAGGGAAATCTTAACGCTACAGCATACAATGACATTCTTGACTACTCTGTACTTCCAACTTTGTGGCACAGTTTGGGGAAGGCCCTTTCCTGTTTCAGCATGACAATGTCCCTGTGCACAAAGTAAGGTCCATGCAGAAATGGTTTGTCGAGATCGGTGTGGAAGAACTAGACTGGCCTGCGCAGTTCCCTGACCTTATCCCCATTGAACGCCTTTGGGATGAATTGGAACGCCGCCTTCGAGCCAGGCCTAATTGCCCAACATCAGTGCCCGATCTTACTGATGCTCTTGTTGCTGAATGGAAGCAAGTCCCCGCAGCAATGTTCCAACATCTAGTGGAAAGCCTTCCCAGAAGAGTGGATGCTATTATGGCAGCAAAGGGGGGACCAACTCAATATTAATGCCCATGATTTTGAAAGGAGATGTTCGGCTAGCAGGTGTCCACATACTTTTGGTAATGTAGTGTACATCGTTACAGGTTTTGGTTAGCTAGCTAGCGAATTTTAGCCATATTTGCATTGACCTGAAATCAGTCAAGACACCTCAAAACAAGACATGCTATCAATAACAAGATTAATCAAGCCGAGTGGCGCAGCAGTCTAAGGCACTGCATCTCAGTGCTAGAGGCGTCACTCCAGACACCCTGATTCGAATCCAGGCTATATCACAACCGGCCATGATTGGGAGTCCCATAGGGCGGCGCACAATTGGCCCAGCGTCGTCCAGGTTTGGCCGGTGTAGGCCGTCATAAGAATTTGTTCTTAACTGACTTGCCTAGTTAAATAATGTTTTTTTTTTTATATACGATTCCCCACATGGCAGTTTCTTGTCATTCTTGCTAGCAATCTGGCCATCCAGAATCACAACATGCTGACTTCTGCCCCTTGGAAGCACACACATCATTTTTGTGATGTTGTCAGCTAACCCATCTATAACTATTGAACCATGCATGCCATGATAATGAAAAAGGTATATTCTGAATCGGGAGGATGGCGAACAATCCAGACTTTTTTTTATTTAAAAAATGTATAAATATGAAGAGATTCAGAATATACAATTTTCATTGCCATGACATGCTTGGTTCACTAGCTATTGATGAGAGAAAGTTTAATGTTTGATATTTGGTTCTATAATTAATAGCTTTTGAACCAAGCATGACAAGACAATGAAAATGGTATATTCTGAATCAGGAGAGGATGGAGAACAAGCAACCTATTTCAATCTTCAAAATGTTTTTAAATTCAAAACAAAAAATGTGTGGATTGTTCTCCAGCCTCCCCTGAATCAGAATATACCATTGTCATGGCATGCTTGGTTCAATATCTATTGGCGAGAGGAAAACAAATATCCAATATAAAACTATACAATACTTTCCTGTGAATATTTTGTCCAAAATTTTGGGCAGTTGAAGGGCAAACCGCAAAGACAACCAGAAGAGTAAGTTTAAATGTAATTTTATTCAACATTCTGGCTTGTAAGAAACATATGATTTTGCAGGCATTCGTTTCAGGCTGTATACACTGTACCAATTAATTTTGTATTACAGCCTGTTTAATCAGACTACGTGAACGTGGATTGACAGTGTTCAATTGAATGTTTGATTTACAGACCGTTGTCAGTAGAAAGAGAAGAATGTGATTGTGCTGTGCATTAACATTGTGCACACATCAAAACTATTACATGCTTAGTTTACTGCATGTTAATCGTTAGACAGATGTTTACTGACAAATTTTTGCTCAGCAGTAATTGCCTTCTAGGCAAAGAAGAAATAATGTTTGTGCTACCACAAACGTAAATCTGTCCTCTGGCCTAGACAGTCATAGGAAAGAAATAGTTACAAACATGATCACTTACATTTTTTTGATTGTTCTGCAAAGGCAACTTAATTGATTAGCACATTTTTCTTGTTGTCATTTTATAGGATAAAGCTACCCAAAAAAAGAAATGGGGGCATTTTTGGACAAGCCAAAGATGGAGAAGTTCAATGCCCACGGAGAAGGAAACGGCCTACGATATGGCCTTAGCAGCATGCAGGGCTGGCGGGTAGAGATGGAGGATACACACACGGCTGTCATTGGCCTGCCCCATGGCCTCAACCCCTGGTCCTTTTTTGCCGTGTATGATGGCCATGCTGGCTCTCAGGTGGCCCGCTACTGCTGCGAGCACTTGCTAGAGCACATCACCAGCAACCCAGATTTCAGGGGTGGGGGTGCAGGACCAGGAGGTGGAGAAGAGGGGGGCAGGGCAATTCTGGTCAGGCATGGACCCGAGCCATCAGTGGAGAGTGTGAAGAGTGGCATTCGCACTGGCTTCCTGCAGATTGATGAGCAGATGCGAGCTATCTCGGAGCGTAAGCATGGTGCGGACCGCAGCGGCTCTACTGCAGTGGGAGTCATGATCTCACCTCGCCACATGTACTTCATTAATTGTGGCGACTCACGGGCACTCCTCAGCAGGGGAGGCCGGGTCCATTTCTTTACGCTGGATCACAAGCCCAGCAATCCATTGGAAAAGGAGCGCATCCAGAATGCCGGTGGCTCTGTCATGATTCAACGTGTTAATGGCTCGCTAGCTGTGTCTCGGGCCCTTGGTGACTTTGACTATAAATGTGTACATGGCAAGGGCCCCACAGAGCAGCTTGTGTCGCCTGAGCCAGAGGTGTATGAGATTGAAAGATCTGAGGCGGAGGACGAGTTTGTTGTTTTGGCGTGTGATGGCATCTGGGACGTGATGGCCAATGAGGAGCTATGTGACTTTGTGCGTTTACGTCTAGAGGTGACAGAGGACTTGGAGAGAGTGTGCAATGAGATTGTTGACACATGTTTATACAAGGTAAGGTCAGCTAGATAAGATTTTACAATGGAGAGGAGATTTGAATAGTTTACTTAAGTGTGCTTTGCTGTTGAATTGGCTACTACAGCATATTTCCCAGAGATGGAATACTATGGGCCAACTCGAGTCCAAGAGTTTTCCTGGATTTTTATGACTTCTTGTCACTTGTATTTGCACTTGAACTGGATAGGCTACTATGATAAGCAGAATATTAGCACTACTGGGTGGAGTGAGGGTTCTGTTCTCTAGCAGTGGGAAGGATGCGCCACACACAGCCCACATCAGCTGGTGAGCTGTGGGGCAAGCAAGCAATGTGTGTTAGCAGACAGGCAGGCTTCGCTCCGCCTTCGATCAAAAGCTACACATCGCGCAAGCTACTCTTTTGCTTCCCGCAACCACCAGGCACCAGCCTACTATATATCTTTGCCTGGTTAAGAAATACAAACTGTTTTACGAAATTGAAAACAATAGTATTGAGTTTAATAGTAAAACAACAGTCTGTCTCTCTCCCCCTTGAGTATAGAAAAGTAGGCTGTCTTTGAATTTGTTGTCTCACTCTACCCTCCCAATTTCCCACCTGCATACCATAGACAGTTTCTGACAGGACTCCTGTTAGTTTTCCCTCTGCATTAAAAAACACACATATCAGTTGCCGATTACAAAAAAGTAGCTGATAGCATGTTACAATTAATGCAAATGGTAATCTGGTAAATCTATCAGGAGCAATAGCCAATTCTGTTTAGAGACCATTCATCCCTTCAAAACATCATTATTGATTTGACATAACTTCAACATTATATAAAAAATGTAATGTGTGTGAGCTTGTGTATGAAGGACGTATTTGTTTCATAAGCTATTGCATATTGCAGGCAATTATGACCATTGGCCAGCAGGAGAAAAATATTTGCGTTACTTCAATGCTTTAATGAAAATCTTCCAACCAGCTGGATACTAGTAAGTTCTGGTAGATTTCTTATACCAAATCCGAGCCAAATCAATAGAGGCACGAATCTAGCAATAGACGAGCATCGAGACAGCAACACGGCAGTACGAGTGAGCAAAAAAACAGCAGTAACCAAAATGCCAAATATGTCTAAAGCACGCCAAATCATTAGTTTAGCTTTCAAAAGTTTTTCAACCGATGGTGCAAAGATTGTGGCGCAATGTCAAATATGTAACAGAAAAATAGAAGAGACCGGAACCACGTCGAACTTCAAAACTCAGACCAAGTCACTCAGACTTGAGCACTTGGACCAGGACTCGAGCACTGGGACTGGACTTCAGCCATAGGGACTCTTGACTGGACTCGTGACTCAACCATTGGTGACTAAGACTTGGACTCGACTCGGACTTAACCATAGGGACTCGACTCGAGGTTTAGTGACTAGACTACAAAACGACTTTGTGATTTGCTGCAGACTGTATTGTTTTTTTAGCATACTGAGCAAAAATATAAGTGCAACATGGAACAATTTCAAAGAATTTACTGAGTTACGGTTCATATAAGGAAATCAGTCAATTGAAATAAATTCATTAGGCCCTAATCTATGTGTTTCACATGACTGGGAATACAGATATGCATCTAAAAGATTGTCCTCACAATGGGCCTCAGGATCTTGTCACAGTATCTCTGTGCGTTCAAATTGCCATTGATAAAATGCAATTGTGTTCGTTGTCCATAGCTTATGCCTGCCCATACCATAACCCCACCTCCACCATGGGGCATGCTGTTCACAACGTTGACATCATCAAACCGCTCACCCACACACCTGGTCTGCGGTTGTGAGGCCGGTTGGACGTACTGCTAAATTCTCTAAAACAATGTTGGAGGCGGCTTATGGTAGGGAAATTAACTTTAAATTCTCTGGAAACAGCTCTGGTGGACATTCCTGCATTCACTATGCCAATTGCACACTCCCTCTACTTGAGACATCCGTGGCATTGTGTTGTGTGATAAAACTGCACATTTTAGTGGCCTTTTATTGTCCCCAGCACAAGATGCACTTGTGTAATGATCATACGGTTTAATCAGTTTCTTGATATGCCACACCTGTCAGGTGGATGGATTATCTTGGCAAAGAAATGCTCACTAACAGGGATGTAGACAAATGTGTGCACTACATTTGAGAGAAATAAGCTTTTTGTGCATATGGAACATTTCTGGGATCTTTTATTTCAGCTCATGAAACATGGGACCAACACTTTACATGTTGCGTTTATATTTTTGTTCAGTGTAAATGGCTCAGTTAAATAATGATTGTAAATCAGCCAGACAGTCAAGCACAGATAGTTAGTGGTACCTCACACAGCTATCAAGATACATTCAAGTGTTTGCCAGCTTCAATTTCAATACTTT
Organism: Oncorhynchus clarkii lewisi; assembly: GCF_045791955.1. Lineage (NCBI taxonomy): Eukaryota > Metazoa > Chordata > Actinopteri > Salmoniformes > Salmonidae > Oncorhynchus > Oncorhynchus clarkii. Next base: position 27,835,397 of record NC_092154.1, read on the forward strand.
TAAAAATCAGATATCAAATTAGATGTCCAGCATCCATACTACCCTGCATCCCACTGCTGTCTTGCTAAGCAGTGTTGGGCCTGGTCAATCCTAGGAAGGTACCCACTGCTGTTGGAAGTAGTGTTGGCGAGCCCTCCACTCTTCACTAAAGATCCAATGGCATTTGTCGCAAGAGTAGGCGTGTTAACCCTGCTTTCAATCCCAATTCTATGTCCTTTTTCATTTAAATGTGCACTCCTCTCCACACAAATCCAATTTAAAAACATTGGCTTGGTGATTGCCTGAAGTTTTGAATGAACTGTTAGAAAATGTAATGTGCTTTATATGTAATATATGCCTTGAATGTATTACATTCTAGAGTTACTAATTGACCCTTCGCTAAGGCCCGCCCCACTTGCAACCTCGGACAACATTTTCCCAGGAAGCCCAATTCCCCATTCAAACACTGATGAAACTGTGTTTCTAATACACAAAGAAATTAAACGCAAACTACCCCTTGCTAATCAGGAAAGTATTTTGTAAGTTGTGGTGGACTGTCATTAAAGTTGCTTCACGGTAACTTGCCACTGAATAGCTTCGTAATTCACTGTAAGCATTCAGTCAAAGCTATAACCACTTTTGGAGCTAACTATTGCTCTCAAATCGTGTTGTGATGTCGATAGCAGATGGGAGTTGTATTCATAACATTGCTAACTTAGCTAGCTAACATTTTGAGAAAAGTTATATTACGTGGCTAGCTAACTAGCGTATCAACATGTTGTCAATGAGACCAGCTGAGCTAGCAAATAATGTAACAAATGTATAATTTCAAATTTGAAAACAATACTCTCTGCAGGCTCTGCTTTTCAAGAATCACAGTAGCAAGTACTCCTGGTGCACTGTTAAATTATTTAGCAATTCAAATGTACATTTTTTGAGGATTTTTTTGTTTGTTGCCATAGCCCTCTCTGGCTTTCATGCCATTCAAATGTGAGCTTGTCTGAGGTGTCAGTCGTTGCTTTCCTTTAGAGCGCTACGATTGGTTGTCCAAAATTCTGGGGCGGGGCTTGGAGAAGGGTCAATTGAAAGCATTAAAGAGACGTCTTGTGATTTTGTTCACGCTACATACAGTATGTCCATGTAAATCCACTCAAATAAGCAGAATTTCAGAGTTTTTACAAAATCATGTTTTATAGCAAAATGCATAACTTGCATTTCCTCTGCTCAACTCTCCTCTCTGAACAGGGAAGCCGGGACAACATGAGTGTGGTGCTGGTGTGTTTCCCAGGTGCTCCCAAGATCTCGCAAGAAGCTGTGAAGAGACAGGCAGAGCTGGATAAGTACCTGCAGAGCAGGGTAGAAGGTGGAGCATCTAAAAAGAAATGAGTTATGTTACACATTTCAAAAGAGCGAGACACCTATTGTTGTTGCGTAAACTTATGGTAGTACTTATTACTTACCAAAACAGAAACTAAATATAAAAGTACTCACAGAACCCCAATTTTAAGTGTGAAGGCACTTGAGTGTCTTTATAGGCAACATACTTTTTAATATGGTTTATCCTGGACTTAAAATGTCCAAGGGAAATTTAGCAAATGTTAACTTTAGAATGCTTAACATATATACATATATATAAAATCATATTCATTGTCAAAATGTATTTTTTTCTCACAGCTTTTCCAATGAAGCAAGCTCAATATTGTATCTTCTGGACCCGGTTTTTCAAAACATTTAATCTTGATCAGAATGATACGGATTCTGTAATCCCTTATTTTTCATTCCAGGATCATATAAATCCAACAGATTTTTTTGGCCAGTGTTTCTGAAATAGGTAGGAAAGGACCATTCTGATCTACATATGAAAATGTTAAGAATCTAGATTACCTGTGCTTTGAATATGCGTAAACCATGCCATCTACTGGGCAGGTTATATTACTACATACATGAAGAAAGGTTCACTTTTTTTTTTTTTTTTTTTTTTTACCAAAGCTGTGTTTTTTGGATGTACGTTAATGTTAAAAAAGTGCTGAGACACTATAAAATAAAATAAATTAATTTGGTTTTGAGAAACATGTCCCACCAGCGATTATACTTCCTCATGTTTGTTCAGCAGTTGTAGGGGCATGATAAAACATGAACAAAGGCTCCAAAAACACCCAAATACGTCCTTTTAAAAGTGACGCCGTATAGTGATGCAGGTCTTTAGATGTTATACGCATGCAATTGTGTCATTCCGAAATTTATCCGCAACTTTATATTCCATGTTGTGTGACTCGAGCTGTACTTTTCTGTGTGCGCATGTGCGGGCTACACAGAGAAGTATCGCCGGAGAATGTAATGTTGCGCATAGTCACTTTACTGCTTTAATCAGCTTTAATATTGCAGATATATTGTGGTTTCTAGCAATGCAATTGTCTGCATAATTTCCAATCCCCCATATATATTTTTTGTAAATATATATAGTACCAGTCAAAAGTTTGGACACACTTACTCATTCAAGGGTTTTTTTTTGTTTGTTTTTTTGTGCTATTTTCTACATTGTAGAATAATAGTGAAGACATCAAAACTATGAAATAACACATTTAATCATGTACGAACCAAAAGTGTTAAACGAATCAAAATATATTTTATATTCTTCGAAGTAGCCACCCTTTGCCTTGATGACAGCTTTGCACACTCTTGGTATTCTCTCAACCAACTTAATAAGGTAGTCACCTGGAATGCATTTCAATTAACAGGTGTGCCTTGTTCATTTGTGGAATTTCTTTCCTTCTTAATGCGATTGAGCCAGTCAGTTGTGTTGTGACATGGTAGGGGTGGTGTACAGAAGATAGCCCTATTTGGTAAAAGACCATATTATGGTAAGAACAGCTCAAATAAGCAAAGAGAAAGGACTATTGACTCTGACTTTTCAAACACCCAGCAGTGCTATTTGCAGAGTTGGCTCCAATTAAATGTTGCCATTTTTCTGGCCATTCCTGAACCTGCAACCAAAAACAAGCTCGATGTGGGCAGTACCAAAACAAGTAATCTAATGATTATGAATGACTCTTCGCAGCAAAATCTGCAGAGCTGCGATTTGTGTATCCCCCATACATATAACATTCTATTGGTTGCAAAATTGTTGTATAATAATTTACTTTGAAAAACGATGTTTTTAATCTGGTGTCATTTTGTGTATCAGTTCATAGACCACGTGCCATAGAATCGGTACATAGAAAATCTCCTCCAAGCTATTTTGAAACCTGTATGGCGCAGCTGTCCATTTTTTTGTCCATAAATGAAACTGATACACGCTTTTATTTATCAGAATTTTCTTTAGACAATTTTGGTCTTTAATGCAGGACTGACAGACAAGTTTTGTACCTTCTCCCCTTTCCAGCTTGTCTCCTCCATTTTTGGGGTAATGCTGCAATCAGTTGTTTGTAATTTTGGATAGAGCAGACATTTACATATATTGTTTGTTAACTGCATGTGTGACAACTACACCAGTCCTATTTATTATATAATTTACAAAGATTCCCCCCCAAATATATATATATATATATATATATTTTTTTAAATCAATTAGTACATTTGAGTTTAACTATAATATTTGTTCTAATATTTGGTGTGTCTTTTCTGGTGGATTAAGCTGAAATTTCAACCAGCTTTATATTGCTTGTTTTAAAAATAGCATTATTTTAGAGATTTCATTTTCAAATAACCGAAAGTGAGAGGTTGTAATGTGAATGAAGGGAAAAAGGCCGTTATTCAACTCTGGGTGAACTATTTCTTACTAATCTGCTAGAGAACCAGTTTGGATTTAAGAATAGTTTTTGTATGACTGAAGCCTTTAGTGAGAGGTCCAATGCTTTAATATTTAATAATTTCTGCCCTCCGAATATTCATTATATAAATAGGCCTTTAATTTTGTCTGGCTTGCCATTCCAAATAAAGTGGAATATGTTTTGCTCATATCATTTTAAAAACCAAGTCGTTAGGTGTGGGAGCCGTTGTTCATGTTTTATCATGTCCCTGCAATTGCTGAATGAGCATGAGGAATTATATCGCTGGTGGCGTAAGTTTCTTAATAACAAGTAAATTGCAAAAAAAAAGTGTCAGGGTACTTCTATAACATGTCATTTACATCCAAAATACAGATTTGGTGAAAAAAAACAAAAGTGACCTTATCCTTTAACAATAATAGAGCCTGCATCACTGAACTTCTGTGACACCTATACTGCGTTCAATTTAACACAATTAAAACATTAAATACAGACAGTAGGCTAAACTTTGGTTTTAAGATGTAAGAATGTTTTACAAACATCCCCACCTTAGTTACTGACCTTATAATAAATGTAATGCTGGATGTCATTATGGATGCATGCATTCACATGTTTTTCCCCTCTAGCACATATTCAAAAGTCTCTGTACAGATATTTAATTACACAGGGTATTTACAAATAAATGCAAAAAGTAGCGTATGTGCGCATTCTCATGCGCCAAAGGCGTGTCTCAGCTATTTTAAAAGCTGCACGGCTACTCGATGGCAGGGAAATTCTTGAAATCAAATATTGTTCTGTATGGTTTTCCCTGTGGCTATCTATTCTGAAGTCTTAATTTTAGCCTACATGCTGTCATATTATCATGTTATAAATCATAGCATGTAATTTGAGGAAGGTCAATTAAAAATAAACTCCCAGAAGAAAATGCTTACAAAAACATAATTTGGAGCTAGCTTTTTCTTACTATGTAGTTTTGCCATTTTTGACTATCTTCGGGCTAAGTGCTGTTGAACTCAGGCATATATGTATGTAGCTATGAACTTTTAAACTCCCTCTTTTAATGTCTGCCCTCTGATGGCCATACATTTGCTCAAATACTTTTGTATACAATTGTGCTTTCAGTCTCCAGTAATTCCATTTAAAAGCATGTGCCTTTAATTCTAAATTAATTGTCCATTTAATTTTTTAATTTAATTAATTCGTAATTGAATTTCAGTTTGGATAAGTGTAGAGTATACGGTGCCTTCGGAGAGTATTCAGACCTCTTGAGTTTTTCCACATTTTGTTACATTACAGCCTTATTCTAAAATTGATTTAAAATCAATCTACACACTATACCCCATAATGACAAAGCGAAAACAGGTTTTTAGAAATGTTTGCAAATTCATTATTTATTTTTTAACTCATATCTTAATATTCAGACCCTTTGCTCTGAGACTCGAAATTGAGCTCAGGTGCATCCTGTTTCCATGATCATCCTTGGAGCCCACCTGTGGTAAATTCAATTGATTGGACATGGTTTGGAAAGGCACACACCTGTCTATATATGGTCCCACATTTGACAGTGCATGTCAGAGCAAAAACCATGCCATGAGGTTGAAGAAATTGAGACCTGACAATAGCTGTGCAGCAACGCTCTACGTGACAGAAATTGACATTATCTGCAGAGAAGCATGGGAGAAACTCCCCACATACAGGTGTGCCAAGCTTGTTGCGTCATACCCAAGAAGACTCAAGGCTGTTATCTCTGCCAAAGGTGCTTCAACAAAGTACTGAGTAAAGGGTCTGACTACTAATATAAATGTGATATCAGTTCTTTTAATCTTTAATGAATTTGCTAAAAATCTGTTTTCGCTTTGTCATTATGGGGTATTGTGTGGAGATTGCTGAGGATTTTGATTTATATAATCCGTTTTATAATAAGGATGTAACAAAATGTGGAAAAAGTCTATGGGTCTGAGAACTTTCCATAGGCACTCTATATTAGGCCAGAGATTGCTTTAAGTGATTTAATAAATAACAGCAAGCATAAACAAATAGTTGCATTACTCTTTCAATAGTGGGCCTCCACTTTCTTTGGTGAAGTTGGGCCTTGTTTTAAAATGTCCTTATTAATGATCTAATATTTTGAGCAATAATAATTTGCTTTTTCACTGAATAGCAAACACAATTTATTACTAAAAGGTAACACAACTTGATGTGCCCTGTATTTATATACTTTTTCACCTTAAGTTAATTCAATTTTTGCAAATTTAGAACCCTTCCCTGATGAAAGCAAGTTATTATTTCAGATAAAATTCAAAATAAATCAAGTTCCCCTAGCGGTTTGAATCAGCACCTCCTGGAGCAAAAATACAAATTCTTGCCTCACATACCACATATGCCAACCTTAGAACAAACAAATATTACAATGTCTGAAAGGTTGATCAGAGGTGTTTGGCTGTGTCTTGTCCTATACTTCTTATTAAGACAATGAATGCACTAGTGTGTCATTCCTTTGCCTTAGTGTGTAGTAGGCTACCTTGTTCTGCATGCATATGTTTGACTTAGTCATCCATTTTATTTGCACAAGAACGACAAGTTTGTCAAACACTTTTTTTTTCTCTAGGGGAGATATTTCAAGATGTTGGCAGTTAAGCCATTTTTTATTTTATTTTATTTTTTTTACCCAGAGGCAACTCATGGATACAATTTTTATGTCTCTGCATCAGAGTATGTGAGCAGAGTTGAGCGGTTGGAAATCCCAATCATCGCTCACAAAGTAGTATTTGCACACTGTGCCAGCACACAATGTCATTTCCCCACTCCGTAAAAAACAATCACTCAGCGCTCACAGAAAAAAAGAAAGATCACTTAGCAAACACCCCATCTACTTTTGTAACTATGTACCATTTGGTTTTGAAGTAGGCTATATTGTAGTGGTGGGGTAGGCTTAATAAATACAATAGAATATGTCTTATTAAAAGAACAGTGATAAAGGAAATAAAAAATGCTGGGCAGAGCATGCCCAGAGCTTGTTGATGAGCGGTACCTGAGCATTTTTTAAATATGCTTCTGCGAAATTATACACACTCCACTACTCGCTCCACTCACATCCTCTGCAAATTCCAGAAAATACCTTAAACTTCCTTCAAACTGCATGCAGAGACATACAAATGGTATCCATGAGTTCATCTGACTCTGGGTAAGTAGAAAAAGGTTTAATTGCCAAAATCTTGAATTGTCCCTTTAAAAGATTTGCAACTTTGTGTTTTTAAGAGAAATTAAGCAATTATAATGTGTCACAGAGACTGATGCTATATTTCTACATTGGTATCTGTATGTCTGCTGGTTTGCTTTGAAGTTAAATCAGTGTTTCCCCTATATGCATTCGTGGCCGCCACTTCAAAAAAATAAATACTAGAATATTTGTATTTTTATTTGAAAATAATTTTGGGATGATAGAACATTTTCAGTGTTAACTTAAATGACCAATGCGAGATATGAAGTATGTAGAAAATATAATGGAGCAATATACAGTAATTGTACAAAACATGCTCTTCCCACTGACGAGGCAATTGAGACATGGATTGTGTGTGTGCCCTTCAGAGGGTAAATAGGCAACACAAAATATGTAAGTGCTTTTGAGCATGGTATGGTAATAGGTGCCATGTGCACCGGTTTGAGTGTGTCAAGAACTGCAACGCTGCTGGGTTTTTCACGCTCAACAGTTTCTCGTGTGTATTGAGAATGGTCCACCACCCAAAGGACATTCAGCCAACTTGAAACAACTGTGGTGAGCATTGGGGTCAACATGGGCCAGCATCCGTGTGGAACGCTTTCGACACCTTGTAGAGTCCATGCCCCGATGAATTGAGGATGTTTTGAGGGCAAAAGGGGGTGCAACTCAATATTAGGAAGCGATTCCTAATGTTTTGTACACTCAGTGTATTTGTTTATGAGATAATCTTTGAGAACTAACAATCACCAAAAGTATAACTAGACAGTCAGGAAGAATCTAAAATTCAAATAATGTCATGGAATGGGGCCGCCATTGATTTACTTGTAATGTTTGAGTCACTCCGATAGCATATGAACAAATGTGTATAAAACATTTGTATATTTGCAGGAAATTAACTTTAAAACTGTACATTTTCTCACGGGCCCCATGACAAAATGTGTAGAATTGGTGAAAATGTGTTTTAAAAAAAGCTGAATGCTATCTCTGCGGCTAATTGGAGGGCCTCTAAAACCACGCCATTGGCCACGGCCACCACTGCTGAAAAAAGTCCAAGGGGAAACACTGAGTTGAACTTTTGCATGTCAGGCAACCATAATGAAAAACGTTATTTCCTCTCCAGTTTGACGTCAACTGTGCATCATTTGGCTACTTTACCTTTTGAATGAACGTCTTGGTCCCCAATCTTAAAGTAAAAATTATATACATATTCATGAAGTGTAGTACATTGGCATGCATGGTACCAACTGCACGATTTAACAAAGTTAATAGTTTCAACCTGTTGCAAAGACTGTGTTTCTATCTTAGCGTTTAGTTTTTGCACTGAACACAATAACCCCCACCTGCATGATTTAGTCAAAAGTTAATTTACACCCCTATTCTAAAACAAACGGAAATCCATGACCATACAAATGGCATAGGCCTATATAAATACATTGATGAAGGGGCAGACAAGGGACTTATTCTAACAATATAAAGAAAAATAAGTAAATAGCATGGGAGCATCTAAAGCTACAGTTTGGGATTTGGAAAGCTGTTTGACGGTTATTTAAATTCTTGTTATGTACCCATTGGTTCTTAAAGAGTATGATGAGCTTAGCACAACTGTCTGTCTTTATCATAACGAAAAATATAAGGTTTTGTTACACCTTTGTTTTGTTGGTCGACTGACAGGGGGTGTATCTTTTGGGATTGGCTCGACCGTGATGTCTTCCACTGGGAGAGGAATGCCCCTGCTGGAATGATATGTTGAGGATGTCAGAGATGGGTTGGCTCAACTCGCAGGTAAATTCTTGGAGGATCTGCTATGGCATACCGTCGGAACCTGGGGCTTTGTTGGTTTTGATCACAGTCAGCTTATCATAAAACCTCCCAGGCTTTAGGGATGCTGCAGGGCAGGTAAAAATGGGAGGACTGTCATGTCCAAGAGCAGTTGTAATTGGCTGACCAGTGAGAAACTGATGTTAGTTTAATTCATTAGGCTATTCTAACTTCTTTGTTTTGGTCATTGCCAGGAAAGCTAATTTTCAGAGAGGCCTTTCATTTCAGGCATGATTTGCAGGGTTCTTGCAGTGGCAGGTCTTGACTTGGCGATGGTCTTCCACAGCTGATAGGCCAAGGTGTCGATGCAGTTCAGAAAGGCAGTAGTAACGGAGGGAGCGTTGATAGCACAGGGAGGGAGAAGTGTCAGTCGCATAGATATACCACCTGGCCTTTACAAAGTTGGATACAGATCCTTAATTTATGTTCTCCCTTCACTTTACTCACCAGTTCCTGTTCCCATTCCAGTCCCATATTCAGGTCAGAGCAAGACTCACAGATCAGACTAAGAGGAATGTTGTTTAACTGCCCTGTGTGTTACAAGACAGCAGTTTGACATTGATTGTAATTCCATCACTGATTTAACATTGGCTTACATTTGTGTTGCCTACCTCAGGGGTTCCCAAATCTTTTATTTTAAGTTAACTCATCTTCTTTCAGTATTATTTCTATATTAAGTCGAACTTTGAGCAGCCTCATTAATCAGACTACTTCTGGACTGTACCAGATTGAGCATATATCTTGTCATCTGAATGCATGTATATTGTAGAGTAATGATGTTTTGGTTCTGAGCATACCGGCAAAGATTTTTTTATAACTAAACCAAGGTAGACCACAGCACGTTGTTTCAAATGGGAACAAATGAGTCATAGTGGGCAGAACATGCAAGGAGGTGGGCAGAGCCAAGCATGAGCTAGCGAGATCCTATTGGCGCATTCTAGCATGAATTAGCGTATTTCCGTTAGGGAACGCCTACACTGTGAAGTGCGCGTGTGCAATAACTCAATTCGTCTTTGCAATCCTTCGAGAACACTTTATTTTCTATTTTGGCAAAGGGTAAAAGTCTAAAAAAAACTTTGTCCACTCTGTTCATAGTAGATTCTAGTTTTGGGAACAGAAAACTGTATTGAGATCAAATGTTTCACCGATTAGAAAATTAGCAGAATGCCGGACAAAATCCATTTTGTTCCATCTTCTCCCACTGCCTGCCACTGGGCTTCCTCTCACTAAGCGGATGCTTCACATTTATATATCTGTCTCATTGTTCCATCTGTGATACTGGTGCATGGAAAATGCCAGACATTGCTCAAAACTCTCATTAGAGAAGCATAAGAAAGAGGTGACACACAATGCTCCATTTAACTTAAAGGGATAGTTTGCCCAAATTACAAAATTATATAGGTTTCCTTACCCTGTGATCAGTCTATGGACAAGGTTCCACAGCTATCCATGCTTTAGTTTTGTTTACCTGGCCACTGTTTCCAAATGCTAACTTTTGAGCATTTGTGGCACAAATCCAATGTAACTCAATGGTACCAATATTTTGCCTGACGACTAAATCAGAATTCTTCAGCTGCCTTATCATTTGCTGCATACTTCAGTCTGAGACTGCCATCTTTGACGTCGTTTGTGGTGATGTCTAAATGAGGAGTGTTGTTAAAAATAAATTGGTGATTGGATCATCTCTAACCGATCAGAGTATGACACATTTTCAAAACTCTGCTTCACCCACGTGTGATCTGGCTCTGTCCCAGCCCGTTGGTTCTTGGGACCATGCTCATTGAGCTATTAGTGTTTATCCCATTTTGCAAATGTTGTAGCATTGAAGCTGGCCAGTGTTTTTTGGAGATCTGTGGTGTAAATGGATTGGTTGCTCTTGGAAGCTGTCATATCAATGTTTTATCCTATGTACCAACTAGCACAATGATGGTGCCACATTCCCACGGTTTCTATCTAGTGCGTAGCAAAGGGATTGTTGTTATGACTGCAATTAGGCCTACCTCATTTAGAATATGACTAGCTGCATATTGGCCTATACATGCCTCTGAGCAATAACTCATTGAATTTAATGTAATGTATTTATTAATATAATTTATGTATCCTGCATTCGCACTCATAGTAGACTGTCCATGCACTCAGTTACACAAAATATATACATTTATTTTTTAAAGCACGACTAATGCAAAGAAAGAAATTGATTAGGCTGTTTTCTTTGTTATTATTGTTGTCTTAAATAAAACTGTCTTGATTGGTACGCATCTACTGCAGCATTGTTCAGGGTTAGTTTCACCAAAATTACACATTTGTATGATTTTTTGACACTTCTCTAGGCTGTTGTCGATCAACCCAAACAGTTTTTATACTGTATGTGCACTCTGCAACATTTTATCATTGTGAATAATAATAATAAGAGATGTATTTTCCCTTCTTGTTTGGAGTGGTTGAAAAAAACACAGGCTCCACAGTAGTAGGCCTACTACACAAATAACAGAGGACAGGATGACATGAAATATAACAGCCACGTCTCTGAGTAGGACTAGTGATCTACAATCACTTAGTCCTTTCATATCACCTCTCCTACTCTTTATAAGGGATCTGTTATTCATTTTTGAATAAGAAATGCAGAAAACATTAATACTCTTTCCTTATCATAATCCAAAATAAAATGTGTTCTTCCTGACCAGCCACTGGCACATAAGTAAGCATTTATTTTTTATTTACAATCTCAAGTTATTTTATTATTTTACTTGACATAAGTAAAATTTGCCATTTTTTTTATTAAAAAAAAAAAAAAATTACATCATAGACCTTTAGGAGTATTATTTAAATGTATGTAATAATATAATATTTGGGTTTAGTATATTATATATAATGTACTTCAGACATCTGTTTTTCATAAGAATTGGCTTAAATGCAGTTTCTACCTGATTTCATTCTCCTCCAATCAAATCTCTGTTAGCAATACTTCCAGTTAGGTCGTGTTTGATAGAGCAATTGGGAACAGTGATTAGATTGGATGCATTTTGGTTAAATTGTTTTTGTTGAATAATGCTTTACCTAGGAAAAGCAGTCGTTTTTTTGGAAATTCTAAAACGCTAGTCAGAGGTTGCTGAAACAAACTAAATACCCAACTATGTATTTAAATCTGTCTGGGTCAATAAACAACAGCCTAAAAGTAAGTGAACAAACCCATTAATGGTTCTGTGTCATGAACTCGTTTTAGCACTAAAGGAAATAGGCACAGTCTTTTCATTGAACATGCATAACATTTGTAAGATGAAGGAATACATGTATTTGAAAAGACTTCCCCATGCCATCTATACAGACTGTGTTGTCTATAGCTATATATGTAAGATGGTGATGTTTTCAGAAAGCTCATTCCAAGGTCTTAAAAGTTAGTTTGAAGGATTTATTTGAACTTGTATATCCAAATATCAGAAATGTAGACAAATGTGATGTCATTTTTAGATGTTTGCTATGATTGAAATAAAGTTATTTACTGAACATTCTGAGATCAAATATAGCGCTGGTCATGTCCATGTTGTCTTTGTTGTAAAATATACATTTCCAATTTACACAGATTAGGGGAAGTTACAAAAAAATTCCAAGAAACTGAATATTCCTTTAAGCTTGGTCAGGTACGGTAATTCATCTGTGGATGGCATATCATGTCACCCTGGCACTGTGAGGCTTAGCTGCAGCATCCCCTGATAAGCACTACCAACCCAAAACATCTTCCCGCGGCCATGCTGTGAGGATCTGGCTAACCATCCTAACTGAGCTGCAGGAGAAAATAGAAACTGCTCAGGGATGTCAGCGTGGCTGTGTTTTGCCTGCATTTTAACAGGCAGCCCAATTCAGAATTTTTTTCCGCTAACTGGTCTTTTGACCAATCACATCAGCTCTTTTCACATCAAGTCTTTTTCAGAGTTGGTCAGATGGGTCAAAAGACCAATTCATGAAAGAAATATCAGAATTGGGTTGCTTGTCTAAGGCAGCCCAATTTTTTTCAATTATTAATTGGTGTTTTGACCAATCGGATAAGCTCTAAAAAAATATCTGACTTGGTTGCTGCAGCACCCTCAGCAACCCTATGTAACAGTATAACTTTAGACCGTCCCCTCGCTCATACCCGGGCGCGAACCAGGGACCCTCTGCACACATCAACAACAGTCACCCACGAAGCATCGTTACCCATCGCTCCACAAAAGCTGCGGCCCTTGCAGAGCAAGGGGAACCACTACTTCAAGGTCTCAGAGCAAGTGACGTCACCGATTGGAAACACTATTTAGTGCGCACCACCGCTAACTAGCTAGCCGTTTCACATCCGTTACACCTACTTCCCACGGCTATGGTGGTAGAAAAATGCTGCATCGAGTTCACAGTATCTCTCATAAGTGTTCAATTGGGTTGAGATCTGGTGACTGAGATGGCCATGTAATATGGCTTACATAAACAATTCAGTGACCACTCGTTCCCTGTGGATGGGGGCATTGTCATCATATGGAGGCATAGCTATGGTAACCAAAATAATCGCCTGCCCAGCATTTTTATACATGACCCAAAGCATGATTGGATGTTAATTGCTTAATTAACTCAGGAACCACGCCTGTGTGGAAGCGCCTGCTTACAATTATACTTCATCCCTCATTTACTCAAGTGTTCCCATTATTTTGGCAGTTACCTGTAACTCAGTATTTGAGCTATTTTTTTATTTAGTTGGTTTTGCTCATCTTTATTAAGGGTGTCAATAATGTTGAAACCCACTGTAAATCTTAAATGATAGTGTTTTCATGAATTTGATTATATAATCTTGAAGCCCATTCGAAAGACCTGGGAGATGACCCCGGAAGGATGACGTAGTATCATGTCACTTACACATCATGTGTGAGATGAACAGGCTGAGCTGCAAAATACATTTTATAAGGAACGACCACACGAGGAACCTCGGCAGTGATGTCATTTTGTGGGGTGTAATGACGCAGCTGTCCAAAAATAATATTATTTGACAGAGGGGTTTCTAAGCTGTCTAGAAATGTCAGGCTTTTGTATTATGACTTGTAAAAGTGGGAAATGAATTTGGATTTTATTTTCAGTCTTTTAAAAAACTTTTTTTTTTTTAAGGGGTGGATCAGCTAAATATTGCGTAAAGAATATTGGTTCCATCAATGTAATTGTCTGCATAATTTCCAATCCCCCATATATTTTTGGGGTAAATACACTGCTCAAAAAAATAAAGGGAACACTAAAATAACACATCCTAGATCTGAATGAATGAAATATTCTTATTAAATACTTTTTTCTTTACATAGTTAAATGTGCTGACAACAAAATCACACAAAAATGATCAATGGAAATCAAATGTATCAACCCATGGAGGTCTGGATTTGGAGTCCCACTCAAAATTAAAGTGGAAAACCACACTACAGGCTGATCCAACTTTGATGTAATGTCATTATAACAAGTCAAAATGAGGCTCAGTAGTGTGTGTGGCCTCCACGTGCCTGTATGACCTCCCTACAATGCCTGGGCATGCTCCTGATGAGGTGGCGTATGGTCTCCTGAGGGATCTCCTCCCAGACCTGGACTAAAGCATCCGCCAACTCCTGGACAGTCTGCTTTCATCTGTGAAGAGCACAGGGCGCCAGTGGTGAATTTGGCAATCTTGGTGTTCTCTGGCAAATGCTAAACGTCCTGCATGGTGTTGGGCTGTAAGCACAACCCCCACCTGTGGACGTCGGGCCCTCATACCACCCTCATGGAGTCTGTTTCTGACCGTTTGAGCAGACACATGCACATTTGTGGCCTGCTGGAGGTCATTTTGCAGGGCTCTGGCAGTGCTCCTCCTGCTCCTCCTTGCACAAAGGCGGAGGTAGCGGTCCTGCTGCTGGGTTGTTGCCCTCCTACGGCCTCCTCCACGTCTCCTGATGTACTAGCCTGTCTCCTGATAGCGCCTCCATGCTCTGGACACTACGCTGACAGACACAGCAAACCTTCTTGCCACAGCTCGCATTGATGTGCCATCCTGGATGAGATGCACTACCTGAGTTGTAGACTCCGTCTCATGCTACCACTAGAGTGAAAGCACCGCCAGCATTCAAAAGTGACCAAAACATCAGCCAGGAAGCATAGGAACTGAGAAGTGGTCTGTGGTCACCACCTGCAGAACCACTCCTTTATTGGGGGTGTCTTGCTAATTGCCTATAATTTCCACCTGTTGTCTATTCCATTTGCACAACAGCATGTGACATTTATTGTCAATCAGTGTTGCTTCCTAAGTGGACAGTTTGATTTCACAGAAGTGTGATTGACTTGGAGTTACATTGTGTTGCTTAAGTGTTCCCTTTAAATTTATTGAGCAATGTATATATATCCATACACACATGCATACATATACACATATATACATACACATACCTATATAGACATACATACTTTTAAAAAGAATATACCTTTATTATTATTCCCCCCAAATCCTACCACCAATCCCCCAAATGGAGTAAACTAATAAACACTTCAGCTTTTACCTTCAATTTATACATCTTCTACACATTTTACATTCAGTCTATTTTACAGTAGTTCTTTTTTTGTTTGTTTTTAGTCCTTCCTCTATTTCTGATGTCCATCTAGTTTGATTTCGATTTGTAACTGTGCTATTAAACAAAAGTTCTGAACATACAGTGGGGCAAAAAAGTATTTAGTCAGCCACCAATTGTGCAAGTTCTCCCACTTAAAAAGATTAGAGAGGCTTGTAATTTTAATCATAGGTACACTTCAACTATGACAGACAAAATGAGAAAAAAAATCCAGACAATCACATTGTAGGATTTTTTATGAATTTATTTGCAAATTATGGTGGAAAATAAGTATTTGGTCAATAACAAAAGTTTATCTCAATACTTTGTTATATACCCTTTGTTGGCAATGACAGAGGTCAAACGTTTTCTGTAAGTCTTCACAAGGTTTTCACACACTGTTGCTGGTATTTTGGCCCATTCCTCCATGCAGATCTCCTCTAGAGCAGTGATGTTTTGGGGCTGTTGCTGGGCAACACGGACTTTCAAATCACTCCAAAGATTTTCTATGGGGTTGAGATCTGGAGACTGGCTAGGCCACTCCAGGACCTTGAAATGCTTCTTACGAAGCCACTCCTTCGTTGCCCGGGCGGTGTGTTTGGGATCATTGTCATGCTGAAAGACCCAGCCACGTTTCATCTTCAATGCCCTTGTTGATGGAAGGAGGTTTTCACTCAAAATCTCACGATACATGGCCCCATTCATTCTTTCCTTTACACGGATCAGTCGTCCTGGTCCATTTGCAGAAAAACAGCCCCAAAGCATGATGTTTCCACCCCCATGCTTCACAGTAGGTATGGTGTTCTTTGGATGCAACTCAGCATTCTTTGTCCTCCAAACACGACGAGTTGAGTTTTTACCAAAAAGTTATATTTTGGTTTCATCTGACCATATGACATTCTCCCAATCTTCTTCTGGATCATCCAAATGCTCTCTAGCAAATTTCAGACGGGCCTGGACATGTACTGGCTTAAGCAGGGGGACACGTCTGGCACTGCAGGATTTGAGTCCCTGGCGGCGTAGTGTGTTACTGATGGTAGGCTTTGTCACTTTGGTCCCAGCTCTCTGCAGGTCATTCACTAGGTCCCCCCGTGTGGTTTTGGGATTTTTGCTCACCGTTCTTGTGATCATTTTGACCCCACGGGGTGAGATCTTGCGTGGAGCCCCAGATCATTATCAGTGGTCTTGTATGTCTTCTATTTCCTAATAATTGCTCCCACAGTTGATTTCTTCAAACCAAGCTGCTTACCTATTGCAGATTCAGTCTTCCCAGCCTGGTGCAGGTCTACAATTTGACAGCTCTTTGGTCTTGGCCATAGTGGAGTTTGGAGTGTGACTGTTTGAGGTTGTGGACAAGTTTCTTTTATACTGATAACAAGTTCAAACAGGTGCCATTAAAACAGGTAACGAGTGGAGAACAGAGTAGCCTCTTAAAGAAGAAGTTACAGGTCTGTGAGAGACAGAAATCTTGCTTGTTTGTAGGTGACCAAATACTTATTTTCCACCATAATTTGCAAATAAATTCATAAAAAATCCTACAATGTTTTTTTCTGGATTTTTTTCTTCTCATTTTGTCTGTCATAGTTGAAGTGTACCTATGATGAAAATTACAGGCCTCATCTTTTTAAGTGGGAGAACTTGCACAATTGGTGGCTGACTAAATACTTTTTTGCCCCACTGTATATACATTTTACAGACCCCGTATGTTCTACATGTTTTATCTTGCTATTAGTCCCACCCTTCAGCTCCATTCAACCTCTCCCATCTATCTCTCAACATCATCCATTTTGAATTTCAATTTGCCATATATTTTTCAACTCTGCTGTGATGCTTCACAAACGACTTGAACCTTTCTATTCTCATAGCTTCTACAGATTGTAAATTAAAAATAAACATTTTTTTCTAAAATAATAATTATATTATTGATTGATTGACTATGGCTTTTCAAATCACCCAGTATTGCTGTCTGCAGCGTTAGTTCTAGGCAAATGTTGCAATTCTTCAGCCATTCCTGGACCTGTGACCAAAAACGAGCTACAAATGGACAATACCAAAATAAATGATCTAATGACTCTGCCTCCTCATAGCAGAATCTGCAGAGCTGGGAAGATTGTATCCCCCATATATATAACATTATAATTCATTGCAAGAATTTTGTTTAGTAATTTACATTTTAAAATTCGAAGTTTTGCATCCGGCGTTGTTTTGCGTATCAATTCATAATAGGGGCGGCAGGGTAGCCTAGTGGTTAGAGTGTTGGACTTGTAACTGAAAGGTTGCAAGTTCAAATCCCCGAGCTGACAAGGTACAAATCTGTCGTTCTGCCCCTGAACAGGCAGTTAACCCACTGTTTCTAGGCCGTCTTTGAAAATAAGAATTTGTTCTTAACTGACTTGCCTAGTTAAATAAAGGTAAAATAAAAATCAATTCATAAACCATGTGTCATGGAATGGGTACATCGAAAATCTCTTCCCAACTATTTAGCCATTTATATGGCACAGCTGTCATATTTTCAGTCTTTGTCCAGCTGAATGTGTCTTAAAGCCATTATTTTGCTAGACAAGCTATGTTTACTTTTAAGAGGATATAGAGAACTTTTATTTCTGGGTTTTCTTGAGCCTTAAAGGGTCCCCTAAATTGACAGATTTGCCGCTAGGCCTCTCCAAGCGGATCCTAATGAATCAAACCGGGGCTTGAATACAGAACCATATGACTGTTATGCCAAAAAAGCAGAACCTCTTGACGTCACGTTCCAGAAACTTCCGAATTTTGGCCATACTGACCAATACTTTATTAAAATAGTTATTAATTTCACATGTCATATGTATGTTAATGTCCATTTAAAAAAAAAAAAAAAGCTTATTTGTTTAAATGTTGAAACTGACAAATTGTGTTAATATTTGAATTTAATGAACATATTTAATGAATGTTTAGAATCAAAGGTTCATGTAGCTTTGTGGGGATCTGACCAAATTCACGTAGAAATTAAAGTTATTAATCGGTCATTCTGATTAAAAAGCAAGTATGATAAGCAGTATTCAGTTGTATTTTGTGTTTTTTCTATGCATCCCGTTCTTAAATATTCAGGTTGAAATATTTGTGAAAATAAATGAGAACACTGTATACCAAAGGTGACAGTGCAGTTAAGCACCATAAATTTAATTTTTCCATAATCTTTTAAAACTTGAATTTAGCAGGAGGAACATTGGTGAGCTCGTTTTGCATGACCGGTCCCCCGGCTGTTGCACAGATGGGAGGAATTTACACTCGATTACCAATTTAGGAGCCTGGCAGGGAACACTGAATGCCCCACCGAAACCGACGGTGAGGCCGTCTAGGGATGGAGTCTAAAACTAAACAACAAAACGCACGTGGTGCATACAAACTTCTGAAAGATCTTATTAATACTACATGCTACCTAGATATTTTGTGGCAATGATGAGAATGCCAGCTCATCAAACAGGGGCAACTAAACTCAGCAAATAAAGAAACGTCCCTTTTTCAGGACCCTGTCTTTTAAAGATAATTCGTAAAAATCCAAATAACTTCACAGATCTTCATTGTAAAGGGTTTAAACACTGTTTCCCATGCTTGTTCAATGAACCATAAACAATTAATGAACATGCACCTGTGGAATTATTAATTATTATTATTATTATTATTATTATTATTATTAAGACACTAACAGCTTACAGATGGTAGGCAGTTAAGGTTACAGTTATGAAACTTAGGACACTAAAGAGGCCTTTCTACTGACTCTGAAAAACACCAAAAGAAAGATGCCCAGGGTCCCTGCTCATCTGCGTGAACGTGCCTTAGGCATGCTGCAAGGAGGCATGAGGACTGCACATGTGGCCAGGGCAATAAATTGCAATGTCCGTACTGTGAGACGCCTAACACAGCGCTACAGGGAGACAGGATGGACAGCTGATTGTCCTCGCAGTGGCAGACCACGTGTAACAACACCTGCACAGGATCAGTATTTTCGAACATCACACCTGCGGGACAGGTACAGGATGGCAACAACAGCTTGAGTTACACCAGGAACGCACAATCCCTCCATCAGTGCTCAAACTGTCTGCAATCAGCTGAGAGAGACTTGACTGAGGGCTTGTAGGCCTGTTGTCTGGTGAGGACCTGCCTTACATCACCAGCAACAACATCGCCTATGGGCACAAACCCACTGTCGCTGGACCAGACAGGACTGGCAAAAAGTGCTCTTCACTGACGAATTGCGGTTTTGTCTCACCAGAGGTGATGGTCAAATTTGCGTTTATCGTTGAAGGAATGAGCTTTACACCGAGGCCTGTACTCTGGTGCGGGATCGATTTGGAGGTGGAGGGTCCGTCATGGTCTGGGGCGGTGTGTCACAGCATCATCGGACTGAGCTTGTTGTCATTGCAGGCAATCTCAACACTGTGCGTTACAGGGAAGACATCCTCCTCTCTCATGTTGTACCCTTCCTGCAAGCTCACCATGACATGACCCTCCAGCATGACAATGCCACGAGCCATACTGCTCGTTCTGTGCATGATTTCCTGCAAGACAGGAATGTCAGTGTTCTGCCATGGCCAGCGAAGAGCCCGGATCCCAATCCTATTGAGCACGTCTGGGGCCTGTTGGATCGGAGGGTGAGGGCTAGGGCCATTCCCCCCAGAAACGTCCAGGAACTTGTAGGTGCCTTGGTGGAAGAGTGGGGTAACATCTCACAGCAAGGACGGGCAAATCTGGTGCAGTCCATGAGGAGGCGATGTACTGCAGCTGGTGGCCACACCAGATACTGACTGTTACTTTGGATTTTGACCCCACCTTTGTTCAGACACATTATTCCATTTATGTTAGTCACATGTCTGTGGAACTTGTTCAGTTTGTCTGTTGTTGAATCTTGTTATGTTCATACAAATATTTACAAATGTTAAGTTTGCTGAAAATAAACGCAGTTAACAGTGATAGGACGTTTCTTTTTTTGCTGAGTTTATGTGGAACTAATACATGCCTTTGCTGAATTAATTTTTATAGTTAGCAACCCATTGAGACGCCACCCTGTTTGCTTTTTGCTCATGGCCTAGGGTGGAATTTTCTATTAAACTGATGCGCTCTTCCGTGTTCTGCAGAACAAAGTGATGGATATGGGTCTCTGCCTTACCTGTATCAGCGACACAATGAAAAGCACTGGAACGGCAGCGACAAGACTTTATTACACTGAACAAAAATATAAATGCAACATGTAAAGTGTTGGTTCCATGTTTCGTGAGCTGAAATAAAAAATCCCATAAATGTTCCATCTTCACACATTTGTTAACATCCCTTTTTGTGAGCATTTCTCCTATGCCAAGATAATCCATCCACAGGTGTGGCATATCAAGAAGCTGATTAAACCGCATGATCATGACACAGGTGCACCTTTTGCTGAGGACAATAAAAGGCTGCTTTAAAATGTGCAGTTTTGTCACACAATGCCACAGATGTCTCAAGTTTTATTTAATTTCTTTATTTAACCTTTAACTAGGCAAGTCAGTTAGGAACACATTCTTATTTACAATGACGGCCTGGCAAAAGGCCAGCGGGGATAAAAAATAAATAAAAACAATTTAGGACAAAACACACATTACGATAAGCAAGACAACACTACATAAAGGGAGAGCTAAGAACAACATAGCAAGGCAGCAACACATGAGAACACAGCATGGTAGCAACACAACATGGTAGCAACACAGCATGACAATAACATGGAAGCAACAAAACATGACAGCATCATAATATGGTTCAAACATTATTGGGCACAGACACACAGATGTGTGTGCTTTGGGGACCTTTAACAGAATGTGACTGGCAGAACGGGTGTTGTGTGTGAGGGATGAGGGCTGCAATAGATATCTCAGATAAGGGGGAGTAAGGCCTAAGAGGGTTTTATAAATAAGCATCAACCAGTGGGTCTTGTGGCAGTGATGACCAGTTTACAGAGGAGTATAGAGTGTAGTGATGTGTCCTATAAGGAGCATTGGTGGCAAATCTGATGGCCGAATGGTAAAGAACATCTAGCCGCTCGAGAGCACCCTTACCTGCCGATCTATAAATTATGTCTAGCATAATCTAGCATGGGTAGGATGGTCATCTGAATCAGGGTTAGTTTGGCAGTTGGGGGTGAAAGAGGAGCGATTACGATAGAGGAAAAGAAGTCTATATTTAACCTTAGCCTGCAGCTTTGATATGTGCTGAGAGAAGGACAGTGTACCATCTAGCCATACTCCCAAGTACATGTATTAGGTGACTACCTCAAGCTCTAAACCCTCAGAGGTAGTAATCCCACCTGTGGGGAGAGGGGCATTCTTCTTACCAAATCACATGACCTTTGTTTTGGAGGTGTTCAGAACAAGGTTAAAGGCAGAGAAAGCTTGTTGGACACTAAGAAAGCTTTGTTGTAGAGGATTTAACACAAAATCCAGGGAGGGGCCAGCTGAGTATAAGACTATCATTTGCATATACATGGATGAGAGAGCTTCCTACTGCCTTGGCTATGTTGTTTATGTAAATTGAGAAGAGTGTAGGGCCTAGGATTGAGTCTTGGGGTACTCCCTTGGTGATAGGCAGTGGCTGAGACAGCAGATTTTCTGACTTTATACACTGCACTCTTTGAGAGAGGTAGTTAGCAAACCAGGCCAAAGACCCCTCAGAGACACTAATACTCCTTAGCCGACCCAAAAGAATGGAATGGTCTACTGTATCAAAAGCTTTGGCCAAGCCAATAAAAATAGCACAAGATTGCTTAGAGTCAAGGGCAATGGTGACATCATTGAGAACCTTTAAGGTTGCAGTGACACATCCATAACCTGAGCGGAAACCAGATTGCATACCAGAGAGAATACTATAGACATCAAGAAATCCAGTCAGTTTTTCCAACACTTTTGATAAACAGGGCAAAATAGAAATAGGCCTATAACAGTTAGGATCAGCTTGCTCTCCCCCTTTAAATAAAGGACGAACCGTGGCTGCCTTCCAAGCAATGGGAATATCCCCAAAGAGGAGAGACAGGTTAAAAAGGTCAGAGATAAGCAATGATATGGGCAGCAACCTTAAAGAAGAAAGGGTCTAAACCATCTGACCCAGACGTTTTTTGGGGGTCAAGTTTAAGGAGCTCCTTTAGCACCTCGGACTCAGTGGCCGCCTGCAGGGAGAAGCTGTGTTGCGGGGCAGGGGAAAAAGAGGGAGGAGCATCAGGGCTAGTTGCATTAGACGGGGAGATGAGGAAGTGTTGGATGGGCAAGGAGTCATGGCTGAGCCTATAGGAATCCTGATTTAATGAAGTGGTGATTAAAGAGCTCAGCCATGTGCTTCTTATCAGTAACAACCACATCGTCAACATTAAGGGACATTGGCAGCTGTGAGGAGGAGGGTTTACTGTCCAGGTCTTTGACTGTTTTCCAGAACTTATTGGGCTTAGACCCACAGAGAGAGAACTGCTCCTTAAATTAACTATCTTTGGCCTTCCAGATAGCCTGAGTGCACTTATTTCTCATTTGCTTGAATGAGAGCCAGTCAGCCTGAGTATGTGTGTGCCGAGCCTTTCGCCAAATGCAATTCTTGATGGGAGCGTGTTTGTTAACAATACCACTGAAAATATAAAAAAATATTGTCCAAGCGTCTTCGACAGAGGGGATCAAGGTGTTCTATACCATTTTACAGAGATCAGTTCATGAAGGAAGGATTGTTCATTAAAGTTTTTTAGCAAGCGTCTATGACAAATCAGGACAGGTTGTTTCACTGAGCAGCCATTTTGAACACAGGCTGAAAAACAGTGATCACTAAGGTCATTACAGAAAACACCAGACTGATACCTATCAGGATTATTTGTGAGGATAACATCGAGGAGAGTAGCCTTCTCTGGGTGTTTGGAGTCATTCGTTGTGGGATTGGTAATAATTTGAGAAAGATTTAGGGAGTCCCATTGCTTTAGGACTTGGTTAGTTGGTTTAAGCATGTCCCAGTTTAGGTCACCTAGCAGGACAAATTCAGACTTAGTGTAAGGGGCCAGGAGTGAGCTTAGGGCAGGTAGGGTACAGGCCGGTGCTGATGGAGGGCGATAGCACCCAGCTACAGTCAACAAAGAGCTATTTGAAAGTTGAATGCTTAAAACCAACAAATCAAATTGTTTGGGGACAGACTTGGTGGAGACAACTGAGCACTGAAGGTGATCCTTGGTGAAGATTGCCACTCCCCCACCTTTGGAAGACTTTCTTGCCAAAAAAGGTTATAACTAGAAAGGTTAACATCAGTATTCAAAACACTCTTCCTTAACCACATCTCAGTAATGACAAACACATCTGGATTGGAGCTGTGAACCCACACTTTCAATTGATCAATTTTAGGTAATAAGCTTCCAGTGTTAACGTGCAGAAAACCCAGGCTTTTACAAGAGCAGAAATCAGTGAAGCAGATATCAGAGCACAAGTCAGAATTGGGGCTAGCAACAGTAGATGGGCCAGGGTGTACATGCACATTTCCAGATATCATCAGCAGTAATACAATCAAGGCATGGCAGAGGACAGGGAGAGCTCTGCTGTGTTGATTTATGACATTTGAATGTGCATTAGATGGCAACAAGATCATATTACAGTACAGCAATTTCATCAGGTAACATGAATACAAAACCGGCGAGAGGTGGTTAGAATAGGATGGTAACCAAGAGATTCTCGAGTGTTGGAACAAACAGTCTGTCTCACTGTTGGGTCAACAAGAAAGTTCATAGTCAACAAAGCATGCAGAAAGCATGCAGGAGTCATATGGCAAAATGCACAAGAAACATTTTTAATATAAAACGACTTGGGGCTAGCCATTGTAAGTTCAGAGTCACTCGCCCCAACAGTGCTTGTGTGCTGGTGGCGAGTGAAAGCTCAGGAGAGAGGGGGGAGTGTGGTGGGGGTACCTGTGCCAGACGGGGAGACAGTCCAGGGCAGACGGTGAACAGATCACCAGGTGGAATCCAAGCAGCAGCACAACAGGCAACGGGAGTAGGTGTCACACCCACTTGGGAGAAGCTTTTATTTCTGGAGACAGATTTCTTGTAGAAAATGCCAGTGGATGGTCTCTGAACAGCGGGAGGGGGCTTCAAAGGCCTCTGGATTTGGATGGGGCAGGCTGCGAGAGACTCCTAGCACTTGTTGGGCCCAAAGGCCTCTACACCTCTTACTTCACACCTCAGTACTAATTTAAGTTGTATCTTGTCTGTTCAAGCCAACCTGGAAGTCTTAACTCAGCATTCGGGCCCCATAAAGTAAAATATATCATTGTAATGTACTTTATTTTTCATTTTTCTTCTTCTTGGCTTTCAAAATAACATCAGACCAAACACTACCCACTCAGTTCCAGGTTGGATGGTGTCCTCAGGAGTGTGCAGGGATTTCCACCAGAGCTGTTGTCAGAGAATTGAATGCTAATTTCTCTACCATAAGCTGCCGCCAACGTCGTTTTAGAGAATTTGGCAGTATGTCCAGCTGGCCTCACAACCGCAGACCACGTGTAACCATGCCAGCCCAGGACCTCCACATCCGGCTTCTTCACCTGTCGGATCTTCTGAGGGAGGGTGCTGAGGAGTATTTCTGTCCAAAATAAAGCCCTTTCGTGGGGAAAAACAAATTCTGATTGGCTGGGCCTGGCTCTCCAGTCGGTGGGCTTGGCTGCCAAGTGCTATGCTCTGCAAGGCCCACCCATGGCTGCATCACTGCCCAGTCATGTGAACTCCATAGATTAAGGCCAAATAAATGTATTTCAATTGACTGATTTCCTTATATGAACTGCAACACAGTAAAATCTTTGAAATTGTTGCATTTATTTTTGTTCAGTATAGTTTCTTTATTATTTTTTATTTATTTTGCCTTTATTTAACCAGGTAGGCCAGTTGAGAACAAGTTCTCATTTACAACTGCGATCTGGCCAAGATAAAGTGACAAAAACAACACAGAGTTACACATGAGATAAACAATCGTACAGTCAATAACACAATAGAAAAATCTGTATATAGTGTGTGCAAATGAAATAAGGAGGTAAGGCAACAAATATGCCAATAGTGGCGAAGTAATTACAATTTAGCAATTTACTCTGGAGTGAGATATGTGCAGATCAGGATGTGCAAGTAGAAATACTGATGTGCAAAAGAGCAGAAAAACAAATATGGGGATGAGGTAAGTAGTTGGTTGGTTGGATGGGCTATTTACAGACGGGCTGTGTACAGCTGCAGCGATCGGTAAGCTGCCCTGACAGCAGACGCTTAAAGTTAGTGAGGGAGATATAAATCTCCAACTTTGATTGCAATTTATTCCAGTCATTGGCAGCAGAGAACTGGAAGGAAAGGCGGCCAAATGAGGTGTTGGCTTTGGGGATGACCTGTGAAATATACCTGCTGGAGCGCGTGCTACGGGTGGGTGTTGCTATGGAGACCAGTGAGTTGAGATAAGGCGGAGCTTTACCTAGCAAAGACTTATAGATAACCTGGAGCCAGTAGGCTTGGCGACGAATATGTAGCGAGGAGCCAACAAGAGCATACAGGTCGAAGTAATGGGAAGTATATGGGGCTTTGGTGGAAAAACGGATGGCACTGTGATAGACTGCATCCAATTTGCTGAGTAGAGTGTTGGAGGCTATTTTGTAAATTACGTCACTGAAGTCAAAGATCGTCAGGATAGTAAGTTTTACGAGGGTATGTTTGGCAGCATGAGTGAAGGAGGCTTTGTTTGCGAAATAGGAAATCGATTCTAGATTTAACTTTGGATTGGAGATGCTTAATGTGAGTCTGGAAGGAGAGTTTACAGTCTAACCAGACACCTAGGTGTTTATAGTTGTCCACATATTCTAAGTCGTAACCGTCCAGGGTAGTGATGCTAGTCAGGTGGGCGGGTGCGGGCAGCGTTCAAGAGCATGCATTTCATTTTACTAGTATTTAAGAGCAGTTGGAGGCCACGGAAGGAGTGTTGTATGGCGTTGAATCTCGTTTGGAGGTTTGTTAACACAGTGTCCAAAGAAGGGCCAGATGTATACGGAATGGTGTCTTCGACGTAGAGGTGGATAAAAGAATCACCCGCAGCAAGAGGGAGATCATTGATTTAAACAGAGAAAAGAGTCGGCCGAGAATTGAACTCTGTGGCACCCCCATAGAGACTGCCAGAGGTCTGGACAACATGCCCTCCGATTTGACACACTGAACTCTATCTGAGAAGTAGTTAGTGAACCAGGCGAGGCAGTCATTAGAGAAACCAAGGCTGTTGAGTCTGCCGATAAGAATACTGTGATTGACAAGAGTCGAAAGCCTTGGCCAGGTCGATGAAGATGGCTGCACAGTACTGTCTTTTATCGATGGTGGTTATGATATCGTTTAGGACCTTGAGCGTGGATGAGGTGCGCCCGTGACCAGCTCGGAAACCAGATTGCATAGCGGAGAAGGTACTGTGGGATTTGAAATGGTTGGTGATTTGTTTGTTCACTTGGCTTTCAAAGACTTTAGAAAGGCAGGGCAGGATGGATATAGGTCTGTAACAGGTTGGGTCTAGAGTGTCTCCCCCTTTGAAGAGGGGGATGACCGCAGCCGCTTTCCAATCTTTAGGAATCTCAGACGATAAGAAAGAGGTTGAACAGACTAGTAATAGGGGTTGCAACAATGGCGGCGGATAATTTTAGGAAGAGAGGGTCCAGATTGTCTAGCCCAGCTGATTTATAGGATTCCAGATTTTGCAGCTCTTACAGCTGTCTGGATTTGGGTGAAGGAGAAGCGGTGGGGGAAATTTGCAGAATGCAAATTTCTGTTTGAAAAAGCTAGCCTTAGCTTTCCTAACTGACTGTGTGTATTGGTTCCTGGCTTCCCTGAAAAGTTGCATATCGTGGGGACTATTCACAGCTAGTGCAGTGTCTTTACTATCATTAAATTGAAGACAGTTTTATCAAAGATTCCCTGTAATTAGTATAATGCGATCAAAGTAATTAATCGTGTACCTGTAATTAACTAGGAAATAGGGGCACCAAGGAAAGCATTCCGATTACAAAGTTATAATTTCCCAATATAACCTTTCAGATATTTTCATATCTGATCAATAAATAGTCTTCTGATTAATGATTTATTTATTTTACTTCACGTTAGTCTCATTCCAAACGTCTTAAATTGTTGGTTATCTGCACGAATCCAGTCTTCAATATGAGTCATCCATACATCAATTGCCTTAAATCATTTATTTATTACTAGCTAAGTAATTCACAGAAATGCATAAACAAACAGTAAATATGGTAACATGAAATGATAGAATGTGCCCTAGTGGGCTGAACCGGCATGGCAGCTTGTTAGGCAAAGGGGCAACAGAGTTAATTATAACAATTAAAATGCTAATCCCTTACACATGAACGCTCACTCATTCGGGAACAATTGCAATCAATCAATATATTTACGCTCAGTGTGTCGTCTTGATCGCTGGTGAAAAGTTAATTTATTTTGCAGAATTGTCCGTCTCTCTCGTTGTGGTTAGAGGGGATTGTTCAGAGTGACATTCGTTATAGAATGGATGTTTCGGTGGTTGTCGTTCTTCGCGTTCAATGATGCCAAATTCCTAGCTGCAGACTAGTAATCAATATCAAAGACTTGTTCTTATTCTGTCGGTATCGATAGTCTAAGAGTTTAACCACGTGGTATGGTTAAAAAGATTCAGCAATGGTCTGCAACCTTTAGTCCCCCTCCTTATGGAGAAAAACATGGTCTACTGATAATTTCTCAATGTGGGGTTTTATTCAGAATGGCAGAAGAGGGCTGTCTCAGGATGTCTGGCCCTAACTGGGCTCAGGGGCGGTCCTCTGATTTAGTTCAAATCAAAAGGGAATTGTATTTTTCTTCATTAAACAGTCCACAATCATATTTCACCATTATTCAAAAAGTATCATCCTCACTCATTCATCTTATACAACAATTAGATGTAAACCTCATATCTGAGGCTATTATATAAACAGCGGTATGGTAATGTGGCCACACCGTCTCTTTTGAGCTTCCCAAGTTGTGACAAACGCACCAGTTCGTAGCTGGATTCTTCACCGATCTTTTACACTTTCTCTGGAACATGAAATTTGTTCGTTTTACACTTTCTCTGGAACATGAAATTTGTTCGTACCTCACGTTCTGTGAGGTGGAAGAATTTCCTTTGTCTCCATGAAAACTACTCTCTATAACTGTGTGTCCTTGAGGCAGGTTCTTCCTTAGGAATTCTCGATCTCACTCTGCCCACAGCAGTCTGGTTGTAGAAGCAGAGAGCGGGGGATGGTGCTCGCTGTACTCAGAGGGCAACATCATGACAGGGGCATGCTTATTTAAGATGGTGAGGAAAGCACTTTTAAAGAACCACCGGGCATCCTCAACTAACGGGATGAGGTCAATATCCTTCCAGGATACCCAGACCAGCTCGCTTAGAAAAGGCCTGCTCGCAGAAGTGCTTTAGGGAGCGTTTGACAGTAATGAGGGGTGGTCGTTTGACCGCGGACCCATAACGGATACATAACGGTGGCAGTGATCTCTGAGATCCTGGTTGAAAACAACAGAGGGCGATTTAGAGGGCAAGTTGGTCAGGATGATATCTCGGTGCCCGTGTTTACGGATTTGGGGTTATACCTGGTAGGTTCCTTGATCATTTGTTTGAGATTGAGGGAATCTATCTTAGATTGTAGGATGGCCGGGGTGTTAAGCATATCCCAATTTAGGTCACCTAGCAGTACGAACTCAGACGATAGATGGGGGTAATCAATTCACATATGGTGTCCAGGGCACAGCTGGGAGCTGAGGGGGGTCTAGGACAAACGGCAACAGTGAGGGACTTATTTCTGGAGAGATGGATATTTAAAAGTAGAAGCTCGAACTGTTTGGGCATAGACCTGGATGGTATGACAGAACTCTGCAGGTTATCTCTACAGTAGATTGCAATTCCGCCCCCTTTAGCAGTTCTGTCTTGACGGAAAATGTTGTAATTGGAGATGAACATTTCAGAATTTTTTGTGGCATTCCTAAACCAGGATTCAGACACGGCTAGGACATCAGGGTTGGCGGAGTGTGCTAAAGCAGTGAATAAAGCAAACTTAGGGAGGAGGCTTCTGATGTTAACATGCATGAACCCAAGGCTTTTACGGTTGCAGAAGTCAACAAATGAGAGCACCTGAGGACACAAAGGGCCTGGGTTAACCTCTACATCACCAGAGGAACAGAGGAGGAGTGGGATGAGGGTACAGCTAAAGGCTATAAGAACTGGTCATCTAGTACTTTGGGAACAGAGTATAAAAGGAGCAGATTTCTGGGCGTGGTAGGATAGATTCAGGGCATAGTGTACAGACAAGGGTATGGTAGGGTGCGATTACAGTGGGGGTAAACCTAGGCATTGAGTGACGATGAGAGAGGTTGCATCTCAGTTAAGCTCAGTGCGGTCTCCGCATGTGTGGGGGGTGGGACAAGGGGGCTATCTAAGGCATGTTGAGCAGGACTCGGGGCTCCGCAGTAAAATTTAACAATGAGAGCTGCCCTAAACAACAGTATACAAGTCATATTGACATTAGAGAAAGGCATAAAGCAATCACAAGTGTTGATTGGGAGAGCTAAGACAACAACGGGTGAGACAACAACGGGTAAACAGCTAGGACAACAACGGGAAATGCCGATGAATGGGCAGAGAGGGTCCGTTTGCTACACACAGGGCCTGAGTTCGAGGTTGGGGCAGACAGATTAACAAAATGAAGTACTGTGTTAATGAACAGTCCAGCAGGCATCAGCTGTGTAGCCGAGTGATCATAGGGTCCAATGAGCAGCAATAGATGAAACAGGGAGCCGTTCGGTAGTCGATTACTACGCTAGTCGAGTGGGAGACACGGCATTCAGGAAGCTAGCAGGCCGGGGCTAGCAGATGGATCATCAACATCCACGATGCAGAGGTCGGTTGAGAGCACGTCGCCTGAGTTACGTCAGCAGACCAGCAGACCAGTCGTGATGGATCGGCGGGGCTCCGTGTCGACAAAGGGTCCAGGCCAATTGGTAAGAGAGGTATTGTTATTGGTGTAGTTATTTTGCTAGCCGGGAGATGGGCCTAGCTCGAGGCTAGCTCGAGGCTGACTGGTGAATGCTTCTGGACAAGGATGTTAGCCACTCGGTAGCAACTAGCTAGCTGCGAAGATCCGGTGTAATGTTCCAGAGCTTGCGGCAGGAATCCTATGATGTAATGGAAAGAAGCAGTCCGATAAGCTTAGGGCTGGTATCGCGCTGTGCAGACTGTCGGGTACTACCCGGGCTAAAGCGGCTGGGCTATTGTCACGAGAATTTTCAATCCCAATGATGATAACTAAACAATTATTTGAGCTTTGACCAATCCCCAAGGTTTGTAAGACCCTGGGTTTAATAATAATTAGGCAAAGACTCAGCTTCTGCAAAAGGTTTGTAAGCTTTATTCAGAAAATGTTCTAAAGTCAACCAAAAATTGAACAGTCTTTATAACCCCCTCTACACACACACACACACACACACACACACACACACACACACACACACACACACACACACAGACACACAGACACACACACAGACAGGTTAATCACTTTTCTACCAGCCTTGGCAATTTCTCGCCGTTCCTTTCCTCCCCAGATAAGAGGGACCTTGGAAGGAGCCTCTTTCCTGTTGTCCTTTGTTCTCTCAACTCTCACAACACTACATAGCAACACAATGGTCTAGTCACACATATTATGGAATTATGACTGCTAACACATTTCATACAATTATATGATTTCAGGGTGGAATCCTTTAGTTATTACTTTAAACACATAAATTCCCTTATTAACTATCCGGACTAAAGCGGCTGGAGTCCGAGCTAAAGGTAAAGACCGCTAGCAGAGGCTAACAATGACTAAATAGCTAGTAGCTAATTAGCTGGCTAGCTGCTGATGGAGGTTCCAGTTTTAAGATCTAAAAAAAATAGCAGATCCGTACCATATTGGGTGAGGTGGGTTGCAGGAAGGTATATTTAAAATTGAAAATGGAAAACAAAGATTAGAATATAATGAAATGTATACAAACAAAAAGAAAAAGACAATATTTACATGGGACGAAAACAAATACGTATTACTGCTGCGCCATCTTGGATCTTGGAGATGATTCGAGCAGAAATGCATTGAACTGGGCCTGGCAGAAAGCAAAACTTGTAAAAACAGCTCATCAGAGTAGAGAGGGTGCGAATCTACTACAACATACTGGACAATATGAACCCGGTCAAGAACCGAGGTAAAGTAGGTTTTATATCTGACATTTAACAGACATTTGCCGTTAGCCTATTTAAAGGTTGACAACCATTTCCATTCCTCTCTGATTACTACTGTTGGATTCGAAATGTTGAACATTGAGATATTAAAGACATGATAGATCAGACACATAGTATATTAAGGAGTGAGATCTGTAGAAAGACAGAGTGGCTGTGGAATGTGCTGGGTGGACGGGAGGAAATCAAATGATTTCTATAGGGGAGACAGATGGACATCTGTGGACTAGGCAAAGGAGGGGTTGAAGTCAGGAGGTGAGGTCAGATCCCCTGAAGGGAGTAATAAAGGTTTACTACCCCTTTCCTGTGGAACCATAAGATATAAGGATTGGAGAGAAGGAAGAGTGTCTTAAGGGGGATATATATACCTGTGATGGTGAGAAATGTTTGGTTGTCTGAATTACAGCTGTACAGATCCTTTGGGAATAATTAAACTTGGTTAAAGCTTATCTAGTGTCCGTGAGTTATTTACTCTGAAAAATAAGAACCTAACACTACGAAGGATCTTTCACGAGCACATTTCGTTTGTTAGGGACCAGACAGATAAAGTCAAGTGTTGATTTGATAGAAATAATCAAATCATATAAAAATACATTTAAATCTCTTGTGCATAATCACTTTTTCATTGATTGTCATAGAAAGATCAGCACAAGTGCAAATTGTTCTGAAAACATCTGGCGTACTTTTACAACCTTTGATTTGCATCAAAAGTCGTGGTGATATGATAGAAATAATCAGGTTATATAAAATTGCATTTTAATCTCTTATCCTCAATACAAAACAAGCAAAATAATATACAGTATCAATAAAAGGTTTGGACATTCTTTTTTTCTGCATTGTAGAATATTACATCAAAAGTATGAAATAACACATATGGTATCTTGTAGCAACCAAAAAAAAGTGTAAAATAAATCAAAATAAATGTATATTGTAGATTCTTCAAAGTAGCCACCCTTTGCCTTGATGACAGCTTTGCACACTCTTGACATTCTCTCAACCAGCGTCATGAGGAATGCTTTTCCAACAGTCTTGAAAGAGTTCTCACATATGCTGAGCACAGTCGTATTCCTGGTCGTAATGCTGGTGAGTTATCATCGCTCTGATATCCAAAAGTTCATCCCGGCTGTAAGTAATAACACAAAATGGCCTAATAATGTAAGAAATAACACATAAAAATACAAAATACTGCAAAGTTGCCTAGGGGCTAGAAGCACAGCTGCCCTCTCTATTCGCACCATTTTTTTTAACTTGATGGAGTTCCAATATATGCTGAGCACTTGTTGGCTGCTTTTCCTTCACTTTGCGGTCCAACTCATCCCAAACCATCTCAATTGGTTTGAGATCGGGAGATTTTGGCCAGGTCATCTGATGCAGCACTCCATCACTCTCCTTCTTGGTCAAATAGCCCATACACAGCCTGAAGGTGTGTTGGGTCATTGTCCTGTTGAAAAACAAATGATTGTCAAACTAAGTGCGAACCAGATGGGATGGCGCATCGCTGCAGAATGCTGTGGTAGCCATGCTGGTTAAAGTGTGCCTTGAATTCTAAATAAATCACAGACAGTGTCACCAGCAAAGCACCCCCACACCATTACACCTCCTCCTCCATTCTTCATGGTGGGAACCACACATGTGGAGATCATCCGTTCACCTACTCTGCGTCTCACAAAGACACGGTGGTTGGAACCAAAAATCTAAAATTTGGACTCATCAGACCAAAGGACAGATTTCCACCGGTCTAATGTCCATTGCTCGTGTTTCTTGGGTCAAGCAAGTCTCTTCTTATTATTGGTTTCTTTTAGTAGTGGTTTCGTTGCAGCAATTCGACCATAAATACCTGATTCACGCAGTCTCCTCTGAACAGTTGATGTAGAGACGTGTCTGTTACTTGTACTCTGTATAGCATTTATTTGGGCTGCAATTTCCGAGGCTGGTAACTCTAATGAACTTATCCTCTGCAGCAAAGGTAACTCTGGGTCATCCTTTCCTGTGACGGTCCTCATGAGAGCCAGTTTCGTCATAGCGTTTGATGGTTTTTGCGACTGCACATAAAGAAACGTAAAAAATTATTTTAGTTTTCCGCATTGACTGACCTTCATGTCTTAAAGTAATGATGGACTGTCATTTCTATATGCTTATTTGAGCTGTTCTTGCCATAACATGGACTTGGTATTTTACTAAATAGGGCTATCTTCTGTATACCACCCCTACCTTGTCAAAACACAACTGATTGGCTCAAACGCATTAAGAAGGAAAGAAATTCCACAAATGAACTTTTAACAAGGCACACCTGTTAATTGAAATGCATTCCAGGTGACTACCTCATGAAGCTGGTTGAGAGAATGCCAAGATTGTGCAAAGCTGTCATCAAGGCAAAGGGTGGATACTTTGAAGAATCTCAAGTATAAAATATATTTTGATTTGTTTAACACTTTCTTGGTTACTACATAATTCCATATGTGTTATTTCATAGTTTTCATGTCTTCACTATTATTGTACAATGTAGGAAATAGTACAAATAAATAAAAACCCTTGATTGAGTAGATGTGCCCAAACTTTTAACTGACACTGTACATTTTGTTCCGGTTTGGGTTGTCAGAGAAACATCAAACTAAATCCAAATTATTCAAACCAGACCATCAATGGAACTGACACAAGCCATTACCACCATACATAAAGTTTCGGCTTTACAAAGGATGTTACAGAATTATCTGCCGGTGACTCTTAGATAAACACCATCAAATAGCCCTCTCTCACAGAAAATATGTAACTGGCCCTTCACATCTCTGGCCCTAATCAAACCGATTGGTTGCTAGTGACCAGGTTGCCAGGTGCCTTATCACACTGTGGAATCAGCCTATCACAGGCAGTCATCTTGGGTACCAGATCCCCAATTCCTGCCACCCCCTCTCAGTCTTCTTCAAGCAGTTGCAGAGAGAGCATCAAGCCCCTACACCTCTTCCCTGCCCAACACAACTGGACTCATTCACATACCTTGACATGTGGAATGGTGTCCGTGTATAAAGGAAGGAGGGAAATCGTATTTGTGTATATTACTGCTGGTTGTTCTGTACAATATTCGCTTTTAATTCTATACAGTTATTTGCCATTTGTTTCTACTCTATTCTGTAAGGTTCTGCATCTGTGCATTCTTTGCCTGGTGTATTAATTTGGTATGTGAATATTCGTTGCCTATATTGTCTCCTGTTACAGAACCACTACCATTCCACTTTCCATGTCTGCCAGTGTATGTCAATAAAGTATCCCTGTGTGTAACTCTGAAGTTGAATCATTCCCCATGTCCTCTGAACAGGGCCGGGGCTAGCGTGTCACAGTCCAGCAAAAATATGGAGAGCCAGGTCGCACTCTTTCAAATGGTGTGAAATTACTGGGCAAAATCGTGTGCAATTATAGGTCCCCTTGTCAGTCCAGTGCCCTGATCATTGTCTTGTTTCAAGGTATTTATGGAGACGATACTGCAAAAATAACACCTCAACCCTGAAGACCTCCACCTGGCTGCCACAAGCTTGCTCAGAACAAGCTGCAGAAGTCATGATTCATTTGGAGTAGAAAATGCTGTATCCCACATGCTTCAAGTTGCACTGGACCAGGGTTTCTGTAATGGGATTTTGTTTGTTTGGTTAATGTGAGGAGTGTGAATGATGTTTGCTGTACTAATGATTCTGATGTGCTGTTTGAAACAAGTCATGCAATTGAAACCAAGTGCCCAAATGATGGTCTAAATGCAAACCCTTAACCCAGCCATATACAGATACTGTAAGTGCGGGGTAGGTCATTGTTTCATCCATGCTGGTAGGAGGTGAAGTTTCCCCTGTCCTCTCTCTATCTGTCATGGCCCGGTATGTTGCTACTCGCCTTTGTGGGACTTTTATAGTTCATGAATTGATGTGCACATATGAACTACATGTTGTGTCTGCTACATACTGTATTTGAATAGCTGTTCTTGGAAAATGTTAAACTACTGTATGAATCTGTTGCTTTGAGGTTCTGATGCTGTAATACTAATTGTCCATTTCTTTCTGTGGACTATGGAAGAAGAGACATTTATCTTTTCAAATGTAACCAGCACAAACATGTAGTTCCACCAATATCTAGTCTAGACATCTTTCACTAATTATGTTACATATAGATAGGCACGAAATATAGTTTCAGATGATCATCAAATCAAAATCCAATTGTATTTGTCACATGCTTTGTAAACAACAGGTGTAAACTAACAGTGAAATGCTTACGGACCCTTCCCAGCAATGCAGAATGCAATAAAGACATTCAAATAATAATAGAAATGTAGAGAAAAGGCCTCCTGGGTGGCGCAGTGGTTAAGGGCCCTGTACTACAGCGCCAGCTGTGCCACCAGAGACTCTGGGTGGCACAGCTGACTAGGCAAGAGGATAGATAATAGACAGTAGCAGCAGCATACTGTATGTGATGTGTGTGTGTGTGTGTGTGTGTGTGTGTGTGTGTGTGTGTGTGTGTGTGTGTGTGTGTGTGTGTGTGTGTGTGTGTGTGTGTGTGTGTGTGTGTGTGTGTGTGTGTGTGTGTGTGTGTGTGTGTGTGTATAGAGTCAAAAAGAGTAAAAGGTCAATGCAGATAGTCCGGGTAACTATTTGGTTAATTATTTAGCAGTCTTATGTCATTGGGGTAGAAGCTGTTCAGGAGCCTTTTGGACCGGTACCAATTGCCATGCAGTAGCAGAGAGAACGCTCTATGACTTGGGTGGCTGGAGTCAATTTTTATGGTTTTCCTCTGGCACCACCTGGTGTAGAAGTCATGGATGGCAGAGAGTTCGACCCCAGTGATGTACTGGGACGTACACACTACCCTCTGTAGCGCCTTGCGGTCGGATGCTTGAGGTGGATGTCTGCTTTACCTTTTTTAATTGGGAGCATCTTGACTGGCTGCATCACTGCTTGGTATGGCTACTGCCACACACACACACACACACACACACACACACACACATCACATACAGTATGCTGCTGCTACTGTCTATGGCTACTGCCATACCAAGCGGTGATGCAGCCAGTCAAGATACTCTCAATGATGCTGCTGTTTAAATGTTTGAGGATCTGAGGGCCCATGGCAAATATTTTCAGCCTCCTGAGGGGGAAGAGGTGTTGTCGTGCCCTCTGCATGACTGTGTTGGTGTGTTTGGACCATGATAAGTCCTTAGCAATGTGGACACTGAGGAACTTCAAGCTCTCAACCTGCTCCACCATAGCCCTGTTGATGTGAATGGGGATGTGTTTGGTTTATTCTAAATATGTCTTAAGTCCCGCCGGGGAACTAATGGGACTTTTCTGTTTTTTTATATGTTGGCCACTCGGGAGATGCATTGTTCTTCTTCTGCGTTAGGCTACCAGGAAAATGGAATGTGGGGATTGGGGGGTTGACCAGGATCCTTCACTGGTATTCTGGAGATGGTTGTAGACACAACATGGACCATAGCTCCAGCCACCTCTTCCAGTCATCCACCTCTTCCAGTTCAGCTTAAGGTAGTGATTTATTAAAAATATTGAAAAATACATTTTGAAATGTTTGAGAAACTGCCCTGTCAGTGGATTATAAAATGAAGTATTGACATTCAACATTAATTGAAGAGTGGTGAAATTTCCCCAGACCCATCACGCAACTGTATACCTAAACTAATGTTGTGGACTATGATGCGCTTTGTCAAACGTCACACTGGTGTCCATTTCCTTTTCCACAAAGCTTTGAAAATTAGCAATGCGAGTGTATAGCCTAATGCAGATTTAATGCAGCCTACTGTTTGACAAATTGAGATTCAGTAGATGCGGTTGATAAATGGTTTACAGAGCTAAAACTAACTTAGAAGGTTGACGTTTTCTAGGAAGGAGACAAGGTTTTCCGGAAGATAAGAGGGTAAAGCCATGACAATAGGATTAATCATGATTTTTTTTTAACATTCTCTGCATTCTGTTGTCCTCTTCTTGATGTCAAACCTTCCTGTTTCTCCAGTTAAAGTATCTGTTTCTTCTTGAAGTGTCTTTCCCGTATGTTTTTAGAATATTTTACACTTGTTTTGATGTTTCTATGACAAACAATGAAAAAGTGAATGAATTGAATTGAATTGCGAACGAGATTTAAATGCATTTTTATATGATTTGATTATTTCTATCAAATCAACACTTTACTTTTTTATGTTAATCAAAGGTTGTAAAAGTACACCAGATGTTATTAGAACAATTTGCACTAGCAAATCAACACTTAACTTTATCTGTCCAGTCCCTAACAAAAACATTTGCTCGTGAAAGATCCTTCGTAGTAGTCAGAGAGGAATGAAATTTGTTGTCAACCTTTAAATAGGCTAACATGGAATGTCTGTTGAATGTCTGATATAAAACCTAATTTACCTCGGTATGTTCAGATGAGAGACAGGTTTGACCACTTTGGTGTACTTAATTTCCTTGGCTTAGTGAACTGCAAAAAAAATGAAATAATGTCCAGCATGACCTGACGTAGACTGTCCCCGAGGCGACAAAGTTACTGCAGCTGGTTCTCAATATACCAGCCTAATCAGCATCCATTGAGAGGTCTTTTTCTGCGCTGAAATGGATAAGAACATCCAGTCAAAACCGGACTGTTCAAGGGCGACTCTCATCCTTTGCTATCATCTTCATTGAGACCGAGAGACTTTTATAACTGAGGCCCAACCGGGAGGAGTTTTTTTACAGTTCAGTCACGGATGTCTTTACACAGAAGGATAGATAGATGGACTTTATTTACAAGTAAATGTAAGTGCAAATGTTTATTTACAGTAGCGCAATCTACTATTATTACATTACATCTATTGTGTCAGTTTACAGTGCCTTCAGAAAGTATTCATACCCCTTGACTTATTCCATATTTTGTTGAGGTACAATCTTGTTTATTTTTTCAGTTTATTTTTTATCAACAACAAAAAACAATCTAGTCCTTGCCGATGACAAGCATACCAATAACATGATGCAGCCACCACCATGCTTGAAAATATGCTTGAAAATACTCCATGCTTGAAAATACTCAGTGATGTGTTGTGTTGGATTTGCCCCAAACAAAACACTTTGTATTCAGGACATAAAGTGAATTTCTTTGCCACATTTTTTGCAGTTTTACTTTAGTGCCTTATTGCAAACAGGATGCATGTTTTGGAATATTTTTATTCTATACCGGCTTCCTTCTTTTCACCCTGTCATTTAGGTTAGTATTGTGGAGTAAGTACAATGTCATTGATCCATCCTCACTTTTCTCCTATCACAGCTATTAAACTCTGTAACTGTTTTAAAGTCACCATTGGCATCATGGTGAAATCCCTGAGCGGTTTCCTTCCCCTCCTGCCACTGAGTTTGGAAGGACACCTCTATCTTTGCATTGACTGGGTGTATTGAGTGTGTCTAATGGTTGCGCCGCCTACCTGCTGTTGTTTGATAGGTTGGTTTTTGTATTTATTTAGGATCCCCTCTACTCTTCCTGGGGTTCAGCAACATTAAGGCAGTTAAATATTAAATACAATTTAAAATATTAAATTACATTACATTTCATAACACTTCACACAATACATGAATTGTGTTCCCCCAGGGCACTACTCTACTAACACATCTACAATACAAAATCCATGTATACTGTGTGTGTAAAGTGCGTGTCTTATCGTGTGTATGTGTGTCTGTGAGTGTGTGTGTGTCTCTTCACAGTCCCCACTGTTCCATAAGGTGTATTTTTATCTGTTTTTTAAATCTGATTCTACTGCTTGCATCAGTACCTGATGTGGAATAGAGTTCTATGTAGCCATGGCTCTATGCAGTACTGTGTGCCTCCCATAGTCTGTTCATGAATTAGGGATTGTGAAGAGACCTTTGGTGGCATTTCTTGTGGGGTATACATTGTTGTCCGAGCTGTGTGATAGTAATTTAAACAGACACCTTGGTGCATCCAGCATGTCAACACTTCTTACAAAATCAAGTAGTGATGAAATCAATCTCTCCTCCACTTTGAGCCATGAGAAATGTACATGATATTTTAATGTAAGCTCTCAGTGTAAATTTAAGGGCCAGCCGTGCTGCCCTGTTCTGAGCCAATTATAATTTTATGGGGTCCCTCTTTGTGGCACCACATGACTGAACAGTAGTCCAGGTGTGACAAAACTAGAGCCTGTAGGACCTGCCTTGTTGATAGTGTTGTTAAAAGGCAGAACAACACTTTATTATGGACAGACTTCTCCCCATCTTAGCTACTGTTGTATCAATATGTTTTGACCATGACAGTTTACAATCCAGGGTTACTCCAAGCAGTTTAGTCACCTCATCTTGCGTGCGTGAGTGAGTGAGTGAGTAAGTGAGTGAAAGAGACGGGGACCGGGGGTGAGGGTGGGAAAGGGATTTGTATCCCAAATCAATGGCGGGAAAGGGATGTGAGTGACCCCTCACTTTCACATCGTATTACAATGCCATGCTGCCTTGAAAGTGTACTGTATATTTTTGTGATTAAAAATCAAATACAGTAATTTTGCTCTGTATAATTTCTGCTCTGTATGTAATTGTCTCTTTAAGCTGTTTTGAATTGTTGTTTGTGGTAACACAGGGCACCATTGAAAAAGAGACCCTAGTCTCAATTAGGATTCTCTATATAAATAGTGATTAAATAAAATTAATACAAATGTTTTAATGTTTCCTTTCAAATGTATGAAACAACGTTTTTGTATCAGAATATTCATAAACATTGTGATTGGAGGACAACTGTGAGTGTTATCGGATCAAATCCTCTCTTCTCCTCAAGCTCATTAATTATAAAATTTGCCAAAAGTCTTGCATTGGCCCGGGTATCCCACGAACCAGACCGAATTTGATCTAAATCGAGACAGCTTGAACGGATTCCCTCAAACACTCTGATTGTCATGATTAGGCAATAAGGAGCAACTTTTCCTCTGCTGGAGATGGCAGATCGTATTTTCCCTCAGGTGGTTGAGAGGAAGAAGGCAGAAATTCTGGTTGGAACTGCGCATCAGGAGAAGATGAGAGCATAGACTCGGATGAAGGAAGGATGAAGCAGGCAGATGTGTAATATGAATCAGATGGCAGTGGAAGTAAGGAAGAATGGACCTTTGTCCAAAAGGACAGGGTAAAATCAAAGTTGGGATGGGAAAGAGAGCACCTAGTGTTAAAAAAAGACATCACATTTGGTGGATGTCCGGTTTCTGGGAGAATCAGGGCCCGAATTGTGAAATTCGTTGGAAGTATCCAACATGGTGGAGAGAGGTGTGGGTAAAGTGGAGTCGGTGAGGGTCACGAGGAGTGGGCTGGTCTTGATTTTTTTGTGTTTCTTCTGAACAGAGGAAGAGTGTCTTGGCAATCAGACAAATTGATGACCATACTGTATTGTGTTTGAACTAAGGAGAAGAGCACCTGTCAAAGGAGTCATTGCTGGAGTCTCTGAGTAAGTGGGCATCGAGGAGCCGAAAAGTATTCCTGGAGTGGTTAATGCATGGAGGATGAATCGTTGGGCCAATGGCAGGAAAGAAAATAACTTGTATATTATTGTGTCCCTCCTGACCCGAGTGAAGCTGGGGTATGTGCACTTTCCTGTAAGAGCTTTTACTTCCAGGTCGTTGCAGTTTAAACGGTATAGAATGTTTGGACATGTAGAAAGTGTCTGCAGGCGGAGGAATCCGAGATGTGGAAGTTGTAGAAAAGAAGGTCATGGTGAAAGTTATGAGGAAGATGTGAAGTGTTGCAACCGTTGTGAAAAGCATGTAGCTACATCTTCGGAGTGCCGGACGAGGGTGAAAGAGAATGAGGTTGCCAATGTCAGGGCCATCCAGAGAATTTCATGTGCAGAGGCCTGCATATTAGAGACCTTCAATGCAGGCTGCAGAGTTGGCTTCCCACCAGCAGGATCCACGGATGTTACATGTAAAGAAGGTGCACTTTGTGATTTGTATGGCAATGGTGATCAGTGGCACGGCTAAAGTGGAGGGAAAGTCCAGGAAGACTACATTATTTTGAATGCGGCAGAGCAGTCCCTGGGACTAAAAGATTTCTCAGGGAAGGTGTTACACAAGGTGCTGTCACGAGCAGTCCTACCCTCTCAGAGCCTCAGGAGGGAGCAATGGAAGATGGAGGAAATTAGGGAATAGGTTTTGTTAAGATATTTTGTTGTGTTTTAGGTTATGCGGATTAGCCACCCCTTCCTTTTTTTTGACCTCTGTACAGTTGGCGGCGGTAATGCACCATAGATATTGGATGCCAACCGCCGTTAAAATCCTCCGAAGATGAAGAAGATTAGGCAGTATAATGATTTCATACTACAGAGTAGTAGGCTTTACTGAAGTAGAGCAGTGGTCCCTCAGGAGGGGCTTCAAGTTTTCAGTTGAGAAAACACACGTTTTTTTCTAGAAGGAAGGTTGGGGAGGAAATATACTTGAAGTTGTATGGCAGTAATCTTGAACCGGTGGGAGTGTTTAGATTCCTGGGGTTCTGGTTTGACACTCGAATGACATGGGCAGAGCATATTAACAGAGAAGTTGTCAAATGAAAGAAAATATTGAATGTGATGCGTTGCTTGTCAGGAATGGAGTGGGGGGCAGATAGAATGCCATTGAAAATGATATATAGCGCTATTAAGGTCATCAATGGATTACGGAAGTATAGCAAATGGATCAGCAGCCCAGACATCTTTTAAAAAATAGATTTGTTATCCAGGCCCAAGCCCTAAGAATCTGTTGTGGAGCACTTAGTACCTTTCCGGTGGCAGCGATGCAGGTGGAGTTGGGAGAGATGCCGTTAAAGTTAAGAAGACAACAGCTAACCTTGAAATATTGGGTTAATCTACAATGACATAAGGTTACACATCCTACATAAAAGGTGCTCCTAGAGTGATGGGAACATAAACAAAATCTGAATACAAGCTTTGGGTGGATAGGCAATGGCATGGCGAGAGAGATGGGGTTGTTTGGGAGGGAGTTTAGCCCCTCTGTGGTTCTTCCTACACCTTGGTTTCTCCCTCAGACAGTGATAGATCTAGGGTTGCTTGAGAGGGTAAGAGATGTTGAGGAAGTGAGTAGATTCAGTTGTAAGTGAACATTTAAGAACACAATACTAGGCTTTCTTGAATATTTTCACAGATGGATCTAAGGACCCTAAAACAGGGAGCAGCTTTTAGTGTTCCTGAGTTTAAGGT
This sequence comes from Oncorhynchus clarkii lewisi, assembly GCF_045791955.1. Taxonomy (NCBI): domain Eukaryota; kingdom Metazoa; phylum Chordata; class Actinopteri; order Salmoniformes; family Salmonidae; genus Oncorhynchus; species Oncorhynchus clarkii. The sequence continues at coordinate 27,878,253 of NC_092154.1, forward strand.
GGCAGTGACAAAAAGAGCAACGGATAATTTATCTGTTTACACAAAGGAGTTGTTGGTCATACTATTGGCTCCAGAGTGAGTGGAGGAGGTGAGGCCAGACAGGGTAGTCATCTGCTCTGACACCTGTACAGCACTGATGAGCTTAAATTAATGTGTGTCTCAGAGCAGACAGGATGTATTGTATGAGGTTTTGCAGTGTTTGTATAGGGTGAAACAGACTGGGGTGTTTGTGATATTCCTCTGGGTACCAGCTCATGTGGGAGTAGAGGGGAATGAGGAAGTGGATATTATTGCCAAGCAGGCTCTTAAACATCCTGTTGAGATGGAATTGTCAATCAGTAAAGCAGAAGCCAAGGGATTCATAAGAACAGTGGTTAAAAATAAGTGTCAAGAGATGAGGAACAGGAAGAGTATGGGAAGACACCTGTATAAGATCCAGGAAAAGGTGGTGGCAGGGAGGTCCGATTGAGAAGGGAGGAAAGTGTAGTCACAAGGCTGAGACTTGGACACACAAGGCTAAATAGTACATTGAAAGTGGTGGGGAAACGTTTGAATGGGAGGTGTGATAATTGTCATGAGGAGATGGAGACAGTGGAACATGTTATATTTCAATGACAGAAATATATGAGAGAAAGGGAGCGATTGTTATTAGATTTGAGGAGTAACGGGGTTGAAGAGCCAGGATTAAGTGAACTCTTGGGGAAATCTTCGGGAGATGTAGTGTTTAATAATGTATTTGGTTTCCTTCGGGAGACGAGATTATTGGGTAGGATTTAGACCGTCAGTGTCTCTGGTCCACACTCTAGTCAGGTTGGTGGCAGTAATGCACCTTAAAGTTGGTTGCCAACTGCCATATAAACTCCACAGAAGAAGAAGAGGAACGTATTAGGCTGATGCACAGCCCATACAGAAGCTGTCGGCATGCACCCATAACATTTGTTTGCAGACCACAGTAATATCGAATAAGAAGATTAGGCATGGACGGCAAGCAGTTGTGTTGAAAAGGTCGCATGTTGAGCTCAGAGAGGCACGTCAACTTCACTGAAAAGGGTAGCCAATCACCATACTTCTGAAATGCCGAATGGTAAGTAGGATTGCAGTACCACACTAGTGAGTTGAACTAGATCTGTATTTGGTGTATTTGAGTTTAAATATATCATTAATCAGGTAAAGCGAAGGATCGTTTTCTGAAGCCACTTGTAGCAGACTACGAGGAACTGCTGGGTCGTTTCCAACAGACGGAATCTGTGCGGTTTGAGGAATTTACTGCTATTTGGAGAAACATGGGCTTCTCAAGTGTATTTTAGTAAGTACCTTTCCTCTTCATCAGTCGTCTCTTTAAGATTACCTGCCGGCCTACCTAGTGTCGACAATTTGTTGCCAAATATGCATTTGCCATAATGCACTTTTTTTTTTAAACATGCTAATTATTATTAGACCACTGCCAACCTGTGCCCGGTTTTCCGATAACGATGGAATTTAGGCTTACTGGTGTTTTAACGATGAGTCTTTCCTACAACTGCTGAATATTTAACACGAGTTTCCCAAAACGCCATGCAGAGAACAACGCTAAGTGCGTCGTCGTCGGAGTGTTTGTCGATACTGATCGGATGGAAATAAGGGCAGCACTGCTCTCGGGACAGCTTTCTCAGTTTAAAATCTGAATTATTTCACAATACTGACGACGGATGAGCTCCTAGTGAGAGTTTACAATCTACGGCTGCAAGTATTGAAGTGGCTTAATGTATTGCAATACCCAATAAAAATGCACTAAATCAGCGATTTGGCACGTCATTCCGCAACATTTTAGGCTACCCATCATGAAATGTATTAGACAAATTAGGCAGTAGCCTACAAGTAACAAAATATATAAAATGTATTGAACATGAAATAGGCGTATGTGCTACTCTATTTCTATTTCAATGCAGTCATCTTGGTTTTAATTTATAGTTTATTTTACATCCCGCTTGTATTAATTGCAAAGACATTAGCAACTTTTGTTGTAGTACACTTTGTTCAGCAGTTGCAGAGAGACGGATAAACCATGTGATTCTAGGTTTAGCAAAGATCTTCTGTGTATAAAGTGACGCGGGAGGGGAAAAAAGCAAATACTGAAGCATGTAGTTTTTCTACGAGTGGTCAGAGGCAGACGTTAGGGGTGCTTGTTAGATTACGAGCGTTTTCAAGTGCTTCTTTAACGATGGTTTTGAGAAACGGCTCGAGGTTAAACGATGCTCCTACGAAGGTTCTAAAGATGAATTTCTCCTTAAAATGCTTTTTGGAAACTGGGCCATGGTCACGTTCCAGAGTTTGACAAAAACACATTTACTTGAACAGTGCAGATGCAAAGTTTGGTAATGGCTCAAATCGTAGTTCTTTAACCAAGAAAATGTGTTTTTGTAGATATTGTTAGAAGTACTCCCTGTGCCAGGCAGGTAACATCACTGGGGAAGCAACCTATGTGATAAATGTGTTTGCTCAATAAATCCTGTTAATTCATAATTTTTTTAAATGTGTGTGTATATATATATATATATTATTTTTTTTTACTATTACTAACGCAACAAATACAAAAAAAACTGAAATATACAACAAGTACATAAACCTAACATACAGGGTATTACATATCAAGATTCATTTTCAATTTGTTAAATACTTTTATGGTGCGTATTGCTTATTTGTTTTTACATTTACTGATCATTTCAAAAATAATAATTCAATTATTTCAATCTTAAATAATGTGAAGAGGGGTTTGTTCTCTGCACACTTCATTTTATGGACAGAATCTTCCATGAAAGATAAACAAATTAACAATGAAAGTTAAATCAGGGTCCATATTACTTGGATGAAAATAAAACATAATATCAGAGTCTTTCAAATTAACATTAATAGTTGTTTTTTTTTCAAATCAAATCTAACTCACACAAATCTTCTGACATAAGAACAGTTCCAAAATAAATAGTTGAGTCTCTGGGTCACAACCACAAAATACATATTTTCTATCAATAGCTATTTTAAATCTGTGTATAATAAAGGTCTTTACAGGGTAGATTCTATGAATGAGTTTGTATGATACTACTTTCACCTTATTAGATATACAATATTTACCAGATAACAACAAAACTTTGTTCCAGTTCACTTGTCCTAGGGCTGCATTCCAGTACATTTTAGCAGAGGGAGTAGTATCATATTGACATAGTTTCCTTATGTACATGTTGTTACATTTATAGTTTAAAATGTAAATTCCTTCTAATTGTATTGAGGCTACAAAATCCTCAACACTTGCACTTGGAGTATTGTTATATTCTCCCAAAAGAAGAATGGCATCTTTTGGGATAGCTCTAACAACCATGTGATACTCCTCAGGAGTCAATGTAACATTGTGTTCTAATAAATTCTGGATGATCACATCATTAACAATAATTGTTTAACCCAAATAATGTTGTCAAACCAGTTCTGGAAAAACAGACATGTTTTTGTATTTTATGTCTCTATTATTCCAGATTGTATACCTAATGTGGGAAAAAATTGTTTTGTACATGAGGTTCCAAGTTAGAAGTACTTGTTTATGAAAGTTTGCAAGCTTAATAGGGATTTTACCCAAATCAAAGTTGCATTTGATTTTCAGAATTCTAGACCACCAATCTGTTGTAATATTAAATTAGGGATGATATTCCAAATGCAATCCTTATTTCTTAAATAGTTTTGTATCCATGTTAATCTTAAATATTATGAGGTTTTAATATCCAGAGCACTCAACCCTCCCTCACATTGGATGCTACATATTACCGCTTTTCTTAAATAATGAGCTTTATTCCTCCGTATAATAAACCTCAGTATGAAGTTAACTAATTTAGAATCAACCATTTTAGTTACTGACAGAGGAACATCCAAGGCAAGGGAGGTATAAACTAATCTGGACAGACCTTCAGATTGTGATAAAAGTACTCATCCAGATAAAGAAAGATCTCTTAATAACCAGGAGTTAAATCTCTTTCCAATTTTCTCTACAATAGGAGAGACATTTAAGTTGGCCCTTTCTTTCTGATCTTTGCTAACTGTAATACCAAGATATGTGATCATATCTTTTACGGGGATATTACATATTGAGTTTAAGTCGCATCGTTTTAACGCAAATAATTCACATTTCCTAGTATTCAGAGATAAACCTGATACATGTGAGAAGGCATTAATACACTCAATAGCTTTCTTGACTTCATTATGATCTTTCGAAAAAAATGGTGGTGTCAGCCAATTGTGAACGTTTTATGACCTTCCCTTTAAATGCACCTCTCAACTGCTACACCTGCAGAGTGGTTGTTGCCATATGGTAACCAGATATCGTTACCCCATTGATTTTTTTCCAAAAATATAGATCGGAAGAACGAGCATGAGTCTCTTCTAAAAAGTAAAAGTCTGCATTAAACCGTTTTCAATACAGGAAAATCGCCTTACCCTTGAGTAAATTACGAATACCCCTGACATTAATTGACCAAAGAGATAAAGACAAACTTCAACCAATAACCTTGTTATGCTAATATAAGCTTTTCCTAAGGATATGTAACTCAAAAGGATTTCCATCCCATTGTTAACCTCTCCAACAAAAACAAAAACAAATATTGGTCATAAAGTTACCAAAGTGTTCTTACTCCCACAAGGGGAGTAAGAAGAAGCACTGCGCCTGCCACGTCTTTTTCCCCTGGTTGATTTACCAGTTCTCAGGTCAGCCTTGATTGGAGTGGCGGGGTCGTAAGGTAACAGCCTGAGCTGGGGACTGGAGAGGCGGATGTTGTGAGCATTGTTGTCGGTGCTCACCACATTTTCTAAACTAAAATATACCAAAAAAGAATTGTCCAATCAACGTAAGCTGAGTATGTTGCTCTTCATGGTTAAGATTTGTGTTTGTTCGTGCAAGTAAAAAAACATGACTGTACTTGTAGAGAAATGTCAATGCCGCCATCCTCTTTCCTGTTGACGAAGCGGTCTATCACTCTGTCATACAGTACACGCTTGTATTTTTTTGGTTGTCCTAGGCTACCTGGGTAAAATGCTTGCTCACTAGCGTAACTTCCATTCATGGGCAACGTTAGCTAGTTTACGTTAGCCTTTTACATCTACCTACGTATTGAGCTTCCATCCTCTTAAGGCTAAGGGCACAACAATGTATGAATTAATGGTTGCATCAGAATTGCCATTATAATCATTGGCCAGTCGTGTGCCTTTTAGCGTCATACCCAAGAAGCCTCGGCTGTAATCGCTGCCAAAGGCGCTTCAAAAAAGTACTAAGTGAAGGGTTTGAATACTTACAATACCAGTCAGGTGTTTTCTACAGTGTCTCCACTATTATTCAAACTATGAAATAACACAAGGAATCATGTAGTAACAAAGACGGTGTTGAAGAATGTCAATTATAAAATATATTTTATACTTGAGATTCTTGAAAGTAGCTACCCTTTGCCTTTGATGACAGCTTTGCACACTCTTGGAATTCTCTCAATGCGCTTCATGAGGTAGTCACCTAGAATGCATTAACAGTTGTGCCTTGTTAATTTGTGGAATTACTTTCCTTAATTAGTTTGAGTCAGTCGTGTGACAAGGTAGGGGTGTTATACAGAAGAGAGCCCTATTTGGTAAAAGACCCAAGTCCATATTTATGGCTCAAATAAGCAAAGAGCTAAGACCACAAGCAAAGAGCTATGACCAAATTTAAATTAATTTGACATTTCAAGTGCTGTTGCAAAAACCATCAATGAAACTGGCTCTCATGAGGACTGCCACAAGAAAGGGAGATGCAGAGTTACCTCTGCTGAAGAGGATAAGTTCATTGGAGGTAACTGCACCTTAGATTGCAGCCCAAATAAATGCTTCAGAAACATCTCAACATCAACTGTTCAGAGGAGGCTGCTTGAATCAGGCATTCATGGTCGCATTTCTGTAAAGAAACCATGACTAAAGGACACCAATAATAAGTCTTGCCAAGAAACACGAGTAATGGTCATTAGACCGGTGAAAATGTGTCGTTTGCTCTTAGTCCAAATTAGACATTTTTGGTTCCAACCACCTTGTCTTTGTGAGACGCAGAGTAGGTGAACAGATCTCCAGATGTGTAGTTCCCACCGTGAAGCATGGAGGAAGTGTGGTGACACTGTTGGTGATTCATTTAGAATTCAAGGCACACTTAACCAGCATGGCTACCACCGCATTCTGCAGCGATAAACCATCCCATCTGGTTTGTGCTTAGTCCCACTATCATTTGTTTTTCCACAGGACAAACACCCAAAACATACCTCCAGGCTGTGTAAGGGCTATTTGACCAAGAAGGAGAGTGATGGAGTGCTGCATCAGATGACCTGGTCTCCACAGTCACCTGACCTCAACCCAATTGAGACGGTTTGGGATGAGTTGGTCCGCAGAGGGAAAGAAAAGCAGCCATCATAGCGCTTGATGGGTTTTTTTCGACTGCACTTCAAGAAACGTTCAAAGTTCTTAGTGTTCTGCATTGACTGACCTTCATGTCTTAAAGTAATGATGGACTGTTTCTCTGCTTATTTTAGCTGTTCTTGCCATAACATGGACTGGGTATTTTACCAAATAGGGCCATCTTCCATTATGATTTCATACTGTCCAATTAAATTTCAATCCAAAATAATATTCTGCTTTTCCTGCATTCATTTGAGAATTTCCACTCTGCCACATAGGGCTGCACAATGTGAGTAAAACATCTAGGCCTTATTTTTAACCAAATGCTGAAAATGCGATTTGACTTGCAATTTTTAGATCAACTCTTCGGTGAACTGTTGGAATCATTTTCCCATGATTCTAACCCTATCTGGTGTGGCCACCAGCTGCATTAAGTACTGCAGTGCATCTCCTCACGGACTGCACCAGATTTGCCAGTTCTTGCTGTGAGATGTTACCCCACTCTTCCACCAAGGCACCTGCGAGTTCCCATACTTTTCTGGAGGGAATGGCCCTAGCCCTCACCCTCCGATCTAACAGGTCCCAGACGTGCTCAATGGGATTGAGATCCGTGCTCTTCACTGGCCATGGCAGAACACTAACATTGCTGTCTTGCAGGAAATCACGCACAGAACAAGCAGTATGGCTGGTGGCATTGTCATACTGGAGGGTCATGTCAGGATGAGCCTGCAGGAAGGGTACAATATGAGGGAGGAGGATGTCTTCCCTGTAACGCACAGCTTTGCGTTTGCCTGCAATGACGACAAGCTCAGTCCGATGATGCTGTGACACACTGCCCCAGACCCTCCACCTCCAAATCGATCCCGCTCCAGAGTACATTCCTCGGTGTAACGCTCATTCCTTCGACGATAAACGCGAATCCGACCATCACCCCTGGTGATACAAAACCGCGACTCAGCAGGGAAGAGCACTTTTTGTCAGTCCTGTCTGGTACAGCGACAGTGGGTTTGTGTCCATAGGTGATGTCTGGTGAGGGCCTACCTTACAACAGGTCTACAAGCTCCATCCAGTCTCTCTCAGCCTATTGCAGACAGTCTGAGCACTGATGGAGGGATTGTGTGTTCCTGGTGTACCTCAGGCAGTTGTTGTTGCCATCCTGTACTTGTCCCGCAGGTGTGATGTTTGGATGTACCGATCCTGTGCAGGTGTTACACGTGGTCTACCACTGCGAGGACTTAGGCGTCTCACAGTACGGACATTGCAATTTATTGCCCAAAAAAAGGTGTCAAAGAAATTAACTTTGTCTTGAATACAAAGTGTTATGTTTGCGGCAAACACAACACATCACTGAGTACCACATATTTTCAAACATGGTGGTGTCTTCAGTGTTTTCTTATGATAAAAAGGAACAGAATAGAGCTAAACACAGGCAAAATCCTAGAGGAAAACCTGTTTGTCTTCTTTCCAACAGACAATGTCACCTTTTAAGCAGGACAATAACCTAAAACACAAGGCTAAAAATACGAGTTGCTTACCAAGATGACATTGAATGTTCCTGAGTGGCCTAGTTACGTTTGATTTTAAATCTACTTAAGTCTATGGCAAGACACAAATGGCTGTCTAGCACTGATAAACAACCAACTTGGTTGACACACCTTTTTAATTTTAAGGAATGTGCATGTATTGGACAGGTGGGCAAAGCTCTTTGAGACATGCGTTGATAAACTCAGTAGTATTCACTGCCAAAGGTGATTCTAACATGTTATTTACTCAAGGGTGTTAATACTGTTAAATTTTCAATAAACTTTTTTTCACTTTGTCACTATGGGGTTTTGTTTGAAGATGGGTTTGGGGTTTTGTTTGTAGATGGGGTTTGGGGTTTTGTTTGTAGATGGGGTTTGGGGTTTTGTTTGTAGATGGGGTTTGGGGTTTTGTTTGTAGATGGGGTTTGGGGTTTTGTTTGTAGATGGGGTTGGGGTTTTGTTTGTAGATGGGGTTGGGGTTTTGTTTGTAGATGGGGTTGGGGTTTTGTTTGTAGATGGGGTTGGGGTTTTGTTTGTAGATGGGGTTTTGTTTGTAGATGGGGTTTTGTTTGTAGATGGGGTTTTGTTTGTAGATGGGGTTTTGTTTGTAGATGGGGTTTTGTTTGTAGATGGGGTTGGGGTTTTGTTTGTAGATGGGGTTGGGGTTTTGTTTGTAGATGGGGTTGGGGTTTTGTTTGAAGATGGGGTTGGGGTTTTGTTTGAAGATGGGGTTGGGGTTTTGTTTGAAGATGGGGTTGGGGTTTTGTTTGAAGATGGGGTTGGGGTTTTGTTTGAAGATGGGGTTGGGGTTTTGTTTGAAGATGGGGTTGGGGTTTTGTTTGAAGATGGGGTTGGGGTTTTGTTTGAAGATGGGGTTGGGGTTTTGTTTGAAGATGGGGTTTTGTTTGAAGATGGGGTTTTGTTTGAAGATGGGGTTTTGTTTGAAGATGGGGTTTTGTTTGAAGATGGGGTTTTGTTTGAAGATGGGGTTTTGTTTGAAGATGGGGTTTTGTTTGAAGATGGGGTTTTGTTTGAAGATGGGGTTGGGGTTTTGTTTGTAGATGGGGTTGGGGTTTTGTTTGTAGATGGGGTTGGGGTTTTGTTTGAAGATGGGGTTGGGGTTTTGTTTGAAGATGGGGTTGGGGTTTTGTTTGAAGATGGGGTTGGGGTTTTGTTTGAAGATGGGGTTGGGGTTTTGTTTGAAGATGGGGTTGGGGTTTTGTTTGAAGATGGGGTTGGGGTTTTGTTTGAAGATGGGGTTGGGGTTTTGTTTGAAGATGGGGTTGGGGTTTTGTTTGAAGATGGGGTTGGGGTTTTGTTTGAAGATGGGGTTGGGGTTTTGTTTGTAGATGGGGTTGGGGTTTTGTTTGTAGATGGGGTTGGGGTTTTGTTTGTAGATGGGGTTGGGGTTTTGTTTGTAGATGGGGTTGGGGTTTTGTTTGTAGATGGGGTTTTGTTTGTAGATGGGGTTGGGGTTTTGTTTGTAGATGGGGTTGGGGTTTTGTTTGAAGATGGGGTTGGGGTTTTGTTTGAAGATGGGGTTGGGGTTTTGTTTGAAGATGGGGTTGGGGTTTTGTTTGAAGATGGGGTTGGGGTTTTGTTTGAAGATGGGGTTGGGGTTTTGTTTGAAGATGGGGTTGGGGTTTTGTTTGAAGATGGGGTTGGGGTTTTGTTTGTAGATGGGGTTGGGGTTTTGTTTGTAGATGGGGTTGGGGTTTTGTTTGTAGATGGGGTTGGGGTTTTGTTTGTAGATGGGGTTGGGGTTTTGTTTGTAGATGGGGTTTTGTTTGTAGATGGGGTTGGGGTTTTGTTTGTAGATGGGGTTGGGGTTTTGTTTGAAGATGGGGTTGGGGTTTTGTTTGAAGATGGGGTTTTGTTTGAAGATGGGGTTGGGGTTTTGTTTGAAGATGGGGTTGGGGTTTTGTTTGAAGATGGGGTTGGGGTTTTGTTTGAAGATGGGGTTTTGTTTGAAGATGGGGTTGGGGTTTTGCTTGTAAATGGGCTTGGGATTTTGTTTGAAGATGGGGTTGGGGTTTTGTTTGAAGATGGGGTTTTGTTTGAAGATGGGGTTTTGTTTGAAGATGGGGTTGGGGTTTTGTTTGAAGATGGGGTTGGGGTTTTGTTTGTAGATGGGGTTGGGGTTTTGTTTGAAGATGGGGTTGGGGTTTTGTTTGAAGATGGGGTTGGGGTTTTGTTTGAAGATGGGGTTGGGGTTTTGTTTGAAGATGGGGTTGGGGTTTTGTTTGAAGATGGGGTTGGGGTTTTGTTTGAAGATGGGGTTGGGGTTTTGTTTGAAGATGGGGTTGGGGTTTTGTTTGAAGATGGGGTTGGGGTTTTGTTTGAAGATGGGGTTGGGGTTTTGTTTGTAGATGGGGTTGGGGTTTTGTTTGTAGATGGGGTGGGGGTTTTGTTTGTAGATGGGGTTGGGGTTTTGTTTGTAGATGGGGTTTTGTTTGTAGATGGGGTTGGGGTTTTGTTTGTAGATGGGGTTGGGGTTTTGTTTGAAGATGGGGTTGGGGTTTTGTTTGAAGATGGGGTTTTGTTTGAAGATGGGGTTGGGGTTTTGTTTGAAGATGGGGTTGGGGTTTTGTTTGAAGATGGGGTTGGGGTTTTGTTTGAAGATGGGGTTTTGTTTGAAGATGGGGTTGGGGTTTTGCTTGTAAATGGGCTTGGGATTTTGTTTGAAGATGGGGTTGGGGTTTTGTTTGAAGATGGGGTTTTGTTTGAAGATGGGGTTGGGGTTTTGTTTGAAGTTGGGGTTGGGGTTTTGCTTGTAGATGGGGTTCGGGTTTTGCTTGTAGATGGGGTTCGGGTTTGCTTGTAGATGGGCTTGGGGTTTTGCTTGTAGATGGGGTTGGGGTTTTGTTTGAAGATGGGGTTGGGGTTTTGTTTGAAGATGGGGTTGGGGTTTTGTTTGAAGATGGGGTTGGGGTTTTGTTTGAAGATGGGGTTGGGGTTTTGTTTGAAGATGGGGTTGGGGTTTTGTTTGAAGATGGGGTTGGGGTTTTGTTTGAAGATGGGGTTGGGGTTTTGTTTGAAGATGGGGTTGGGGTTTTGTTTGTAGATGGGGTTGGGGTTTTGTTTGTAGATGGGGTTGGGGTTTTGTTTGTAGATGGGGTTGGGGTTTTGTTTGTAGATGGGGTTTTGTTTGTAGATGGGGTTGGGGTTTTGTTTGTAGATGGGGTTGGGGTTTTGTTTGAAGATGGGGTTGGGGTTTTGTTTGAAGATGGGGTTTTGTTTGAAGATGGGGTTGGGGTTTTGTTTGAAGATGGGGTTGGGGTTTTGTTTGAAGATGGGGTTGGGGTTTTGTTTGAAGATGGGGTTTTGTTTGAAGATGGGGTTGGGGTTTTGCTTGTAAATGGGCTTGGGATTTTGTTTGAAGATGGGGTTGGGGTTTTGTTTGAAGATGGGGTTTTGTTTGAAGATGGGGTTGGGGTTTTGTTTGAAGTTGGGGTTGGGGTTTTGCTTGTAGATGGGGTTCGGGTTTTGCTTGTAGATGGGGTTCGGGTTTGCTTGTAGATGGGCTTGGGGTTTTGCTTGTAGATGGGGTTGGGGTTTTGTTTGAAGATGGGGTTGGGGTTTTGTTTGAAGATGGGGTTGGGGTTTTGTTTGAAGATGGGGTTGGGGTTTTGTTTGAAGATGGGGTTGGGGTTTTGTTTGAAGATGGGGTTGGGGTTTTGTTTGAAGATGGGGTTGGGGTTTTGTTTGAAGATGGGGTTGGGGTTTTGCTTGAAGATGGGGTTTTGCTTGAAGTTGGGGTTTTGCTTGTAGATGGGCTTGGGGTTTTGCTTGTAGATGGGCTTGGGGTTTTGCTTGTAGATGGGCTTGGGGTTTTGCTTGTAGATGGGCTTGGGGTTTTGCTTGTAGATGGGTGAGGGAAAAGTATCTCGAATTCAGGCTGTAACACAATATTAAGGGATATTAATACTTTCTGAAGGTGCTGTAAGCCTATATATATATATATATATATATATATATATATATATATATATATATATATTTCAATCATGTTGTAATCCATTTCTGGTTCATTTGATTTCTAATTTGCTAATTGTAGGTTAGTGTCTAATTTTAGCATTCATGGTGTGTAACGTGTCCAATGATGTGCCATATCTGTGGTTTAGTCTGTTATAGTGTAGGCTAGGGCCTAAGCTGATCTGTCAGTGTGGAACAATTATATGGTATGTGGCTGTTTTGGTAGGATTTGGATAGCGCTGCTCACGGATCAGCTTTCTGTCTTTTTTTCTTTTGATCCTATCAGTGCCGACACACTCCAACTACGCACTTAGTGAAAGTTATCCCTATGTAGTGTTTTGGGAAATGCATGTGAATTCTTCGGTCGTTGTAGGAACAATGCATTGTTAATACACTCAAACCTAATCGCTATCGGGAAAAGGGGCTTTGGATGTTGCCCCACATGCTTGACTAGAAGTTCAGTTCTTCTTTCTAGTCAACTGCCATATGCCAACATGTTTTTTATTTTTATTGATTTGCTCAATGGAATCATTAGTATTACAGTGACACATTCCATCCCTGGAATGAGCTATGTTTTGAAAACATTTCACTTTCACTGTAATGTAAACATATATTGGTATGTGGCTGTTTTGACTAACGGGAAGTACTGAACCTCTAGTCTGGTAACTGTACACATACTGTGTATAGAGTTACCATCTGTGGATACCATAGTATTTGCGTTAAGTCCTACTGAAGTGACTGTACCTGTTTAGCAGCATGTCACACATTGGAAGGTATATCTGTAATAATTGGTAGAAAGTTCTGATTTAAAAAAGGCATTTCCCGAGCGCCCAAGACCATTAAATCAAGTTGTTCCAATAATCTAAAATCCATTCCATGTTGTGTTCTTGCTTATTGCATACACACTGGTCTCACACCTGTTTTGTCCTAGCTAATCATTACCAGTGCTACTGTTGTAACTCTTCTTAATTTTCCCTCTGCTCTCCATTTCATTTTAGCGGTTCACTTGCTGGTAATGAGATGAGGGAATTCTGCCACCTAACCCTGACCATGGCCTTCAACTACTTCTTACCCCCATATAGCTTCCAGATCAGAGTGGGGGGTCTGTACCTTCTCTATGGCCTATACCACACACAGCTCGCTTCACCTAAAGAGAAGGTGCTGAAAGACACTTACTTTAACTCTCATTATTCAATCCCATTTATTCCAATAGTGTTTTCTATTTTTTTTTCTTTAACAATTGACTTGATATACTTTTCCACTTCCTAAACTAATATGCTGTACTGAACAATGTCTGTGGAGAATCTCAATTGTATACTCCTCGCCGCCTCCTGAGTAGAAGGTCACAGGGGATGCACCTTTTGGCTTTCTCATTCAATGGGTTTTGAGGAGGATGTGAGTAGTATGCAATTGAGATTCTCAAATAGTGTGCAACAACTTGCAGACAGCCCTAGTCTCGGAATGTCTGAGTTTCCCATACAATGACTGTAAATCTTCCAGATCCAAGTGGTCCTTGTCAATCCATTTGAAATGTCACATTTGTGTAACTCATCAGAAAATTCTATCTGATACATATGGGGGAAATTTGTTTCTCACTAGCGCAGGAGAAAATATATGCATGTTCCTGACAGTAAAATAACCCCTGACAATAGCTCATGAAGTATATCCGTATGAATTTGCTGTTATCATTATTGTGTTTGGGTTATGTCCCCAAAATGACTCAAGTATCCCACTTGGGTGATCTGTTCTTGATTCTTGTGGTTGGATGATAAGTTGAATGATATGTATCCAACGTGTTGGGTGCTTTGTTAGATGTATTAGGGGGATGAAGTCATGCACAATATGTTGAGTAAGTGTGTGTGTTCCCCCCACCCCTCCCAGATCAGAATTGCCCTAAAGGACTGGGAGCAAATTCAGAAGTTTTACCAGGATTCTGTGAATTCGCAGCACTATGATGCAGTTTACATTATCAGGAAGCTAATAGCTGAGAATGCTGTCCTTTACACCGCCATGCCTCAGATGGTAAGGCACTCCCAAATTACATATTGTAATTTTAAAGTATCCCTTAAGGTATTTTGTAATGTTACATACTTGGCAAAAGAGAATCTAGAAATCCATTTAATGTCTACATATCTTCCAAAGCTTATTAAACAATGTAGAAGTACAAAATGGCAGTGCAGTAGCTTAAACAGTCTGTTTATTTACATCATTGGTCAAAACGAGATGTTTAAAAAAAATAATAATAATAATTACCCCTTTTTCTCCCCACTTTCGTGGTATCCAATTGTTAGTAGCTACTATCTTGTCTCATCGCTACAACTCCCGTACGGGCTCGGGAGAGACGAAGGTTGAAAGTCATGCGTCCTCCGATACCCAACCAGCCGCACTGCTTCTTAACACAGCGCGCCTCCAACCCGAAAGCCAGCCGCACCAATGTGTCGGAGGATACACCCGACACCTGGCAACCTTGGTTAGCTAGCGCGCACTGCGCCCGGCCCGCCACAGGGGTCGCTGGTGCGCGATGAGACAAGGACATCCCTACCGACCAAGCCCTCCCTAACCCGGACGACGCTAGGCCGATTGTGCGTCGCCCCACGGACGCGAACCCAGGGACTCTGATGGCACAGCTGGCGCTGCAGTACAGCGCCCTTAACCACTGAGCCACCCGGGAGGCTCCAAAACGAGATGTTAAAAATACAACTAGTTGAAACAAGCACCTATGATTCACCTCACAGCAGCAGTCTGGTCAATGTTGCTATCTGACAGACCAGAATAACAGCCATGCACCTCAGAGCCAGTGTCCTTTTTTTGTTGTGATGTCAGCCCATCTATCTTCATAGGAGAAGAGTAATTAGTGTCAAGTTTTTGGCCAACTGATGACATTGCAAGCTTTAAAATGTTTGTTTTTCATTCAAATGTCATGTGGGTCAGTGTTTCTGCACAATCTTGTACAGATATTTAAATCATTTCAACAAATATATTTATTTTCAGGGCTTTCTGAACAGTGACCTGATCAGCTTGAGTGAATTGAATTCAAATTGATTTCGTTGAATTGTTGTTGGGGGTAATTTACCTGACACTAAAATTAATTGACCTGAAATTAGAATTTCCTTGATCTAACTTACAGTGAGAGGGAATTTAATTAAAGTTATTGAATTGACCCTGACCCCAACTTGAATTAGTCTGATTAGTATTACTCTAATTCAAATCCCTTTTTGATGATTCAAGTATTTACAAAATAATGTTTAAGCATGGAGCATCACTCAACATTCCAGAGTGCCAAAGAAGCCCAGTTCATGTCTGCTGCAGAGAGACAAGACAAAGCCATGACAACCAGTTTTGATGAGTCAATGTTGACATTTTGTTGATTCACCATTAACTAAGTTTATTAGATGGAAAACAAGCTATTAGGGTGAGAAATTCTGACGTTTTGTCGCAGGTGCAGCCGATTCACGCAAGCGAACGTTTGAGATCATGGCTAGACGGCGGAACATTTTTTTTTTTACATTAAGCCTAGTTGTATTTTTCAGCTCATCTCCACATTTTGGTAGGCTACTTCCTATGTGTTAGTCAATAATTGGATACGTGCAAATTCTCTTTGTCATTACTTGATGCCCTAAAATAATAAATAAAGCCTTGCCCACCAGAATGTCGTAAATCGATTGAATGAATGCATCTGGTGGAAAAAGTACCCAATAGTCATACTTGTGAAGTAAAGAAACCTTTTAATAGAAAATGACTCAAGTAAAAGTCTAAAATATTTGGTTTCAAATATACTTGAGTATCAAAAGTAAAAGCATCAATCATTTAAAATTCCTTATTTAGCTAACCAGATGGTGCCATTTTCTTTTCCCTTCAAATTTTACGGATAGCCAGAGGCACACCAACGTTCCTACATAATTTACAAACTAAGCATGTGTTTAGTGAGTCCGCCAGATCAGAGGCAGTAGGGATGTTCTGTTGAGAAGTGCGTGAATTGGCCCACTTACCTGTCCTGCTAAGCATTCAAAATGTAATGAGTATTTTTGGTTGTCAAGGAAAATGTATGGAGTAAAAAGTAAATGTTTTTTCTTTAGGAATGTAGTGAAGTAAAAGTAGTCAAATATAAAGTACAGATACCCGCAAAACTTCTTTAGTATTTTAAATGTAAGTCCTTTACGCCACTGGAATACTTTCATTTCTGCTTCTCTCACAGAGTGAGAACGTTTTAAGGAAGCGAGGTGAGAATGCAGTAACTCAAACAGCTGAAAGATTTCTCATGCAAAATGTCTGAATGACATCAGTTTGACCGGTTTTAAGAAAATGAAATTCTGTGGAAAAGATCCAAAGATTTCAGTTTGTCTTGACTGCATTTCTAATTTGTGGTTGAAATACTGGTAGCTTTTATATTGCTGAAAAACAGTTTATACACTGTCCCTAAAAGCCAATTTATGCTTATGTACCCATGCGGAGGGCACCTTATAACGCCACATTGACAGGATTGGTTGATGTTAAGTGGGGGCGGGAGGTCCTGTATAAACACACTCACGTCCTTCACAACAGCTCTGCTCCGTGTAGTGCAAAAAGTAGGAGTGCCCTGACTTCTGTGGAGGCCATATCACTGTAAATTCGGCACTTCCAATGCAGATGTCGGATTGACCATGCAGCGCCTTTAACCACACATTCTCATTCTCTCTCATATTTCTCCACGCCTGTTCCCAAAACAATGTTATTTGGTGTATCATTTTACTATAAGAAATCATTAATTCTGCAGACGTTTATATTGTATTAGGCTACATGTGAAAGGTTTTAGGCCCACAGTCAGTGTCCAGATTTCAGCGTATTCCATTTAACCCATCTAAACTTCAGATGCGTAGACCAGGGGGTGCGGCCTCACATGTCACAACCTACTTCCGCTGTCTCTGCGTGCGCACACCGAGCTTGGCTGCATTTAAGCCAATCAGTGCAGCAGAGTACACGTTTATAGACCCTCCGCCTTAATCTTGTAGGGCCAATATTTTTTTTTTTACCAGAAATGTTACTTATTGAACTTGATGGAATTGACCCTATTCCTCGGTTCACTGTGTCCACCTGTAGTTGACCTTCCGTGTGAAGAAGAAGCCCCAGCATCACAAGGTGTGCGAGGAGTTCCGTGACCGACCAGAAAGGGTCAAGGACCTCATCTCTACAGATATGCTGCAAGTATGGCTTTTCCTCTATTAAAAACTTTGCTACAGTAAAAACGGTTCCATGTCACACTGGGGAATCGGCACATTTCCCATGCTGAATCTGTAGATCTCCCACTCAATGTGTGAATAGGCTTTTTGAATATCAGTAGGCTATAATGCAGGCATGGGGGTGTGCGTCTAAAGCCTGTCTCATACCATCCAGTCAAAATGCTGCTTTAAAAGTTGATAAAGTGTAATCCCATTTAGGAGAAAAAGGCATTCAAACATTTTGCTGCAATTTTCACACTGCTCTACATTAAAGTATTATTTTCCCAGCAATTAAACAAATTACCTAAATGGATTCTCTGAACATTCTCACCAAGTTCCCTCATTAGGCAAACCATTAACAGTATTAGATTAGTTATTCTATAATAAAAATGTCACATTGAACAGCTACAGTGCTGCTCTTTGTTTTTGCCCATTTAGAATCTTTCACAGCCTCTTAAGCCTTAGCTCGGCCATCTCTTACAGAATTCACATAGGAACATGTGACTGGTCAAGAGTTCAACATTTAAAATACTTTATCAACATCAAGTGCTAAAGGTAGCCTACAATTAGGAAACAATTCAAACACATGAAGGCTTGGGTAGAATAAACTACTTACGGTACATTTGGAAAGTACAGACCCCCTAGACTTTGCACATTGTTACGTTACAACCTTAATCTAAAACTGATTTAAAAAATGTATTGAATCCATCTACACACAAACCCATTTACACACAAACTTCCTTGACCAAGGCCCTACTCCCCCGATTGCTCAGTTTTCCCAGGCGGCCAGCTCTAGGAAGTGTCTTGGTGGTTCCAAACTTCTTCCATTTAAGAGTGATGGCCACTGTGTTCTTGGTGACCTTAAATACTGCAGATATTTTTTGGTACCCTACCCCAGATCTGTGCCTTGACACAATCCTGTCTTGGAGCGCTATAGACAATTCATTCCACCTCATGGCTTGGTTTTTGCTCTGACATGCACTGTCAACTGTGGGACCTTATATAGACCGCTGTGTGCCTTTCCAAATAATGTCCAATCAATTTAATTTACCACAGGTGGACTCCAAGTATTAGAAACATCTCAAGGATGATCAATGGAAACAGGATGCACCCGAGCTCAATTTCGAGTATCATAGCAATGGGTCTAAATACCTATGTTAAGGTATTTTTTAAATACATTTTCAAACATACAGTGGGGCAAAAAAGTATTTAGTCAGCCACCAATTGTGTAAGTTCTCCCACTTAAAAAGATGAGAGGCCTGTAATTTTTAACATAGGTACACTTCAACTATGACAGACAAAATGAGAAAAAAAAATCCAGATTTTTAATGAATGTATTTGCAAATTATGGTGGAAAGTAAGTATTTGGTCAATAACAAATGTTTATCTCAATACTTTGTTATATACCCTTTGTTGGCAATGACAGAGGTCAAACGCTTTTTGTAAGTCTTCACAAGGTTTTCACACACTGTTGCTGGTATTTTGGCCCATTCCTCCATGCAGATCTCCTCTAGAGCAGTGATGTTTTGGGGCTGTTGCTGGGCAACACGGACTTTCAACTCCCTCCAAATATTTTCTATGGGGTTGAGATCTGGAGACTGGCTAGGCCACTCCAGGACCTTGAAATGCTTCTTACGAAGCCACTCCTTCGTTGCCCGGGCGGTGTGTTTGGGATCATTGTCATGCTGAAAGACCCAGCCACGTTTCATCTTCAATGCCCTTGTTGATGGAAGGAGGTTTTCACTCAAATTCTTTCCTTTACACGGATCAGTCGTCCTGGTCCCTTTGCAGAAAAACAGCCCCAAAGCATGATGTTTCCACCCCCATGCTTCACAGTAGGTATGGTGTTCTTTGGCTCCAACTTAGCATTCTTTGTCCTCCAAACACGACGAGTTGAGTTTTTACCAAAAAGTTATATTTTGGTTTCATCTGACCATATGACATTCTCCCAATCTTCTTCTAGATCATCCAAATGCTCTCTAGCAAACTTCAGACGGGCCTGGACATGTACTGGCTTAAGCAGGGGGACACGTCTGGCACTGCAGGATTTGAGTCCCTTGCGGCGTGGTGTTTTACTGATGGTAGGCTTTGTTACTTTGGTCCCAGCTCTCTGCAGGTCATTCACTAGGTGAGATCTTGTGTGGCGCCCCAGATCGAGGGAGATTATCAGTGGTCTTGCATGTCTTCCATTTCCTAATAATTGCTCCCACAGTTGATTTCTTCAAACCAAGCTGCTTACCTATTGCAGATTCAGTCTTCCCAGCCTGGTGCAGGTCTACAATTTTGTTTATGGTGTCCTTTGACAGCTCTTTGGTTTTGGCCATAGTGGGGTTTGGAGTGTGACTGTTTGAGGTTGTGGACAGGTTTCTTTTATAGTGATAACAAGTTCAAACAGGTGCCATTAATACAGGTAACGAGTGGAGGACAGACGGGCCTCTTAAAGAAGAAGTTACAGGTCTGTGAGAGCCAGAAATCTTGCTTGTTTGTAGGTGACCAAATACTTATTTCCCACCATAATTTGCAAATAAATTCATTAAAAATCCTACAATGTGATTTTCTGGATTTTTTTTCTCATTTTGTCTGTCATTGTTGAAGTGTACCTATGATGAAAATTACAGGCCTCTCATCTTTTTAAGTGGGAGAACTTGCACAATTGGTGGCTGACTAAATACTTTTTTGCCCCACTGTATGAACCTGTTTTTGCTTCATTGTGGTATTGTGATTTTTTAAAAATTGAACCTTTTAACTAGGCAAGTCAGTTCAGAACAAATTCTTATTTACGATGACGGTGTACCATAGATTGAGGGAAAACATTTGATTTAATCCTTTTAGAAGACGGCTGTAATGTAACAATGCGGGAAAAGGCAAGGTCTGAATACTTTCCCAATGCACTGTACGTTACTGCAAAACGTGTTGCAATGGTTTTACGTAGGTATTTAGTTTTATGTAACAGTTTGTCACACTGAATGACCCTCTGGATTAATTTAGCATATCGGACTGTTCGGATGTCTGGCAAGTGTGTTTTGTTTGCATTGCACATAGGAGGTGGCTAACATTCAGGGTCACCATGAGCGGCTGAAGGCGTCCGTCTTGGAGAGGTCATCCATTGCGGTGACCCAACAGGACCTGCCTGCCCGCTTGCACAGCTGTGTGCTTGAGTTCCTCCACTGGCAGGACAGGCATGAGGTGAGCCTCTATTCTTATAGCGCAGCGAAAAAGCATATTTCAATGCAGCAGTGTTTAATTGTCACTGTTTTGCACTATAAACATTTTTGTTGACAATTCATAAAATGTAAACTTCTACTCTGAAGAAATATTTGAGCCCAGAAACTGGGTGTGCTTTTTAAACTTGGCTTTTTGTTATGTTTAGAACCATGGAGATGCAGACCACTTGGTTTATGCTGAGGAAAAAGCCCAGCAGGTCGAGGTAAGCTTTAGCGTAGTTAGCCTTTTTGTTGTTGTACTGTAATGAACTAACGCTATGACTATTTGGGAACTTGGCATAGACCGTTAAATGCTAGAAAGCCTTCTGCACTGCTTGTTTTGCTACTGTCTAACATTACTAGAATATAGTACATTGACTAACAAACTACAAAACCCTTCGGGAGTGTACAATGGTTTTACGTCAACACTGGTGAGTACCACCGTTGGCCAAATAATGACATTGCAAGCATTGAAGGTCTTATCCTTTCCTGAATATGCTCTCTTTTTGTCCAGTCTTCCAATAGGGCACAGCTTCTGGCATCCATCAAGACAAAATCATACGGGTGTCTTGCAGAGGTCTGCTGAACAAGAAGTGATTTTTCACACTTAATTTCAAGTGCCACTTAAGTGTCCAATGCACATCTGTCAAACTCCAGTCTTTGAGGGCAGAGTGTCTACGGCCTTTTTCTCCTCCCTTGTACTTTATTAATCCTTAAAGGTAATTGATTAGTTAAGAACTCTGCTCACCTGGTTGTCTGGGTCTTAATTGGACATTAACTGAAAGAAAATGACAAACCAGCAGATATACATCCCTCCAGGAATTGAGTTTGACACTGCTTGTCCAATACATAGTTTATTTCATACACCACTTTATAATGGCTATGCATGTGTTTTTTATTTATAGAAAATGATGGGCAACATTTTCCTCTTGCTAAAAGGCGCACGATGCACAATGAGCTAAAAAATCTGAGCAATGACTTTTTGGGTATTTTCCACTGACCTGTAGGTGTCTGCACAGATCTTGGCCATGTTGGACATCAAATACTGAACACCTTGAAAAACATCGGAAGCAGGCATTTCTATTGTTTATCCCCATAATGCACCACACATTGAATGTCGTTGATCACTGCTGGAGAACCAACTTGAATATATCTGATCAAACGTGCCCCATGCCAACTTTCCCACAACAGAGGTGAAGCAATGGGAAGGTGTATTGGGCGGTAGGCTAATTAGCCTTTGTTCATGAATTTAGTGATTGGCATGGCAATACTTACAAAACTGTATATTTTGCTAATGGAGTTAAGGACAAGGAAAATGTTGCCCTACATGTGGTATATTGTTTTGCTTGTCTGCATCATATGCATCTGGTTAATCAATTCTTAATTCATTGCATTACTGGCTAGTGGATATACTCAGTGTCCTATTCAATGGAATACTTTTGAACTGATTGATCATTTTTATGTTTATCCACAGGCCTCGAAGTCACGGCGGCATCGCCAGGTGGAGATGGACACATCCATTTCTGGAACAGGCTACATTAAAGAGGCTCCCAAATATCACAAAAGTAGGGCACCATCACTCAAGGCCCGAACCAACAAGAACCTCTGTGGGGAAGGTCAGTCAGTATACCTCTTGTTTGATGAGAACTTTTTGGGGTGAGATGTTTTGGAGGAGTTTCTCCAAAGTCAACAGTGATGTGGATACACTTTTATAGCTAGCCACAAAGCAAGAGAACACCTTCAGGCCTGTCAGACTGAGGTTCTGTTCCGGCTGCACCACTAACAGGCAGCTAGACAAGTGGTCACACCAGGATGGATTCCGCTTAGTCTATTTTAATTCCACTTGCATGAATTACTCTTAAGGGCATGTTCAGACTCCTAGGCATCTGAACCATGGGGTTAACTTGGCATCTGCCACACCACTTATTTAACATTTTATTTAACTAGGCAAGTCAGTTAAGAACAAATTCTTATTTACAATGACGGACGACGCTGGGCCTATTGAGCGCCGACCTATGGGATTCCCAATCACGGCCCGTTGTGATACAGCTTGGAATCAAACCATCAAATCAAATCATCATCAAATCAAATCATTGCACCGTGATTAATTATTTTGTCTCTTGGGTGGCTTGGGTCTAAAATGATTTGAGCCTTGTGGAGGTCCCTGACCATAAAGATCTCACACATGCCTTTCTGTTTGACTCCAAGTACCTTGCTTGCTGTGGTGATAATCCTTCTCAGCATATATCTGGCATTGCCAAACCAACAAATAATACAAAAAGTTAAGATACTCTCAATGAAAGATTTCTAAAACCGAGTTTGTGTAGTACAGTGACTGTCTTTGTAGATCAGGTCTGTACATTTACTCCACTGAAGCTTATTGTCCAAGAGGACACCCAGATATTTGTTTTCTTCTACGATCTCTGTTCTGACCACTGATAGATGTTGCAGAGGTAGGTGTTGTACACTCCCTGAAGTCTATGCACATCACTTTGGTATTGAGGACCAAGTGTGATTTGTCACACCACTCTACAAAGGTCATTTAGGACCGGGCCATGGTGTTCCTCGTTGTCATGCAACAGGCTTATTAAGGCAGTGTCATCAGCGAACTTAACGAGGTGTCGGTCAGGATGGGAACTAGTACAACTATTAGTGTACAGGAGTGTGGACAAAACACGTCCCTGAGGAGAGCCTATGTTGGTGGTGTGTTTGTCTGAAATGTGGGGACCTACTTTGACCCGCTGTGGCTCATGAAGTCCAACAGCCACAAAACCAGACCCCCATCAAAGGAGAAGTACCTTAGGAGTCTCTGTGCCAGAATGTAAGGCTGACTTGTGTGTAAGGCTGAAGAAAAGCCAACCGAACCCTGACATGGGATTTGGCACCTTCTAGATGTCTATAGACCATGTTGAGAGTAAGAATTGATCATCAACTCCTCTGCTGGGCAAAATCTTGAGGAGAAAACATTAGCAATGTACTAGCCCTCATGTCTCCCAAAGTCAGCATTGTTTTTTTCCCTTGCCTATGTGGGTCACACTAGCCATGGATTTAATCTGTTGAGTTTCCTGAGGAGTGGGTCCTCTCCACCCTTTGTTTATATGCCTCCTTGTCCACCAGTATCTGTCATTTGAGCTCACATTGTACATCTCTTCAAGCCTATCAATTACCCTCAGTATAAACTGCCTTCCTATTAAGTAGTGATTTTTAATGTTTTTGATACCAAAGGCTTATTGCGGGGACTCGAACTAGTCACCTTTCGGTGAAATTCAGCGTTTTTAAGCCAAAAAATGTGACCTACGTGATTAGTGTAGATCCGATGAGAAGTTTTTGGCGGGCTATGGATGACTGCTGGCTGTATGCAAACGAGTGATTCGCATTTGGAGCAATACTGGCGGTATCCAAGGCTCAGCCAATCGTTCACATAACAGAATGCAGCACGTGACTGAAGAGAAGAGACAGCCAATGTGCTAGTTACAGCATCAGCGCTCGCTCTATAAAGAGCAGGAGAGTGGAAAGGCAGTTTGCCACTTAATTTACAGCAGCGTGTCCCCTGAACAATAATGAAGGGGTAGGTGAGAAGCCTGACCACGGAGACGGGGGTGAGAAGGTGATGAAGTATACTTCATGAGCTGTAACCGAAAAACAACAACATTTGGAAAGTTTGAGCTGAGGGAGAAAGTGTGATGGAACAATTATTGTTAGCATTAAATATCTTGCAAGCATTCTCCCTTGGCTAGCCAGAAAAATGTTGAGCAAAATCAGCCAACTAAACTGATCAAATAATTGAGTTTATGGTGTGGAAAATGAGCTGGCTAATAAAATCAGACAGCCAATGTTAGCTAGCTAATGTTACAACATCAGATAAGCAAACGTTAATAACCTAACCAATTCACTATGGTATTAACTGGGCGGCAGGGTAGCCTAGTGGTTCGAAGGTTGCAAGTTCAAATCCCCGAGCTGACAAGGTACAAATCTGTCGTTCTGCCCCTGAACAGGCAGTTAACCCACTGTTCCTAGGCCGTCATTGAAAATAAGAATTTGTTCTTAACTGACTTGCCTAGTTAAATAAAGGTAAAATAAAATAAATAAAAACGTTGCTGTTCCTCAAGTTATAACTCGTTAGTTTGGACACTGGCAATCTGTGTGAAATGTTAATAACAAGCTAGTGAACTAACAGTACTATTTTCCCTCTACCTTATGTGGTTAATTTTCAGAAGTAATTACAATATACCAATTAGACACTGGAATGGTAGATGTGCAGAAGATTAATGTGCAAGTAGAGATACTGGGGTGCAAAGGAGCAAGATTTATAAATAAATAAATAAATAAATACAGTATGGGGATGAGGTAGTTGGATGGGCTGTTTACAGATGGGCTATGTGCAGTGATATGTGAGCAGCTCTGACAGCTGGTGCTTAAAGCTAGTGGGGGGATATGGGTCTCCAGCTTCAGTGATCTTTGCAGTTCGTTCCAGTCATTGGCAGCGGAGAACTGGAAGGAAAGTCGGACAAAGGAGGAATTGGCTTTGGGGGTGAGCAGTGAGATAAACCTGCTGGAGTGCGTGCTACGGGTGGGTGCTGCTATGGTGACCAGTGAGCTGAGATAAGGCGGGGCTTTACATAACAGACTTGTAGATGACCTGGAGCCAGTGGGTTTGGCGACGAGTATGAAGCGATGGCCAGCCAACGAGAGCGTACAGGTCGTAGTGGTGGGTAATATGGGGCGTTGTTGAGAAAACGGATGGCACTGTGATAGACTGCATCCAATTTGTTGAGTAGAGTGTTGGAGGCGTTGCTTGTTAAACAAGTGGAGCTGGGCCTGGCTTAAACTGGATGCCTCTATAGAGGTTAAAGGAACAACACATGCTTTCCCACTTTTTCAATTCAGTGGATTAAAAGGGTGGTGTACGCTCTGCCTGAAAGGTCAATTATGCCAACAAAGTTTATCATGCTCTGCTGGCACATTGTGGAACAGATGTCCACATTCAGAAAGTATACAATGTAATAATATGCAGTGTAGCCCAAAGATATTGCTTTTGTTGAAATTGACAGTAAGACGTGTGAGGGGGGGATTATTGCATTTTACTTGGTGAACGTAATTTTTGCACAAATTTAGCCTTGTGCACTTGATCGATAGATCACTATAATAGAGCAAAAATAAAATGCCTGTTTCATATTTCTACTAAAGATATTTTTTTCCCCAAGTGCAATATTTAGGTGTGTGTGTGTGTGTGTGTGTGTGTGTGGTCAAAAGTGTTCTATTATAAAGGGTGTCATGGCTAAATGCAATATTAGGGTATTGGTTTTTTTTTCTCAAGACTTGAGTGTCATTTGCAGTAAAGTCTAGGCAACAAATAACATTGGATTGCTTTCTTTACATTTTTTAGCTGTGAGCTAGGTTCACTTTAACCACTTTCTTTTACAGAGACTGATCATGTTGATCATTTTCTTTGTTTAATTAGTTAACCTGCATTTCCTCCTAGCAGGGATTTGTTTTGCATGTTACAGTGAAGAAAAAAGGTGTCACCTTTTTTGGGCCCTCAACAGTTTGCATCCCTGTTATTGTTAGGGAAGATTTTACAGGTTTTAGTAGGCACAACTGACTCAACACAGAATTTTACAACATCTGACTTCATTAAGATCAGAGCTGCTGTTCTCGTACCTCCCACAGAGTACAGTCAAAACATCCTTGGAGACGAGTGATACTATTGTTCCATACCTGGACAGTTTCTCCAGTAGGTTGGCAAGAGGTAGACAACATTGTGGTCCAATGTCCCCAGGGGAGGTCTGGTAGTGGCAGAGAAAGCACTTGGTATTGTCCGATAGCACAAATCGAGAGTTATTTTTCCTAGTGTGACATTTCACATATTGGTGGTACATGCAAAGTACAGTTTTTAAAATCCCCTAAAATAAATGTTGGGTGAGATGGATTCCAGTTTCTGTGACTGGTTATTGATCAGCAAGGTGGCGGGTAAGGGAAGATTGTTTAAATCTTTCTGATTCCCCCACGTTTGCATTTGGGTTTGTAATCCACTCTCAGACAATCAGGGATTAGATGGGCCATTGGAATATCCATCGTGTTTGAATTGCATTGTAGTAGGAACTCTCTGCTGTATTGGATCCGCTGCCAGCGGCGCTTTCATAATTTAGTCCGTTATTGTACATACCTGCTACAATAAACAAGATCAGTCCAGCACACCATCACTGTAAAGCTGTTGTTGAGAGATTGTTTACAAAGTGTACGAATTAAAAACCTAAAACGCCACACCCATTGTGGGATGCAACAGAGCCGTGCCCCCCTGTCACTCTACAAGGTGGTTGAAAGTGTTGCACAGGTGCTGGCCCATGTTGACTCCAATGCTTTCAACTGTTGTCAAGTTGGCTGGATGTCCTTTGGGTGGTGGACCATTCTTGATACACACAGGAAACTGTTGAGTGTGAAAAACCCAGGAGCATTGCAGTTGTTGACACACTCAAACAGGTGTGCCTGGCACCTACTACCATACCCCGTTCAAATGCACTTTTATTTTGCCCAATCACCCTCTGAATTTGCACACAAACACAATCCATGTCTCAATTGTCTTGTTTCATACGCTTAATCTACACTGATTTTGAAGTGGATATAACAAGTGACAGCTTGCACCTGTTCAGTCTGTCATGAAAACAGCAGGTGTTCCTAATGTTTTGTAGACTATGCATATGGCCGATATAAGGGCTGTTATTGCATGACGCAGAGTGCTTGGATACAGCCATTAGCCGTGGTATATTATCCATAAACCACAGTGGTGCCTTTTTGCTATTAACTGCTTACCACCATAAATAGAACAATTAGAACAAGTCATACCCCTTTCTGAAATACCGTGACCCAAACTACCCGGTTTGATATTATGAATATACAGTACCTGTCAAAAGTTTGGACACCTGTTTTCTTAATCAAATTTTATTGCTCACATGGTTAGCAGATGTTATTGCGAGTGTAGCTAAATGCTTGTTCTTCTAGTTCTGACAGTGCAGCGATATCTAACAATTCCACAAATACCTAATATGCACAAATCTAAAGGGATGGAATATAAATATATGGAGGAGCAATGTCAGAGTGGCTTAGGCTAAGCTGCAATAGTATAGAATACAGCATATACATATGAAATGAGTAATGCAAGATATGTAAACATTATTAAAGTGGCCAATGATTAAGTCTATGTAGGCAGCAGCCTCTTCTAGTGATGTCTAACAGTTTGATGGCCTTGAGATAGAAGCTGTTCTTCAGTCTCTTTGTCCCAGCTTTGATGCACCTTTACTGACCTCGCCTTCTGGATGGTAGTGGGGTGAACAGGCAGTGGCTCGGGTGGTTGTCCTTGATGATGTTTTTGGCCTTCCTGTGACATCGGGTGCTGTAGGTGTAGGTAGTTTGCCCCCTGCACTCCTCAAAGTGAGCAAAGAACGTGTTTGCCTTGTCTTTTTTATTTTTTGTATTTGTTTTATTTCACCTTTATTTAACCAGGTAGGCTAGTTGAGAACAAGTTCTCATTTGCAACTGCGACCTGGCCAAGATAAAGCATAGCAGTGTGAACAGACAACACAGAGTTACACATGGAGTAAACAATTAACAAGTCAATAACACAGTAGAAAAAAGCAGCAAGACTGTGGTGTCTGGGACGTGGCTGGCTGTCCTTTTGTAGTCCGTGATTGTCTGTAGACCCTGCCACATGCGTGTCATGTCTGAGCCGTTGAATTGCTACTCCTTTGTCTCGATATTGACGTTTTGCCTATTTGATTGCCTTGCGGAGGGAATGACTACACTGTTTGAATTCAGCCATATTTCCCATCACCTTGCCATGGTTAAATGCAGTGGTTCGTGCTTTCATTTTTGCGCGAATGCTGCCATCTATCCATGTTTTCTGGTTAGGGTAGGTTATAATAGTCACTGTGGGTACCACATCTCCTATACACTTCTTGATAAACTCAGTGACCGTCTCGGTGTACACGTCCATATTATTCTCAGACGCTACCCAGAACATATCCCAGTCCGCATGATCAAAACAATCTTGAAGGGTGGATTCTGATTTGTCAGACCAGCGTTGAATAATATTTTTCACGGGTACTTCCTGTTTTGAGTTTCTGCCTATAGGAAGGGAGGGGCAAATTTGCCAGAAGGAGGGTGGGGGAGGGTCTTATATGCATCCCGGAAGTTAGAGTAACTATGGTCCAGTTTTTTCCCAGCGTGAGTGTTGGTAGAATTTAGGGTGCCTTTTCCTCAAATTTGCTTAAAATCTCCAGCTACAATAAATGCTGTATCTAGGTATATAGTTTGCATAACGTCCAGTGAAATTCCTTGAGGGCCGTCGTTGTATCGGCTTAAGGGGAAATAGTCACAGCCGTGTATAACTGAAGATAATTCTCTTGGGAGGTAATACAGGAATTCTAGGTCAAGTGAACAAAGACTTGAGTTTCCTGTATGTTATTACAATTACACCATGAAACATACACCCCCGCCCTTCTTCACAGAGATGTTTATTCCTGTCAGGGCGATGCACTGAGAATCCAGATGGCTGGACCGACTCCCACAGTATATTGTAGTGGAAATTTCCTGTATTACCAAATCACAAGAGCGCAAACCACACATAAGACAGTTATCATAAAGTCCATCTTTAATTATATGAGCTCCATCACAACCCTGTGACTCTCAGATCAATTCAGTGTCTATAAATGAATTCTGAGTGCTTACACATTGCAACTGAGATCCTTTATAGCAAAAACACATATAGCCAGACAGCATTGGCTATAAATTATCGTTCAGTTTTGGTCTCCTAAACTATGTTCTTATCTCGCTCTTGGTACCATTCCAGACCAACACCATTACCTCACCCAATGGCATATATTAAATACACCCCCTCCTGGAGAAGATCAGAGAGCCAGTGACTGGCACACAGACATTGTGGAGCCAAGAGATAATTTGTTCCCGCTCAATCATCCCTTCACATGGTTCAAATGATACGTTTACACATGACACATTCACAGATAAGACTAACCAGACCTCTCCCCTCTCTGGGCCCAAGTAACTTTCCCACATAAGCATGCTATAAAATGAGTAAAACATCTTATTTATAAATGTTACCTAAAGAATTCTGATTCTGCCACGACAATATCCCAAGAGCCATGTTTCCGTGAAACAGAGTGTACAATCCTTGTCTCTCTGGAAAGCAACCCTTGTTCTGATCTCGTAAACTTTATCTAGGGACTGGACGTTAGCGAGTAATATACTCTGAAGCGGCTGGTGACGTGTGCCTCCTAAGTCTGACTAGGAGACCGCCTCCGGCTTCCTCTTCTCCGGCGGTGTTGTTTTGGGTCGGCCTCGAATCAGTTCAAAGCCCTGGGTGGCGCAAACGAAGGATCCGCTTCAGGGAAGTCATATTATTGGTCGTAGTGCTGGTAAGTTGACGCTGCTCTGATATCCAATAGTTCTTCATGGCTGTATGTAACACAATATTTTCTGGGCTAACAATGTAAGAAATAATACATTAAAAAATGGTGCAAGGTTTCCCAAGGACGAGAAGCGAAGCAGTTGGTGCCATTTTCCTTGTAGTGTTGTAGAATAATAGTGAATATTTTTTTAAATTTATTTAACCTTTTTATTTAAGTAGGCAAGTCAGTTAATTAAGAACAAATTCTTATTTACAGTGACATCCTAGTGGGTTAACTACCTTGTCAGCTTGGGGATTCGATCTAGCAACCTTTTGGGTTACTGGCCCAACGCTCTAACCACTAGGCACCTGCTGCCCGAAATAACACGTATGGAATCATGTAGTAACCAATTCTTTTTTTTAAACAAATCAAAATATATTTGACATTCTTCAAAGTAGCCACCCTTTGCCTTGACAGCTTTGCACACTCTTGGCATTCTCTAAACCAGCTTCATGAGTAATGCTTTAACAACAATATTGAAGGAGCTCCCACACACATGCTGAGCACTTGTTGGCTGCTTTTCATTGACTCTGTTTGGGATGAGATGGGCCGCAATCTCAATTGGGTTGAGGTCGGGTGATTGTGGAGGCCAGGTCATCTGATGCAGCATTCCATCACTCTCCTTTATGGTCAAATAGCCCTTACACAGCTTGGAGATGTGTTTTGGGTCATTGTCGGGTGGAAAAACAAATGATTGTCCCACTAAGTGTAAACCAGATGGAATGGCGTTTCCCTGCAGAATGCCGTGTTAGCCATGCTGGTTAAGTGTGCCTTGAATTCTAAATAAATCACTGTTAGAAGGAATTAAATTCCTATATGTTTATTACCCAATTCAATTAATACACTCAGCCCATTTCTAAGGATTGTAAGATACTTATTTGCATAAAATGGGCAAGACCAGTCTCAAAATCAAGCAATAGCGTTTATTCTCGAGAGTACTGAACATGATACAATTTACAACAGGTTATAAACTGAAAATGGCGTCATAAGTTTTAAACTGTCCCGTCCCTCCTCCACTCCGATACAATGGCAGTATAGTTCACAAGCCTTCCTACATTGTCCCCCACCGGTTTAGGTAATTTACGACCAAGCCAAGGTCTCCCTGTGTAGATAAGCATTCTAGTCAGTCTGACGATAAGTTCATTTGTTTCTACCAAGGAACAGACGGTCTTTGTTCTAATTCTTGATTATAATTACACACATTATATTCAGTACTAGGATTTAAATAAAATTCATACATCTATACAGTATTCTGATTTAGTCAGTCCTGATTGAAATGTATACATAATTTAGTAATTATTTATAAAAATCTCTTAACAATCACCAACCGTGTCACCAGAAAAGCACCCCCACACCATCGCACTTCCTCCTCCATGCTTCACCATGGGAACTACACATGTGGAGATCATCCGTTCACCTACTCTGCATCTCAAAGATACAGCGGTTGGAATCACAAATCTCCAATTTGGACTCATCAGACCAAAGGACAGATTTCCACCGGTCTAATGTCCATTGCGCGTGTTTCTTGGGTCAAGCAAGTCTCTTTGTCGTTTTCTTTCCAGCAATTCATCAATGAAGGCCTGGTTTATGCAGTCTCCTGAACAGTTGATGTCTTACTTGAATTCAGTGAAGCATTTATTTGGGCTGCAATCTGAGGTACACTAAACTCTAATGAACTTATCCTCTGCAGCAGAGAACTCTGGGTCTTCCTTTACTGTGGCTGTCCTCATGAGAGCCAATTTCATCACAGCGCTTGATGGTTTTTGCGACTGCACATAAAGAAATATTCAGAGTTCTTAATGTTTTGCATTGACTGTCCATGTCTTATAGTTATGATGGACTGTCATTTCTCTTTGCTTATTTGAGCTGTTCTTGTCATAATATGGACTTGGTATTTTACTAAATAGGGCTATCTTCTGTATACCACCCCTACCTTGTCAAAACACAACTGATTGGCTCAAACCGATTAAGAAGGAAAGAAATTCCACAAATTAACTTTCAACAAGGCACACCTGTTAATTGAAATGCATTCCAGGTGACTACCTCATGAAGCTGGTTGAGAGAATGCCAAGATTGTGCAAAGCTGTCAAGGCAAAGGGTGGCTACTTTGAAGAATCTAAAATGTGTCATGACACCTGCAATGACAACAAGCTCAGTACGATGATGCTGTGACACACCGCCCCAGACCATGCCGGACCCTCCACCTCCAAATCAATCCTGCTCCAGAGTACAGGCCTCGGTGTAATGCTCATTCCTTCAACGATAAACGTGAATCCGACCATCACCAGTCCTGTCTGGTCCAGCGACGGTGGATTTATGCCCATAGGCAACGGGGATGTCTGATGAGGACCTACCTTACAACAGGCCTACAAGCCCTCAGTCCCGCCTCTCACAGCCTATTGCGGACAGTCTGAGCACTGATGGATGGATTGTGCGTTCCTGGTGTAACTCGGTTCAGTTATTGTTGCCATCCTGTACCTGTCCCGCAGGTGTGATGTTTGGGTGTACCGATCCTATGCAGGTGTCGTTACACGTGGTCTGCCACTTCGAGGATAATCAGCTGAACGTCCTGTCTCCCTGTAGCGCTGTATTAGGCGTCTCACAGTACGGACATTGCAATTTATTGCCCTGGCCACATCTGCAGTCTCCTTGCATCATGCCTCCTTGCAGCATGCCTAAGGCACGTTCACACAGATGAGCAGGGACCCTGGGCATCTTTCTTTTGGTGTTTTTCAGAGTCAGTTGAAAGGCCTCTTTAGTGTCCTAAGTTTTCATAACTGTGACCTTAATTGCCTACTGTCTGTAAGCTATTGGTGTCTTAACGACCTTTCCACAGGTGCATGTTCATTAATTGTTTATGGTTCATTGAACAAGCATGGGAAACAGTGTTTCAACCCTTTACAATGAAGATCTGTGAAGTTATTTGGATTTTTTACGAATTATCTTTGAAAGACAGGGTCCTGAAAAAGGGACGTTTCTTTTTTTTGCTGAGTTTAGTATGAAATTGATTCGGGAGAATGTTTTGTACCTGTTTGAATAGAAAGTGTTCTCTTTTTTAGGGTTATGAGCTCACCATGCGTCAATGAGGTTGTGATCAGATAGTATATGTTGGAGAGCCTTGGTTGCCTGTGGATTGTTGGTCTTATTAGATTAGTCCAGATTGGCATTCATGTCTGTCCCAATAACCAGTTGGTGTTCAGTTAATTCCAACAAATATGCTGTTGAGAGGATCATATCAATTGGAGCATACACATTAATAAAGGCAATTTTTTTTATTTCCATTATGGATCCATTTTAGGAAAGTGATTATGCTTTCTTGGTCTTTGCCTTTACCAAGGATAGGGAATTTGAGTATGTATTATTGCGATTCCACGATTAGTTTTGTTTGAACAAGTGGTTCTCTATTCGGTCTCTTTGGCGCAGGTGTGTTTCTTGGAGCATTGCTATATCAATATGGTTTCTTGCGAGGAATGTCAAGACTGCTTGAACATTGATAGGAATATTAAGTCCTTTGAAATTCCAGATGGGAATAGCTAGTGTTGCCATTTGTTTTTCTAAAATGTAAGTAGTAGCAGCAGTAGCTTCTTTTTGTGGGCCATGCTTTTTATTTTACATCAACACTACATCAACACTAAAGATGCTAAACAAAATAAGTAAACAATTCAGACCTTTACAAATAAGTTGGCAGACTTGATGAGTAAGGGTGGGTAATGGCAAATAAAATGTAAAACATAGATATGACACATGCAAGCCTAATACTTAACATTCA
This sequence comes from Oncorhynchus clarkii lewisi, assembly GCF_045791955.1. Taxonomy (NCBI): domain Eukaryota; kingdom Metazoa; phylum Chordata; class Actinopteri; order Salmoniformes; family Salmonidae; genus Oncorhynchus; species Oncorhynchus clarkii. The sequence continues at coordinate 27,911,799 of NC_092154.1, forward strand.
AAAAAGGTATAGCAGTAGGATCCATGTATTAATTAATTGACATGGTGTCATCAATGTTTAAATGTTCTGGAACATAGGCAATATAATTACAAGTTCAATGCTCAGCAATATTGTTCCTTGTACCCAAACATGAGGGGTGTACTCATTTGTCTTATGCTGAGGACAGCATCATAGCAATAGGCTATGCTGCATGACTGACTGTACATGGATAGCACACCTGAATGAGCCAGTCATGGGGTTTCATCTGTCGGCTTGTCCAGTTGTGTATTGGGTTTTATGTGCTTCTCAAGGAAGTCTTGACCATATTTTAGCTGTGCAAATAGTGTTTTGTGTTCTGGAAGATTTAATGAGTTTAGCTGGGTGGATGAAGCCGCATCTCAGGCTTAGCTTTCGTAGCTGTAATCTCACTTTGTTGTAGGTCTCCCTCGGTTTTAGCAGTTTGTCACTTAGGTCTGGGTAGATGCTGATCCTCTTCCCTGCATAGGTCAGAGCCCCGGATTCCGCTGCATGGTGAACCATTCGCTGCTTGACTTCGCAGCTGTGGATCCCTACAGTGAGAGCTGTTGTGGAGTTGATCCGTGTGGTGCACAATGTTAATGAGTGGCATGGGACCCAGCTTTTCCTGCCCGAACAGAAGGTGTTGCCCGCTTCCACTCTAGTTTCAAGTCCTGTGACCCCGCACATTGAATTTACAAGAATGATTTTCAAGTGATTTCATTTTCTCTTTTAGGAGTTTGATTATCCCTTCCAACTTAGCTGGCGCTGTTTCTAGGTCATGGAGTCTTCTCCAGATTTTCCACTTTGGTTGAATAGGTATCTATTTTAGCAGTGAACACTGCCATTGATTTCAGTTACCGTTTTTTATTGTAAGTCGAGGGCAGAGCCAATCTCCTCACCAACAATCTCTCGTATACTAGTGGCCTGCTATTTCTGTTGCCTGGTATTGAGAGCCGCCATGTTCCCACAGTTGAATTGTGGATGGACAAATTCTAGCTGCTGGGGCGTAATAGACTTGGTAGTTATTTCTTGTCACACAATGCATGTCCCCACACCTTAATATGATATTTAGTATTAAGTCAGTCAATTCATGGTAATTTGCCACAAAGGTCATGTGTTTGTGTATGCCAGCTGACTTTTGAGGGATAGATGAATGTGTACTGTGTTGATGCATTTGACCTGTCTGTCCAGGCTTTTAAGTCACTTGATTGATACAGATGAGGCTGGTGGGAAGAGCTATAGGAGTACGGGCTCATAGTATTGGCTATAATGGAATACATGGAGTCAAGTGGTTTCCCATATGTTTGATATGATTCCATTCCAGCCATTACGATGAGCCCGTCCTCCTATAGCGCCTCCAACCAGCCTCATCTGATAACGTTTATTCATATTTATCTCAAGCCAAATTATGCTCTTTATTTCACTGATTAACTCTGGTCATCACCAACCTTAAAATAGCTTTTTGTTCTGCTGTGTCCCTTTCCATTAGGAGATGAACAGAAGATCCAATATTGGCTCCTTAGTGCTGCAGAGGAGGACAAGACTGCATGTAAGAACAAGCCAATGCCACTTACCAGTGAATAGGGGATTATTTCAATGTAGATCCATACAAAAACACTTGTAGTCCATTTTATTGTGTTCTTCAAAGTAGTTCCCTCCCACACAGTTACCTGAAAGCCAAGTGGGGGGGGGGGGGCAGGAAACAACTAAGTGTAAATCTGGGTTTACACTTAACCAAGCGTTCTCCTTAGCAATATGTCATTGATGCTTGTATAAAGTTATACATTCTGGCATACATCAAAATATCACGATTAACATGTCAAGACTATTTGTATTTTTATTTTTAGGTTGTGTATTGAAAATGAAAGTTTGAGCTGCACAGTATGGCAGGGTCAATGACGTCCAATTAATTAATAGCACTGGTGATCTCCCAAAAAAGGAAAAAAGCACTGACAGAATTTTCTGGCTTAGGTGTAAAAACTGCTACGAGGGACGTGGCGTGTTTTGGAATATTTATTTCTCGCACAGAATAAAATAGGTTGACTTTTGTACTATGGGGGATAGTAGACTGACTTTTGTTGTTCGTTAGGCCTACTCATCTTGTTGGCTGACAAAGTAAATGTGGACTGTTCCAATATCTTCAATATGCACCTTGGAATTGAATAAGGATGTCTGTCATTACTAGTAGCCTGTGAGAAAGACCCGATCACTTTGATGGAGAGCCGTGAGAGGTGATTTGGAGCGCACAGCACTCAGGGAGAAGGGCACAACGGCCGCTGGCCGCAAACGGCATGGATTTTATTTTAGGCATTATCAAGTGCTTGTCACATTGTGAATGAGTAACTGATGTAGTGTGTTCAGCATGCACAAAAAAACAAAGCAGAGTTCACTTTTTTCCAATCATTCGTGTCATATCATGCAGCCTTACAATATATTAAAAATCAAAACATAAAGCCCAGCGTTTGTAGAACTAAAGTTAGATTAATACCTCTAAATTAAGCAAAAATGAATTCCTATTTCTTTGCTAACCACTCAACACAGAATAGTCCATGTGCACACTCCCTCAAATCATTTGGAGAAAATATCCTTTCCATTTTATTCAGCTTTGTTCAATTGTACTATTCATTGTACAAAATAATGCCACGGAATTCTAAGCAAATCCTGTCTGCTAAATTAACTAGTGTATCCCACAGCCGTATGGCATAGCCAGATCAGGGCCGAACACATTTAAACGTAGATGTTCTAAAGGTCTGCATCAGTCAGTGGCTTGTAGGCTATGCGTGGAAGCCAGGAGATGGTAAATGTATGTTTAATTAACAGTCAATTACTGTGAGACCGACAGTTATTTGCTTGACGATCACCGGCTGACAAATACGTGAGCGCCACAGCCCTATCCCCAGCCGAGTCATACCAAAGAAATGTTTTATATTGTTATGGTATATTCTCTCATTATTTGTGCATTTTAATGGACCCCAATGTAATGAAGGCACTCAAACCTGCTGTTTCCATTCTCCTAAATTGCTTTGACTCTCTCTTACATTTTGTTTCAGTGAAAAGACAGAAGCGAAAACACAGTTTCCGGTGGTGAAGAGAATGCGGAGGATTTGAGCTATAACTGCTGCACTTTTGGAGAGGCTAATACATTAGGAGAACACTAAATATCCACATAATGAATATATTCATCAAGTTGTCTGAGGGCTTGAGCCAGTTAATTACTGTGCATATAACAGGAAATGTAATTAATAGAGCACTTTTGTTTTTGTGTACAAATAAATGTGGCACCAAATTTGCATCATTCTATGAATTTCCAAGCATGGATCTGTAATCCTTTGTCCTTCTGACAATAGTACTGCACTGGGTATGGCCCATCCTGAGGTTCCCTCGTCCCCTTGTTTTTAGTCGGTCACCCTACCTGAAAAATACTTTTGAGCTTGGGTGGTGTTTTTACCCCAAGTTCCCCTACAATTGACCCATGTTACATTTAGCTCCACTTTCCCCTATTACTTACAGTGAATTGCGGCGCGTTGAAGCCCTTAAGTCTATTAATGCATCTGTTACTCTAAGTAACACAATATATTTTAAAAAATCCATCTGTCAGTTTAAGATGGAGAACTTTTTTTTTTGCGTTGGCAGCGTCCCAATCCACCGCATACGCCTATGTCGGCCTTCCGCATCTGCGTTGAAAGGGGGTTGAGCTACAGCAGTGTTTGTCAGACCAGGAGACATCCCGAAAATGGGTCTTCTCAAGAAAACGTCTCTGTAGCGTCCAAATGGTTTGGCCTACAACCCCCACAAGTGTCACGGGACTCGTCTTAAGGTAACCCGTACAAATTAATAGAAGTATGGAGGCAGTTTTGTGCCAACAAAGGGGTTAAATATGTCCAGCAAATGTTTTTTTTGTTGCATTATTACGTCTCCAAGATATAGGACACACTTCAAAACTTGAACCCATATGATTTAATTTAGTCTTTTTTCTTGTGCCATTTATCAATGCGTTTATGTGCTTTAGTAGTAAAGGCCAAATTCAATATTTTTGATACCTAAAGGGGTCCTAAAATTCAAAATCAAATGGCTAAATGATCCATGGTATGACCATCCACCAAAACAATTTCATATTGCTTTGTAGAACTAGCGTTAGTGCAATGACTTGAACTCTATTGGTATCTACTACCATGCTAGCAGATACCATGGACTTCCAGTCATTGAACTAATGCCATTTAACATTGACTCGCAAAACTACCTCAAACTTCCTTTATACTGGACGCAGAGACATAAAAATGGTATCCACGAGTTTGTCTGACTCTGGGGAAGTAGATAAAGGGGCTCATTGACAAAATCCCAAAGCAGTCTCACAAAGTAAGGGTTAAGGCTGTTGTAGTATCTGTCAAGATTAATGTGATGGCAGGGATTGCAAAATGATTGATTAATACCAATCATATCTCATTCTGCCAGGTAGGCCTAATTTGCAGTCAACATTTCAATTTGATTATTTATTTTTTTGGCTTATCCCTTTTAGAAATGTACATTCAAACATGACATGATTGAATTGCGAAGATTCAACCAAGACTTTGGACCAACCTATTTTGAATACCTGGTGTGCATACCCATTGACACCGCAACGGCTCTCAAGGAACTACAATGGACTTTGTGCAAACTAGAAACCGCATATCCTGAGGCCGCATTTATTATAGTTGGGGACGTTAGTGAAGCAAATCTGTGGAAAATGCTACTGAATTTGAATAATCACATCAACTGCGCTACTAGCTCATCAAGAATTCTTGACCATTGCTACTCCCCCTTCCAGGATGGCCCTCCACTGCCCTCCCTTGAACAAATCCGATCACTCCTCCATTCTGCTCCTCCCTTGCTATAGGCAGATACTTAAACGGGAAGTACCCGTGGTAAGGACTGTTCAAACTTGGTCTGACCAATTAGAATCTATGCTTGATTTTCTTGATTGTGCGTACTAGAATGTGTTCCAGGTTGCCTCAGAATAACATTGACGTATACACTGGCTCTGACTGAGTTTATCGGGAAGTGCATCGAGGATGTTCCCACTGACGATTACAACTTATCCAAACTAAAAAACGTGGATAGATGGCATAATTTGCGCAAAACTGAAAGCGTGATACACTGCATTTAACCATGGCAAGGTGACTGTGAACATGGACAAGTACAGTCAGTCAGCTGTGCCCTCCGTAAGGCAAACAGGCAAAATATCAGTACAGAGACAAAATGGAGTCACAATTAAACAGCTCAAACATGAGACGTACAGTTGAAGTCGTAAGTTTACATACACCTTAGCCAAATACATTTAAACTCAGTTTTTCACAATTCCTGATATTTAATCCTAGTAAAAATCCCCTGTCTTAGCTCAGTTAGGATCACCACTTTATTTATTAAGAATGTGAAATGTAAGAATAATAGTAGAATGATATTTCAGCTTTTGTTTCTTTCATCACATTCCCAGTGGGTCAGAAGTTTACATACACTCAATTAGTATTTGGTAGCATTGCCTTTAAATTGTTTCACTTGGGTCAAATGTTTTGTGTATCCTTCCACAAGCTTCCCACAATAAGTTGGGTGAATTTTGGCCCATTCCGCCTGACAGAGCTGGTGTAACTGAGTCAGGTTTGTAGGCCTCCTTGCTCGCACTCGCTTTTTCAGTTCTGCCCACAAATTTTCTATGGGATTGAGGTTAGGGCTTTGTGATGGCCACTCCAATACCTTGACTTTGTTGTCCTTAAGCCAATTTGCCACAACTTTGGAAGTATGCTTGGGGTCGATGTTCATTTGGAAGACCTATTTGCGACCAAGCTTTAACTTCCTGACTGACGTCTTAAGATGTTGCTTCAATATAGCCACATAATTTTCCCTCCTCATTTTCCCCCCTGTGAAGTGCACCAGACCCTCCCGCAACATGATGCTGCCAACCCTGTGCTTCACGTTTAGGATGGTGTTCTAAGGCTTGCAAGTCTCCCCCCCCCCCCACCACCAAACATAACGATGGTCATTATGGCTAAATTGTTCTATTTTTGTTTCATCAGACCAGAGGACATTTCTCCAAGAAGTATAATCTTTGTCTCCATGTGCCGTTGCAAACCATAGTCTGGCTTTTTTATGGCGGTTTTTGAGCAGTGGTTTCTTCCTTGCTGAACGGCCTTTCAGGTTGTCGATATGGGACTCGTTTTACTGTGGATATAAATACTTTTGTACCCGTTTCCTCCAGCATCTTCACAAGGTCTTTTGCTGCTGTTCTGGGATTGATTTGCACTTTTCGCACCAAATTATGTTCATCTCTAGGAGACAGAACGCATCTCCTTCCTGGGTAGTATGACGGCTGCGTGGTCCCATGGTGTTTATACTTGCATACTATTGTTTGTACAGATGAACATGGTACCTTCAGGTGTTTGGAAATTGCTCCCAAGGATGATCCAGACCTGTGGAGGTCTACAATTGTTTTTCTTTCTTGGCTGATTTCTTTTGATTTCCCATGATGTCAAGCAGAGGCACTGAGTTTGAAGGTAGGACTTGAAATACATCCACAGGTACACCTCCAATGACTCAAATTATGTCAATTAGCCTATCAGAGGCTTCTAAAGCCATGACATTTTCTGGAATTCTCCAAGTTGTTTCAAGGCAGTCAATTTAGTGTATAAACTTCTGACCCACTGGAATTGTTAGTGAAATAATCTGTCTGTAAACAATAGTTGGAAAAATTACTTGTCATGCACAAAGTAGATGTCCTATCCGACTTGCCAAAACTATAGTTTGTTAACAAGAAATTTGTGGAGTGGTTGAAAAACTAGTTTTAATGACTCCAACCTAAGTGTATGTAAACTTTCGACTTCAACTGTATGTGGCAGGGATTCCAGACAATCACGGATTATAAAAGGGAAATCAACTACGTCCTCAACATGGGTGCATGCTCAGCCCCCTCCTGTACTCCCTGTTCACCCATGACTGCGTGGCCACACACGTCTCCAACTTGATCATCTTATTTGCATACGATGCAACAGTGGTAGGCCTGATTTACCAATAATGGCGAGACATCCTACAGGGAGGATACCGAAGGCCCTGGTGGAGTGGAGCCAGGAAAATGACCCCTCCCTCAACGTCAACAAAACAAAGGAACAGATCGTGGACATCGATGGGGCTGCAGTGGAGAGGGTGAAAAGCTTGAAGTTCCTTGCCATCCACATCACTAATAACCTTGAAATGGTTTAGCCACACAGTGTTGTGAAGAGCATTCACTAAAAAGAGGCTAACGAAATCTGGCTTGGCGCCTATGCTCCTCACAAACTTCTACAGATGCACCATTGAGAGAATCCTGTTGGGCTTTATCACCGTCTGGAACAGCAACTGCTTCTTCTGCAACCGCAGGGCTCTGCAGAGGGTGGTGTGGTCAACTCAATGCATTACTGGGGGCACACTGCCTGCCCTACAGGACACCTACACCACCCGATGTCACAGGAAGGCAATAAAGATCATCAAGGACAACAACCACCCGAGCCACTGCCTGTTCACCCCGCTATCATCCAGAAGGCGAGGTCAGTACAGGTGCATCAAAGCAGGGACTGAGAGACAGAAGCTGTTTTTCAATTTCAAGGCCATCGGACTGTTAAACAGCCACCACTAACATTGAGTGGCTGCTGCCAACATACTGACTCAAGTCCAGCCACTTTAATAATGGAAAAAATGAATGTAAAAAATGTATCACTATCCACTTTAAACAATGCCACTTTCATATGCTTACATACCCTACATTACTCATCTCACATCTATATACTGTACTCGATACCATCTACTGCATCTTGCCTATGCCGTTCTGTACCATCACGCATTAATATATTTTTATGTACATATTCGTATTCATTCCTTTACACTTGTGTGTGTATAAGGTAGTTGTTGTGAAATTGTTAGGTTAGATTACTCGTTGGTTATTACTGCATTGTCAGAACTAGAAGCACAAGCATTTCGCTACACTCGCATTAACATCTGCTAACCATGTGTATGTGACAAATAAAATTTGATTTGATCTTCACAGAATTTCTGGTAATGTCACACCGACTCGCGCTGCCTCTCTTCAGCCCTCGACGTCGCCGGTCTACTAACCACCGGTCATGGCACCATCAGTACGCACATCTGCTCCTCATTACGCTCACTTGGACCTCATCACCTTGATTACTCTCCCTTTATTTAGCCCTCAGTAGCCTCCGTCATTAGGAAGTATTGGTTTTGTTCACGTTCAGTACGCTTCTCCTGTTTTGTTTATCTGCCTTCTCTTTTCATTAAACTTACCTTCTGCACCTGCTTCCTGACTCCAACCGTTTACGTTAATTAAGCCATTAAATATAGAAATCACCATTATTTCAATATTCCGTGTGTCTAATCACATACACAGTCCTTCGGGTCCGTAGATCTATGATCTCCTTCCTAACTTAACCCAACATTCTGATACCTATTTTAAGTGCTTATTTATTAGAACTGACCCTTAAGTCAATCTAAACCAAATTCTTAAGGGTTTTACCCCTAAGAAATACAATAAACAGGAAATATCTTACGATATTGATTTCCAAATAAATTACAATTTACCAAATTATGTTATTGTACTTAGGAAATACCTTAAGTATGGAATATCACAATTTCCTTCCAAAATCTTGGTCTTGCAACTTTGATTACTAAATAATGTACATTTACCAAACACTAAAATATCACATTTAAATGAGCCTGCAAATTTTACCCAATTTGTAAATGAATAGGGCACCGAGCTGGTAGTATGACTAGGTAACAGACAACTCCTTTTTGTAAGGATTTTTAATAAGGTCCCTCGATTAGTAGTTTGGCCAAGGATTGTCTGGGTCAAAGCTGAGAGATGGGTTGACTTCTTCTCGAACCGCTTTCATCCGGGTCACAGCACTAGATTGAGGAATCAGGCAGAACTCATTAATCAGCAAGAGTTTATTCAAGCAATTGCAGGTAAGTTTACACTCAGGATAAAACCGGAGAGAAACTTAATGTACAGAATCGCAGAGTAATTGTATACACCTACACAAATAACTGCTTTTCCCTCCCTTAAAGCATTACACCAAAAATAACAGGTTCTAACCAGTTCTCACAGCCTACAGTGCAGTCAAAGTATTCAGACCCCTTGACTTTTTCCACATTTTGTTAGGTTACAGCCTTATTCTAAAATTGGTTAAATTTGATTTTTTTCCGGCATCAATCTACACACAATACCCCTATAATGACAAAGCAAAAACATATTTTTATAAATTTGAGCAAATTTATTATTTTTTAATTACATTTGCATAAGTATTCAGACCCTTTATTAAACCTTTGCTGAAGCACCTTTGGCAGCGATTACAGCTTCTAGTCTTCTTGGGTATGACACTACAAGCCTGGCACACCTGTATTTTAGGAGTTTCTCCCATTCTTCTCTGCAGAGCCTCTCAAGCTCTGTCAGGTTGGTCGGGGAGCGTTGCTGCGCAGTTATTTTCAGGTCTCTCCAGAGATGTTCGATCGAGTTCTAGTCTGGGCTCTGGCTGGGCCACGGAAGGACATTCAGAGACTTGTCCTGAAACCACTCCTGCGTTGTCCTGTTGGAAGGTGAACCTTCACCCCAGTCGGAGGTAATGAGCGCTCTGGAGCAGTTTTTCATCAAGGATCTCTCTGTACTTTGTTCCGTTCATCTTTCCCTCGATCCTGACTAGTCTCCCAGACCCTGCTGCTGAAAAACATCCCCACAGCATGATGCTGCCACCACCATGCTTCACTGTAGGGATGGTGCCAGGTTTCCTCCAGACATGACTCTTGGCATTCAGGCCAAAGAGTTCAATCTTGGTTTCATCAGACCAGAGCATCTTGTTTCTCATGGTCTGAGAGGCTTTAGGCAAACTAAGTTGGCTGTCATGTGCCTTTTACTGAGGAGTGGCTTCCACCTGGCCACTCTACCATAAAGGCCTGATTGGTGGACTACTGCAGAGATGGTTGTCCTGGAAGGTTCTCCCATCTCCACAGAGGAACTCTAGAGCTCTGTCAAAGTGACCATCGAGTTCTTGGTCACCTCCCTGACCAAGGCCCTTCTCCACCAATTTGATCAGTTTGGCCGGGCGGCCAGCTCTAGGAAGAGTCTTGGTGGTTTGAAACTTCATCCATTTAAGAATGAAGGCCCCTGTGTTTTTGGGGACCTTCAATGCTGCAGACATCTTTTGGTACCCTTCCCCAGATCTGTGCCTCGGGCACAATCCTGTCTCTGAGCTCTACGGACAATTCCTTCGACCTCATGGCTTGGGCTTTGCTCTGACATGCACTGTCAACTGTGGGACCTTTATATAGACCAGTATGTGCAAATCATGTCCAATCAATTGAATTTACCACAGGTGGACTCCAATTTAAGATGTAGAAGCATCTCAAGGATGTTCAATGGAAACCGGATGCACCTGAGCTCAATTTCGGGTCTTATAGCAAAGGGTCTGAATACTTATGTAAAAAAAAAAACGTTTTTGCTTTGTTATTTTGGGGTATTGTGTGTAGATGTATGAGGAAGAAAAATCATTTAATCCATTTTAGAATAAGGCTGTAACGTAAGAATATGGAAAAAGTCGAGGGGTCTGAATACTTTCCAAATGCACTGTATGTATTGCTATAGGCATGTTTGTATTGTTATCAAGGAATTGCCTGACTGTCTCTTCTGTCTGTTTCTCACTCTTTTCAAATGATTGAATTAAAAATGGGTTTATTCATTACTGTTTTTCAATCTCATGAATAGCCTTGCTTCTAAAACTTGATGCTGTGCCCCAGCCTCCAGCCTCTCGGATCACCGCCCAACCACCAGCTCCAAAGGCAAGTGCTTAATTAGCCATTTTTGACGACCCTCCCACTCTGTCTGCTGAATTCTTTCACTTTGCTATTTTCCTGAATAGGATGTTGGTGGGAGGAGCCGGGAGGTCGTCAGCCGTTCATTGATGACTCTCTCCATGCAGACACACTTGTGTTTTGGTTGTGGCATTTTGTGGCTTGTTTATTTTGGCACCTCAACACCCCTCATTATCACCATCTATGTACGCAACCACTCACTCACACACCATTGTTAATTGTATATGTTTTACTTTAGTTAAGGAATAACACTATCTACATTTAAAAAAGTGTATTTGTCATCGTTTAACGTTGGAGAGTGCTAAGATATTAGTGTATCATCAACATTTATACAGCCAGGACCATCGGCAGAGGGGATTACCCCTTTGGGAATAAGTAATCCTGCGCTGCAGGCCTGCAGTGGAGATGGCACCTCCAGCATAGACATGGTTAAAGACCTGCCTGTGTTTGGGAGGGAAGTGATTGCTACCCATGGATTATCTGGAAATGCCAATAGAGGGACTTTAGCAAAGCTGACCCTTGAGAGAAAAGTCTAACTGATAATTGGTAAGGGAAACATTTAGATCCTAATGCAGCAATAAGGTATTTCCAGTGGCAAAACACATTTAACTCAAATGTTTTACTTTGACCCGATTTGGATTTGTGGAAATTGTGCAAAACAAGTTTCCAGATAAATCATCCCCCACCCCCCGAGCAGCACTGAGGGAGAAGATGAATGATATAGGTTTATACACCTTCTTGTCAATGTTTTAATATACACTTCTTCTCTGTTTGATAAAAGAACGCTTATTGGGCAACATTTCCTTTAACCCCAAATGACCCCTTATTCAGTTCTAAACTCAGCAAAAAAAGAAACATCCTCTCACTGTCAACTGTTTATTTTCAGCAAATTTAACATGTAAATATTTGTATGAACATAAGATTCAACAACTGAGACATAAACTGAACAAGTTCCACAGACATGTGACTAACAGAAATTGAATAATGTGTCCCTGAGCAAAAGGAGGGTCAAAATCAAAAGTAACAGTCAGTATCTGGTGTGGCCACCAGCTGCATTAAGTACTGCTCCTCCTCATGGACTGCACCAGATTTACCAGTTCTTGCTGTGAGATGTTACCCCACTCTTCCACCAAGGCACCTACAAGTTCCCGGACATTTCTGGGGGGAATGGCCCTTAACACTCAACGTCCGATCTAACAAATCCCAGACGTGCCCAATGGGATTGAGATCCGGGCTCTTCGCTGGCCATGGCAGAACACTGACATTCCTGTCTTGCAGGAAATCACGCACAGAATGAGCAGTATGGCTGGTGACATTGTCATGCTGGAGAGTCATGTCAGGATGAGCCTGCAGGAAGGGTACCACATGAGGGAGGAGGATGTCTTCCCTGTAACGCACAGTTGAGATTGCCTGCAATGACAACAAGCTCAGTCCGATGATGCTGTGACACACCGCCCCAGACCATGACGGATCCTCCACCTCCAAATCGATCCTTGTCCTCCAGCTGGTCCACGTGAACGGTTGATTCAACTCCCTGATTCTCTCAGCTCCCTTCTTAGCAGCCGACTTGATGTCGGACCACTTCTTTTTTACAGCGTCACTGCCCCTTGCCATACCCCCGACGGCAGAGACCGACTCGGCCACTCTCGCCCATCCTCTCTTTTTCGTCTAGCAGTGACCCCGCAGTTATCGAGTTTCCCCAACAGCAACCGTTTCCTGGCTGCTATTTCCTCCATCACTTCAAGCTCTTGTTTACTTAAGTTTTTTTTATTGTGCTTTCCTTGGTTATCCATTTTTGGTTTTGATATAGCTAACGTAAGTCTGGTGGCTATAATGTGTGAAAAATACAGTTTTTTTTGTGGGTATAGAGTTGCAGCCAACTAAAAAGGTATTCTCGAGACAAAGCAAAAAAATTATTGTAATAAAATGGAAATATCAACACTTTAATATAGAGGGCCAAATCCTATCACAGGCTTATTTATTGGTTTCAAGCACGTTACTAATGTCAATACCACATAAGAAGATATTTACAAAGTTCCGACATTTTGCACTTGAGAAATAGCAACTTTGCTTAACTTTCTTCATAATTCCACGATAACTAAACCCTTGTTTTATACGCTAATGAAAGCAATTAAATGTTTAACTCAAACTTCATCTGAAAGTTTCAGAGTTTACTATTTGAAACTCAACATGTTTTAGAACTAATTTCAATATGAAATATGCTAACATGATTGCTATTGCTAACTAAATCGTTGCATAGCGACTAATTTTAAGACGCCATTTAAGCAGTTTGTAAGAAGATATTTGAGAAGTTCGTAAACTAAGATTGATTTTCTTATGTGAAATTACTCAACACCTTAAGATTTCATGATTTTCTTATGAACTTCTCAAATATGGTTGTAGTTAAGCAAAGTTGCTATTCCTCACGTGCAATTCCTCAACATCTTATGAACTTGTTTTTTTATTTAATTTTTTGAGTAAGAAGTGTTTTGTGAATCTCTAGACCCAGCTCTCCAAACGTTAATGTCAATACGTTCAGTACTCACCAAAATATTGAGTTTCGTAGAGCATCTATCATCATTACTGCACTTATGTACTTCCAAAAAAAGGTCTAAGTAAACATGTAATCGATGATCTTTCGGGATACTGTACTGCTGCTGGATCAGCCGACCTGCGTGGTAGTAATTCGTTATTTTATTCGAGGTGCAAAAGGTGGATTTGGTGAACTGAATGTATTTAAATTATGTAACAACATTCCAATCTTGTTTAGCATTGTCTAGTCGTCCATGCTTCCACTATTTGTATGCCTTTGCGTCACTTTCAATTAGGGACTTTTATTTTGAAGTCAACCCGCAAATTCCACTATTGTTGCTAATCGTTATGGTGGTGAGCTTCTCAAACGCGCCGGCCACAGGCATAACTGGTCCGGATTATTTTGCGACAAGTAGCTACCTACCTACATCAGACTCCGCTCCTCCGATCTAACTACACATTTTGTATTCCAACGACTTTTCAACCAAACTGGAGTTTATCGTATTTCCTCTATTTTGTCTGTGAAAGCTACCTACAGTAGCGAACGAGACTCCATTTTGCATGTGATTTGGAGGGCGGCTAGCTAGCTAAACTAGTTTGTGTCAGACGTACTATGGCGAAAGATCTAAAAACGATGTTCGTACGGTGTTGTGGGCATTTGCAAGATCCGCACCATGTAGCATCATTTCAAAAGCTCTGTGGTGTCCAAGGGTCATTCCCAGTCAAACTGAGCAGGAAAGAATGGGAAAATGATTTTTTTGTGAAACGCCACCAGGACCAAAGTGGAAACGGCGAGGGACATGTTGGCGGACAACAAATCGAAGGTCCTCTGCAAAGAAAAAGCGTAACTGCCGGAGAACAACATAAAGACTGTTCAAACAAGCTGCAACATGGAACAGCTCTGGTGTCTGGGTTAGGGGAGACACCCGAACAACAGACGGTTTCCCATGAGGGAAACAGTCAAAGTAGCGGCTGTAGATTGACTGGGAAGTCGTCCAAAGCTGTTGAGAGTGACCGCGAGAATGGGGACTCTAGTGGAAGGGTCAAACCTCTTCGCAGGAACTCACTGACTGGGGATGTAGGCCAGGAGTTTATTATTCAGAATAAGTTCCTATTCTACCTTTTCACATTCGGGTCCGAGCTTGGTAACGAGATGTTCTTCATTGTTTTCTTCCCCTTCCTAATTTGGAATGTAGATGCTTTTGTCAGCCGGCGAATCCTTGTGGTCTGGATCTGGAATCTTTTCCTCGGCCAATCTACCAAAGACATTGTCCGCTGGACGCGACCAGCATCTCCGCCTGTGGTTAAAGTGGAGGTGTTTTACAACTCAGAGTACAGTATGCCATCAACGCATGCCATGTCCGGGACCGCCATCCCTTTCTCTCTCTTCCTACTCACGTATGGACGTTGGCAGGTAGGCTATGCATCAAACCTAGCCTATAATCACAATTTTGAAACTAAGATTTGTTTACAAACAATTTAGTATTTTGGGATTCCGATGTGGTATTGACAGTTGAACTAAACTCATGAAACATTTATCCACCTCATTCTAAAGGCACTGTAAATATATTCAAAATTGTATCCCAACGCCCACACATTCGGACTGAGCATTTAAGTGGCTCAGAGAAATAAATTATGACCAAATATATTTGAGTTGTATAGAAAAATACACAGTGATTTTAAAAAATAAAGTGATGATTTAAAAAAAATGACTGCATGAGGGCTTTAGAATGTCATTAAGTTTTGTAATGGAGTGGCAACGGGATACAGCGTTTATGTATCCCAATTTGCCCAGGCAAAAAAAAAGAAGGATATTTCTGCGCATGTGTATGATTTAAAGAAATTGTTACGGGGTGCTCGGCGGCGACGCCCCCTTCCTTCATCGCCTTTGTCTGGACGTTTGGGTCTTTGCGTGTCAAAAAAAGATACACGTCAAATAACGCAGTTCTATTATACAATGGTGTGTGTAATAAATTTGCACGTGCAATCCAAGCGCCACCACTACTGTCAGTAGCACTGTCACAGCTGTACAAAAAAGTCTGCAAACACCGGCCACCAACGATGTGTTTACTGTACCGCGTTGGTAATAAAGCATGATTTATTCGACAGCACCAATACAACCAGCCTGAAAACAATGACCAGTAGAAACTGCAGTCATTTTCATTATTCTTAACAAGGATTCCGGCTAAATCATTGCTAGTGGAATTTGCGGTTTGTCTTCAAAATAAAAGTACATTGTTGAAAGCGATGCAGAAAGTTACAATTGGTGGAATTGTGCCATATTTAGACTAGGCAATGTTGAACAAGGTTGGAATGTGAAGCAATGAAATGGGGTATCAGTCTACTCTGTGACAGCCAACAGAACACAACTGTGAAAAGTTTACGCAAATATCAGTGTTGTAGCTCTTATGTGAAATCACCTTCCCAGTCAGCCTATTGTGTGTATTGACATTCATATTGCACTGTAAAGCTTTACCCCATTTCATTGATCTCCAATCCTTAGGTATCAGTCTACTCGATACCCAATATATCTTTTCCCAACGTCCTCCTCAGTTATCAGACTCCAAAACATCCACACAGTATTGTTTTTCCTCGGGAATAGTGTTCAATACACATAGGTTGACAAGAACTGTGGCTCAATTCAGTTTCAGAGTCCCGCAATAAGAGCTACGATGCTAATGTTCTCTGGGTGTTGCTGACTAGACTGATCCCCCATGCCATTGATCCACAATCCATAGGTAAGGCTGTACAATGAAATAAATATGCCCACAATGCAATTCTAATGTATAATACATCCAGTGTGATTTCAACAAGTTTTTGTCAAATTAACAAATTATTGTCTTGTTGTTTTTCTATAACATTCCAACCTCGTTTAGCATGAGTTATTCAGTTATGGCATAATTATACTATTTGTATTCATTTGCATCACTGTCAAAGGCATACTTTTATTTTGAAGGCCAACCTCAAAGTCCACTATTGTGGCTAATCCTTATTGTGGCTAGCTTCACATAGATGTGTCCGACCACCATTAATCAAATAAGAACTGTCTTATAAATTAGGGTTTTTTTAGACGATGACACCTTGCTATATAAGCTAGTTAACTATAGCAACTGAAACAGATGAAGTCGTTTTGGGGGAAGAACATTCCATGAACTAGCTAGCTCTTTTTTTATGACCAGCACTGTAGGTGCGCAAGACAACTTTACCAGCATCATAGCATACGTATCGATGAGTCGTTACTTATGAAATACGAGTGATAGTGTAATCACTGTGAAATAACTACGCAAAAAAATAATGAACGCTTTAAATTATTATTTGACATGTATATTTTTTGACATGCAAAGACCCAAACAGCCTTCCATAGTTCGCTGGTGTAGCCTTCAACATTTATGGAATGCCGTAGTTTCAGATTCTCGCAATAAGAGCTACGATGCTAAACTTCTCTGGCTGTCCTTGGGTAGACTGATACCCCCATGTTGTCATCCACAATCCATAGGTAAGGCTGTACAGTGAAATAAGTGTGCCCCCAATGCAATTCTAAAGTCTAATACATCAAGTGTGATTTCACATTTTTGTCAAATTGTCTTTTGTTGAATTTATATAACTTTCCAACCTCGTTTAGCAAGATTTATTAAATGATGGCATAATTCCACTATTTGTAGTCCTTTGCTTCACTGTCAACAATCAATTTTTCGCTAGTGTGGTTAATCCTTATTGTGGCTAGCTTTACATAGGTGGGTCCGACCACCGTTAATCAAATAAGAACTGTCTTATACATTTTTTTTTTTTTTTTAGATAGTTAGCAAGCAAACTATAGGTACTGAAACAGATTGTGCTGTTTAGCTATGTTTTTGGGAAAGAATATTGTTTGCTTCCATGTTTGCTAGCTTTTTTTAAACGTCTGACTTCAACTGTATATTTTTGGG
Organism: Oncorhynchus clarkii lewisi; assembly: GCF_045791955.1. Lineage (NCBI taxonomy): Eukaryota > Metazoa > Chordata > Actinopteri > Salmoniformes > Salmonidae > Oncorhynchus > Oncorhynchus clarkii. The sequence goes on from NC_092154.1 coordinate 27,929,132, forward strand.
AATGTTCGTTCAAATCGCTGCTGAATTAATTTTGTATTTCAGCTGTTCAGAAACATATTCAGCTACATTAGAAAAATGTATATGTGCCTAAAATAACACATGCCCATAATGTGATCTGTATGCTTAGATTTAAGAAAGAGGTTTCCAGAGGGGCGAAACTCCATAGCCACTGCCTATTCATTTTTTTAAAAACTGAATGTCTAGAATGAGCTTTATGAACATTTACATAACACTATCAAATTCTATGGCAGCCATGTTAGCTCCTCATTAACATTACATGGGGAATATTTAAACAATGCTTTAACTGAATGTTTAGAATTGGAACAATATTCTAAAAGTTGGCTTAACTCTCTAAATATATGGCTCTGGGTACACTTACCCGTAGGATATTAAAAATCAGCTTTTCTGTGTCGGAATGGTTTGGGGGTACCCCAACAACAGAATGCGTGGGTGTATACCGGTCATTAAAGGGGAACTGCACCTGCTTATTTTGCCTCGTTTTTTAGCTTGCTCCTCAAATGCTGGATGCCATGACAGAAGCCAACTCGGGAGTTGGCCTGGGGGTGTGATTTGATATGTGTGTTTCTTGGGTGTGTCCACCAAGACACCCATCTGTCTGATCCTTGCTCACAGAGTGCAAACCAGCTGTGTAACGTGAGCCCCAGTTAGAGGTGGGGGAGGAGAGGGACACAACAGCCAGAATGACAGAGGGATTCATGTGATGTGGTTTTATAACAATTCACAGCACATTTAACATTTGCGGGACATGTTTTTTCGGCAATCCCAAAGTTGTCTGTCTGACCGCCCGCAGCATGAACCATTCCAACCGCGCCTCAGACTTCTCTGTCGGGTGATGCGGGGCTCGATTGTGAACACAAGGTTAGGTAGAGGGTACCTAGCTAGCAAACATTAGCTAGCCCAAGTGTGGCTTACAGCTAGCTAGCTAGACAAGAAGATCCATGGTCTCTCCCGGTGAAATTGATTTTGAAAATTATTGTCTCAATACTCTCACCACTTGAGTGTTGTACATAAATAAAGATCACTGTAAACAGTAGTGTCGTTGCAAGGGATTTATTATAGTTAGCTAACTATATGGAAAACAGTGTTCGTCTTCTCATTCTGCAGCAAAAATCTGGCTGACTGCCGACAGTTGTCACTGCAGCGCAAGTGAAAACTACTTAAATCCAGGCACCATTTTTTTTTTTTCCCGGACTGGATCAAATGTAAAACATGAAATAGTTCAGATTGTGGTCTCAACATTACAATATCATGCATGGAGCTCAGAGATGTGTGAAATTGTGCAATTTAATCACAACTTTGAACCTTTTTCAAATGTTTTTATTTAACTGGGCGAGTCAGTTAACCTCTAGCGACGAGCAATCCCGTATCCGGGATCTTAAGTATAGCCTCAAGCTCATTAGCATAACGCAACGTTAATTATTCATGAAAATCGCAAATGAAATGAAATAAATATATTGGCTCTCAAGCTTAGCCTTTTGTTAACAACACTGTCATCTCAGATTTTCAAAATATGCTTTTCAACCATAGCAAAACAAGCATTTGTGTAAGAGTATTGATATCTAGCATAGCATTAAGCCTAGCATTCAGCAGGCAACATTATCACAAAAATAAGAAAAGCATTAAAATAAAATAATTTACCTTTGAAGAACTTCGGATGTTTTCAATGAGGAGACTCTCAGTTAGATAGCAAATGTTCAGTTTTTCCAAAAATATTATTTGTGTAGGAGAAATCGCTCCGTTTTGTTCATCACGTTTGGCTGAGAAAAACCCCCGAAAATTCAGTCATTAAAACGCGAACTTTTTTCCAAATTAACTCCGTAATATCGACAGAAACATGGCAAACGTTGTTTAGAATCAATCCTCAAGGTGTTTTTCACATATCTATTCGATGATAAGTCATTCGTGGCAGTTTAGTTTCTCCTCTCTTCAAAATGGAAACATGCACGCACCTGGCGATTACGCAATAGTTTCGACAGAGGACACCAGGCGGACACCTGGTAAATGTAGTCTCTTATGGTCAATTTTCCAATGATATGCCTACAAATACGTCACAATGCTTGCAAACACCTTGGGGAAACGACAAAGTGTAGGTTCATTCCTTGCGCATTCACAGCCATATAAGGAGACATTGGAACACAGCGCCTCCAAAATCTGGGGTACTTCCTGTTTGAAATTTCATCTTGGTTTCGCCTGTAGCATCAGTTCTGTGGCACTCACAGATAATATCTTTGCAGATTTGGAAACGTCAGTGTTTTCTTTCCAAAGCTGTCAATTATATGCATAGTCGAGCATCTTTTCGTGACAAAATATCTTGTTTAAAACGGGAACGTTTTTCATCCAAAAATGAAATACTGCCCCTAGAGTTTCAAGAGGTTAAGAACAAATTCTTATTTGCAATTTATGGAATTTTCCAAGAATTCCAAAGGAGCATGTTGACAGTTGATCATGCCCCTCTTAGTGTTATATCAATGATCCAAAATCTATTCTGACCAAAGTATTATTGCAGATCATTTCATGATGTACTTAGATGTTGTATAAAGGTAAACAAAATAGGGAAACCTGTCACCTTTTTAAACATTGCTTAGGCCCAACTCAACATCCTTGCCTCCTTTCATTCAGGTTGGTTGCTCAAATTAGCTAATTTTCCAGTGAAAACAGAGTGAAACATTTGTGGCTGCTTACTATTGCACAATAGTCTGCTTTTTAATGCTGTATGCTCACTGCTTGTACATTAGCCCCGACAGCCCTCCCCCCATATCCTAGCAAGCAATCTTACTGGTTCAGTCATATCAGGAGAGATGTGTTGTGATGCCCTCTTAATGGGAAAAGTAAGAGTGGCTAATCTCAGAACCAATACGACTGAACATGTGTGATAAGAGAGAGAACAAGCTGTTTCATTATCCCTTGTGTAACTGAGCCACAGACTCAGTTCTGCAGGTTTAAAGAGTGTGTTGATCCAGCGAAGAGAAGTTAGCATCTCCCTGCAGTTTTGGGTGAACTGTAGCCTAGTCCATGTGATTGGCTGTCCAGGCTTCTGTCACAGCCTATCCCCACCATGACATTTCACTCATGACATTGTCATTGGCAATCATCAGAATATGGCCTTCTACTCCTCTCCATTTTTATGGTTCGATATTCTGTTTAGTTGACCAATGAGCACAGAAATTAATGCAATTTGCTAAGCCTATTTGGTCGAAATATAGCAAGACATTTGCTTCGAATTCCGATTTACAGTAGGACTGTTTCAGTATCATCTAGGCCCGGAATGGCCAACTCCAGTCCTTGGGGGCTTGATTGGTGTCACTTTCCCCCAGCCCCAGCTTACACTGCAATAATCAACTAATCATAATCTTCATTTTAGAATGGAATTAGTTTAATCAGCTATGTTTTCTAGGGATTGGGAAAAGGTGTGACACCACTCCGGCCAGTAAAGGCTCTGACCATGAGAAACAAGATTCTCTGGTCTGATGAAACCAAGATTGAAGTCTTTGGCCTGAATGCCAAGCGCCACGTCTGGAGGAAATCTGGCACCATCCCTATGGTGGTGGCAGCATCATGCTGTGGGGATGATTTTCAGCAGCAGAGACTGGGAGATTAGTCAGGATCGAGACAAAGATGAACGGCGCAAAGTACAGAGATCTTTGACCAAAACCTGCTCCAGAGCGCTCAGACTGGGGCTAAGGTTCACCTTCCGACAGGTCAACAACCATAAGCACACAGCCAAGACAACGTAGGAGTAGCTTCGGGACAAGTCTCGAACAGTTCTGGAGAGACCTGAAAATAGCTGTGCAGCGACGCTCCCCATCCAACCTGACAGAGCTTGAGAGGATCTGCAATGAAGAATGGGAGAAACTACCCAAATACAGGTGTGCCAAGCTTGTAGCGTCATAACCAAGAAGAATTGAGGCAGTAAATTACTGAGTAAAAAGAAAAGAAAAGGGTGCAAACATTTCTAAAAACGATTTCATCAATTTAAGAATAAGGCATTAACGTAACAAAATGTGGAAAAAGTCAAGGGATCTGAATACTTTCTGAATGCACTGTATTGAAGGAGGGTAATTCGTTCCTCCCCAAAGCCCCCAAAAGGTGTGACAACCATCCCCTATTATGGATCGCCCCCATGCCAGTACATTTAGATCTGTCCCTAACCAGACTCAATAAATATCTTAACGTTACAAACATCTTAACATCCTTCTGCCAAATAATCTTTCTATGGATTACAGTGGGCCTCTGCCTATAAATCTATACCAAATCACAAAAATATTTATGACTCATTTCAGAATCTGTTTTTCTTGAAGGGGAACGGAGACAAAAGCAAAGACCTCTTGGGAAAATCTGCCTTGTCTATGGCATTAAAATTCACAGTTCATTGTTAATCTGTCCATCAAACATCTGGGTAGGCCTATTCTGATACTTGAAGAGTCTCATTACTGTACCTTTTTGACAATGGGGCTATTCAATCCTGACCCTCGAAAGCATTGTACAACTTGTTTTCTTTTCTTCCTTGTGGTTAGTCTCATAGGTTAATAAATGACTTTCTGTGATTGGCCTGATTAGTTCTCCCACCTGGTTTCACCATAGACATTAAAACCAGTAGATAGTCATAGGAATACGTGGATGACATCAGCGCTATGTAAAACTCCCAGTGGAGCATGAAGCCGGGAATTATTAGAATTTGAAGCTCGCCATACTGCTGACTGGCACCAAAAAATCACTAAGGATCATGGTGAAAATGGCCATAACTAGCAAAGGATCATGGTCGATATAGTCGTTTTCATCCTGCCTGAAAGCCTCGTAGCTTGCCAGCCCGTGATTGGTCTATGTCAGCACGTGTGACGACAGGTCGCAGGTCTGAATCAGTCTGATTTAATGAATAGCCTAGCCAAATGAACAACTAATAGGCCTATTGCTGTGGCCTTCCAGGACTGTAATTGAATAGCTTTTTACACACTTGAGATAGAACACACTGTACCTGTGACTGATTGGTATTCAGCTTGTTAAGCACAGCTAATAATATGTATAGGCTGAAGTTTTTAAATCATTAATGTGAACAATAGTAACCCCCTCCCCTTTTTTTCCTCGTTTGTTGCTCTTGCTCACAGTACCCTTTCCTGTTTGGCTTGAGTCTGGCCGTCTGCTGGAGTTTCCTCGTCTGTGTAAGCAGAGTCTACATGGGCATGCACTCTGTCCTGGTAAGTCAATAGTATTTTAGACCAAACAATAACCTTTTCTTGAAATATGAGGGTGTAAAACATGCATTCTAAGAAATGTTTATACATTTGTTGTTGAAGACATTCAAGGTTTAACCTGCAATCCAAACTGAATCCATGCTCCGTTTCACGATAGTTCCACCTCGTGGTTTCCGTCTTGCCATGCCTTCATTGAAACACCTTATTCTAAAATAGGATCTCCATGATAAAATCAATCTACTTTCACCCCTGCTTGTTCAATACAGATGTTCTGTACACACCAGGGTGATTTGAAAATGGTGTGATGTTTTTCATATTGTGTTGTACTGCTTTGGGTGCATGAATCACTTAATAAAATAACTATTTATTATAACCACCACACATAATCAGACAGAAATGTAGACTATCCTCTGTCCATTTGCTCCAGTGCATATTCAAGCCAGGCTCAAAACATACACTGCCGCTTCAGAAAAAAAAGCCCTGTACCTGACTCGCTTTTCCAATAGTTGGACGTTTACAGGAGTTAACATCGTCTTTTGAATGTCGTGATTATTAAAAATAAAAATGTATAGCCTATGCCTTTTCTAAATTCATGCCCCCTTTTGACTTTTCCTAAATTACTCTATTTAACACACTGACGTTGTTAGAATGTCTATCACTAACATAATTTGTGTTAGGAGAACATGTCACTGGCCCATCTACACTATATCAAAGTTAATTTCACACATATAACAATAGATGTAGCCTTAAAACCAGATTAAATTGTGTCTGATGGTTGACAATATTATCAATTGTCAAATTGTGACTGATGAACAGCGCAGCGTGTGGAATTGAAACGGGAAAAACTAAAAGCAAGTCCTTCTACAGAGTCGCATAATTTTGTTGTACGTTTTTTTTGTCTTTTATAAAACATACACAAACAACATCCTACAAACATCAACTACATCACACCTGCCCAGACCCACTAGCACACACCCCCATCTCCAGAACACACATCACTTTCTGCCACATGGCCTGAAACGGCACCATTTTGTTTCTTTCCATAGCCCACGCACATTCAATATATTAAATAATAAATAATTTGATTTTTCCATTGTTAGCCGATTTTGATTGGTTTTCCAAGTTTTTAGTATCTGTTTTTTCAAGATGAGTGATGTAGAGAATTGTCCTACCCATCGGGTTTCTCACTACACCCCCATATACCATGTCTTGAAATAGGCAGACTTTCCAGACCTTAAAGCATTCCCAGAAGGCATGTATTTTTCACTCATTATTACTTAAAGGAAAAATCTACCCAAAACCACTCATTACATTAGTGTTAAATAACACTGTTAGAACAATATTTTTTGTGAACAAATGTTTCATTTTGTCATTATAATAAGGTTGGTAGCAACGTGAAAATCGTTGTGGAAATCTGTTGCAACTCGAGTCGACTACAAAAGCCACAATGCAATGCTCTCTCTATGGGGTAGCTGTAACTACACACAATAATACTAAAGTCAATATCAGCATGTGGAGTAACAGTTTAAGGTGATTTTTACAGCTATCAATTTACGAGTCTACAATCTCACAATGTTCAACCTGCAGATTGATGTGCCTCAGAGTGGAGCCCCCCCCCCCCCCCAATTTTTAAAATTTTATTTTAAATAACATTATAGGATTTTAGTTTTTGGTCCAAAAATCACCAGGAATTGAGCTATAAATTACTTTCATTTAGGAAATCTGTTCAAATATTCTCAAAAATAAAAAAAGAGACGTGATCATCTCCCAATGTAATCAAGGTATGATTTGTATTTGAAAATGACAATCTCTTAGTTGTGGTCATCTTGCAGAGTACAAATTATTATAATTATGTTCCGGCCTCCCGACCATCCGGACTGACAAAAATCAGCCCATGGCGGGATCTAGTTGCCTACCCCTGCTCTACAGCTTGATAATATGCTCAATCAAAGTTTAAGTTGAATTTCCTAGGCTTGTCTTAATCTTATGGCTTAGATCCCTCTAACGGGATTGATATGACAGCCAGTGAAAGTGCAGGGCGCCAAATTACACAATTTTAAAGACAAACTTGTTGTTAATCCCACCACTGTGTCCGATTTCAAAAAAGCTTTACGACGAAAGCACACAATGATTTAGGTCTGCACCTAGTCACAGAAAAACACAGCCATTTTTCCAGCCAAAGAGAGGAGTCACAAAAAGCAGAAATAAAGAAAATTAATCACTAACCTTTTGATTTTCATCAGATGACACTCATAGGACTTCATTACACAATACATGTATGTTTTGTTCGATAAAGTTCATATTTATATCCAAAAAAGATCAGTTTACATTGGCGCGTTACGTTCAGTAATGTTTTACTTCTAAAAATCAGCCGATTTTGCAGAGCCACATGAATTTACAGAAATACTCATCATAAATGTTGATGAAAGTACAAGTGTTATGCATGGAACTTTAGATACACTTCTCCTTAATGCAACCCCTGTCAGATTTCAAAAAAGCTTTACCGAAAAAGCACAACATGCAATAATCTGAGTACGGCGCTAAGACACAAAAACAAGCCATACAGATATCCACCATGTTGTGCAGTCAACAGAAGTCAGAAATACCATTAAAAATATTCACATACCTTTGATCTTCATCAGAATGCACTCCCAGGAATCCCAGTTCCACAAATGTTTGATTTTGTTCAATAAAGTCCATCATTTATGTCCAAATACCTCCTTTTTGTTTGCGTGTTTAGTACACAATCCAAACTCACAAGACGCGGGCAAGTCCAGGCGAAAGTTCAGACGAAAAGTCATGTTCGTAGAAACATGTCAGACAAAGTATAGAATCAGCCATTAGGATGTTTTTATCATAAATCTTCAATGTTTCAACCGGAGAATTCCTTTGTCTGTAGAAATGCAATAGAACGCAGCTAACTCTCACGCGAACGCCCCATGATCAGCTCATGGCACTCTGCCAGACCCCAGACTCAATCAGCTCTCATTTCCCCCTCCTTCACAGTAGAAGCCTCAAACAAGGTTCTAAAGACTGTTGACATCTAGTGGAAGCCTTAGGAAGTGCAATATGACCCCATAGACACTGTATAGGCAATGACATGGAAAACTACAAACCTCAGATTTCCCACTTCCTGGTTGGATTTTTTTCTCAGGTTTTTGCCTGCCAAAATGACTTCTGTTATACTCAGACATCATTCAAACAGTTTTAGAATCTTCAGCGTGTTTTCTATCCAAATCTACTAATACTATGCATATATTAGCAACTGGGCCTGAGTAGCAGGCAGTTTACTCTGGGCACCTTATTCATCCATTCATCCATATTCATCCAAGCTACTCAATACTGCCCCCAGCCAAGTTAAATGATGTAGATTCATCTTGGCCTCTGTTTCACCAGCCCTTTCCCCAACATTTAGTTTCTCACTACAACAAATGTTGTATAATGGAAATGCACAAATAATTTTGTTGCAGTCTTTCTCATGTCATTCAAACAAGTCTGGTGCTTCATGCTCTAAACGACTCAATTTTCTAGTTCTGCTGTCTGTAAAGAAATGGGCGAGCTGTCGGTTGAGCCTAATGTTTCGATTGGACAGAGCTCAGCTTCATCTCAGTTCACTCGCTTTTTATTGCACGACAAGTTCCACTCGCATGTTTTGCTCAGATCATTTAGATTGGTGCTGCCAACTGGGTATATGATTAATCAGTTGGCGAGGATGTTTGCCAGCAAGCTAATAATGTGTATAATATCTAACAAGCGGCACGAGTGTAGGAAAACAGGATAAAACGTTGATGCTGTTTTCTGACTGAGTTGACAGCAAACTCGCATGCCTGCTGCTAGTTTTGAGAACTCACACACACACCTCTTCTGCTCCTGCATCTTGTCGTGGTTTATAAAGCTGCAGAGAGATTTTAAGTAGGCCTAGGTTATTGACTACAACCATTTTAAAACATGTTATAACACTTCCATTTTTCATCATTAGGGGTCCTAGCACCCAAGGTTAAAATAAGCGATGGGCATTTTGAGTCTTTTCAGTGAGGTGGATCATTCGGCACTTTGTCAGTAGGATATCCGATTTTTTCCAAGTCAGCCCATCTTGTGACATTTTGACTTCTGAGGTAAAAATGAAAGTCCTTGTGCACACCTATCACTGAAATTGTTCAGTGGAGTTCACGCTTAACCCATTCAAGTGTGTGTGCACGTCTTTCCAAAGGTAATAAGGTCAAAGTTCAGTTGAGGGCCAACCTCACCATGTTGGATGTCTTATCCGGGACATTTTTTTATTTTCCTTTTTTCCACCCTGACACTGTTTCATATTCAACATCATGACATGGCTCTTGCACAATGTTTACTCTTATCTGAAAAGAACCTTGAACTTTTTCTGAACATCTCTATAGCTTGATAAGATGCTCAATAAAAAGTTTACGTTGAATTACTGAGGCTAGGCCTAACCTAAATCATGTAGTAGTGCCTCTTTCACAATCCTTTGCCGCAACATTTAGTTTTCAATCACAAATATTTTGTATAATGGAAATGCACCAAGTATTTTGTAGCATGAAGTTCATTATTGTAAAGTGATTGTGTTTGCCGAGTACTCGGAAAAAACAATTATCATAACGGATATGGAGAATTTTCCGGATGCAATTATAATACACGTGTATTATTATTATTATTATTATTATTCGTGATCGAAAAATAGATGTTCAGCTGCCAGCACACATCTTTCTCTTGTTGTCAAACAAGTCTGAGGTGGTGCCTGCTCTAAATGCTCAATTGGCTAGTTCTTCTTCTGTCTATAAAGAAATGGGCGGGCTGTAGGTGGATTCTACTGCTACAATTGGATAGAGCGCAGCTGTATCTCTGTTAACTCGCACTTCATTGCATGAACATTTCTCATGTTCTGCTCCGATTATTTAGATTGATGCTGCCAACTGGTTATATGGTCAATCGGTTGACGAGGACATTTTCCAACAAGCTAATAATGTGTATATTTAATTGATAATGCCAGAGAAGCTGTAGTTTGGAGGATATATTGGCATGGGTGTTCATCTTGGGATGGCAAACCTTGCCAATATATCCTCCAAACCATGGCTTCTGGGGCGTTATCACTTTCATACACCGGGGTACCAACCTATTTTGATTTAATTTATTCATACTATTTCATCCTTCCATGAGGATATAGTCCCGAGGTTGCTACCCAAGCCATCTGGTCGTTCATTTCATTGTATTGTTTCCAGTTAAGGTTCACTGGTCGTTAGTTCGATTGGGCAGGTTGCTATGGCAAACAAAAATTGTTGCTATAGATCCCCCCCCCCCCCCCCAGCTAGCCAACTACACAGCTAACACTATCACTCCAGACTGTAGCAGGAAAGATGCTGAACTAGCTGCATTTAGTTTTTCTATTGACAGGTCTTTGTATACAGTGCCTTCAAAGTATTCACAACCCTTTACTTGTTTCACATTTTGTTGTTACAGCCTGAATAAAACATTCATTAAATGTAGATTTTGTATCACTGATCTATTCTTCATGCCTTGGCTGTGCGAGTAAATAAAATATTAGTCCCATCTGTGTGAGCTACACAATTTACATGGTCACCTCACTCAAAACACCCAATTTTTTTAGGAGGCTAAACCCATGATTTGGTCAAACCGTAAAATACACTATCCTCATGATTCCTTTAACGAAAGTGTCTGCGTGCCCCTGTAGGCTACCTGTTATGCTGGGGTCTGCTACTGTGTTGAGCCACTCCTTTCCCGGGGGAAATAAACGCTCTGGGAAAATAGTGTTTTGATTGTGTAACATTTTAAAATCCTATTGTGGGGAAGACAAAGCTATCCCGTTGTTATAGTTGAATAAAGAAGGTTATCAGCTTTCTGTAGGTATAATTTGTATTTCTCCGCTCTCAATTTTGAGCTCAATAGCAACCATTTTACAACCAAGATATTTGATATGGCTTTGAGATACGGAGCATGCGACATGCACTTTGGCCATTGCGATTGCATAGGGCGCTAGGCTACAACTACAATGTTTTCTGGGACATAAATGTACTGTTGGATTAACATGGCTACTGGCAGTGGGTATTATATTTAGAGTTAGCAATCTAGCTAATGTGTTTTGAATTTCCACTTACTCAGTTGGTGAATTAGCCACAAATACAGTAAATTAGCACATTAGTGTTAACATTAGTAAACTAACACATGCAGGCAAGCTCATCAGAAAATTCTGGAACCCTATTTTAACAGTAAAATATAACAACAATAGCCTAATTGTCAACCCAAAATGCATGACAATCACTGGATTAGGGTGCACATTAAAATATTTTGAATCACAACATAAGGATGATGAATCAACTTATTTCTTGAATCACATCTCAGTAGTCTACTTAAGCAATAAGGCCAGGGGGGGTGTGGTGTATGCCCCATATACCACGGCTAAGGGCTTTTCTCCTGCATGACACAACGCGGAGTGCCTGGATACAGCCCTTACCCGTGGTATATTGGCCATATACCATGATGGGTTCTGACTTCTAAACTTGTCAAATGAAATATCCTTGTTCATGGTATGGAGGGAGAGAGGGGAATGCAGAACATGGTATTGTTAGACATCAGGTGTCCTGTGGAAAGGAGAAGTGCCACCGTCTGGTTTCTACACCAGAAGGTAATGGTTATCTGTAGGATGAATGTATATGGTGGGGTCAATTAAGGTTGGATATCAGCCAAGGGCTTGGAGTGTTATTGAGTAAGGGGAAAGCAGTCACATGGTTGTGGTCACTGATAAGGGTGGAGAGCTGTGGATTAGTAAGGAATGGGGGCTGAGGTCAGGTCACATTAAGGGAGAGGGAACAGTTATTACCCACATCACTTATTTTCCTGCCTAGCAATAAGGATGTAATGTTTAGAGAAGAGGAGGAGACTTCACCTAAAGTGGGGTATAAATACTTGTGCTGGTGGGAACATGTTTTTGTCTGTTCAACTGTCTGACACATTTGGTGAATAAACATGGTTTGAGCTTTTCATAGTTGTCTGTTAGGTTCTAAATAAGAGTAAAAACTAACAACCACAAACCCCCAGGTGCCTTATTGCTATTATAAACTGTTTACCAACGTAGTTAGAGCAGTACATATACAAGTTTTTGTCATATCAAGGCTGTCAGCCAATCAGCATTCAGGGCTCAGATCATTTTTTATAAAGCACTGTGAATGGATTTATAAGATACTAAAAAATATATATATATATATATTGCGTGACTATAAGAAAAATCATGTGCAGTTCCACCAGGGGAAAATGTTTGTCTGGCGCCCTGACCTAATAGCTTTTTCCTTGAGTCATAAAAGTGCATTGAAATGAGTAAGGTTGGTGGCTACTTGGAGACACCAGTTAGACCTCTCACTCAAACCCATGTCATTGTTTTGTCTGATGTTGCACATGCCCCAAATGTTCCATGTATACCGTAAAACTTCAATTAATAGCCTGGGCATTTATTTGTTTAAATCATTGAACACAACAGGTGCTTTTTAGAGACGGGCTACTATTTGAGGCAGGTATCTATTTCCTTAATGCACAAAGCTTTTACTAATTTGCGTAGTTAATTGTTTAATTCCAGCATTCACTTCCAGTATTTTCATACATTTCTTTATTTTGTCTAAGTTGCCAAAAAAAATAATACTTTTCCTTGACAGAATAATTATTTTGTGTTTTCGTACTGTTTTTGTACTTGCCAGTTAGCTAGCAGTTGTTGTTGCTGTTAGCAGCCAATGCCTAGACGTTTCTTACTGGGGATTGAAAATGGATGAATGCCATAATTTTTTTTTGTCATTTACTGAATGTAACAAATCAAACATTAACCTCATAAACAATTAATGGTAACTCATGGTGATCTGGTAAACAATATATTTTGACCCAGCGTTTATTTGAAACGAGCGTTTATTTGCTGAAATGTGTGTCATTGCCGAGCTATTAAAAGGGACAGGTAGCTATTTGAGACTCAGCATTTAGTTGAATTTTTAAGGTATTGTTATTATGTTACAGAATGTATCGAGAGTATTTTCAGATTTTGTTATCAACAAATTCTGGGGGAAATGTCAATGTAGAATGCACAGAAAGTCAAGTGTAATGTTTGGATTCAGTCTTGTCAGATGGACTGTTGTGTTGATTATGCTTTTCATATTTCTTCTGTAAGAAACATGCCAATTTTGCCCTATCCATATAGGCCAATTCCCAGAAGTATATAGGGTTAATTGTTACATAGTTCAAATATGTTGTAGACAAAATAATGAAAAGGGATGTATGCTAGCCACAATAAACATAAAATATTTGTAGGCTACTTCAACACGTACATTGAATGTTTGCTTTTTGCTTGACTTGACAAACTCGTGACTCGATCTTACAAAGCAAGACATGGACCTGACTCGAGTCTCGACCCGTTCTACATGGGACTCGACTTGAGACTCGGGCCTTATGATTTGAGACTTGCTTCTGACTCGAATAACAGTGACTTGGTCCCACCTCCGCCTGGCGGTATGAAAAACAAATGCATAGAAATCATTTTATAAAACCTTTAAATTTGCCTTTATTGACATTTATGTCACGCCATTATGTCCACGTTACACTGAATCTGAGGAATGGGAGAACACCAGCCATGACCACCTAATCTCCTCTCCATTCTTCATTTTCACCCAATAACTCTCTTTTGTAAAACAGCGAGGGGGACGATCGTTGTTCTGTGGGAAGTTGATATATCTGAACAGGCCATCTCCTCTCTATATATCACAGCGCTGGTCATCACCGATGCTCTGTATTGGCCAGGGGGATTGTCTATTATATTTACTAAATATTCAAGTGACCGCTCTAACAATGGAAATATATCCAAAGTACCATTCTAACCAATGAGACCTCAGGTACACGTGTGAACAATAGGCCATAGAGATAGAGGACACCTCTTTGTATCTTTGTCATTATAGCATCTGTGACAGCATGGGCAGTGCCATTGAGCCTAACTCCATTTTCAAGTAGTCCATTTTTTTTCTTCGTTGGCTGATTGCGCCCAAAATCACCATCCAGTTGACTACTTTCAAATGGTGGCCGCCCTCAATGGCAGTGTCCATGCTAAAACGGGTTATATCCATGATGGGTCCTCTATTTATCTCCGATATAAAGTTGTTTTTGGGTACGTTTCTGAAATGCCACGTGCCCCCCCCCCCCCCCCAGATGTCTGGACCATTCTTGATACACACAGGAAACTGTTGAGCATGAAAAACCCAGCAACTTTGCAGTTCCTGGCACCTACTACCATACCCCGTTCAAAGGCACTTGAATATTTTGTTGTTGTTGCCTATTCACCCTCTGAATGGCACACACAATCCATGTCTCAAGGCATATAAATCCTTCTTTGTATTTAACAAGTGATATCAATAAGGGATCATAGCTTTCACCTGGATTCACTTGGTCAATCTATGTCATGGAAAGAGCATATTTTGTACACTCAGTGTATATCAGTGCATTTGTATCAACCTAACCATTACAAAACTTCTATTAGATCAAATAAGACTCATTGGCAATGAAAAAAAAGTGTCAGAATTCGACACTCATTGACCTCCATACAAAAATTCCTCACTTCATGGGCTATTTTTCGTGAACAGGTTTTGGGCTGAGTAAAACCTCTAGCTTTGCCTCTTCCTCTCTGGTATAAATTATAATGGATTTATATATTTTCCACAATCTGCCTTTTTTCTGGCCTGCAAATTGATTTTGACATGGAATTTTTTTAAATTGTGCAGCCCTCCGTTGAATTTCAAAATCCCAATGTGGCCCTTGAGCAAAAAGGTTTGCTTAAGGGCGAAAAAAACAAAACAATCTGTCTATGGTCTGCGGGGGCCCTCAAGCATCCAGGGGCCCATTTTTCAGAGTGTGTGTCAGTCAATCACTCAAGTTGACTGAAGAGGAGGATGTGGAATACTTAAGAGAGCTGAGTTCAGGTTTTGGGATCATTGCAAGTTTGCAAACTTGATTTTCTGGTTAAAATCCCTTCATTGTATTTCAGATGACTTAATGTCTTTATTGAGGGAAAGATAAGGGACAATTGAATGGCTAATGAAGTTATTTAAATATATTGCCTCTGTCTTTTGTCTCGTAATCTCTCACCAAATAGAAAGTAGAGTAAAATGGTGTTTGAACTATTTTGTTGTCATGTCATTTGAACATGGATTTTTTTTTTAATCACAAATTAATAGTAGTAGTTGAAATAATTATAGATCCTGTGTGTTAAGAGTATAAGGGTGCTTCCAAGGTTGTTGGGTTTCTATCCGTCAGAAAAATCACAATCTATCCATCAACCATGGGCCCCCTCCTCCTCCTTTTTTTTTTTTATGACCAATTTATCCCTTTTACCAAAGAGCACCTTCTAATTACATAGACCTACTATTGTGTACTCTAGCAGCACTTCCCTTCTTTTTATCCACAAGTTATCCATCAACCAATTGAAGATGTAGTTGCGTTTTTCCAAATAGTTTCTCCCCACCACACTGCTGCGTTGACATGTGTTTAATGTATTGGTTTCAAAGCACCCTAATATCCTTTGCAATCTCTGTTTTACAGGAGGTCATTGCTGGCTTTCTATACAGCCTGCTGATCCTGGCCGTCTTCCAATCAACGTTGGACCAGATTGACAGTTTCTACCTGACGAGCCACCATGCACCACTAGTCATTGTCATCCTGCACGTAGGCTTAGGCTTCCTGGCGTTCACCCTGGACTCATGGAGCACCTCACGGGGTGACACAGCGCAGGCTCTGGGCACTGGGGCCGGGGCTGCCCTGGCCTCCCACCTCAACCACCAGCTGGGCCTGCTGGCCGACCCACCACTTTCCTCCCTGCCCCTGGCACTGCCCCCCCTGAGTGCTGCCCTATTGGCCCGCTCCCTGCTGCGCCTACTGCTTGGGGTGGTCGTCCTGCTTGCCACCCGGGCTGCAATGAAAGCAGCCACCATTCCGCTGGCCTGCCGGGTGTTTGGGCTGCCTGCTGGTGATGTACGGCAGGCACGGCAGCACATGGAAGTTGAGCTATCTTACCGCTACATCGTCTATGGCACTGTGAGCTTCAGCTGCGTCTGTCTGGTTCCCCTCCTCTTCAGCTACCTGAACCTCTCCTGAACAGACTCGATAATCTGCTAATCAGCCATATGTGCTTAAACAGTACATATGTACAGCAGAGACATGGCCACATGCCTATTATATTATGGTGACCGGGAGACTAAAAAATATATGTTAACTCTAAACATCTCCACCAACTTTTTTTGGGGGGGGGTTGTCTTTTTCATCTCTGTCACCAGTTGTCATGTTGTCAGTCTGTGCCGTTAAAAGTAAGCCCAGCTAGCACATAACGTTCTGAGAACCATATGTTTCTTAGAGCTTGGTGAGAGTGTGGTTGTCTCATGGTTATTTTGCATACAACCTTCCCACAAGTTTCTGGGAATGGCGCATGATAGTTGCTTGGATTTGAAACATTCTCAGCACATTTAAGGAACTTAAATTTAAGGAACCAAAAGTTCAAACATGGTTACATTTAAACGTTCTCCAACTGGTTTGACATTGGGTAAGTTCTCAAATAGTTCAGAGAACGTTAACGTTCTTCTGTAGGAATTTCAGTACTTCAGCATTACGTTTCCTCATGGTTCTGTTTAAAGCAATGTTCTCAAACTGTTCTAGAATGTTATTTAAAAAAATACATTCCGTTCTCAGCGTCAACAGCATCTTTTTTAAGTGTGTTCAGGTGTTGGCCACAGCTGATCTTAATGAGTGCTTGTTTCCTTTGAAATGGGTTCTGTTTGAATAGGTTAAAATGAACAGCGTTGTAAGAGTAAAAAAAAAAAAAAACATTTCACTCCATCCTGGTGGCGTAGTGGACTAATTCAATGGATAGAAAACACAGATCATTGGTTTGAATCTCATTGACGCCATGTCGCAAAAAATAAATGTGTTTGCATGATTTAATGCCTACGCAAATTAATGTCCATGTGTTCTTCCTGTGCTCAGAGTTCAAAACAGTTAAACTAAGCTAGCAGTGTTATTAAAAGTCTTATTGAAACATGTTCTTAGAATTTTATTTAATTAAGTTCAAATCAGAATGTTAATAAAACCTCCTGGAAAACTTTCAGGGAACCGTAGTAAAATGTTCTCAGAACCTCTCTTCTACCTAAAAATGTATGTTCTCGGAACAGGCAAAAATGTTCACTTCTGTTCTCAGAATGTTTAAGAAATGTTGTGTTTTACCGGTCAGAAAATGTATGCTTCATTCCCAGAACCAATAGGAAACCAAAAATGTGTGTTCCCACAACTTCCAATGAACCAAACGTGCTAGCTGGGAGGTGTTTGTTTTATATTAGCCAAAATCCATCTCCTCTTGATTACGCTCTGCTCCCAACAGAAGACCCTTTTAATAGAAACACAGATACTGGCCCCAGTTTTTTCAAAACATTTAAGCCAGATCATAACGATCCTGTGTTCAATTCTCCTCCCCGTTCAGATGTCGTCCCTCATTTTTGTAAGTAGTTTTATGAAGAAACTGAAGCAAATCTAACATATCACATGTGCTACAATTAAGATCATGTTATATGAGCCCATGAGATTTGGGTCAACCTTTTTTTAAATTTGTGTATCTTTCTAAAATTATGGGGAACAAAGTTGATTGTGGAAACCGGATTGAGACAAAATCTCCCCTCTGTACCGTACAGGCCCTTATCCTGCTCACTACATCAATATTATTTACCCTTGAAACAAATAAACAGGAGGTACCTCTTGAAACAATAAACTGGACTCAATTCCAACCCCTACAAGTGCAGTTTGATGTCATTTCAGTTATCATTTTCCCTTGAATTTATGTTTTTGTTCATAGGAACATACCACAAAAATGGCACCTTACCTTTTGAGAGAGACCATGTTTTTTTCCCTCAGAAATATGTGAGATTTGCAACTTGCAAGTGGAAGGATATTATACTCACTGTGATCTCAAGGCATGATTATTGGGGCATTAATCTGATGTAATTACAATGGCTGTGTTTACACACAAGGCCTAATAAGATGTTTTTATTTCATATTCAATCCTTTTTGTCTGACTGTCCACATTCAGTTTTGCACATACACATTGACCCTGCCTTTTGAAATAGCACACAGACACTGATTATTTAGTGTCACTGTTCCTTTCTATCGTTTGTTGATTTTTTTTTCTTCTATGTTATGTCTTTAGCTAAACCTCTTTGGTCTTATTTATAATGTAGACTACTGTAACAGTTTTGCGATATCTCTGACGGGCTGACATGCTTGCAACCAAGATCAGTGTTTGTTCTTATCTTGACACTGAGAATGACAACAAAAATCAGTTGAGAGCAAAACAATCTGAGCGTCCAGACTCCGGTGACATGCAGAGCATTGGAAATGTATAGGATTTTAGTACCACTGCAGAGCATTGAACATGTATAGGATTGGAACTCAAAACATCAGGGACCTCGTTTATAAAACATTCTTATGCACGTATTTGATTGTACATTTAGCTTACAATGAAATCCACAACAGATTATTTAAAAACCTTAATGTGCGTACCTCTAAGTTAGCAACAGACCATGCTTGCAACTGTATTCCAAGCAAGATGTTATTTTGCTCCTTTGGACAAATGGAGGTACATGCCATAGGTTAACTGTAAGGACGTTGATCTAAGGATTTGTGGTCTACGAATAAATATTATGGTTATATTAAGAAGACAAACAGGAAAATCAAATAAATTGTTGTCCACTTCATGAAACAATTTGGTGAGTTGGTGAAAGCACAGTATGGCAAAATGTTGTTTATTTTTATCGTAATAGTATTGCAAGATAATTCTCGTCTGTTATTACGTGACGAGCTTAAATCTGTAGGGCCAAATGCAACCAATATTGGCCACCATATTACCACAAGGTGATCTCTCGTTAAACCATCAATTCACACTAAGATCACCTGCACAGGGATCTCAAATGCTTTCAACATTTCCTGATCCCTTAAAGTCGAGCTACGCGCTCGGTCGGTGTGATGTTAGTCTGCTTTCGCCCCAAAATGGTTTCATTTTTTTCTCGACAGGGTATTATTTGTGGTATACACCGGGTCATTGGGCAGACCAGGCGCAGATTTACCTATTTTACAATCATTCCGTACAACTGAAATAAACGATTTCCTCGTTTTCCATGCAAAATCTACTGTTGCAAGTTACCCTACACATTTTATGAATGGAAAACTCATGTGTACGTACTTTAACATCTCCAATTCATGTAATTCTTTAACAACAACTTGTCTTAACACTGTATGGGCATTTCTTATCAAGAGGATGAATTAAAATATCCCAGAACTGTCCACCTCTAAAATGTGTAATTAAATCAAGACAATCACAATTGAGTTAATATAATCTTTTTTCATTAAATTGTTGTCGAATAAAGTTGTCAGATGACTTTTTAAATTCTAATTATGTTGATGTTTAAAATGAAATATTCTTACAATGAATTACCAGCTTTGCAATTTTCAATGTTCCTAATGGGTACATTTTTCATTGGGGTTGGGAGTAGAGAACCTAGACGACACTGTCTGGTATCAAACTGACTTGACACGATAACAACGGGAGATAAACTAATATACAGTTGAAGTCGGAAGTTTACATACATTTAGGTTGGTGTCATTAACTCGTTTTTCAACCACTTCACAAATGTCTTAACAAACTACAGTTTTGGCAAGTCAGTTAGGACATCTACTTTGTGCATGACACAAGTAATTTTTCAGCAATTGTTTAGACAAATTATTTCATTTATAAATCAATCTCAGTGGGTCAGAAGTTTACATACACTAAGTTGACTGTTCCTTTAAACAGCTTGGAAATGTCCAGAAAATGATTTCATGGCTTTAGAAGCTTCTGATGGGCTAATTGACATTATTTGAGTTAATTTGAGGTGTATCTGCGGCTGTATTTCAAGGCCTACCTTCAAACTCAGTGCCTCTTTGCTTGACATCATGGGAAAATCAAAAGAAATCAGCCAAGACCTCAGAAAAACAATTGTAGGCCTCCACAAGTCTGGTTCATCCTTGGGAGCAATTTCCAAATGCCTGAAGATACCACATTCATCTGTACAAACAATAGTACGACGCAGCCGTCATACCGCTCAGGAAGGAGACGCGTTCTGTCTGCTAGAGATTAACGTACTTTGCTGCGAAAAGTGCAAATCAATCCCAGAACAACAGCAAAGGACCTTGTGAAGATGCTGGAGGAAACAGATGCAAAAATGTTTATATCCACAGAAACCGGATCCTATATCGACATAACCTGAAAGGCCGCTCAGCAAGGAAGAAGCCACTTCTCCAAAACCGCCATATAAAAGCCAGACTACGGTTTGCAACAGCACATGGAGACAAAGAAGTACTTTTTGGACAAATGTCCTCTGGTCTGATGAAACAAAAATGGAACTGTTTGGCCATAATGACCATCGTTATGTTTGGAGGAAAAAGGGGGATGCTTGCAAGCCAAAGAACACCATCCCAACCGTGAAGCACGGGGGTGGCAGCATCATGTTGTGGGGGTGCTTTGCTGCAAGAGGGACTGGTGCACTTCACAAAATAGATGGCATCATGAAAAAGGAAAATGTAATTGGATATATTGAAGCAACATCTCAAGCTTGGTCGCAAATGGGTCTTCCAAATGGACAGTGACCCCAAGCATACTTCCAAAGTTGTGGCAAAATGGCTTAAGGACAACAAAGTCAAGGTATTGGAGTGGCCATCACAAGCCCTGACCTCAATCCTATAGAACATTTGTGGGTTGAACTGAAAAGGCGTGTGCGAGCAAGGATGCCTACAAACCTGACTCCGTTACACCATCTCTGTCAGGAGGAATGGGCCAAAATTCACCCTACTTTTTGTGGGAAGCTTGTGGAAGGCTACCTGAAACGTTTGACCCAAGTTAAACAATTTAAAGGCAATGCTACCAAATACTAATTAAGTGTATGTAAATTTCTGACCCACTTGGAATGTGATGAAATAAATAAAAGCTGAAATAAATCATTCTCTACTATTATTCTGACATTTCACATTCTTAAAATAAAGTGGTGATCCTAACTGACCTAAGACAGGGAATTTTTACTAGGATTAAATGTCAGGAATTGTGAAACGCCTTAGCCAAATACATTTAAACTCAGTTTATGTAAACTTCCGACTTCAACTGTATATGTATGTGTGTGTAAAAATGTGTATACACACACACAGTGCATTTGGAAAGTATTCAGGCCCCTTCCCTTTTTCCACATTTTGTTATGTTATTGCCTTATTCTAAAATGAGCTTTTCCCCCTAATCAATCTACACACAATACCCCATAATGACAAAGTGAAAACAGGTTTTTAGACATTTTAGTACATTTATAAAAATAAACATATCCCTTAGATAAGTATTCAGACCCTTGGCTATGAAACTCAGGTGCATCCTGTTTCCATTGATCATCCTTGATGTTTCTACAAGTTGATTGTAGTCCACCTGTGGTAAATTCAATTGATTGGACATGATTTGGAAAGGCACACCTGTCTATATAAGGTCCCACAATCGGCAGTGCATGTCAGAGCAAAAACCAAGCCATGAGGTCAAAGGAATTGTTCGTAGAGCTCCGAGACAGGATTGTGTCGAGGCACAGATCTGGGAAAGGGTACCAAAACATTTCTGCAGAATTGAAGGTCCCCAAGAACACAGTGGTCTCCATCGTTCTTAAATGGAATACATTTGGAACCACCAAGACTCTTCCTAGAGCTGGCTGTCCAACCAAACTGAGCAATCGGGGGAGTAGGGCCTTTGTCTGGGAGGTGACCAAGAACCCGATGGTCACTCTGACAGAGCTCCAGAGTTCTTCTGTGGAGATGGGAAAACTTTCCAGAAGGACAACCATCTCTGCAGCACTCCGCCAATCAGGCCTTTTTTGTAGAGTGGCCAGACGGAAGCAACTCCTCAGTAAAAGGCACATGACAGCCCGCTTGGAGTTTGCCAAAAGGCGCCTAAAGGACACTCTGGTCTGATGAGAGCAATATTGAAGTCTTTGGCCTGAATGCCAAGCGTCATGTCTGGAGGAAACCTGGCACCATGATGGCACCATGATGCAGCATGGTGGTGGCAGCAGCATGCTGTGGGGATGTTTTTCAGTGGCAGATCGAAGGAAAGATGAACAGAGCAAAGTACAGAGAGATCCTTGATGAAAACCTGCTCCAGAGCGCTCAGGATCTCAGACTGCATCAAAGGTTCAACTTACCACAGGACAACGACCCTAAGCAAACAGGCAAGAAAATGCAGAAGTGGCTTCGGGACAAGTCTCTGAATGTCCTTGAGTGGCCCAGCCAGAACCCGGACTTGAACCCGATCGAACATCTCTGGAGAGACCTGAAAATAGCTGTGCAGCGACGCTCTCCAACCCACCTGACAGAGCGTGAAAGGCTCTGCAGAGAGGATTGGGAGAAACTCTCCAAATACAGTTGTGCCAAGCTTGTAGCATCATACCCAATAAGTCTCAAGCCTGGAATCACTGCAAAAGGTGTTTCAACAAAGTACCGATTTAAAGGGTCTGAATATTTTTATTTAAATGTGATGTTTCATTTTTACATTTTTAATAAATGTGCAAATGTTTCAAAAACCTGTTTTTGCTTTGCCATAAGGCAACAAAATTGAAAAAGTCAAGGGGTCTGAATTCTTTCCGAATGCACTGTGTGTGTATGTATATTTGATGGCAGGTTTTGAAAAGTCTTATTGAAACATGTTCTCAGAACGTTATTTAATTACCTTCAAATAACCTAGAATTTCTGTTCTCAGAATGTTAATAAAACCTCCCAGGAAAACATTCAGGGATCCACAGTAAAATGTTCTCAGAACCTCCCTGCAACCTAAAAATGTATGTTCTCCGCACATGAAAAATGTTCACTTCCATTCCCAGAACATTAAAAAATCTATAATATTTAGATCATAATGAAATAAATTCCACGTTCAATCAATTGAGTTACATTTTTCTGATCGTAGGCTGCTGTCTGTAGCCTATTTTTTGCATATAGCCTATACTGTATTTGAAATATTGGGGTAGGGTTGTAGAGAATCGAAGGACCATGAATGTAATACGAATCCTTGGGTGCTGGCTTAAGGTCGAAAGCAACAGAATGTCCGGTCGGAACAAAGATGAGGCGGATGTCCAGGTTAAGGGAAGTTTAATGGAAGAAGATGTCCACATCACACACACATCTGACCACTCATGGTTCAGATAACTGAGAATCATGTCCAGTGCGAACTGTCATTGACTATGGTTGTTTAGATGCACTCACAATTAAACATCAGACATACAGGGATTCAGTCCACAGGAGGGAACGTTCAACAGGAGGGTGAACTGTGAAGTGCTCATCAGGATGGGGAAAGCATTTTTTCTGACCACACAGCGTGCTGGGGTCATAGACTAACTGAAACTGAAGTCCTGGGAATCAAGGCCACTCATAGGCTGAAGGAGATGTGGTGATTATTATTTGGCGTGACCTTGACCAATAAGACACTAACAAAAGTGGGGGTCCTCTAAATGGGAGACTAAGCGCCCGACTAAAACTGACCATAAAGGATGGCTAGAATCAGCTGACTGAAGCTGGCCGTTTGTAAGGCCAATGTAAGAATTACAAATACATTTGCAACTTTGAAGTCAACTTTGTTCTGAAATGATCTGCGTTCTCAAAGACAGATAAACATCTTGGTTCTGTTTAGCACTGATCTTCTGTGTATAAAGTGACGCAAAAAAACTAACAAAGAAGTTGAAAAATAATGAGCATTTTGAAGTGCAACTTTAGTAACAATGATTTTGGAAAACATTTCAGAGATTTAACAATGCTCTTCTGAAGGTTCTAACGATTAACTGAGCCTTAAAATGCATTTGGGAAACCGTGCCCTGCTGGTTTTTTCTTGTGTGTTTTTTGCTTGCAATCAAGGTTATTGTTGCACATACGCTACCGGTCAAAAGTTTTAGAACACCTACTCATTCAAGGGTTTTTCTTTATTTGGACTATTTTCTACATTGTAGAATAATAGTAAAGACATAAACTATGAAATAACACATATGGAATCATGTAGTAACTAAAAAAGTAACTGAGATTCTTCAAAGTAGCCACCCTTTGCCTTGATGACAGCTTTGCACACTCTTGGCATTCTCTCATCCAGTGTCATGAGGAAGTCACCTGGAATGCATTTCAATTAACAGGTGTGCCTTGTCAAAAGTTCATTTGTGGAATTTCTTTCCTTCTTAATGTGTTTGAGCCAATCAGTTGTGTTTTGACAAGGTAGGGGGAGTATACAGAAGATATCCCTATTTGGTAAAAGATCAAGTCCATATTATGTCAAGAACAGCTAAAATAAGCAAAGAGAAACGACAGTCCATCATTACTCTAAGACATGAAGGTCAGTCAATACGGAACATTTCAAGAACTTTGGGCTTTTCTTCAAGTGCAGTCGCAAAAACCATCAAGTGCTATGATGAAACTGGCTTTCATGAGGACCGCCACAGGAATGGAAGGCCAAGAGTTACCACTTTTAGAGGATAAGTTCATTAGAGTTACCAGCCTCAGAAATTGCAGCCCAAATAAATAGTTCACAGAGTTCAAGTAACAGACACCCCTCAACAGCAACTGTTCAGATGAGAGTGTGTGAATCAGGCCTTCATGGTCGAATTGCTGCAAAGAAACCACTACTAAAGGACACCAATAAGAAGAAAAGACTTGCTTGACCCAAGAAACACGAGCAATGGACATTAGACCGGTGGAAATTTGTCCTTTGGTCTTTAGTCTAAATTGGAGATTTTTGGTTGCAACCGCCGTGTTTTTGTAGGACGCGGTGTGGGTGAACGGATGATCTTTCCCACCGTAAAGCACGGAGGTGGTGGTGTGTGGGTGCTTTGCTGGTGACACTGTGATTTATTTAGAATTCAAGGCTCACTTAACCAGCATGACTATCACAGCATTCTGCAGCGATACACCATCCTATCTGGTTTGGGCTTTGTGGGACGATCATTCATTTTTCTACAGGACAATGACCCAACACACATCCAGGCTGATGACCTGGCCTCCACAATCCCCCGACCTCAACCAAATTGAGATGGTTTGGGATGAATTGGATCGCAGAGTGAAGGAAAAGCAGCCAACAAGTGCTCCGCATATGTAGGAAGATTGTTGGAAAAGCATTCCAGGTGAAGCTGGTTGAGAGATTGCCAAGAGTGTGCAAAGCTGTCAATAGTAACACGTTTTCGTTGCAAAATGGTTTCTGTTTGAAGTAAACGGTTCCTGTTGTGCAATGTTTTGCTCTGGAATTGTCATAATGAATACACCCCTGCACTAACATGCATTAAGTTCTGCCTCGCAGTGTTTATATAACAAAACTGAAATCACCATGCCATGAATCCATCTTACATTTAATACATGACGGCCGTCAATTTGAATATTTATGATCATTGTGAAACATTTAATATAATTTCAACTGTATTAAATTGTATAAAATCTTTTTTGAGAAATCCATCTTTCAAATGATGCTACTGGATGAAGGTGACGTGGAGAAAATGTAGAAAAATGACCTTGTTTTGTCAATTCTTGTCCTTATCCATAGCCTTATATAGCAAAAAAATGTGTAACTTGTTACCATATATGGTGAGTGAGGGGTGTTTACCAAGCGGAACTGCAATGCTCATGCATATGCACTCAATTTGACAAAAATGTCTGATTTATAAATGAAAGATTATGGTTGATTTATGACACTTAATACATTTGTACAAACATTTTATAAATCATGCATACTCACATTTTGAGAACTGATCTTATGCACATATTTAGTATGAAATCGAAGCATTTATGAGGCCCCTGATTCCACGTGGTCTTTTGTTGCTGACCTTTTGGGGAAAGGATCAGGTCTGTATCGGATAAGCCAAATGATTGGAATTGGCTAGGTAAACATGCCTATGTTCTATACATATCTAAAATTAAAAGAGTTGTATTTGGTACAAAGAATTTCCTATGTTCTAGATCTCTGCTGAATCTGGTAATGAATGATGGGATTGTTTAGTAAATTGAGACTTAACTTCTTGGTGTCACCTTAGACTAAATTGTCAAGGCATGTTGATTAAATTGTTGTAAAGATGGGGAGAGGTCTGTCTGTGATGAAGAGATTTTTAGCATCACAGTCGACCAAACAAGTACCGGTTATACTGGTCAAGTGCCGCAAAGAAGGACCTAGAAAAGCTGCAGCTGGCCCAGAGGAGAGCAGCATGTCTTGCCCTTCAATGTACCCAGAGTGTCAACAGTCTAATGTTAATAGTGTGCATGTCCGTCTCTCTTGGCTCAAAGTAGAGAAATTGACTGCATCAAGTCTTGTTTTTGTGAGAAATGTTGTTGAAAATTCAAAATTGGCTGTATAATCAATATACATATCATTCTGGCAGACATAAGCCTCCATGGGTCTTGTCACAGTTCCTAAATCCAGAACGAATTCAAGGCAACAAACAGTATATAGCGTTCTATCTCAGATTATTCAAGCAAACATGTTGCATGGACTTAAGTTGCATGGACTCACTCTGTGTGCAATAAATGTTTAACATGATTTTTGAATGACTACTTCATTCCCACACACAAAATTATCTGTAAGGTCCCTCAGTCGAGCAGTGAATTTCAAACACAGATTCAACCAACGGGATGCTGGTCCATATGGACTCCAATGCTTCCCTCAGTTGTGTCAGTTTGGCTGGATGTCCTTTGGGAGGTGGACCATTCTTGATACATACGGGAAACTGTTGAGCGTGGAAAAACCCAGCAGCGTTGCAGTTCTTTACACACTCAAACTGAAGTGCCTGTCACCTACCCCGTTCAAAGGCACTTAAATATTATTAGGTGAACAACAGGTAAGTAAAGAAATAAAACAACAGTAAAAAGACAGGCTATATACAGTAGTGAGGCTATAAAAGTAGCGAGGCTACATACAGACACCGGTTAGTCAGGCTGATTTAGGTAGTATGTACATGTAGATATGGTTAAAGTGACTATGCATATATGATGAACAGAGAGTAGCAGTAGCGTAAAAGAGGGGGTGGCGGGTGGTGGGTGGCGGGACAAAATGCAGATAGCCCAGTTAGCCAATGTGCGGGAGCACTGGTTGGTCAGCCCAATTGAGGTAGTATCAACATGAATGTATAGTTAAAATGACTGCATATTTGATAAACAGAGAGTAGCAGCAGTGTGAAAGAGGGGTTGGGGGGGCACACAATGCAAATAGTCCGGGTAGCCATTTGATTAGGAGTCTTATGGCTTGGGGGTGAAAACTGTTGAGAAGCCTTTTTGTCCTAGACTTGGCACTCCGGTACCGCTAGCCATGCGGTAGTAGAGAGAACAGTCTATGACTGGGGTGGCTGGAATCTTTGACAATTTTTAGTGCCTTCCTCTGACACCTCCTAATGTAGAGGTCCTGGATGGCAGGCAGCTTAGCCCCAGTGATGTACTGGGCCGTACGTCATGCCCTCTTCACGACTGTCTTGGTGTGTTTGGACCATTCTAGTTTGTTGTTGATGTGGACACCAAGGAACTTGAAGCTCTCAACCTGCTCCACTAAAGCCCAGTTGATGAGAATGGGGGCGTGCTCGGTCCTCCTTTTCCTGTAGTCCACAATCATCTCCTTCGTCTTGGTTACGTCGAGGGATAGGTTGTTATTCTGGCACCACCCGGCAAGGTCTCTGACCTCCTCCCTATAGGCTGTCTCGTCATTGTCGGTGATCAGGGGTACCACTGTTGTGTCGTCTGCAAACTTAATGATGGTGTTGGAGTCGTGCCTGGCCATGCAGTCGTGGGTGAACAGGGAGTACAGGAGGGGACTGAGCACACACTCCTGGGAGCTCCACTGTTGAGAATCAGCGTGGCAGGTGTGTTGCTACCTACCCTCATCACCTGGGGGCGGCCCATCAGGAAGTCCAGGATCCAGTTGCAGAGGGAGGTGTTTAGTCCCAGGATCCTTAGCTTAGTGATGGACTTTGAGGGTACTATGGTGTTGAATGCTGAGCTGTAGTCAATGAATAGCATTCTCACATAAGTGTTCCTATTGTCTAGGTGGGAAAGGGCAGTGTGGAGTGCAATAGAGATTGCATCATCTGTGGATCTGTTTAGGCGGAATGCAAATTGGAGTGGGTCTAGGGTTTCTGGGATAATGGTGTTGATGTGAGTCATTACCAGCCTTTCAAAACACTTCATGGCTACGGACGTGAATGCTACAGGTCTGTAGTCATTTAGGCAGGTTGCCTTTGTGTTCTTGGGCACAGGGACTATGGTGATCTGCTTGAAACATGTTGGTATTACAGATAACAGATGTTGTTATTACAGGTAACACATACCCAGCACCATCACACTGGGGAACAACAGGGACTCTGTCCACTTTTACGGCATGCCCAAGCTGTGCAGGAACTCTGGCCAACTGAGCCATCTGGCCGCAGCCTGTACAGCCATAATCTGTAAAATCAGCAAAGGCTTCAGAATGCAAATCAACATGACCCTGCAACCTGTGATGGAGGTAGGGGCACTACTACCGAAACTGCCCCTTTTCTACGCTGAACGGGCCAATGCCACAAACCCCCCACCCCCTCTGCCAGACAACAACAACATGAAGACCCAGACCACCCGACCACCTGCCCCCCTCCACACACTCCTTAACGCCCCTGACCCCTCTCCCATACCCCACAGCCCCTGATTCCTCTCCCCCGCTCCTTAATGCCCCTGATCCATCCCCCTACCCCAAATTTGAACCAATAATACACATCTATGTTTGGGGAAAATCAAGGCCTGACAAGACCAAAAAAAGACGTCAATGGACATCGGCGTAGGTCCGTGCTCAGTGGATACCCTCAATGTAATGACCTTGCTGAGAAATCTCTGCAGATTGCTAATTCAAAAGCAGACGAGAGGCCCCTACCTCAGTCTCCTTGAGTACCACAACCTTCTAAATCAAATCAAATGGTATTGGTCACATACACATGGTTAGCAGATGTTAATGTGAGTGTAGCGAAATGCTTGTGCTGCTAGTTCCAACAGTGCAGTAATATCTAACAAGTAATCTAACAATTCCCCAACTACCTAATACACACAAATCTAAAAGGGGTGAATGAGAATATGTTCTGTTTGAACTTGTTATCAGTATAAAAGACACCTGTCCACAACCTCAAACAGTCACACTCCAAACTCCACTATGGCCAAGACCAAAGAGCTGTCAAAGGACACCAGCAACAAAATTGTAGACCTGCACCAGGCTGGAAGACTGAATCTGCAATAGGTAAGCAGCTTGGTTTGAAGAAATCAACTGTGGGAGCAATTATTAGGAAATGGAAGACATACGAGACCACTGATAATCTCCCTCAATCTGGGGCTCCACGCAAGATCTCACCCCGTGGGGTCAAAATGTTCACAAGAACGGTGAGCAAAGAATGCTGAGTTGCATCCAAAGAACACCATACTTACTGTGAAGCATGGGGGTGGAAACATCATGCTTTGGGGTTGTTTTTCTGCAAAGGGACTAGGACGACTGATCCGTGTAAAGGAAAGAATGAATGGGGCCATGTATCGTGAGATTTTGAGTGAAAACCTCCTTCCATCAGCAAGGGCATTGAAGATGAAACGTGGCTGGGCCTTTCAGCATGACAATGATCCCAAACACACCGCCCGGACAACGAAGGAGTGGCTTCGTAAGAAGCATTTCAAGGTCCTGGAGTGGCCTAGCCAGTCTCCAGATCTCAACCCCATAGAAAATCTTTGGAGGGAGTTGAAAGTCCGTGTTGCCCAGCAACAGCCCCAAAACATCACTGCTCTAGAGGAGATCTGCATGGATGAATGGGCCAAAATACTAGCAACAGTGTGTGAAAACCTTGTGAAGACTTACAGAAAATGTTTGACCTCTGTCATTGCCAAACGGGTATATGACAAAGTATTGAGATAAACGTTTATTATTGACCAAATACTTATTTTCCACCATTATTCGCAAATATATTCATTAAAAATCCTACAATGTGATTTTCTGGATTTTTTTTCTCATTTTGTCTGTCATAGTTGAAGTGTACCTATGATGAAAATTACAGGCCTCTCTCATCTTTTTAAGTGGGAGAACTTGCACAATTGGTGGCTGACTAAATACTTTTTTGCCCCACTGTAAATATATGGATGAGCGATGGCCGAGCGGCATAAGCAAGGTAAAATAGATGTTATAGAATACAGTATATTCATCTGGGATGAGTCATGTAAGATATGTAAACATTATTAAAGGGACATTATTTAACGTGGCATTGTTTAAAGTGACTAGTGATCCATTTATTAAAGTGGCCAGTGATTGGGTCTCAATGTAGGCAGAAAGCTCTCTGAGTTAGTGATTGCTGTTTAGCAGTCTGATGGCCTTGAGATAGAAGTTGTTCTTCAGTCTCTCGGTCCCAGCTTTGATGCACCTGTACTGACCTTGCCTTCTGGATGGTAGCGGTGTGAACAGGCAGTGGCTTGGATGGTTGTTGTCCTTGATGATCTTTTTGGCCTGCCTGTGACATCGGGTGCTATATGTGTCATGGAGGGCAGGTAGTTTGCCCCCGGTGATGCGTTGTGCAGACCGCACCGCCCTCTGGAAAGCCTTGCAGTTGAGGGATGTGCAGTTGCCGTACCAGGCTGTGATACAGCCCAACAGGATGCTCTAGATTGTGCATCTGTAAAAGTTAGTGATTTGGGTGACAAGCCAAATTTCTTCAGCCTCCTTAGGTTGAAGAGGCGCTGTTGCGCCTTCTTCACCACAATGTCTGTGTGGATGAACCATTTCAGTTTGTCTGTGTTTGGCCCCAGTGTTAAGGGTCAATGAAGTGGAGATTTTTGTTTCCTACCTTCACCATCTCAGGGTGGCTCATTGAGTGCAATTTCTATATTTAGAAATTTTGAATTTTAAAATATAGAAATACATTCGGAAAGTATTCAGACCCCTTGACTTTTTCCACATTTTGTTACGTTACAGCCTTATTCTAAAATGTATTAAATAAATAAAAATCTCATTAATCTACGCACAATACCCTATAATTCCAAAGCAAAAATGGGTTTGGAGAAATGTTTGCAAATGTATAAAAACTAAAAACAGTACTTTGTTGAAGCACCTTTGGCAGCGATTACAGCCTTGAGTCTTATTGGGTATGATGCTACAAGCTTGGGACACCTGTATTTGGGGAGTTTCTCCCATTCTTCTCTGCAGATCCTCTCAAGCTCTGTCAGGTTGGATTGGGAGCATTGCTGTGCAGCTATTTTCAGGTCTCTCCAGAGATGTTCAATCAGGTTAAAGTCCGGGCTCTGACTGGGCCACTCAAGGACATTCAGAGACTTGTCCCGGAGCCACTCCTGCGTTGTCTTGGCTGTGTGCTTAGCCCAGTCTGAGTTCCTGAGAGCCCTAGAGCATGTTTTCATCAAGGATCTCTCTGTACCTTGCTCTGTTCACCTTTGCCTCGATCCTGACTAGTCTCCCAGTCCCTGCCGCTGAAAAATAAACATCCCGACAACATGATTCTGCCACCATCATGCTTCACCGAAGGGATGGTGCCAGGTTTCCTCCAGACATGACGCTTGGCATTCAGGCCAAAGAGTTCAATATTGGTTTCATCAGACCAGATGATCTTGTTTCTCATGGTCTGAGTCCTTAAGGTGCCTTTTGGCAAAATCACAGCAGGCTGTCATGTGCCTTTTACTGAGGAGTGGCTTCTTTCTGGCCAATCTACCATAAAGGCCTGATTGGTGGAGTGCTGCAGAGATGGTTGTCCTTCTGGAAGTTTCTCCCATCTCCACAGAGGAACTCTGGAGCTCTGTCAGAGTGACCATCGGGTTCTTGGTCAACTCCCTGACCAAGGCCCTTCTTCCCCGATTGCTCAGTGTGACCGGACGGCCAGCTCTAGGAAGAGTCTAGGTGGTTCCAAACTTTTTCCATTTAAGAATCATGGGGGCCACAGTGTTCTTTGGGACCATCCATGCTGCATAAATGTTTTGGTACCCTTCCCCAGATCTGTGCCTTGACACAATCCTGTCTCGGAGCTCTACAGACAATTCCTTCGACCTCATGGCTTGGTTTTTGCTCTGACATGCACTGCCGATTGTGGGACCTTATATAGACGGGTGTGCCTTTCCAAATCATGTCCAATCAATTGAATGTACCACATGTGGACTCCAATCAAGTTGTAGAAACATCTCAATGGTGATCAATGGAAACAGTATGCACCTGTGCTCAATTTCGAGTCTCATATCAAAGGGTCTGAATACTTATGTAAAAAAGGGTATTTCAGTTTTTTTTTTTTATATATATACATTTGCTAACATTTCTAAACTTGTTTTCGCTTTGTCATTATGGGGTATTGTGTGTAGATTGCTGAGGATTTTTTTCTCTCGTTTAATTCATTTTGGAATAAGGCTGTAACGTAACAAAATGTGGAAAAAGTCAAGGGGTCTGATTAATTTCTGAAGGCACTGTATGTACCTTTTTGGGCGACCCAACCAAATTCACATAGTAATTAGTTATAGATCTGTCATTCTTATTGAAAGCAAGTCTAAGAAGTGGTTGATCTGTCCTGTGTGCACAATTTCTATGCTTCCAATTCTTAAGTTTATTTTTTGCATCTTTTACTTTCGGTTTGGTACACAAGCTTCAAATAGCTGAAAATACAATATTTTTGGTTATGGAAAAGATTCTTCACATCGGTTTTGATGGTACATGGATTATCTACACTATACTTGCTTGTTTTGTCACATAAACTGCATTTAGCCAAACTATTAGAATTTTAGCAACCAGGAATTGGTGGAGCTATTTCTACATAGCTGTCTCTGATAGCTATAGGACCACAGAGACACAAATTGTATTCTGTATTATTGTGCATGTTTATCTTACATGCTGGTAGCCTGGAACAAATGTTATGGATAATGAATGTGCACTTTTCAATTGCAAACTACGAAAAACACTG
The DNA here is from genome assembly GCF_045791955.1 of Oncorhynchus clarkii lewisi. Lineage (NCBI taxonomy): Eukaryota > Metazoa > Chordata > Actinopteri > Salmoniformes > Salmonidae > Oncorhynchus > Oncorhynchus clarkii. The sequence goes on from NC_092154.1 coordinate 27,962,367, forward strand.
CCGTAGCTAGTAATAGCAATAGCAACGGAGATTCTCTAAATTATGGACCATCTCTGATAGCTATAGTACCGCAGAGACACATTGTATCTAGAAAATTTGATGACTCTGAGGTGAAATATAGCACATTTCTTTGCTTTTTTAATTGGTATTTCATCACCTGCCAAATACAAATTTAAAATGTCCCTACTCCTGAAAAAGTTAATTGGGCTGGATAAACTTAAGTGGACTTGACCTGAGTATCATTAGCCGGAGCCCAGACTCGGGAAGAGCTCGGTCTGCTTGAAGCCCCCAGAGTCTCAACCGGAATAGGCCAAGACTGATGACTGGGTACAGTATGCCACGAAACCCTAATCCATTTTGGTCCGCACTGCCAGCTATTGTTTGCCAACTGTGCTAAGCTGAATCATGCAAACCCTGATGAAAAATAACATTACTCCAATTTTAATAATTGTAATTGTTCTAGTGTCTTATATCTAATGGGTGCAAGGCCCACAAACACTATGCACATGATTATAGAGATTTAAACCATAAACCAGATATCAACCAAAATGAGACGTATTTTACATTACTTATTTTTCACGTCTTAATATGGTTGTGATCTGGTTATAAGACGTCCCGACCAGATTTCAACCAGAAAAAGACGTCTTTATCACGTCACATGCCCACTTCGTTGCTATTTGGTATGGAAGCCAGCAACCTTCCCTTAGGAATAATGGCAAAAAAAAGTGTGTTGGCACAGGCTACCAGGTATTTTCAGACACACCCTCTTATTGCTGAAAAAAAAGAAATATCCCTTTTTCAGGACACCGTCTTTCAAAGATAATTCGTAAAAATCCAAATAACTTCACAAATCTTCATTGTAAAAGGATTTAAACACTGTTTCCCTGCTTGTTCAATGAACTATGAACACGCACATGTGGAACAGTTGTTAAGACACTAACAGCTTACAGACAGTAGGCAATTAATTAAGGTCACAGTTATGAAAACTTATGACACTAAAGAAGCCTTTCTACGGACTCTGACAAACACCAAAAGAAAGATGCCCAGGGTCCCTGCTCATTTGAGTGAACATGCCTTAGGCATGCTGCAAAGAGGCATGAGGACTGCAGATGTGGCCAGGGCAATAAATTGCAATGTCCGTACTGTGAGGCAGAGCTACAGGGAGACAGGACGAACAGCTAATCATTCTCGTAGTGGCAGACCACGTGTAACAACACCTGCACAGGATCGGTACATCCGAACATCACACCTGCGGGACAGGTACATGATGGCAACAACAACTGTCCGAGTTACACCAGGAACGCACAATACCTCCATCAGTGCTCAGACTGTCCGCAATAGGCTGAGAGAGGCTGGACTGAGGGCTTGTAGACCTGTTGTAAGGCAGGTTCTCACCAGACATCACCAGCAACAACGTCACCTATGGGCACAAACCCACTGTCGCTGGACCAGACAGGACTGGCAAAAAGTGCTCTTCACTGACGAGTCGCGGTTTTGTCTCACCAGGGATGATGGTCGGATTCACCTTTATCATCGAAGGAATGAGCGTGACACCGAGGGCTTTACTCGAGCGGGATCGATTTTGAGGTGGAGGGTCCATCATGGTCTGGGGCGGTGTGTCACAGCATCATCGGACTGAGCTTGTTGTCATTGCAGGCAATCTCAACCCTGTGGAAGTTATCCTCATTCTTCATGTGGTACCCTTCCTGCAGGCTCATTCTGACTTGACCCTCCAGCATGACAATGCCACCAGCCATACTGCTCGTTCTGTGCATGATTTCCTGCAAGACAGGAATGTCAGTGTTCTGCCATGGCCAGCGAAGAGCCCGGATCTCCCATTGAGCACATCTGGAACCTTTTGGATCGGAGGGTGAGGGCTAGGGCCATTCCCCCCAGAAATGTCTGGGAACTTGCAGGTGCCTTGGTGGGAGAGTGGGTTAACATCTCACAGCAAGAACTGGCTAATCTGATGCAGTCCATGAGGAGGAGATGCACTGCAGTACTTAATGCAGCTGGTGGCCACACCAGATACTGACTGTTACTTTGGATTTTGACCCCCCCCCCCCCGCCCCTCCTGTTTCAGAGACACATTATTCCATATTCTATTCTGTTAGTCACATGTCTGTGGAACTTGTTCAGTTTATGTCTCAGTTGTTGAATCTTGTTCTGTTCATACAAATATTTACACGTTAAGTTTGCTGAAAATAAATGCAGTGAGAGGACGTTTCATTTTTTGGTAAATTTACGTTCCCGTGCCAGCCGGGTGGTGACCATCCAAAATATATTCAATTTCTTTCAAACCATTAGTATTGGTGATTCAAATAAATTCCTAAACCAGCCATGACTGAATGAAAATGAATTGGTAGCCAGCTGCATTATCCACAGGTCTCCTGGAGATGCATTATTAGGGGCTTTTTGACTTGGTTAGCAGTGTAGTTTGGTTAGGTTTAAAATCACATTTTAAAAAGATAATTTGTAGACATAGGCAGGGTTTATGACGACCAGGTAACTGCTAGTGACTATCAGGCACAACTACAGTATAAAGTGTTTTTTCTCAACGTTGCCGGGATGCCTACTTATATCAGTACACTCGTAACAACCTAATTATTATGAAGCATATTAGATCAAATAAACCACACGTCGCAAGTAATCCATAAAAAAATGGTTAACCAAATTCGACACATTGACCTCCATTCAAAACCTCATCGCTTGGTGAGCAAAGAAAATACTAAAATAACGCCACCTGCTAGAGAAGACAGATTTTGGGCCCAGTTATCCCTCTCGCTTCGCCTCTTATTCTCGGGAATAAAGCATTTAGTCCACTCAGTAACAGGAGACAGGTTTCCATTTACCGAAGTTTATTTGACAAAACCAATGTCACAACAACAACAACAAAAACATTACCACATGTGTAATGGAAGTGACAGATATAGGATAAATGTTCTAAAGATCAACAACATTGTTATCCGTTCGACAGGGGTGGATCGTTCTGTTGTCTTACTTTCTTTATTGCATCACTATGATGGAAACTGTTTTTCGAATAAATGATTGACAAATAATTTTGAAGGTATGTCATCACATAGGCCTAACTAAAAAGTTCCACCCCACATCCACCCCCTCTACGGCCTATTTATTGCCTACCTCCCTACTCTTCTACATTTGCACACACAGTACATAGATTTTTCTATTTTTCTTCTCTATTGTGTTATTGACTGTACGTTTGTTTGTGTAACTATGTGTTGTTGTTTTTGTCGCACTGCTTTGCATTATCTTGTCCAGGTAGCAGTTGTAAATGAGAACTTGTCCTCAACTGGCCTACCTGGTTAAATAAAGGTTAAATAAAAAATGAATAAACATTTAATTTCAAATGCCTACTGCTTGCTAAATAAATGACAACTATAAAAAATAATGTTTCTTTGCAGGATAAGGATTGGCCTGACTTTCAAGAATGCCGGAATTGCTTTGCCTTGCTTTTCTGGTTGGCAGAATGCAAGTTTCACCATCCAATTATTTCAGATTTACAGGAGTGCAAATTTCACCATGGCACGGGCTGTGGTAATATGTTATTAGAATATGGAAAAGAATTGTCCAGTTAATTTTGCATTATAACCATGCTGTCTTCCGCGGGCTACCTGAGACATGAAACAGATAGGTGGGAAGGCATACAGGCTGTCTCAATTTATTAATACGCAATTAGCCTCTATGCATAATGGGAACACTTCAACCACCTAATTTTTATTCGACACTGTGGGTTTTTACAAATCAATCATTTTTTAGGTCTTGTGAAACAATTACCTCTAGTTGTCTTTATCGAGACAATATAGTTATATGGAAAGGCAACTGTCACGTCTATTTCCTATGCAAACTTTCTAAATGTCGCCAAAAATTCACTGGACAAGTTAATGAAACAGCAGATTTTCTATGTTATATCGGTGGGTCGAGTGCTTTTTCTGGATGATAAATCGTTGCTACCACGGGGTGGCGATGTGGCTAAATCTGTATGTGCATTCTACTATTTCTCTGCTTGCTGCAAAAGAAGAAAACTGATATCCCAGCACACTCTGCGACACACCATACGTTGTTTTCGTTGGAAAGTGACCTTCTTCGCACCGGACATCACATACTGAAGGTAAGGCCCTAAAAATATCTTTTATTATGTCTGCAAACCAATACCTAGTGCAAAAATATCAATTAAATATGTCAGATTACCTTGTTTAAAAAATATATATATCAGGTTTACCTACGCGTGCCAGCCATGACGACAACCTCTGCATGAGGCCCAACGTTAGCGAGCAAACCGGCTAACATTTAGTTGCAGGAATTTAGCAAGCTAACCTTGCGTGATTGTGTAAATGTAGCTAGCTAGTTTTTGCTGTTACTTTTGACATAGACATACATACTAACTAGTGTGCCTTGATAACGTAAGTTGACACTTATAACAACCATGTATCAGGACAACTGGGTAACGTTAGCTAAGGAGGCGGATATGGTTGAAAGTCATGCGACGTCCTCTGCTTCAACGGTAGTTCTGTTCGGTGGGCACATATACCATGTTGCTTGCTCGGCTATACAGCTAACGCTAGCTAACAATCTTTCACCTAGGCGTCTCTCACCTCCCACGTACTACAAGCTAGCCAGCTGTAGTGGTACTGCTAAGGTACACTTGTTCCAAGTTCATTTCCTTCCATTGCTGGACCGACCCTGTTTTTTTGCCTGGAAAAAAAATCTATTTGACAGAATTCTGTTATTTTTCACAGATGGCAGGGCGTGTATTTTCAAGCTGGTGGGCCAAGATGAGCCCTTACTACACTGGGGCGTACCAGGAGATGTGGGTCGGCCTGGGTGTCATGACATACCTGTACTACAAAGTATCTTATGGGGGTGAGTTGTCTACTGCTAAATTGAATAAAAGTTTGACACCAAAACTTCTGAAATCGTAGTACTGTACTACATGTCTTCATTCATTTGAATAGTTGGTGGCTGTGGGCAATAATGCGTGAAGCATTATCTTTCATTCTTGGTAAGGCACACCAGACTTGAAGAGGATCAACTTTAGTAACTGAACACGATCTTTACATCAGTGATTGGAGAAACTCTATCATGCAGCAGTAGAACACTACTGCAATTTCAGAATTGGCTTTTTAATGGCGCGTATTAACTTTGTACAGGGCTAGTACACCTGTATTTGGATAATGTATGGGTTTGCTTTTTAACATCTTGTGCCCTTCTCCCCTTTCTAACTTTAGGAAAGAAAGCAGTTAAAGGAAGTAAGTGCAACATGTTTTCTATTTGGCATTTCATGTTATTCAAGTTTACTGGGATACCTACATGGCAGATTTGCATGTTAAAACAGCAATACATGAGCATGTTCATGGAATCAATAAAAACAAAACGTTTATACTTTATGATGTATTAACCAACATTTCATGAGATGACATTGTGGCTATCTTACACTACCTACTGCAGCAACATAGGCAGTAACACCTGACATTTAATAAGCTAACTTTAACAACATCATACATTTGAAGTATTTTGCAATAGTCTGTATGCATTGACACTTGTTTTTTTATTTCAGAGCCTGCACATTGATTTCATCACTATGCTGAGCGGTCACCCCCTTTCCCCATGTGAAATAGCACCCCATGTGAAGCAGCTCAATTTACACCATAATGTCTGTCCATATTGTCTGTTTCTTTGGAACAATAAAATGATCTACTGAGATCACTAGAAGGATGATACATTTTTGCCATTGTATTCAGTGATCATGTTAATCTCATCAACGGGTTCAAAAAGGTGGGGTATATGTTAAGTTAGTCAACACATTTTTCTATTAAACCATTGACTTTATTTTAAGGTATACATATTAACAATATTTGTGGGTCTTAGGTTTATTAGGATTTAAGTGATTTGTTATGCAAACACAAGTAATGTAGTTCTGGCCAATCCTTAATACGATCTTTATTATCTATAACGAAGGCATACTTATAGTTTAAAGAGCAAGTTAAACAGAAAACACTCCTATGCTGTGTTTACACACAGGCAGACAAATAAATGCAAATCCTTCTAATTGATTTTCAGATCTGCTCTGATTGGTCGAAGGACTAATTAGTGGAAACTCATTCCGTGTATGCTGTCTCAATGGGCATAGTAACTCTTCCCTATTCTGAAGTGTGACCATATTTTTTTTATTGGAAACATGGGGCAGACCTGTTTTCCAACTGTGGCTGACATTGTAGTTGATTCTAGACCAGTCACGTGTGACTACCTCTTAATCACCCACTTCTACGGGTGGAAAATGGGAGACCCTGGATAAAAATACGTTTTAAACGCTTATTTGTTAGCGAAGGACACATTCAAACCAATGTATCGAATGGTATATATTTTGTTGATCAAGGAAGCTTCTGCAGCATGCCATCTGTCTAACCAGGGATCATCAACTATATTCAGCCAGGGGCAGATTTTTTTCTTGAGCGGATGGTCGGGCCAGAACGTGAGCTGATTTGTTGGTGTCTTCAAAGTCAAGCCGTAACAATTTTTTTTAACGATTCACTGCGGGACTAAACAAGCAGATAAAATGCGGGTAGGTAACCTTCGCAATGAAATTATTATGGATAAATATGAGATTATTTGACAAATGGCAGCCGAACATGTCACCAGAATAAGAACCTCTATTGGAAAGGAGCATCAAGCTCATAACGTGCACTTACACCACCCTATGAATTTCAAAATTTATCTGTAGCCTATTAAACTGCATCCTTTCCCAAGCCTTAGTGGGAGGACCACAGAATGTTTACTTCGTTATGGTGGTTTCCACCATTTCTCGCATAATTATTTTACTGAGATAAATATCCCACCTTGTCTAGTGTATTTTAACTTGTCGACATCTGGAAAGTTTAGCTACAAATTTGATGTTTCCATGGGGCCTGTCATGCTGTGGCTATTTTAGCATGTACATCTTGTAGTTGATGAATACCAGCAAAGCCACTAAACAATACATTAATTGCGCTGTAATGGTGACAAACGGTGCTCACGGACTGTTAGGGCCTACACAAAATATGTGGATGTCGATTATGGCAGCCCCCCGCACCTCTGATTCAGAGAAGTTAAATGCAGAAGACACGTTTCAGTTGAATGCATTCAGTTGTACAACTGACTTGGTATCCCTTTCCCTTTAAAGCTGTCCCAACAGCAGAGCTTACTTTTCAGCACCGTGGAGTGAATCCTTACCACCGCTATCAGCGGAGCGTTGTCTAGCAGCTGAACAGTTCATTCAGTCTCATTTATTGCCTTTTTTAAAAACATCTTATATGGCTGACTTGCTTAAACAAATATGGTTTCTACTGATAATTGAGATGTACAAACTATGGCATACGGGAACGTTGAGCAGATAAGAGGCAATCCGTTATTACGATTAAGACATGAAGCTAGGACGGACGTAGTCAATATAATTATTTGTTCAGCACTTTTGAAATGTACAGCAACAGAATTAAGAACATGGGCTGTTCTTACAGTATTCAGCTGGCACACCAAGTAGGAACTGTAGGATAAATAAAGAGGGCATATAAGCAGACAATGAAAGCGCTTACATTTTCATTTAACTAGGCAAGTCAGTTAAGAACAAATTCTTATTTACAATGACGGCCTAACCCGGACGACGCTGGACCAGTTGTGTGCCGCCCTATGGGACTCCTAATCACGGCCGGAGGACGGCACACAATTGGCACAGCGTCGTTAGGGTTTGGCCAGGGCAGGCCTTCATTGTAAATAAGAATTTGTTCTTGTTCATGAGGTGACTAACTCATGAAGCTGGTTGAGAGAATGCCAAGAGTGTGCAAAGCTGTCATCAAGGCAAAGGGTGGCTACTTTGAAGAAACTCAAATATAAAATATATTTTGATTTGTTGAACACTTTTTTGGTTACTATGTGTTATTTAATAGTTTTGATGTCTTCATTATTATTCTACAAGTAAAGCTAGTACTAGTTTTAGTACTAAAACTATGAGTAGGTGTCCAAACTTTTGACTGGTACTGTACATATGAACTACAAAATAATGGCTATGTGTAGGTCTACCTTAAAATAAAGTGTTACTTATATTACAATAATGTTTTTAAATATATGAAATTAAATCACATTTATCTTGAATTGAAAGTGAATTGATGGTTACTGATTCAATTGCATTAATGACTGTTATTTATAGTTATGACAAAGAATTATGTAGATTTAGGGGTGTACAGTTAGGGTATGGCTGAAGTGCATAAAGTGTAGGGAGACACTCAAACCACATGTCTATCTGTGGAGACTTGAATTTATACATTGTCTAGAAGAATATATCACTGACATTGCCAAGCTAGTTTTTCCAATCAAGAATATCTTGAGTATATTCTACAAGTTGGACACCAGCTGTATCCATTACATTCTAGAGGTAATAAAAAAAAAATGATGTATAACTTTTTATTTGATATATTTCAACATATTAACTAAATTGATAGCAGTCCGCCCATAGTAGGCATGGATCAGCAAGTCGCAGCAACATAAAAATTATGCTTAAATGAGGACATGCTACTTAAAGAAGGCAATCCCGGTACATTATTTTGCAAGAAGTAGAATAGGCTAGCTAGACTACCGTTTGGCAGTAAAGGCTGCTCTTCCTTATTGATGATGGCGTAGCAGTCAGACGTGTGTTTGTCTTGTAAATAATAATTTTCCTCATTTTTTTTGTATATATTTCGTATAGATTTGAATCTCACTTTCCATCCACGGACTGAGTATACTCTCCTGCAACCCGCAACACCCAATGTGGTACGGATCTGCTATTTTTATACTTAAGAACCGGAACCCCCATCAGAAGCTAGCCAGCTAACTAGCTACTAGCTAGTGGTCAGCCACTGCTAGCGGTCTTCAAGCTGCAAGCTCTGGACCATTACACCTGATCACCACAGCTATCTAGCTGCAATCTAAGTGGCTACTCCTGGCTAACGCCTCTGCCCCGAAGCAAGCACCAGTTAGCCTTGAGCTAGCCTCGAGCTAGGTACCTCTTTTGCCAATTGGCCTGGACCCTTTATTGCCGACGTGGAGCCCGCTGATCCATCTGCTGGCCCCAGCTCGCTAGCTTTCTGAATCGCCATGTCTCCAGCTCGCCTAGCATAGTAGCGACTACCTATTGCTGCTCATTGGATCCTATGATCACTTGGCTACACATGCCTCTCCCTAATGTCAATATGCCTTGGCTACTGCTGTTTAGGTTAGTTATTGTTTTATTTCACTGTAGAGCCCCCAGCCCTGCCCTAAATGCCTTAGATAGCTGTTTTGTCCCACACTGCACACATGCAGAGACCTCATCTGGCTTAACTTGTGCCTCCAGAGACGCAACCGCTCTCATCATCACTCAATGCCTAGGTTTACCTCCACTGTACTCACATCCTACCATATCCTTGTCTTTACATTATGCCCTGAATCTATTCTACTACGCCCATAAATCTGCTCCTTTTATTCTCTGTTCCCAACGCACTAGACGACCAGTTCTTATAGCTTTTAGCCGAACCCTTATCCTACTCTTCCCCTGTTCCTCTGGTGATGTAGAGGTTAACCCAGGCCCTGTAGCCCAGGCGCTCTCATTTGTTGACTTCTGTAACCGTAAAAGCCTTGTTTTCATGCATGCTAACATCAGAAGCCTCCTCCCTAAGTTTGTTTTATTCACTGCTTCGGCACACTCCGCCAACCCTGATATCCTAGCTGTGTCTGTATCCTGACTTAGGAAGGCCACCAAAAATTCAGAAATTTCCATCCCCAACTGCAACATTTTCCGACAAGATAGAACTGCCAAAGGGGGCGGAGTTGCAATCTACTGCAGAGATAGCCTGCAGAGTTCAGTCATACTATCCAGGTCTGTGCCCAAACAATCCGAGCTTCTACTTTTAAAAATCCACCATTCCAGAAATGTCTCTCGCCGTTGCCGCTTGTTATAGACCCCCCTCAGCCATCAGCTGTGCCCTGAACACCATATGTGAATTGTTTGCCCCCCATCCATCTTCAGAGTTCGTACTGTTAGGTGACCTAAACTGGGGATGTGCTTAACAATTATCAAGGAACCTCCCAGGTACAACCCTAAATCTGTAACCATGGGCACCCTCATAGATATCATCCTGACCAACTTGCCCTCTAAATACACCTCTGCTGTCTTCAACCAGGATCTCAGCGATCACTGCCTCATTGCCTGCATCCGTAATGGGTCCGCGGTCAAACGACCACCCCTCATCACTGTCAAACGCTACCTTAAACACTTCAGAGAGCAGGCCTTTTTAATCAACCTGGCCCGGGTATCTTGGAAGGATATTGACCTCATCCCTTCTTTAGAGGATGACTGGTTGCTCTATAAAAGTGCTTTCCTCACCATCTTAAATAAGCATGCCCCATTCAAAAAATGTTGAACTAAGAACAGATATAGCCCTTGGTTCACCCCAGACTTGACTGCCCTTGACCAGCACAAAAACATCCTGTGGCTAAGACTTGCCTTTTCAAACAGAAATTTGCATCCTGTAGCACTAATTCCAAAAAGTCTTGGGACACTGTAAAGTCCATGGAGAATAAGTGCCCACTGCACTGAGGCTAGGAAACGCTGTCACCGCCGATAAATCAACAAAAAAAAAAAAAATCAAAAATATTTTTCTACAGCTGGCCATGCTTTCCACCTGGCTACCCCTACCCCGGCCAACAGCTCTGCAGCCCCCGCAGAAACTTGCCCAAGCCCCCCCCGCTTCTCCTTCATCCAAATCCAGATAACTGATCTTCTGAAAGAGCTGCAAAATCTGGATCCTAACAAATCAGCTGGGCTAGACAATCTGGACCCTCTCTTTCTAAAATTATCCGCCAAAATAGTTGCAACCCCTATTACTAGCTTGTTCAACCTTTCTTTCGTATCATCTGAGATCCCCAAAGATTGGAAAGCTGCCGTGGTCATTCCCCTCTTCAAAGGGGGTTACACTCTAGACCCAAGCTGTTATAGACCTATATCCATCCTGCCCTGCCTTTCTGAAATCTTCAAAAGCCAAGCTAACAAACAGATAACCGACCATTTCGAATCCTACCGTACCTTCTCCACTATGCAATCTGGTTTCCGAGCTGGTCATGGGTGCACCTCAGCCACGCTCAAGGTCCTAAACGGTATAACCGCCATCGATAAAAGACAGTACTGTGCAGCTGTCTTCATCGACCTGGCCAAGGCTTTTGACTGTCAATCATCACATTCTTATCAGCAGACTCAATAGCCTTGGTTTCTCAAATGACTGCCTCGTCTGGTTCTCAGATAGAGGTCAGTGTGTCAAATCGGAGGGCCTGTTCTCCGGACGTCTGGCAGTCTCTATGGGGGTGCCATAGGGTTCAATTCTCGGGCCGACTCTTTCTCTGTATACATCAATGATGTCGCTCTTGCTGCTGGTGATTCTCTGATCCACCTCTACGCAGACGACACCATTTTGTATACGTCTGGCCCTTCTTTGGACACTGTGTTAACACATCTCCAAACGAGCTTCAATGCCATACATCACTCCTTCCGTGGCCTCCAACTGCTGTTAAATGCTAGTAAAACTAAATGCATGCTCTTCAACCGATTGCTGCCCGCCCGCCCGACAAGCATCGCTACGGTTCTGACTTAGAATATGTGGACAACTACCAATACCTAGGTGTCTGGTTAGACTGTAAACTCTCCTTCCAGACTCACATTAAGCATCTCCAATCCAAAATTAAATCTAGAATTGGCTTCCTATTTCGCAACAAAGACTCCTTCACTCATGCTGCCAAACATAACCTTGTAAAACTGACTATCCTACCGATCCTTGACTTTGGCGATGTAATTTACAAAATAGACTCCAACACTCTACTCAGCAAATTGGATGCAGGCTATCACAGTGCCATCCGTTTTGTCACCAAAGCCCCATATACTACTGTTAAGAGAATTATGTTCTCATGTTCATTAACCAATTCAATTAAAATACTCTGTCTGTTATTAAGAATTTGTAAGGTTCTTATTAAAATGAAACAGACAGAGACCAGTCCACTTAGTCAGCAGGTTTATTTACGAGAGCTCTGCTTATCATTTCCTGTACTTTGGTCTATATTGTAACGCTTGTCGTCTGGGGAAGGAGAGGAGGACCAAGGTGCAGCATGGTAAGTGTTCATATTTTAAATATTTTAATGAACACTGAAAACAAAACAATAAACAACCAACGAACAGTCTTGTAAGGTGCAACACAAGACTAAACAGAAAATAACCACCCACAAAACACATTGGAAAACAGGCTACCTAAATATGGTTCTCAATCAGGGACAACGATTGACAGCTGCCTCTGATTGAGAACCATACCAGGCCAAACACAGAAATAGAAAAACCTAGACAACCCACCCAACTCACGCCCTGACCATACTAAAACGAAAGACATAACAAAGGAACTAAGGTCAGAACGTGACATACAGTGGGGTAAAAAAGTATTTAGTCAGCCACCAATTTTGCAAGTTCTCCCACTTAAAAAGATGAGAGAGGCCTGTAATTTTCATCATAGGTACACTTCAACTATGACAGACAAAATGAGGAAAAAAATTACATTGTAGGATTTTTAATGCATTTATTTGCAAATTATGGTGGAAAATAAGTATTTGGTCACCTACAAACAAGCAAGATTTCCCCAGACCTGTAACTTGTTTTTTAAGAGGCTCCTCTGTCCTCCACTCGTTACCTGTATTAATGGCAATGGTATTAATATCATACACACAATCCCACATCTATTTTTATTTGAAATATCAATTATACCCCAAAAATCAACCACACAAAAACCAATATATGTATTTACAATGACTGTTCTAGGCCTACATCAGAACTCTTCTTATCAGGATTTTTGTTACAATCTTCATCAAAAAACAGTCTGAACATCAACACAAGAAGAAACCTAAACTTTAAAAATGGTCTCATGTAACATAGCCTCCTCGTAAGGGTCCATCTACTAGATCTGGAGTCATGTATTCATCATTCCACTGGTCAGAACTCGGAATCGGTCCGTATCTCACCATCTGTTGCGTCATCAATTTCTCCAGAGTCCTGGAAAGGAGATCTCTCACGCAACATCCGCACAAAACTAACACAGTCACACAGGTGAAGGTTGCCCACAACACAGTGATCATGACATTTTTCCATTTGCCAAACATACTGTCAAACCAACTCGTCAGAGAAGTATCCACCCCAGAGTTTTCTGCTAATTCGTGAGCTAAGGTGGTTAAACCAGCCAGGGCCTTGGTCACTGATCTGTCTGGAGCTGTGTTATTTGGGATGAACGTACAACGTTCTGCTCCGAACCTCATTCACTCCCCACCCTTTTCAGCCAGTAACATAGCCAAGGTTATTCTATTCTGACATCCCATCAACCTGGGTTGCAGCTGTTATCACCAGAAGATGCTTGATTCCAATCCAGAACTAATCAGGTAACCCCCTTGGAACTCCAATGCTATCAATGTAAACTCTGGGGTCAAAAGATCCTGACGGAGCACTCCTTTTTACTCTTCTACCTGGCGCTAGGTCTTTGTGTCGGATAAGGATGAAGGGCATGAATGCCTAACTGCACTAGTGCACAAATACCGGTCCAATTGGTAGGCAGGTCAGGCCACAGTCTCACACCTCCACAAACCACCAGACATCCACTCTAGGCCTTTTCATCTGCCAGTCAAGTCCCTCATTGTCTTGTCAGTTGTAACATTCTCTGTCCTATTGCATGTTCTTACTTCCCCTACGTCCCATCCGTGTGTGATGTAGCGAGCCATACAATAATAATGTCCTCCTGTAACTGTGAAAGGGGGAAGTCTGGATGTAATGGGCATATGGGGATACTGTGGCCTGCTGTGGCGCAGGCCTAACATTCTTCTTTCGCTACTGATCTGGCTGTATACTGAATCCATTCTAACCATAGGTTAGAATCCCCATAACCAATACTTATTTTCCACCATATTTTGCAAATAAATTCATTAAAAATCAATGTGATTTTCTGGAGAAAAAAAATCTAATTTTGTCTGTCATAGTTGAAGTGTACCTATGATGAAAATTACAGGCCTCTCTCATCTTTTTAAGTGGGAGAACTTGCACAATTGGTGGCTGACTAAATACTTTTTTGCCCCACTGTATGTCCATTTTGAGTACTGATGATGACAACTCTCCAGATATCCAGCAACAAGATTCTGCCACAGCCATGTGTCAACAAATGAAAGAGGCTGTAAAAAAAAACTATCAACGAAACCCACAGAGTTCGTGTCCAAGCTCATTCCCAAGCTGCTGGACGAGGACAACTTCCCAAAGCCCCTCATCATTGACCATGCACACCGCTCTCTACAGGAAAAGCCCTCACCAGGTGCCAAGCCATAATCGCAAGGGTGCATCACTTTTAGAAAAAGGAGCTCATTCTATGACTTGGATGAGCTATGCAATAAAAAGACCAAAAGGTTCTCATCTTCCCCGACTACACCATGGAGGTGATGGAGCAACAGCACGCATTCCGAGAAGTGATGCAGACCATGAGATAGGCGGTGGTGAAATACAGCCTGCATTTTCCATCCAAGCTACATGTCCATCACAACGGCATGACAAGAGTCTTCACCAAGCCCAAAGAAGCTGCAAGCTACATATCAAAATTACAGCAACCCCCCTGAAAGGGTGAAATCACTCGCCGCTAATGTTTTTGTTTATTCATAAATGGTAAGGTATTCATTTGTTTTCCAACAACCGTGAAAAGGGCCTCATTTATGTGAGATGGGGAGAACAGTGCTTCATTTGGGGAAGCAGTGGGGAGGGTGGGTTTCTCTGGGGTCTGTGACATTTTTTTGTTTCTGTTTTCTGCTACCAGACAAGTTTTATTTGAATTAGTACATGTTTAAGACATTTTATTTGAAATGCCTTTGGATATAAATGCCAAGGAAACTATCATGGGAATCAGTCAGATGTTAAAGGTCTTGTGGAATGTGCACGGTCTCTGGCACGCGAGCAGAAGGGGTATGTTATTGAAACACTTGAAATCACTTGGTGCTGACATAATGATTTCTGAAGTTTATCAATCCCCCTTCTCTTCTAAGGCTAGAGGTGTTGCTATTCTCTTTCATAAAAACATCCCTTTTCAACTCTCATCCAGGTCTACAGACCCACACGGTAGGTACATCATAGTATCAGGGAACATTCACTTTTTCCCTGTCACCCTATTGAACGTCTATGGCCCAAACAGTGTTGACCCACATTTATTTCTGAATGTTTTTTATTTCCTCACAGATCTTGGTACCACTAATCTAATACTCTGAGGTGATTTTAATTGTTACCTTGACCCGTATCTTGACAGACTAACTACACGTACAGGTTCTAAATAATCTAATCAAACCCAGGAAATGTAGTAGAGACCAACATCCCACAGACAATAACTACTCATTCTACTCTCATGTTCACAAGTCTTATTCTAGAATCAATTACTTCCTAGTTGATTCCAAATTGATACCCAATGTGCTCAATTCGAAATACTTTAGCATCTACATAAGTGATCACAGTCCAATTATGTTGTCCCTCAATCTCTCTTTACCTAAACAGAATTACAGTTGGGGTTCTCCTTGCTCACAGACCAAGCATTTATTGAGTGCATGACAGCCAAGTTGAATGAGTTCCTCAAGACTAATGACACAGGAGTGGTATCTGATTCTAAAGTATGGGAAACTTTTAAAGTGGTTATGAGAGGTCATATTATTTCATATGTCTGCCATAAAAAAAAAAGGGAATCGCATGCGACTGGATGAGATAGAAAAAAACTCCACGCTTTGAAGTGGACATACAGAACTTCACTCTCTCAGGTTGACTTCAACAATATTTTGAAATTAAAATATATTATCATCTTGGTTCCCAGGTCAGCAACCTCCTATTAAAGATGAGACAAAAACTATTTGAACTAGGGGACAAACCGGAAAGGTTGCTGACTAGACAACTAAAGAGAGCACAGGCTAAAAGAGCAATCAATAAACCCGGTCTGAGGCAGGCACCTTGCTGACAGATCCTAAACTCGAGAGTTATATTCTTCCAGATCCGATGCTTCTAGTTCTGATGTGCCAGCCTTCTTTGACTCCATCAGCCTGCCAAAACTTGATGATAGCGTCAATAAAAGCTTTCCCACCTGGAAAGGCTGCAGGCCCCTAGTGTTTTGGCTGTGAATTTTATAAAACATTCAGTGTAGCCAGTTGTGGTCGTTGCCATTTAAGATGAGGGAGGACGATATTCACTTTTCGTGAGCATAGCTTATTTCTATTACAGCATATTGGATGACTGTCATTCATATTCCATTCACCCAGTTCAATGTAACAGCGATAGGTTTGGGCTATTAATTGATTCTCAAATTCTCCCTATACCCATCATGAGGTTGCTACAACCTAGCCTATGAATGAAAGTTTACAACGTAGGTGCACACAGGTCGAGAATTTATTTTGATGTGACAGACAGTGACACATTCAATACCGACTTGCACACTCTTGCCTGTATCTAGCTGATCTAGATGGGTTAGGGAGGTAGCCTAGTGGTTAGAGCCAGTAACTGAAAGGTTGCTGGATCGAATCCCCGAGCTGACAAGATAGAAATCTGTCCTTGTGCCCCTGAACAAGGCAGTTAAGCCACTGTAGTCCATCATTGTAAATAAGAATTTGTTCTTGACTGATTTGCCTAGTCAAATAAAGGTTAAATTAAAAAATAAAATTATCTAGGGTGTAATCATTAGGCCAACAGTTGATAACAAGAGTTGATAACAAGGTATGTTTATCCCCATTTTGTTCCGTTTGCTTCCGTATAAGAAACGTTTTTCCATAGAATAGGTGGAATGAATACACCTCTGATCACGCATAAACATGGTTCACTTTCATAGCAGCCACGTTGTATTCCTTCTCTGATCTATGTGCTCCCGTCCTCTCACCTTTTCCCTTCACCTGTGGACTTCAGTGCACAACACGTCAGCTGTATGTGACCAGGCGAAAAAACCTTTCCAAGCCAAACCATATCATTACCACTACACACAGCCTACATCGTTGTCAGTCAACATAGCTAATACTAAAACTAACACGTTAGTTAACCCGCCACAATCATGCAATAAAGTTACAGTGTACAATCAGTAAGCAGTTTAGCACTTACATCGGCGGGCCCTGGTGGCAATAAATTAGTAAAACCAAAAGCTTTCCTTGACTTGGAAGAGTTCCAGTGTTGTGTTGGATATTTATCGCCAGCTAGCTAACAAAGCATCCCTCTGTTTGAACAGGGTTTTTGAGTAGGCTAAACTAGCTAGCTGCATTTTCTCGCTAAGTAAGTGAAACTCTCTTGCTTCTCCTTCATTTTGGAAGAAATGTATTTGTTCAAAACTGTTCAACTATTGTCTTTCTCTCTCTTTGAGTTGACTACTCACCACATTTTATGCACTGCAGTGCAAGTTAGCTGTAGCTTATGCTTTCAGTGCTCAATTAATTATCTGATCCTTTGATTGGGTGGACATGTGGCAGGCTTGAAAAATATTACGGACTACAAAGGGAAACCCATACGCGAGCTGTCTAGTGATGCGAGCCTACCAGACGAGCTAAATTCCTTTTGTGCTCGCTTCGAGGCAAGCAACACTGAAACATGCACGAGAGCACCAGCTGTTCTGGATGACTGTGCGATAACGCTCTTGGTAGCCGATGTGAACAAAACCTTTAAACAGGTCAACATTCACAAAGCCGCTTGGCCAGATGGATTACCAGGACGTGCACTCAAAGCATGCGCGGACCAACTGTCAAGTGTCTTCACTGACATTTTCAACCTCTCCCTGACTGAGTCTGTAATACCTACATGTTTAAAGCAGACCACCATAGTCCCTGTGCCCAAGGAAGCGAAGGTAACCTGCCAACATTATTACCACCCCGTGGCACTCATGTCGGTAGCCATGAAGTGTTTTGAAAGGCTGATCATGGCTCACATCAACAGCATCCTCCCGGACACCCTAGACCTACTCCAATTTGCTTACCGCCCCAACAGATCCACAGATGACTCAATCGCACTCCACACTGCCCTTTCTCACCTGGACAAAAAGGACACCTATGTGAGAATGATGTTCATTGACTACAGCGCAGCGTTCAACACCATAGTGCCCACGAAGCTCATCACTAAGCTAAGGACTCTGGGTCTAAATACCTCCCTCTGCAACTGGATCCTGGACTTCCTGATGGGCCGCCCTCAGGTGGCAAAAGTAGGCAACAACACGTCTGGCACGCTGATCCTTAACACTGGGGCCCCTTAGGGGTGTGTACTTAGTCCCCTCCTGTATTCCCTGTTCACCGACGACTGCGTAACCAAACACGACTCCAACACCATCATTATGTTTACTGACGACTCATCAGTGGTAGGCCTGATCACCAATAACGATGAGACAGCCTATAGGGAGGAGGTCAGAGACCTGGCAGTGTGGTGCCAGGACAACAACCTCTCCCTCAATGTGAGCAAGACAAAGGAGCTGGTTGTGGACTACAGGAAAAGGCGGACCGAACAGGCATTGACGGGGCTGTAGTGTAGCTGGTTGAGAGTTTCAAGTTCCTTGAAGTCCACATCAACAATGAACTATCATGGTCCAAACACACCAAGACAGTCGTGAAGAGGGCATAACAAAACCTTTTCCCCCTCAGGAGACTGAAAAGATTTGGCATGGGTCCCCAGATCCTCAAAGTTCTACAGCTGCACCATCGAGAGCATCCTGACCGGCTGCATCCCCGCCTGGTATGGTAACTGTTCAACATCTGACCGTAAGACTCAACAGAAGGTAGTGTGTACGGCCAAGCTTCCTGCCATCCAGGACCTATACACTAGGCGATGTCAGAAGAAAACCCAAAAAATTCTCAAAGACTCCAGTCACCCAAGTCAAAGACTGTTTTCTCTGCTACCGCACGGCAAGCAGTACCAGAGCGCCAAGTCTAGGACCAAAAGGCTCCTTAACAGCTTCTACCTGCAAGTCATAAGACTGCTGAACAATTAATCAAATGGTCACCTGGACACCCCCCAATTTAGTTTTTACACTGCTGCTATTAGCTATTTATTATCTATGCACACACTTTACCCCTACCTACATGTATATAGCCTCGTGATGGTTATTTTAGTTTATTTGTTAAATATTTTCTTAACTCTTCTTGAACATTGTTGGTTAAGGGCTTGTAAGTAAGCATTTCACGGTAAGGTCTACTACACCTGTTGTATTCAGCGCATGTGACAAAGTTTGATTTGATTTTGATTCAATGCAATTCCCCCCTCCTGAAAATTTAAAATATATTTCTCTGTTAAACTGTTTGTTCTATCGATAGACATTCCACTTCTATCTCGTTACAATAAGGTTCCATTTGTAAATCATTTGTAATTAAGTCCTTAATGGTTATTCAATAATTAGTAAATGCATTATAAACCATTGGTACATGGTTATAACAAATTGATGAAAATAGTGCGACAGACACTATTTACCTCCAGGTATTAACCATTTATGAATTAACTTACAAATGGGTATAATATTGAATCGTTCAAGTATGTATCATCATGCAACATTATTTTCAATGGTTTCACAGTTAAACAGTAGTTATTTTCTCACATTTTGGGTGGGATGCATTGTTGCTATGTCTCAGAATCAGAAATAGTTTGTTTTCAGACCGATGGTCAACTTTCATGATGTGTGTTGCCACATGTTTGAAACCCTACGGAAGTCCAGAGAGGACATATGGATAAATAAAAATGTCCCCTCATTATGTCAAGATCACAACTTATTTACCTCACGATCACAACATAACAAAAGTTTTGTAGATCACAATATTTTTCTGGTGAACCCGACAGAACAAAAGTTGTTTTGTACCACGCATCATCCATTCATTTGTTCAGATGCACGATAACCACTTCATCAAGGAGCCCTGTAGCTGAATTAATCGCAATGCGAGGCATTTAAGCCCTGAAAGATGCCTGAAGGTGGCACCTTCTCCCAGGCGCTGTGCCACCCCCAAGATAACAGCCAATTACATGCAAGGAACAATGCAGCAAACTTTGCTAGTCTTATGAGCTAGCTAGTTAGTTATGTAGTCTTGTTAGCTAGCTATCAAGCTAGTTTATATATGGTGGATGTTAGCTTGCATAGCTGATGTGTGTATATTTATAAAGGACACTTCATGTTTTGTGGATAATATTTACATTAACATTGGGTGAGCTCCATTCCTGATCAGATCAGATTCAAGTCAGGATGCTGCCTTGGAGGCGTTTCATAGGCAAGGCTCCTTGCAGGCAGATTAGCTGTCTAAGTGCTTTATAGGCAGATGCATATCTGATCCAGGGGGTGAGCTCTATTCCTGGCATGCTGAGCAGATTCAATAGCAGCCTCAGAAGTTGATGTCAGGTTGCTGCTTTGTTGGCTGTTTCATAGGTAAAACTCTTTGCAGGCCGATTAGCTGTCAATGCATTATATGCTGACCCATATAATCCAAATTGGGTGAGCTCTTCCTGGCAGGTTGATCCGATTCAATAGCCGATTCTGAGGCTAATAAATCAGGATGCTGCCATGTAGGCTGTTTTATATGTAAGATCCTTGCAGACAGCCTATTAGGCAGCATTCTGATTTATTGGCCTTTGAGGCGGCTATTGAATCTGATCAGCTCACCCACTCTGTAAATAAATATTATCCATAAAACATGAAGTGTCCCTTACAATTAGAAACATGTCTGTTATGCAAGCTAACAACCAGCATATATAACAAGACTAACCAAGTTATTGTGCCTTCAGAAAGTATTCACACTTTTCCACATTTTGTTGTCTTATAGCCTGAATTTAAATTAGAAACAATTTAGATTTTTTTGTCACTAGCCTACATACAATACCCCATAATGTCAAAATGTAATTATATTTTTTCAATTGTTACAAATTAATAAAAACATGTAAAGCTGAGTCAATAAGTATTCGACACCTTTATTATGGCAAGCCTAAATAAGTTCAGGAGTAAAAATGTACTCAACAAGTCACATAATAAGTTGTATGGACAGTGTGCGATAACAATTTTTAACATGATTTTTGAATGACTACCTCATCTTTGTACCCCAGTCTAAGGTCCCTCAGTCTAAGTGAATTTCGAACACAGATTCAACTGCAAAGACCAGGGAGGTTTTCCAATGCCTCGCAACTGAAGGGTACCTATTGGTAGTTTCAAAATAAATTAAAGAAAGAAAACGAACATTGAGCATTGTGAAGTTATTGATTACACTTTGGACTTTTAATGGCTGTGATAGGAGAACTGAGGATGGATCAACAACATTGTAGTTACTCCACAATACTAACCTAATTAGCACAATACTAACCTAACTTCCGCCGAAGTCAGCTCCTCTCCTTGTTCAGGCTCCATTTTTCATGCCCAATTGTTTTGTCTTGTCCCATACACACCTGCTTTTCATTCCCTAATCAATTTACATGTATTTAGCCCTCTGTTTCCCATCATGTCTTTGTGTGTCATTGTTGTTTGTGTTGTGGATTATTGTCGGGCGCTTTGCTTTTGCCATGTTCCGTGTTTTTGGCACGTTATTGTTTTTATGTGCTGTATTTTGTAGAACGGAATTAAAGTGCGCCTGTTCACTACACTCTGCTGTCCTGCACCTGACTTCGCCTCCCGTACACACCATTGACAAAGGAACCCTGTTCCAAACATGCATCATGTTTGCAACAAGGCACTAAAAACTGCTAAATTTACTTTTTTTGTCCAGAATACAGTGTTTATATTTGTGGCAAATCCAATACAACACATTACTATGTACCACTGTCCATATTTTCAAGCATAGTGGTGGCTGCATCATGTTATGGGTATGCTTATAATCGCTAAGGACTGGGGATTTTTGGTGGGATAAAAAAGAAACGGAATGGAGCTAAGCACAGGCAAAATCCTATAGGAAAACCAGTTTTAGTATGCAGCACAGGCAAAATCCTATAGGAAAACCAGTTTTAGTATGCCTTCCACCAGACACTGGGAGATAAATTCACCTTTCAGGAGAATAACCCCCCCCCCCCCCCCCCCACAAAAAAAAGGCCAAATCTACACCTGAGTTGCTTACCAAGAAAATGCCTACCAAGAAGACAGTGAATGTTCCTGAGTGGACAAGATACAGTTTTGACTTAAATCTACTTCAAAATCTATGGCAAGACCTCAACATTGTTGTCTAGCAATGATCAACAAACATTTGATAGAGCTTGAAGAATTTTGAAAAGAAAAATGGGCAAATGTTGGTCAATACAGATTTGGAAAGCTCTTCGGGTCTTACCCAGTAAGACTCACAGCTGTAATCACTGCCACTGGTGCTTATACAAAGTATTGACTCAAGGGTGTGAATAATTATGTAAATGAAATATTTCTGTATTTAATTTTCAATACATTTGCAAACTTTTCTAAAAACATGTTTTCACTTTGTCATTATGTGGTATTGTGTGTAGATGGGTGACAAAATCCAGGCCGTAACACAATAAAATATGGAATATGTCAAGTCGTATGAATACTTTCTGAAGGCACAGTAGCTGCGTTGTTGCTGGCATGCGATTGGCTTTAGTCTTGGGGGTGGCATACAGCCTGGGAGACAAACTGTCTGTCAGGCATTGGTCAGGGCTTAAATGCCCCACAAGGGCTTAGATGCCCCAAGAGCTCTTAGCAAGCTAAATGTCCCTTATCTTGAGCTAACATTCTAAATTATAAACTGATGAGCTCCAAACACAAATGAAAGCATGATGCTTGCATGAAATGTACCATTAGTGTAGCAATCAATAAAAACATATGTGCTCATCCACTGTGGGCTCTCAGCTATACTGTATCATCAATGCCTCCACTCCTATTTATACAGTTTATCTCGTGAAAAAAACGTTTGTTCTGTCTTGATCATGAGATAAATAAATTGTGATCTCGACAAAATTAGGGATTTTTTTAAATAGTCATGTCTCCATTGTCACGCCCTGACCTTAGAGATCCTTTTTTCTCTATGTTTGTTAGGGTAGGGTGTGACTCGGGTGGGAAGTTTATGCGTTCTATTTCTTTGTTTTGGCCGGGTATGATTCTCAATCAGGGACAGCTGTCTATCGTTGTCTCTGATTGGGAATCATACTTAGGCAGTCCTTTTTCCCTCATTCAGTTGTGGGATCTTATTTTTGCATTGGTTGTTATTTTGCCCTGCAGAACGTCACGTTCGTATTTGTTTTGTTGTTGTTGGTGTTCATTAATAAATAAATAGAATGAACACATACCACACTGCGCTTTGGTCCTCTTCTTCCCATGACGACCGTGACAGCAGATCCCACCACAAAAGGACCAAGCAGTGTGGCCAGGAGGAGACGGGATCCTGGGCACGGGAAAGAAGAGAGTTTAGGACATCATGGACATGGGAGGAGATCATGGCAGGCGACAAAAGCCTGCCATGGAAACAGGCGGAGGCAGATAGAGAGGAGCGGAGAGATCAGGAGTTACGGCAGAGACGGGAGCACGAGAGGCAACCCCAAAAAATGTGGCACACGGGTTGGCGAGCGGGGCGAGCGGCGTTGGTCACGGTTCCAGTGCCATGTTTTCCGGTTTTACGCACTGTGCCTTCAGTGCACAGTCACTGCCCAGTGCGTGCAGTACATGCTCTCCGTACCTGCCGTGTAAGGTGGTGCTGGCTCAGCGTTCCTGCCGGATCTGTGCAAGGGGTCTCCAGTGCGCCTGCACAGCCCAGTGCGTCCTGTGTCAGCGCCTCGAATGTGCCGGGCTAAAGTGGTGATTCAGCCAGGAGGGGTTGTGCTAGCTCTAAGCTCCAGACCTCTTACTGTCACGCCCTGACCTTAGATGTCCTTTTTTCTCTATGTTTGTTAGGGTAGGGTGTGACTCGGGTGGGAAGTCTATGCTTTCTATTTCTTTGTTTTGGCCGGATATGATTCTCAATCAGGGACAGCTGTCTATCGTTGTCTCTGATTGGGAATCATACTTAGGCAGTAATTTTTCCCTCTTTCAGTTGTGGGATCTTATTTTTGCATTAGTTGTTATTTTGCCCTGCAGAACGTCACATTCTTATTTGTTTTGTTGTTGTTGGTGTTCATTTAATAAATAAATAGAATGAACACGTACCACAATGCGCTTTAGAACTCTTCTTCCCATTACGATCATGACATCCATACAGTTTTCTGTTTCCAAAACTAGAATCTGTAACAAAAAGAGCAAATTATTATTGCACACGCTCACTTCACAGAGTAGGCGTTCCGAAAGGAAATATAAAAAAAATGCTAGAATGCGCCAATAGGATTTCACTAGCTCATTCTTGTCTCTGCCCACCTCCTACTTGTTTTGCACACGGTCATTAATTTGCTCCTATTGGAAAAAACAGTCTGTGGTCTATCTTGGGTTAGGTATAAACATCTTTGAACTAACTTACTATCTAGTTAGCTACCTAGTTAGTGTAATAGCAAAAAGTATGATAACTAGCTAGCCCCTTTAATCTGTGCTA
The DNA here is from genome assembly GCF_045791955.1 of Oncorhynchus clarkii lewisi. NCBI lineage: Eukaryota > Metazoa > Chordata > Actinopteri > Salmoniformes > Salmonidae > Oncorhynchus > Oncorhynchus clarkii. The sequence continues at coordinate 27,986,895 of NC_092154.1, forward strand.
GCTAGCTATTAGTGTTAGCAAGTAATGTTAAACACTAGTTAGCTAACTATTATTATTAGCTAGCAGTTTCTAACATAACTAGCTAAGCCTAAATTATATAAATCATTATAATGATAGTAGATTTATGTGTAGCTAGTGTCTATGCTAAATTGTCATGAAATCCTTTTCTCCCCCACAGATTCCCATAAGGTCTCAAAGTCCATGTGTCACGCCCTGACCTTAGAGAGATGTTTTATTTCTCTATTTGGTTAGGTCAGGGTGTGATGTGGGGTGGGTATTCTATGTTTTTAATTTCTATGTTTTGGCCGGGTATGGTTCTCAGTTAGGGACAGCTGTCTATTGTTGTCTCTGATTGGGAATCATACTTAGGCAGCCTGTTTTGCCACCTTAGGTTGTGGGATGTTGTTTCTTGTTAGCTCTGTAAAGCCTACAGAACGTGACATTCGTTATTCTTTTGTTGTTTTGTTTAGTGTTCAGAGAAAATAATCATGAACACACAGAGAAGTATTAAGTGTGTTGATATAATCTAGTAAGGGGTAATATGTTGGGAATGATCATTGAATACATTTGGTCAGGACATCAGGGCTTCAAAGGTGGGTTAAGACACATCATGAAAACCAACCTCTTATTTTCCTGGGACAAAGCACCAATGCGTCACACCCAAAAGTGAGAAAATAACTATTGTTTAACTGTGCAACTATTGAAAATAAGGTTGCATGATGAATCATAAGGGTTGATCTATAAGCATTTGTATGTGCATTTATAAATGGTTAATAACTGGAGGTAAATATTGGTTTGCTATTTGGCGAACACTGACCATTTATTGCTCTATTTTGACCAATGCGATATAACTGTTTATTAATGGTTTGTAATGCACATACAAATGATTAAATAATAATTAATGTAATTACAACCTCTTTATAAACCCTTTACAAATGGAACCTTATTGTAAAGGGTTACCCTACTGCCTATTGATAATAGTATCTTCAGACCAACGCCCCGACGCTTGTTCTTAACATTAACACACATCGCTTGCAGTCAGTGGCGACCCGTCATTCAGGGCACCAACTGTTTAGCTAAAAAAAACAATGTTTTGCCTGTTATTTTGGCATTAATTTGTGTCACATATCAGTTTGCAAACAATTAAAAAAATATATTGAGTTCATAAAGCCGCAAACCAACATGGTCTCTTTTTTGCTTTCTTGAGCAAGGCAGCTCCAAAATGCATATGTTTCAGCCTAGCGCAGTGCTTTCTGCGGTGGTGGGGCAGCCAGGGGAAATACCTAGAGTAGGGGATTGGTAATGTTCTCTAGTTGCGCCGTGATTGGCTCAGTTTTCTGTCACTCATGGGGTCACTACATCACCGCAATATCTATGGGGAGAGCTCGAAAATTCAAGCTCTTTGGGTGCTGTAATAGAGTTACATTAGAAGTGCCCATCCAAGAAGACTGTAGGTCATTGGCCACAGATGAAATGAGTCAAATCACATTATATCAACCATAGATTTGACTGGACTGATCATCATACTTTCAAAATGTTAGCTAGAAAGCTAGCAGTCATTGTGAATCTACTGGCAAATCTTTTTCAATCCATTACATATCAAGATAAATTATGAAGAGAAATTATAGATAGAACCTATCGGTGCTCATCGGCCATTACACATCAAATTGGAAAATGCAAATTCAATAATGAATGGTTTGGAAGGAATCAGGGGCTAACTGCAAGCATTGCAAAGCAGTCACTGCCTGCTATTCAGTTGAGACGGTGTGTGATCCAAGTCTTTGTTTAAGGGTCTCTTTTCCAAGCTTAAAAGGATAAACATTCAACATTGGCCATACTGTCAATCCAGCATGACTTCTGCCGTGTTCAAAACAAGTGGAAATTCAGAACTGGGAAATATCAGACTTCAGTGAGTTCAAGACATCTGGGAACTCTGGGGAAAAAGGAGCTCTGACTGGGGAAAATATGTTTTGAACGGTCACTGGAATTCCCAGTGGGGAACTTGGAACTCTTTCTAGAGCTCCGACCAGAAGAACACTGACGTCATGATTTGACCATGTTTTTCAGAGTTCCCAGTTGTCTTGAAAGCACCATAAATCCAAAGAATGCCAGACTTATGACAAAATGTGATGCCAAAATTTGATATATTATAGTGCTTGTATTCCGAGAAAAACGAAACCTTTGTGGTTTCCGTTAGGATGGAATGGAAAATATGGTGATGTACAACGTGACATTGGAGGATTTACCTTCATTAGGCAACTTTGTTTCAATATTTCTGTAAATCAGTGATATTTATTCCCATAGTAATTCGTTATGGCTCTATAACTAAATCAGCATCTGCATTTTGAAAGAGTATTTTTATCATTCTTTTATTAACGAAAGCATAAAGATGCTGGTAAAGAAATACAGTACATCCAGAGGGAGTGGGCACTTCGTACCAAGAGGTAGCCTAAGAGAATCCCTGTAAGTAGGCAATAGAGAGTGATATGAATAACATGTACTTCAGTAAGGTTGAATTCTTAGCATTGATAGCCTTGGTTATCAACTGTACTGCAGAAATGGAACGTAAATCACAGAAAATACCTGTGGTGGTGGCAGCTGCAGAGAAGTATGTGGGTGTACAAGATTTACTGCAGAAGAGTTACAAACTGTGTTAAGAGATAGTGTCCCATCCATTTTTTTAATGGGTGTAGAGTCAGTTGGTAGGGCAATTTTTCTACCAAGTGTAATGAACTCACACGGCAGAACAGTAGGTGGAAACAGAGCTAGATAAGAGGAATAGATGAATAGGGAGCCTGTGAGGTCAACTGATCCTATTTCTCAAATCCTTAAGGCTGAATTCCAGCTAAACTTGGGACCGGTGAGATGGCGATGGGATAGCTCACTGAGTCAGGTGCGCAATAGACTGCATGCACAGTAGCATGTTGGTAGTGAACAGAGCTGTTGGGGGTAAGATGGCGGAAAGGGAAAAAAATGAGAAAAGTGGAACATACTTTTTTATATGTAAATATTGAGTGGGGGATTGCACAAGCCTTCTGGAAGATCTGATGAAGGAGAATATAGCGGACAGGAAAAAAAGGAAAAGTGGAACATGTTTTGAGTAAATACTGAAAGATGGATTACAAATACCTTTTGGAAGAGCTACAGAAGGAAATTGAACGCGATGAGAGTCAGGATGAATTAACTGCAGTGGCAGATGCGGTGAAGAGTTTGATGATGAAGAAGATGATTGTGGTCCAGTGGGAGTGAGATTTTTGGAGGGAATGGAACCTTGCCTTCTGGCTGATCCATGTAGTGTCAGATTTGGTTGAGAAGAGGTTGGGGAATGTTGGGTTGGTGAAAGTGACTTGGAGTGGAATCGTGCAGATTTTTTGAATTACTGCCGTCTAGAGGGAGCTGCACGCACCACGCAAATGGGGTCAAGAACTGTGACTTGCTTTCCTCTTCGGAGCAAGGTGCTGTTGAAAAGAGTGATAACTGGAGTGGTGTTAAGGAGTGGTCAACTGGAGTGGTCAACTGAAGTTGAAGATTCCCGGTGTCTGTGACGTCTGCCTTTTTGGTGCGACACATTGACCCATTGGAGAGCGTGGTGAAACAGAGAAGTTTTGATGCAGTCTTTACCAGATAAAGTCAAGTTAGGATCAGTTATCCTGTGAGAGCTTTTGTCCCAAATCCATTACGGTGTTTTAGGTGTCAAGCTTATTGCCATGTGTCAGCAGTGTAGGAGGGACATTTCCAGATGTGAAAAGTCTGCAGGAGGACATGAGACAAAGGAATGTGTAGTATTGCTGGAAAAAGTTTTGCGTGTTAACTGTAGAGGTACCCATGGTGCTGGAGATCAAAGGTGTCCGGTGAGAGAAAGGCAGTCGTGGTCTAAGGCACTGCATCTCAGTGCAAGAGGTGTCACTACAGTCCCTGTTTCGAATCCAGGCTGTATCACATCCGGCCATGATTGGCTCAGCGGTGTTTGGGTTTGGCCGGGGTAGGCCGTCATTGTAAATAAGGATTTGTTCTTAACTGACTTGCCTAGGTAAAAGAGGAAGATAGGTAAAAGAAACAGTAAAAGAGGAAGATAGGTCCAGGGTGAAGGATACAAGATGGATCCCTGTGAGTAGGCCGAGGACAATAGAGAGTGGTAGGAATAACATGGGCTTCAGTAAGGTTGGTTTTTTGGAGTTCATGGTTGTCAACTGTACCGCAGGAATGGAACGTAAATCACAGAAGATAAATGTTGTAGTGGTGGCAGCTACAGAGAAGTACTTGGGTGTATGAGATTTTATTGCAGGTCTTTTGAACAATATTGTCCCTTCCACCCAGCTGCTGGTCTGGTGTGGGATCAAATGTGGTGGTGAGAGGAAGCCGAGTGGCCGGCAGTGAGAGATGGATTTTGGCAGACACTCAGCAAATGTTCTCATCAATGGAAGTTTCTAAAAATGGCGTTGTTTAGAAGGAGTGCAAGGGCAAATTGAGTTATTGCACACATGCAAATACACACACCAGTGGAGGCTGGTGGGGGGAGCTATTGGCGGACGTGCTCTGTAACTGCTGGAAATGAATAAATGGAACTGTGGTTTCCATATGTTTGAAGTGTTTGGCAGGCCAGATACTGTATTTATTCCAGAGCCCATCCTCCTTTAGCTCCTCCCACCAGCCTCCACACACACACATACCACAGAGTTCCCTAATGGAAATATGCAAATACATGCTAAAACGCACCAATAGCCTCTTGATAGCTTGTGCTTGGCTCTGCCCACCTTGCTGTATCTGGCTGCCGGGCACTTCAATCAATTTTTTTTTTTTTACCCCCAATTTCATGGTATCCAATTGCTGCAACTCCCGTACAGACTCAGGAGAGGTGAAGGTCGAGAGCTGTGTGTCCTCCGAAACACAACCGAGCCAAGCCGCACCGCCCGCTTAACCTGGAAGCCAGCCACACCAATATGTCAGAGGAAACACCATACACCTGTGTCAGCATGCATGTGCCCTGCCCGCCTGCCAAACCCTCTCCTGACCCAGAGGATGCTGGGCCAATTGTGCACTGCCTCACGGGTCTCCCAGTCAAGACCAGCTTTGACACAGCCTGGGATCGAACCCAGGTCTGTAGTGACATCTCAAGCACTGCAATGCAGTGTCTTAGACCGCCACTCGGGAGGCCCCCAGAAATTGCTTTTAACAAACAATTTGTCCGCCCAAAACTGCGTTCCCGTTGAATTTCAAAATCCTGATGTTGCCCCTGAGCCAAAAAGTTTGCCCACTCCTGTGTTAGATGGTTGGGTATTTGTTAATCATTTTTTTCAAACAAAGTATAAGGGAGTTGTACTCCAGTCTAGTATGTTACGATAATGCAACATTTATTGGATGCCAACCGCCGTTAATCCTCATCGAAGAAGAGTTTGGCTCTGCCCACCTCCTTGCTTGTTCTGCCCACTAGGATTCAGGCTCGGGTCTATCTTGGGTTAGTTGTAAAGATCTTTGACCGCATTTTATGGTGCTAGTACGTTAGGTTACTTAGTATCAGTAGCTTCATTAGGCCTGAATCACTCGCGATAGGCTACGACGACCAAGAATGAACAGGAATTGTCTCTGACATCTGTAAGTAACGCTTTTGTTGTTTATTTCAGTAGCTAGCTAACGTTACTTGCTAGCTATCGTTTCATCAGCTGATTAGCTAGCTAGTTAACGTTATCTCGCGACCTAAATTAGACTAGCTATTCACTAATGTTAGCTAGTAAATAATCCACCTGAACAAGCCTAACGTTATTCATGTTTTACATTCAAAAACGAGGTGCTAACGTTAGCTAAGCGCTACCCAACGCTCCTAAAATTTTAGTTAAAACTACGATACAAACAATTGGCAACGAACGTTACGTTAGCTAGCATGGCAGAACTAGCAGCAGCTAGGTAACGTTAGCTAGATAGCTAAAGTTAGGCCATCGGCAAGACCTAACTAACTGTCTAATTGGCTAGCTAGCGAAGTTCCACACTGACCAAATTATACTGATGGTATGACACTACTAACTAGCTAACGTTAGCTAGCTACCTAGCCCATAAATAGTTAACTACTTACAGTACAATGTTAAAGTAACAATCGAAACATTAACGTGGATAACTCTCTAGCTATATAGTAAGGGAAACTGTAGTGTCAATGTTTGGTATTCATCAATATAAGGTTCGCTCCAGGCCCAAGTGTTGATGAGTTGATGTCAGTGTTTGCCGTAACGTTAGACTACCTGAGCTCTGACCCACTCGGCCTAACTAGGTAGTTAGGCCAACGTGACTTCTCACTGCCTGCCACATAGTCTGTATGCAGTTAGTTGGCTTGGTATCTAGTTACTGTAACAGTTAATTAGCTCATATCCGTTTTTATATTGCATTGCATAGGACGAGGCCTGGGCTGGCTCTCATCACTGAACTGTTGGCGCTACTGGGCAGAATCTCCAGCCATAACTTTGGATATCGTTAGCAGATAGCTAGAAGACATCGAATTCAACCTTTCCAAGTTCGACATTGTTGATTTGATGCCCCCGTCGTTCTGACAGACAGAGCCGCCAATATGATGCCGGTGAGTGTTGGTGAATGTACATGTTCTGCTGGTCGTTCGACACTTCACAAAGGGAACATGGAGGCATTAAAGCTGGGATCCTTAATGGTGAATCTGCCACTAACGATTGGAATATTACATTACGGGACATCATTGCATGCGTTCGATAGAACAGCAGAATATGTATTGCAATGTTTTTTTTACTAGACATTTTCATCCGCAAAACAATAACAAAGGTGGTTCTGTTTCCCTTAATGCGGATTCCATCTTTAACTGTTGCCTCAGTCAAACTCTGTGAGAAGTGTATTTTACCAGGAAGATGTTACGTGCTTGAAACAGTGGGTTTTGATAACGTTTGAATGTGCAAAGAGTAGAGCTCAACTTCTTCTACCCCTCTGCTAGCAGGCTTCTCACCGCTCACCTTCCCACAATCCCACTATATTTCTCCACGTGCCCTCTTTTCGTTGAAAATGAATCGGGGCAGAACTTCTCCTGCCAAATGTGTTGTTGTTGAAAACCCACTAAGTTGTTGCATCCCTTCTCCAATATTTGAAGCATTGTTCCAACTAGACCACTGGCTCATGAAACCCCAGCTCTAGTTAGATCCTTGTACTGCTACTTCTTCCATATGGGGTTCTAGTGTAGGATGGATTATAGATAGCTGAACATTTTTCTACCTACCTTGGCAATAGTTCCATATTTCTTGATTTTTGAATTGCACCAATGTCCAGTTGCAGGTGGAACCCCGATAACCAGGGAATATTCAGAAATAATTAAATCCAGTTTTTGTGTTTTGGTCGCATTGTGTAAGGCTGTGCAATCTTCTACATGTGACCGTAGCCACGTTACTTAGAAGTGACTAGTTCCAGCAAAGATATTAGGAAATGCGAGATGTATGTCAGCTAAGATGGCGAGAAATCTCTTCACGCGGTGCAAAAAGTAGATTTCATATTTTTGTGAACATTCTCTGGTTTTTGGAGTTCCACCTTCAACTGTAAACCGTTGTTAATAAGACACTGGTGCCTTCAAAATTTAGAATAAATGAAGTATCACCAATTTTAAGGTTGGTTGAACATTGTTTTACCATATTGTCAATGAACCATCAACTCGACCACAAGCTTTAGCTATGCTGCTTGTTCGAAAGCCTTGGCCAGTGAAACCCCAAAGCAACAATTGCAGTTGGAAAGTAATATGATGTCTAATGGCAAGTGCATGTACGCACCAGTGAATTAAATGATCACCTCTGCAAGTGTCTGGGAATACCATTTAAGAATGTGATTACAGTAAAGAAAGTTGGGATAATCCTAGTGATTAATGTGGGAGGGGCAGCGCCCTGACAATATTCCGCCACGCCTGCTGCCCATTTGTGGATCTAGTGAGATTAGTAGATTTTCAGACAATCCACAGGGGTTTAAGTGCTGTGTGGCACTGTTCACTTCCTTTTAAGAAAGATTACATTAGTGAGGTTGGTTGAGCATTTAGGGTTAAAGGCGCTGCCCTCTGCACTCAAACAATCCCCTCTCTGCATGTGTTCAAATCCAAGCTCCACCGGTCTTCACTAGAGGTCGACCGATTATGATTTTTCAACGCCGATACTGATTATTGGAGAACCAAAAAAAGCCAATACCAATTAATCGGATGATTTTTTTATTTAAAAAAGTATTTGTAATAATGACAATTACAACAATACTGAATGAACACTTATTTTAACTTAATAAAATACATCAATAAAATCAATTTAGCCTCAAATAAATGATGAAACATGTTCAATTTGGTTTAAATAATGCAAAAACAAAGTGATGGAGAAGAAAGTAAAAGTGCAATATGTGCCATGTAAGAAAGCTAACGTTTAAGTTCCTTGCTCAGAACATGAGAGCATATGAAAGCTGGTGGTTCCTTTTAACATGAGTATTCAATATTCCCAGGTAAGAAGTTTTAGGTTGTAGTTATTATAGGAATTCTAGGACTATTTTTCTCTCTACCATTTATTTTTCATTAACCTTTGACTATTGGATGTTCTTATAGGCACTTTAGTATTGCCAGTGTAACAGCATAGCTTCCGTCCCTCTCCTCGCTCCTCCCCGGGCTCGAACCAGGAACACAACGACAACAGCCACCCTCGAAGCAACGTTACCCATGCAGACCAAGGGGAACAACTACTCCAAGTCTCAGAGCGAGTGACGTTTGAAACGCTATTAGTGCGCACCCCGCTAACTAGCTAGCCATTTCACATCAGTTACACCAGCCTAATCACGGGAGTTGATAGGCTTGAAGTCATAAACAGCTCCATGCTTGAAGCATTGCGAAGAGCTGCTGCAAAACGCACAAAAGTGCTGTTTGAATGAATGCTTACGAGCCTGCTGCTGCCTACGATTGCTCAGTCAAACTGCTCTATCAAATCATAGACTTAGTTATAACATAATAACACACAGAAATACGAGCCTTAGGTCATTAACATGGTCGAATCCGGAAACTATCATCTCGAAAACAAGACGTTTATTCTTTCAGTTAAATGGAACCGTTCTATATTTTATCTAAGGTGTGGCATCCATTAGTCTAAATATTACTGTTACATTGCACAACCTTCAATGTTATGTCATAATTACGTACAATTCTGGCAAATTAGGCGGCCCAAACTGTTGCATATACCCTGACTCTGCGTGCAATGAACGCAAGAGAAGTGACACAATTTCACCTGGTTAATATTGCCTGCAAATCTGGATTTCTTTTAGCTAAATATGCAGGTTTAAAAATATATACTTCTGTGTATTGATTTTAAGAAAGGCATTGATGTTCATGGTTAGGTACACATTGGGGAAACGATACGCACCGCATCAATTATATGCCACGCAGGACACGCTAGATAAACTAGTAATATCATCAACCATGTGTAGTTAACTAGTTGTTATGATTGATTGATTGTTTTTTATAAGATAAGTTTAATGCTAGCTAGCAACTTACCTTGGCTTACTGCATTCGCGTAACAGGCAGTCTCCTCGTGGAGTGCAATGAGAGGCAGGTGGTTAGAGCGTTGGACTCGTTAACTGTAAGGTTGCAATATTGAATACCCCGAGCTGACAAGGTGAAAATCTGTCGTTCTGCCCCTGAACAAGGCGGTTAAACCACCGCTCCTAGGCCGTCATTGAAAATAAGAATGTGTTCTTAACTGACTTGCCTAGTTAAATAAAGATTAAATAAAGGTGTAAAAAAATAAATAATAATAGGCAAAATCGGTGTCCAAAAATACCAATTTCCGATTGTTATGAAAACTTGAAATCGGCCTTAATTAATCGGCCATTCCGATTAATCGGTCGACTTCTAGTCTTCACACTATGTTCCCTCATATCTGTCCCAGCTCATTTTTCTATCCCTTTTTTAAAAACTTTCTAGTGAGCTCTTTGTCACCCTGCACTGGTTTGCAATTGTGACAATTAGCCTAGTTATGCATCATGGCTGTTAATTGGAATAGGTGTTAGGCTACCCTTTTTAAAATTTTTATTTATTTTTATTTTTTTAATAATTTTTACCCCTTTTTCTCCCCAATTTCGTAGTATCCAATTGTTGTAGTAGCTACTATCTTGTCTCATCGCTACAACTCCCGTACGGGCTCGGGAGAGACGAAGGTTGAAAGTCATGCGTCCTCCGATACACAACCAACCAAGCCGCTGCTTCTTTAACACAGCGCACATGCCAGCCGCACCAATGCGCCGGAGGAAACACCGTGCACCTGGCCACCTTGGCTAGCGTACACTGCGCCCAGCCCACCACAGGAGTCGCTGGTGCGCGATGAGACAAGGACACCCCTACCGACCAAGCCCTCCCTAACCCGGGCGACGCTAGGCCAATTGTGCGTCGCCCCACGGACCTCCCGGTCGCGGCCGGTTACGACAGAACCTGGGCGCGAACCCAGGACTCTGATGGCACTGCGCCACCCGGGAGGCAGGCTACCCTTTTTTAAGAGTTTTTGAATAGCCTAGCTTTTGTGAAGGCTTCACTGACTTATGAAAAGGCAATGGATTATACAGTACCAGTCAAACTTTTGGAAACACCTAATCATTCCAGGGGTTTTCTTTATTTTTTACTACTTTCTACATTGTAGAATAATAGTGAAGACACCAAAACTATGAAATAACAGATATGGAATCATGTAGTAACCAAAAAAGTGTTAAACAAATCTAAATGTATTTAAAATATGAGATTCTTCAAAGTAGCCACCCTTTGCTTTGACAGCATTGTACACTCTTGGCATTCTCTCAACTAGCTTAATAAGGTAGTCACCTGGAATGCTTTCCAATTAACAGGTGTGCCTTGCTAAAAGTAAATTTGTGGAATTACTTTCCTTAATGAGTTTGAGTCAGTTGCGTAGGGGTACAAGGTAGGGGTAGTATACAAAAGATAGCCCTATTTGGTAAAATACCAAGTCCATATTATGACAAGAACAGCTAAAATTAGCAGAGAAAATACAGTCCATCATTACTTTAAGACATGAAGGTCAGTCAATCCAGAAAATGGCAAACTTTTTTTTGCAGTTGCAAAAACCATCAAGCGCTATGATGAAACTGGCTCTCATGAAGACCGCCACAGGAAAGGAAGACCCAGAGTTACCTCTGCTGCAGAGGATAAGTTCATTAGAGTTAACTGCACCTCTGATTGCAGCCCAAATGAATGCTTCACAGAGTTCAAGTAACAGACATCTCAACATCAACTGTTCAAAGGAGACTGCATAAATCAGGCCTTCCTGGTCAAATTGCTGCAAAGGATCCACTACTTAAGACACCAATAAAAAGAAGAGACTTGCTTGGGACAAGAAACACGAGCAATGGACATTTGACCGGTGGAAATTTGTCCTTTGGTCTGGTCTGAATGAGATATTTTTGGTTCCAACTGCCGGGTCTTTGTGAACGGATGATCTCTGCATGTTTGGTTCCCACTGGGAAGCATGGAGGAGAAAGTGTGATGGTGTGGGGGTGCTTTGCTGGTGACACTGTCTGTGATTTATTTAGATTTCAAGGCACACTTAATCAGCATGGCTATCACAGAATTCTGCAGCCAAAAGCCATCCCATCTGGTCTGCGCTTAGTGGGACTAACATTTTGTTTTTCAAAAGGACAATGACCCAACATACCTCCAGGCTGTGTAAGGGCTATTTGACCAAGAAGGAGAGTGATGGAGTGCTGCATCAGATGACCTGGTCTCCACAATCACCCAACCTCAACCCAATTGAGATGGTTTGGGATGAGTTGGACCGCAAAGTGAAGGAAAAGCAGTCAACAAGTGCTCAGCATTTGTGGGAACTCCTTCAAGACTGTTGGAAAAGCATTCCAGGTGAAGCTGGTTGTGAGAATACCAAGTGTGTGCAAAGCTGTCAAGGCAACGGGTGGCTACTTTGAAGCATCTCAAATATATTTTGATTTGTTCAACAATTTTTTTGGTTACCTCATGATTCCATATGTGGTATTTAATAGTTGATGTCTTCACTATTATTCTGCAATGTAGAAAATAGTAAAAATAAAGAAAAACCCTTGAATGAGTAGGTGTCTAAATGTTTGACTTGTATTGTATGTAAAATTAATGCACTACAAAACAAACTCAATGCAAAACCTTTGAAACCAGGCCCACACTGATATAATTGACTACTTTAAAAGCTGAGGAAAGAGGTGAGAGTGGAGTAGATAAATATTGGGCAGTTGAACTTCTAACCCCTTCTAAATGTGTGGCTTTGGGTTCAGCATGAGGTTAGGCTCTCATTGGGTAGGCTGCTTTACCCATTCTGTTTCATGTACCCCCCCCCCTCTCCACTGTCACTAGCACCCTACAGAGACATTCCATGGGGCTAATTTTGAAGAGAACAGAAAACCTGCTCTGCTCTTCATGTTTTTTTCCCCCAGGCGTAGTAGCATGTTTTACATCCAATTGGCAACAGATTTTCATGCAAATTTTAAGAAATCTGCATATAGAAAACATATATTTTCCCACCAGTGGTGTCTTTCCACCAAACTGACTTGTTGCAGATTAAAATCAGTGTGTGTTGACAGTGCACACAAAATGTACTTTTTCACTGAAGTTTTCAGTGAAAAAGTAGTTCAAATTTCAATGTGTTTCCATTGCATTTTCAACTCTACCGTTTATTTTTTGTCACAAACTGTTGCGTTAAATAGCAAATATGCCTACTCTGGTCTTTGCACGTGCGCTCTAGCCAAAAGCTTGCAGATGATGTGCGGTGGACTAGTCTACATGATGTGATTATTATGGATAAAAGGGAGAGTATTTTTATTTGTCAAACGCAACTCTAACACCGATCATCATAAGACCCTCAATATTTATTGGAAAGGAGCATCAAGATCACCGTGCACTTGTGAAGTTCATCATGACTATTTCATCTGTAGCCTAAAACTGCGTTTCCCAAGTTGTAGTGGGAGGACAACACACACCAAATAATCACGTGAATCCAAGTTTACTTCAGTATGGTGGTTGTTAAATCATTATTTGCGCATTAAGGCGTTTCCACCCCCATTTCTTGCTTAATTTATTTTTCAGGCACAAAAGGGTCCCACCACGTCGACTAATACATTCTATAACAGCACTTTTTATTTTTACGATGTGACTTTACTCGCATAACTGTGGATGGAAATGTGTTTTGTTATGGCTGTTCGATTGTGGTATCACCGTGCTTGGGAGTTGGGACATTCTAAGGTCAACATACTGCTGCCACAAGTGGGGGTGATATGACAAATGTAGCCTACATTGTATCAAACTTTTGACGTTATCGAAGGTACGCTAGTTAGCGAAGCACATTTACAAACCCTGTGTTTTGACAAGGTTGATATATTTCCATGAACTTCTGAAGAACGTAGGGTGAGAAGAGATTTTGTTTTCCCTATCACACAGGAGATTGTGTGACCTACCAATTTTCCTACACCTGCAAGTTACAGACACACCGTTTGGAGTTGTGTGGGAGAGAGTCCTGCCATGCGAGTCTATCAGAGGGGTAATGTGACCTAGAATGTTGTCTCGTGCTAAGACTCCAATGATGAATGGTGGAAAAAAACTAAACTGTCCATGGGCTACTGGCAATCTGCCAAGACAGTGACATGCATGCATGCATGACAGGACTGTAGGGTGTGAGAGGACCTAGTGCCCTCACTGTACAGCAGGTGGTCAAAGGTCAGGTTTATGGTTTCTCCTGCATTTGCACAAATGCTTTGCGCAGTGTGCAATATTTAGGAAATGGCTTTCGATCTGCATTTCATCTCTCTCATGAGCACTGATGATAAGCTTAATGATTGGATAGGTTTATCCACCCACTGTTGCCATCTAACATTGTAGGCCTATTTAGTCAGACCCAGCATTGTATACGGGGAGCACAGACTCTCAAATGCTCAGGTTATTGAGGAGGAGAAAATGCTGCCAGAGAGAAATCGGCAATCTGCTAACGGGATGGATGAAGGTTTTGCTGGCCAGCACAGCCTTGGCAGTGGATAAATGTGTTAACTCTCTGTGCCTGTCATGCCCCCTGGGGGTAAATTTAGCAGGTCAGACGAATTGCTCCCCGGTGGAACAGCACAGGGAGCTCTCAGGGAGCCTCCCTTCCAGTCCATCACACTGTGCTCGCAAACAAACAAACAACACACCCACACTCAGTCTCACACTCGTACACCCATTGAATGGGGCAGGCTGTCCTGGAGTAATAGACTTGAGTGATTTAGGTGAGAGAAAAGGAGACTGTGGACTTTGTTGGTGTTTATGTATCTATCTGAGATGGGGGGGGGGGGGAAGAGTAGTAGCCTATTTAATTGTTGGTGTGTTTCGAACGGCACAATGTGTTCGAGAGGGCTGTCCTGTTTTTGTACTGAATTTTATCTGTGCTTTTTGGAGTTTGGAAGGGAGCATTTCCAACCTAGCCTACGATGTCTGCTGTGTGGATCGAGCCGTCAACAAGTTGAGCAGTCATTTGAAAGAGTAAGACCATTTCGATGAGAACTCAAAAGGTGAAATCCATAAAAGCCAAGATAATGGATTTCATTGCCCTTGACAATCAACCGTTCTGTCATGGGCGATGTTGGCTTTCGCCAACTGGTCGAGCACCGGTACACATGTTGCCCTACCGGAGTTGCACAGTAATAGTGTCACTGCTATTAGCTTCACGACATACTATGGAACGCCATTTGGGTCTTTGCATGTCAAAAAATATACGTTAAATAAGCTTTTAATTTGACACGTCAAATAACGCACGTGCAAGCCATGTGCCACCACTACTATCAGTAGCACTGTCAAAGCTGCACAATAAATAAAGTCCGCAAACAAATAAACACCGGCCACGAACGATGTGTTTACAATAACGCGTTGGTAATAAAGCATCATTTGTTCGACCGCAATTTCCGGGGTAGCTAGCTTTAGCTTGGTACCTAGCTAGCACCAATACAACCAGCCTGAAAACAATGACCAGTAGAAACTGCAGTCATTTTCATTATTCTTAGCAATGAATTAAGCAATCCTTGTGAGTAAGTATTAGCTAGGTAGCCACATGTTGTTCGCCTTGAAATTGAACTTCAGTTCATGAAAATAAATAGCTAGCCAGCTACTTAACCCTGTTGCCTAAAGCTAAAGTAATAAGCAGCCAGCTAGCATCATCTGGCTAGTGAGGCTCGACCGCACCGGGTTGTGTTGTAGAGCTAGCCGCAATAAGGATTAGTAACAATAGTGGAATTTGCAGTTTGCCTTCAAAATAAAAGTACCTCTTTGAATGTGATGCTGAAGGTTATATTTGGTGGAATCGTGCCATATTTAGACTAGATAATGTTAAACAAAGTTTGAATGTGAAGCAATGAAATGGGGTATCAGTCTACTCTGTGACAGCCAACAAAACACAACTGTGAAAAGTTTACACAAATATTAGTGTTGTAGCTCTTATGTGAAATCACCTTCCCAGTCAGCCTATTGTGTGTATTGACAATCATATTGCACTGTAAAGCTTTACCTAAGGATTGGAGATCAATGAAATGGGGTATCAGTTTACTCAATAACCAATATATTTTCCCAACGCTCAGTTATCAGACTCCAAAATATCCACACAGTATTGTTTTTCCTCATGAATAGTGTTTAATACACATAGGACAAAAAAATGTGGCTCAATTCAGTTTCAGTCCCGCAATAAGAACTACAACGCTAATGTTCTCTGGGTGTTACTGAGTAGACTGATCCCCCATGTCATTGATACACAATCCATAGGCAAGGCTGTTCAATGAAATAAGCATGCCCAAAATGCAATTCTAAAGTATAATACATCCAGTGTGATATCAACAGATGTCAAATTAACACATTTTCTTTTGTAGATTTTATATAACATTCCAACCTCGTTTAGCATGATCTATTCAATTATGGCATAATTCTACTATTTGTATTAATTTGCATCACTGTCAAGGACATACTTTTATTTTGAAGGCTAACCGCAAAGTCCACTATTACGGCTAATCCTTATTGTGGCTAGCTTCACATAGATGGGTCCGACCACCATTAATCAAATAAGAACTGTCTTATAAATTAGGGTTATTTTAGATGATTACACCTAGCTATATAGTTAGCTAGCTGGCCAACTATAGCTACTGAAACAGATGAAGTCGTTTTGCGATGTTTTGGGGGAAGAACATTGTTTGCTTTCTTGAGCTAGCTAGCTTTTTTTTAAATGACCAGCACAGTAAGTGCGCGAGACAACTTTACCAGCATCATAGCATACGTATCAATGAATCGTTGTGACATGAAATACGAGTGACTGATTACACTATGTGTAATAACTACATAAAAAATGTAGTAACACGTTAAATTATTATGTGACAGTGCAGTCATATTCAGGTACTGATTGGTCAACAAGCTTATTTAACACGCAAAAGACCCAAACGGCGTTCCATAGTATGAGAAATCCTGGTTGAGAATGAAACGACTGATCACATGAACAACAAAACAGCACAGCAAGTAAGTGAAAGAAATAGGTTTTGATTATGTTTTACTGGTAATGGGGACATACGTAAATGCCAACAAAATTACTTTTTGGTCAGTGTGGTGTGTGTGTAACCATTATTTAACGTCCGTGTGTGTGTTAACTATTTAACTGTACTAGAATGCTGAAAAGGCAGCAAAACATTTTAATTCCGGTTCTCTGAATTTTTTTTTTTTGGCAAGGAAAAATATCAGATATCTGTATCGGCTAAAAATGTCATATCGGTGCATCACTACTCTCAAGCTTTGACAGGTTGGATGGGGAGAGTCGCTGCACAGCTATTTTCAGTTATTTTCAGAGATTTTCGATCAGGTTCAAGTCCGGGCTCTGGTAGGCCACTTGTTCTGAAGCCACTCCTGCGTTGTCTTGGCTGGGTGCTCAGGGTTGTTGTCCTGTTGAAAGCTGAACCTTTGCCCCAGTCTGAGGTCCTGAGCAGGGTTTTTTTTTTTAAATCAAGGATCTCTCTGTACCTTGCTCCGTTCATCTCTCTCAATCCTGACTCGTCTCCCAGTCCCTGCCGCTGAAAAACATCCCCACAGCTTGATGCTGCCACCACCATGCTTCACCGTAGGGATGGTGCCAGGTTTCCTCCAGACGTGACGATGGCATTCAGGACAAAGAGTTCAATCTTGGTTTCATCAGACCAGAGCATCTTGTTTCTCATGGTCTGAGAGTCCTTTAGGTGCCTTTTGGCAAAATCACAGCAGGCTGTCATGTGCCTTTTACTGAAGAGTGACTTCTGTCTGGCCACTCTACCATAAAGGCCTGATTGGTGGCGTGCTGCAGAAATGGTTGTCCTTCTGGAAAGTTCTCCCATCTCCACAGAGAAACTCTGGAGCTCTGTCAGAGTGACCATTGGGTTCTTGGTCACCTCCCTGACCAAGGCCCTTCTCCCCTGACTGCTCAGTTTGGCTGGGCGGCCTTCTCTAGCAAGAGTCTTGGTAGTTCTAAACTTCTTCCATTTACAAATGGAGGCCACGGTGTTCTTGGGGACCTTCAAAGCGTCAAATGTTTTGGTATCCTTCCCGAGACCCGTGCCTCGACATAATCCTGTCTCGGAGCTCTATGGACAATTCCTTCTTGTCAACCAAATCGTCAACTGTGGGACCTATCTAGACAGGTGTATGCCTTTCCAAATCATATTCAATCAATTGAATTGACCACATGTGGACCCCAATCAAGTTGTAGAAACATCAAGGATGATCAATGGAAACAGGATGCTTTTGGGTCCTACTGTGTCTCTAACTGACAATGAATGGGTGACATAAACCTAAATAGAAACTGATAATTGTGCACGACTTCAGTATTACTTTCTAAAACGGTTGTTACACTAAGCTCAATTTCAAGTCTATTTTGCAAAGGGTATGAATACTTAGAGATCTGTTTATTTTGGGGGGCAAAAAAATAAAATAAATAAATAACAATTCGCTTTGTCATTATGGGATATTGTGTGTAGATGGATTAACTAAAAAAAATTCCTCATCAATTGTAGAATAAGGCTGTAACATAACAAAATGTGGAAAAGGTCAAGGGGTCTGAATACTTTCCAAATGCACTGTATTTGTGACAAATAGTGATGGGCAAAGATACTAGAATATCCGGACATCAATATTTGATTACTTGCGAGAATATTCACTTAAGAAAAGAATAGGCCTATTAACAATGAAAAAGCTGTCTAAAATAAAATGATCTACAGTGGGGCAAAAACGTATTTAGTCAGCCACCAATTGTGTAAGTTCTCCCACTTAAAAAGATGAGAAAGACCTGTAATTTTAATCATAGGTACACTTCAACTATGACAGACAAAATGAGATTTTTTTTCCAGAAAATCACATTGTAGGATTTTTTATGAATTTATTTGCAAATTATGGTGGAAAATAAGTATTTGGTCACCTACAAACAAGCAAGATTTCTGGCTCTCACAGAACTGTAACTTCTTCTTTAAGAGGCTCCTCTGTCCTCCACTCGTTACCTGTATTAATGTCACCTGTTTGAACTTGTTATCAGTATAAAAGACACCTGTCCACAACCTCAAACAGTCACACTCCAAACTCCGCTATGGCCTAGACCAAAGAGCTGTCAAAGGACACCTGAAACAAAATTGTAGACCTGCACCAGGCTGGGAAGACTGAATCTGCAATAGGTAAGCAGCTTGGTTTGAAGAAATCAACTGTGGGAGCAATTATTAGGAAATGGAAGACATACAAGACCACTGATAATCTCCCTCGATCTGGGACTCCACGCAAGATCTTACCCCGTGGGGTCAAAATGATCACAAGAACGGTGAGCAAAAATCCCAGAACCACACGGGGACCTAGTGAATGACCTGCAGAGAGCTGGGACCAAAGTAACAAAGCCTACCATCAGTAACGCACTACGCCGCCAGGGACTCAAATCCTGCAGTGCCAGACGTGTCCCCCTGCTTAATCCAGTACATGTCCAGGCCCGTCTGAAGTTTACTAGAGAGCATTTGGATGATCCAGAAGAAGATTGGGAGAATGTCATATGGTCAGATGAAACCAAAATATAACTTTTTGGTAAAAACTCAACTCGTCGTGGTTGGAGGACAAGGAATGCTGCATCCAAAGAACACCATACCTACTGTGAAGCATGGGGGTGGAAATATCATGCTTTGGGGCTGTTTTTCTGCAAAGGGACCAGGACGACTGATCCGTGTAAAGGAAAGAATGAATGGGGCCATGTATCGTGAGATTTTGAGTGAAAACCTCCTTCCATCACCAAGTGCATTGAAGATGAAACGTGGCTGGGTCTTTCAGCATGATAATGATCCCAAACACACCGCCCGGGCAACGAAGGAGTAGCTTCGTAAGAAGCATTTCAAGGTCCTGGAGTGGCCTAGCCAGTCTCCAGATCTCAACCCCATAGAAAAGCTTTGGAGGGAGTTGAAAGTCTGTGTTGCCCAGCAACAGCCCCAAAACATCACTGCTCTAGAGGAGATCTGCATGGAGGAATGCGCCAAAATACCAGCAACAGTGTGTGAAAACCTTGTGAAGCCTTACAGAAAACATTTGACCTCTGTCATTGCCAACAAAGGGTATATAACAAAGTATTGAGAAACTTTTGTTATTGACCAAATACTTATTTTCCACCATAATTTGCAAATAAATTCATTAAAAATCCTACAATGTGATTATCTGGATTTAGTTGAAGTGTACATATGACAAATTACAGGCCTCATCTTTTTAAGTGGGAGAACTTGCACAATTGGTGGCTGACTAAATACTTTCTTGCCCCACTGTATGTGACAAGGCTACATAGCCTACAAGGATAGACCATTTTATATTCAACATTTTAATAAAACACTGAGTTATGAGTGCGCCCCATAAAAAAAAAAAGAAGACATAACAACAAGCTACAAAAGTGTGTTGGCTATTGCCGGTCAATAAATGTGCCACTACGCCACTACAGTCAGAGGCTCCATGTGTAGGAAGTGAAGTTGGTGATTTCTAATCAATGCAAAATATAATAAAAATTTACCGAATTAAGTTGACTAAATGAGAAGGAGTAGGCTACAATGATCAACCAACAGGTAGGTGGTTGTTTAATATTAATGGATTGGCTGTAGAAAAGGATGGGGTTGTCACTAGTTACCACAACCACAAAGCCTAAATTAAGAAAAATGTGCCTTTTGATCTTAATTTAAGATTAGGCATAATGTTATCAGTGTGGTTAAGGTTAGGTTTAAAATCTGATTTTAAGAAGAGAAATTGTAGAAATAGGCAGGCTTTTTTTGACTGGCAACTAGTGACACCCCAAAGACGGGTAGCGCAGCAAAATAACCTCTATTAGCCCTCCTGCCTATGCTGTCAGACAAAAATCACTATTTTAGTAGTTCTTCAAAGTAAATAAGGCATAGTTTGTATTCAGCAGTCATAAAAGTATAAATCTTAGATCATGTACTGTATTTTCAGGTAGATGCCTCACAAAGAAACTGCCTTCGATCAGGCGTTCGGGACAAGTAGACGTGAAATGGATTATGATCATTGTTGTGTATAAATGCAGTCTATTTCCACAGTGCTGTGTAGAGCCATCAAAAATGATCTGATGATGCACTGGCTACAGAGTATGATAATCAATCTGGCCTTCTCTAACTAATACATTACGTTAACTAATTAGAGCCACATCAACTAATGAATTCCAAACTGAATTATCAAATTGTAATCCAAAAACAGCAATTGTCGAAGAAATATGCTTCAAAATGTTGATTTCTTCTTACGTTGTGAAATTAATGACATCATGAGAATGGCTGCAAGTGTTCAGATACCGCATGAATACTTTTTTATCCTCTTCATAGATCGCCACAGTGGAAATGCCATAATAATGCAATATTTTACGTGGCGTCATTACGTCATGTACCTATGTTATATAGGTATGCACATCTGCTTTGGGTTTTGCACATCGGCGTTAAACTAGACATTGGGCCGATACTGATGTTGGTATTATTTAGATAATATCGGCCGATTCCGATATGTTGACCGATATATCGTGCATCCCTACTTGAGAGGATCTGCAGAGAAGAATGGAAGAAACTCCCCAAATACAGGTGTGCAAGGCTTCTAGCGTCATACTCAATAATTTTTTAAATACATTTCTGGTTTCTACAAACCTGTTTTTGCTTTGTTATTGTGTGTAGATTGATGAGGGGGGGAAAAACAATTTAGTCAATTTTAGAATAACGTTGTCCCCCACCCACTTGGCCAAAGATGGTAGTTAGTGCGTTTTTTTTAGGTTCTCTGCTGTGCCTCTCCTCTGTTCTGTGGTCAGTACCTGGACTTTGTGTTCCACTTCTCACTGTGATGGCTCATTGTAGTGATTTATTGACCAACTGTTCATAGACGTCCAACAGTATGTTGTTAACGCCAGGTATGGCGTTTGAGAGCTTGCACTTGGTACTTTCAGAACAAACATTGTACAATTTCTCCATCCGGGACGTCATAGTTTTTCAACATGGTATCTTGTGGTCTGGTTCTAGATATGCCGTTATTGCATTGAATCCGTCATCCTTTGCCATTGCCAATGGCTGCGTATCAACTGAATAATTTCTGTAAACAGCTCTGTGATTTTCTCACTCCATGCCTTTATCATGCTTCTTTTGTGTGAAAACCCTGTCTATTGTTGGGGGGCCTCCGCTGCTGCCAGCAACGGTTTGGATCTCACTTTCCCAGTGCCTCCCGTTCAGACGGTTAAGCATTGAACCAGTACTGCCACTGTAGCTCAATTCCACCTCGCAAAGTTCACATTTCACCTTATTTCATTTAACTTCTCAACGTATTACCATACAGGACTTTCCCGACTGTCTCTACCCTGTCTGAAAAGTCAACTGAAAGTCTGCCAAGGCCAGCTTATTTAGTGGGTACTTGTTTTGGGTCACAAAACCATACAATTGTCAGGTGTTGATATTAGCCAAACAACTAACGTGATGTCATAACTCCCCAACACATTCATACATTTGTGTTAACCATATTGCTTTTGATTAAGGCTGATTGATTTGATCCATGCTCATCTGTTCTAGTTGAGGAATGTCTGCTTGGGGTGTAACGGTTCACAACATGTTTGGTTCTTTCCATGATCTTTTGCTCTCGGTTTGGATTTATCTTGCTTCTCAGGAGGGGGAAAAAAATGACAAATTAGGGATGTGAGATATATCGGTCAACATATCGCAATTGATGTCTAGTTTAACGGCGACGTTAAAAACCGATGTCAAAGCTCACATGCATACCTATATAATGTAAGTACATGGCGTAATGACGGCACTTAAAATGTTGAGCTACACGTGCAAAACAGCATTCCTAAACTAGCCCACAATGTCTGCTGTGTGGAACGAAGCAGTCAAGTCGAGCACTCATTTTGAAAGAGTATTTTTCAGATGTTGCCCTACCGGAGTTACACAGTAATAGCTTCATTGCTATTAGGTTCACGATATACAGTTGAAGTCGGAAGTTTACATACTTAGGTTGGAGTCATTAACATATTTTTTCAACCACTCCACAAATGTCTTGTTAACAAACTATAGTTTTGGCAAGTCGGTTAGGACATCTACTTTGTGCATGACATGAGTAATTTTTCCAACAATTTTTACAGACAGATTATATCACTTATAATTCACTGTATCACAATTCCAGTGGGTCAGAAGTTTACATACACTATGTTGACTGTGCTTTTAAACAGCTTGGAAAATGTCATGGCTTTAGAAGCTTCTGATAGGCTAATTGACATAATTTGAGTCAATTGGATGTGTACCTGTGGATGTATTTCAAGGCCTACCTTCAAACTCAGTGACTTTTTGCTTGACATCATGGGAAAAGCAAAAGAAATCAGCCAAGACCTCAGAAAAACAATTGTCGACCTCCACAAGTCTGGTTAATCTGTGGGAGCCATTTCCAAACGCCAAGGGACCTTTTGAAGATGCTGGAGGAAACAGGTACAAAAGTATCTATATCCACAGTAAAACGAGTCCTATATCGACATAACCTGAAAGGCCGCTCAGCAAAGAAGAATCCATTGCTCCAAAACCACCATAAAGCCAGACTACAGTTTGCAACTGCACATGGGGACAAAGATCGTACTTTTTGGAGAAATGTCCTCTGGTCTGATGAAACAAAAATATAACTGTTTGACCATAATGACCATCGTTATGTTTGGAGGAAAAAGGGGGGAGGCTTGCAAGCTGACGAACACCATCCAACTGTGGGGTGGTGGCAGCATCATGTTGTGGGGGTGCTTTGCTGCAGGAGGGACTGGTGCACTTCACAAAATAGATGGTATCATGAGGATAGAAAAGTATGTGGATATATATATATATATATATTGAAGCAACATCTCATAACATCAGTCAGGCAGGAAGTTAAAGCTTGGTTGCAAATGGGTCTTCCAAATGGACAATGACCCCAAGCATACTTCCAAAGTTGTGCCAAAATGGCTTAAGGACAACGATGTCAAGGTATTGGAGTGGCCATCACAAAACCCTGACCTCAATCCAAAAGGAAATGTTGGAAGAACTAAAAAAGTGTGTGCGAGCAAGGAGGCTTACAAACCTGACTCCATTACACCAGCTCTGTCAGGAGGAATGGGCCAAAATTCACCCAACTTATTGTGGGAAGCTTGTGGGAGGCTACCTGAAATGGTTGACCCAAGTTAAACCATTTTAAAGGCAATGCTACCAAATGCTAATTGAGTGTATGTAAACTTCTGACCCACTGGGAATGTGATGGAAGAAATATATTCTGAAATGTACTTTCTTAAAATAAAGTGGTGATCCTAAGACGGGGAATTTTTACTTGGATTAAATGTCATGAATTGTGAAAAACTGATTTTAAATGTATTTGGTGTATGTAAACTTCCGACTTGAATTGTACATACTATGGAACGCTGTTTGGGTCTTTGCGTGTCAAAAAAGACACAGTAGCACTGTCAAAGCTACAAATAAGTCTGCAAACACCAGCCACGAACGATGTGTTTGCAATACCGCGTTGGTTAAAAAGCATAATTTGTTCAACCGCAACTTCTGGGGTAGCTAGCTTTTAGCTTGGTACCTAGCTAGCACCAATACAACCAGCCTGAAAACATTGACCAGTAGAAACTGAAGTAATTTTCATTATTCTTAGCAATGATTTAGGAATCCTCGTGAGTAAGTAATAGCTAGGAGCCACTTGTTGTTCACCAATTGAAATTGTTCTTCAATTCATGAAAATAAAAAGTTAGCCAGCTACTTAACCCTGTTGCCCAAAGCTGAAGTTATAAGCAGCCAGCTAGCTTCATCTGGATAGTGAGACTCCACCAGACCAGGTTATGTGTTGTGAAATTAGGCACAATAGTGGAATGTGAGGTTGGCCTTAAATAAAAGTATGTCATTGACCATGATGCAAATAGTAGAATTATCCCACACTACTTTTTTGAAGGCTAACCGCAAATTCCACTGTTGTGGCTAGCTTCACATAGATTGGTCCAACCACCATTAATCAAATATGAACTTTATTATAAATTAGGGTTATTTAGATGACACCTAGCTATATAGTTAGCTATCTAACTATTGCTACTGAAACAGATGTTGTTTTGCTATGTTTTTGGGGAATATATATTTTTTTCCTCCATGAGCTAGCTAGGATTTTTGTTATGACCATCACTGTAGATGTGCGAGACAACTTTACCATCATAGCATACGTGTTGTTGTGACATATGAGTGATTGTGTAATATCGATGTAAAAATGAATGAATGCGTTAAATTTATCTGACGTGCAATCATATTCAGGTCCTAATCGGTCAGCAAGCTCATTTGACACGTCAAATAGTGTTTGTTTATTTTTTGACTCGCAAAAAATAAATCCTGGTTGAGAATGAAACGCCAACAAATGAACAACGAAACATCACAGCAATTAAGTGAAATCGGTTTGATTATGTTTTACTGGTAATGGGGACATACGTAAATGCCAACAAAATAACTTTTTGTTCAGGTGTGTGTAACCTTTTATTTAACTAGGCAAGTCAGTTAAGAACAAATTCTTATTTGCATTGACGGCCTACCACGGCCAAAGCCGGACGATGCTGGGCCAATTGTGCGCCGCCCTATGGAACTCCCAATCACGGCCGGATGATATACAGCCTCGAACTAGGGACTGTAATGACGATTCTTGCACGGAGATGCGGTGCCTTCGACCGCTGCGGGTGTGTGTGTGTTAACTATTTAACTGTACTAGAATGCTTAAAAGGCCGCTCAAATTTTTAAAAGAAAAAGACTATCGTCTTTTCTTGGCAAGGAAAATAGTGGATATCGGTATCGGCCAAAAATGTCATAGCGGTGCATCACTACAAAAAAAAGTGGAATAAAGTCGTTTTTAGCATAGTCCATCGTTTGTAAGAAAAGTTGTCCTCTTAAATTTCAAGCGCCGCTATCCTTAGTGATCACATTTACAGGTACTATATGAGACAGTTAAGCAGGATATGAGCTACATCTTATTCTAGCTAAGCTGTTGACATGCACCTTTTGATATCCCGCTCATGAGTATCCAGGTATCAGGAATAAAAATGAATATTCCTAATTTAAATTCATATGGGTTAAATGGAATAGTAACTGTAGGACTATGACCACTCACCTGTAGCATTATGTAATATAAACTCCTGCAGAATTATGCAGTTCTTGCAGTGAAACTATACATCAAATGTTAATTTTTCAACCTCTTGAGTAAATGCACATATAACGTGATATCTTTGACACTGTTATGGAAGCAGATAGTATTTCAACCACAAATTATGCACAAGACAAACTGAAGTCTTATCAGAAACGTGTTTAATCATTTTCTCAGCTTTTCATTTCCTTAAATCCGGTCAAACGAATGACATTTGGACATTTTGCACAGGAACAATCTTTCCAATGTTTAGGAGTTATTGCGTTTACTCCCCTGCCCATTCCTTAAACATCCTCTCTCTGCGATAGCTGAAGTGAAACAGACAACTTTACCGGTGTTAACTAGATTACTAATGCATGCATTAAGTCGATTTAAGACCTTATTCTGCTGAGCACTGCTTTATTTAGTCTTCTAGGGCTGTGTTTCCCAACTTTGGTTCCTCGTCCCCCCCAACAGTACACATTCTTATTGTAACTGTGGACAAGCACACCAGATTCAACTCGTCAACTCATCATCAACCCTTCAATGAAGTTGAATGAGTTGTGTTTGTCAAGGGCTACAACAAAACTGTGTACTGTTGGAGGTACTCGAGGACCAGCGTTTGGGGAAACACTGTTCTTGGGCAAAAAGTATATTTTTTTACCAACTTTTTATTTAGTTGTCTTTTATTTTTCAGAGTGGGTTAGAGGTATATAAAAAAATAAAGAAAATGCGTATAAAGATCACCCCAACTCAGTCCCCATCCTCCCTCCCCACCCGCAAACCATGCTTCCCACCTTACTTAACCTAAAGAAAGCATGCCTCCCACCCTTTCCTATCCCACCCAGCAACTGAGGTTGTTTGTCAGTCCCTGTCCCACCCATCCATCTCCTGAGTCTCCCCTTAGATTCTACAAACCCCCTGCCGTAGGGCAACAAGTTATGACGAGAAGATGCATGTATCTAACTATAGTTGACAAAAAAAATGCCTACCAAAAGTCAGAAATTATAAGCAGACATTTATTTAAATTAGGAGTGCAAGTAGCCTAAGCCAGTAGACTATATGGTCCAGTACGGAGTATCTGCTAAAATATTATTATGGTGGTTTGAACTGCGCAGGTAGCCTACTTTTTGAAGTGATTTGTTTGAAAATCTGATAAACATCACACAACACCCATGATATGCGAAACTGAGCCAGAGCAGATCACAAAAAAACGACAGTAAACGGGTAAGATGTTTACATGCCACAGTATCCCGTCTAAGATCAGCATATCCCAGGCATCTTATCTGGGTTTCTCAAACAGGATACAAGTATTTTCGTGTTATTGTAAATGGGATATGTTTATACATCAACTTAAAAACAGAATATTTGAGTATCTCGAATAAAAACGGATATTGGTGTGCATGTAAACATGGTCAATGTGAAAGAGGGTGATGGCCAGTGGCGTTGCACCGAGCAGAGGTTACAAAAAGCCTAGTGTGTTGTGAGTGAATAAGAGCATATAGTGGTCTACAGAGGGTGCAGCAGGATGGACATGCAGGCAGTGCTGGGAGGTTCCTCCCCCCAGTGTCCTCAATGGGGGAGTTGAGTGACTGCGGCGCTGGCCCAGGCAGACGTTTGTGCCCCACGGCGCCACCGGACCATCAGTGTCAAACAGCCAGTCGACCGGAGAGCAGCCCAGTGCCTTTCCTCGCCTCATCTCGCGTGACTCCCTTAGCCAATTACACACGGGCAGGAATGGCTAATGTACTGTTGTCAGGGGGACTCCGGAGGAGATAGTCAAGCGCCATCTACCGTTTCTCACAAGCACAACCCAATCTTACATATAAATATATTACATAACATCCTTTTCCTGGATGGGCCTATGGCTGTTATAGGAGCATCAATTAGCTCTTTCAGAGCTGCACTGACTCAAGGTCTGGAATGAAACGGACTTGATGGCAGCCCAGCACTTTCTTTCCCCTGAGTTGACCCTGAAAGAATGAAAAGAGTCAGCTAGCTGTTGATTTATTCAGAAGACCTCGTATACCTGTGCACGCTCTGTTTCTCTCTCTCTTTTTGCGTAGTTCATTACATATTCATTTTTCTTTCCTTAATGCACTCTTCTAAATTGTCATGTTTGATATGGAGAATCTTTTCAAATGTGGCCCTGTCATTACAGCTTTGAATCATGGTGGAGAGATGCCCTCCTGTGAGTGTATATTCATTTTTGGACTTAAATTCATGACACAACCATAGATTCTTGAACATTATAACTTCTCAGATCTCAGACTGCCACTTTTAAAAGTAGATTCAGCAACATGACATCATCATAGACATACAGAATATCTTTCCACTTAGTCAGTTCCATGTCATGACAAAGTCACTTGATATTTGTAAATAAAGTCCATTATTACTATGCATACTTCCTTTCTTTTTTTCGTGGAATTTACCCCTTTTTCTCCCCAATTTCGTGGTATCCAATTGTTAGTAGCTACTATCTTTTTTCATCGCTACAACTCCCGTACGGGCTCGGGAGAGACGAAGGTTGAAAGTCATGCGTCCTCCGATACACAACCCAACCAAGCCGCACTACTTCTTAACACAGCGCGCATCCAACCCAAAAGCCAGCCGCACCAATGTGTCGGAGGAAACACCGTGCACCTAGCAACCTTGGTTAGCGTGCACTGCGCCTGGCCCGCCACAGGAGTCGCTGGTGCGCGATGAGACAAGGATATCCCTACCGGCCAAACCCTCCCTAACCCGGACGACGCTAGGCCAATTGTGCGTCACCCCACGGACCTCCCATTCGCAGCCGGTTACGACAGAGCCCTGGGCGCGAACCCAGAGTCTCTGGTGGCACAGCTGGTGCTGCAGTACAGCACCCTTAACCACTGTGCCACCCGGGAGTGACATTTTTGTCCTATTCCGATATTTTCGTTGCCCAAAAAACTGTACCGATATTTATTTAACATTTTAGTGGCCTTTTAAGCATTCTAGTCCAGTTAAATAGTTAGACCGCTGCCTCTGTGTTAAGGCACTGCATCTCAGTGCAAGAGGCATCAGTACAGTCCCTGGTTCGAATCCAGGCTGTATCACATCTGGCCGTGATTGGGAGTCCCATAGGGCGAAGCACAATTGGCTCAGCATCGTCCGGGCTGTCATTGTAAATAAGAATTTGTTCTTAACTGACTTGCCTAGTTAAATAAAGGTTACAGACACAAACACACCATTGACCAAAAAGTAATTTTGTTGGCATTTATGTCTGTCCCCATTACCGGTAAAACATAATCAAAACCTACTTCTTCACTTACTTGCTATGCTGTTTTGTTGTTCATTTGTTCAGTCGTTTCATTCTCAACCAGGATTTCTATGGTACGCCATTTGGGTCTTTGGTGTTTTTAAATAACGCTATTTGATGTGTCAAATAATCTTGTTGACCGATCAGAACATGACTGCACGTCACATAATTTAATTTAGCTACCTCATGGATGCAACCAATGTTCTTCCCCAAAAACATAGCAAAATGACATCTGTTTCAGAAGCTATAGTTAGCTAGCTTGCAATATAGGTGTCACCTAAATAACCCTAATTTATAATACAGTTAATATTTGATTAATGGTGGTCGGACCAATCTATGTGAAGCTATTGCTTCACAACACAACCTGGTCCGGTCGAGCCTCACTAGCCAGATGAAGCTAGCTGGCTGCTTATTACTTTAGCTTTAGGCAACAGGGTTAAGTAGCTGGCTAGCTATTTGTCATGAATTTGTCAATAGGCGAATAACAAGTGGCTACCTAGTTAATACTTACTCACAAGGATTCCTAAATCATTGCTAAGAATAATGAAAATGACTTAATTTTCTACTGGTCATTGTTTTCAAGCTGGTTGTATTGGTGCTAGCTAGGTACCAAGCTTTTGCTAGCTACCCCGGAAGTTGCGGTTGAACAAATGTATGCTTTATTACCAACGCGGTATTGTAAACACATCATTCGTGGCCGGTGTTTATTTGTTTGCGGACTTTATTGTGCAGCTTTGACAGTGCTACTGTATCTTTTTTGACACGCAAAGACCCAAACGGCGTTCAATGGTATGTATGTCGTGAAGCTAATAGCAGTGACGCTACTACTGTGTAACTCCGGTAGGGCAACATCTGAAAAATAGTGCACTTGGTTAGTGTGGTACCGGTGCTCGACCAGTCGAGGTAAGCCATCATCACCCACGACAGAGAACCGTTGATTGTCAAGGGCAGTGAATTCCATTATCTTGGCTTTAATGCATTTCGATAATGAGCTGAAATGTTGTTACTCTTTCAAATGACTGCTCGACTTGTTGACTGCTTTGTTCCACACAGCAGACATTGTGGGCTAGGTTAGGAATGCTGTGTTGCTCAATTTTACGTGGCGTCATTACGTCATGTTCCTACGTTCTATAGGTATGCACGGTATCTTTGACATCGGTTTTTAACATCTGCGTTAAACTAGACATCGGGCCAAAACCGATTTTGGTATTTGTAGCAAATTTTGGCCGATTCCGATATGTTCACTGATATATTGTGCATCCCTACTTCTATTACTTGTTATTTTTGACTTGACTCTTTGTTATTGACTGATGTACTGCATTGTGGTAGTGTTGTTGTCTTAGGTCTCGTGTGTTTTGTCCTACATCTGTATTTTTCATCTCAGGTAAATAAGAATTTGTTATTAATTGACTTGCCTAGTAAAATAAAATAAAAAAAATATATATTTTTTGTGTGTGTGTATATATTAGTTTAAAAGCACATAAGCAATTAGCTGTACCTTTTATACCTGCTGTAAAATGTATGTGATAAATACAATTTGATCTAATGGTAACCAAATTTTCCAAGGCTGCCTTTGTTGGCTCTATCAAATGTGGCAGTGGACAAATCGGTTGGAGCCAATAATGACCTGTCTTGGTAGATTTGGCTGCTGTTAACGTACAGTGCCTTCGGAAAGTATTCAGACCCCTTGACTTTTTCCACATTTTGTTACAGCCTTCTAATTAAAACATTTTTTTTTAACTCAACAATCTACACACAATACCCCATAATGGCAAAACGAAAACAGGCTTTTTAAAAACTATTAAATATAAGAGCATTTTTTACACAAGTATTCAAACCCTTTTCTATGAGATTTGAAATTGAGCTCGGGTGCATCCTGTTTCCATTGATCATCCTTGATGTTTCTACAACTTGATTGGTTGGAGTCCACCTGCGGTAAATTCAATTGATTGCACCTGATTTGGAAAGGCACACACCTGTCTATATAAAGGTCCCACAGTTGACAGTGCATGTCAGAGCAAAAACCAAGCCAATGAGGTAGAAGGAATTGTCCGTAGAGCTCCGAGACGACAGGATTATGTCGAGGCACAGATTTGGGGAAGATTACCAAAAAATGTCTGCAGCATTGAAGGTCCCCAAGAACACAGTGGCCTCCATCATTCTTCAATGGAATAAGTTTGGAACCACCAAGACTCTTCCTAGAGCTGGGCAATCTGGGAGAAGGGCCTTGGTCAGGGAGTTGACCAAGAATCCGATTTGTTACTGACAGAGCTCTAGAGTTCCTCTGTGGAGATGGGAGAACTGTGTCCAGAAGGACAGTCATCTCTGCAGCACTCCACCAATCAGGCCTTTATGGTAGAGTGACCAGACGTAATCCACTCAGCCCGCTTGGATTTAGCCAAAAGGCACCTAAAGACTCTGGCCATGAGAAACGAGATTCTCTGGTCTGATAAAACCAAGATGGAACTCGTTGGCCTGAATGCCAAGCGTCAAGTCTGGAGGAAACCTGGCTCTCTTTACGGTGAAGCCCATGCTGTGGGGATGTTTTCGGTGGCAGGGACTGGCAAAGTGGGATGCCTAGTCATTTGTACAACTGAATGCAGTCAACTGAAATGTGTCTTCCTCATTTAACCCAACCCCTCTGAATCCAAGAGGTGCTGGGGACTGCCTTAATCGACATCCACGTCTTTGGTGCCCAGGAGCAGTTGGTTAATTGCCTTGCTTAGGGACAGACGACAGATGTTTTACCTTGTCAGCTCGGGGATTCAATCTAGCAACCTTTTGGTTACTGGCCCAACGCTCTAATCACTAGGCTACCTGCCACCCTACTAGTCAGTATCAACTTAAAGATGAATGTTAAAGTACAGAGAGATCCTTGATGGATACTTGCTCCAGAGTGCTCAGGACCTCAGATTGGGGGCGAACGACCCTAAGCACACAGCCAAGACAACGCAGGAGTGGCTTCAGGACAAGTCTCTGAATGTCCTTGAGTGGCCCAGCCAGAGCCCAGACTAGAACATTTCTGGAGAGACCTGAAAATAGCTGTGCAGCAACGCTCCCTATCCAACCTGACAGAGCTTGAGTGGATGTGCAGAGAAGAATGGTAGAAACTCCCCAAATACAGGTGTGCCAAGCTTGTAGTGTCGTACCCAAGAAGACTTGATGCTGTACTCGCTGCCAAAGGTGCTTCAACAAAGTACTGAGTAAAGGATCTGAATACTTATGTAAAAGTGATATTTCAGTTTATTTTTTTAATAAATAAGCAAGAATTAAAAAAATCAAATAATAATAAAGTTTTTGCTTTGTCATTATGGGGTATTGTGTGTGATTGATTTATTAGAAGAACAATTTGATCAATTTTAGAATAAGGCTGTAACAAAATGTGGGAAAGTAGTCAAGGGGCCTGAATAATTTCCGAAGGCGCTGTCAATAATGATTTCTCTCAGAGTCTACTTTTTACAGTGAAGTATAGGTCCTATCCTAAATGAGCAGAACAGTTGTTGCAGTTAACATTTTTTTTTTACTTCCGTGTGATAGGTGGGTGATTCCTAATGAAACTCGAATAAAAACACCGTAACTGTTGACCTGTATTGTGGGGCAAACTTAATCTTGATGTTATTTGTGTGCTCTTAAATGAGTAATACATTTAATTATGCACAATGCAAATGTAAATTTTTATATGATTTTGAAAAAATCCTCAGTAGACAAGTGGCCACACCACAAAATGTTTGTGAAATCCGGGACGAACCAGTGGAATTGAAGCAGCAGCCACAGAGGACAGACTGGTCTGATGCCGCATATCATCTACATAGTGTTTTATTCTCTCATCCTTGCGACTTAATTGTGGCCATTTTGAATGAAAACTTCATACATATTTAACACTAACCCAGTACCTGAAACTAATTTTAAGTTATGTCTGGTTAATCCCTCTTATTACTAACTTTTCACTCAACAGTCAGTCTTTGTGACATAGGTATATGGAATCCAAGGCCATACCCCATGCACTTTAGGCTTTGTCCCATAGGGGCGCACAATTGGGCATTACCACAGTGCATGGAGGGAGGGATCCTTTTGCCCATTCACATCGCTAACACACATCTTGTGACCCATCCTAAGGACATTGAAGTAAAATATTTGAAACACTTTAAATTGTATACCTTTTTCCCTTTTCTGACATTTTGCCCAATATTTGAAATCTGTAATATACAAACATGTATCTGCTTGTACAGAGCATGTTAGTGAAAAGGAATCTTCCAAAACATTGTTGCCTTTTAACATAATAGCAAGACCTAGTGTTGACACAGCTTTTCAGTTGCATATATCTCCTTATGTCATTATCACACAGTTTATACGGGGGGGGATAAAACATGAAGGTTCAAAGGGAGCAGTCAAACCTAGTTTCCAACGTAACCCATCTCTCTTCTACCTCTCCTCCAGTGCTTTGCCATTTTGGATAGCTCGAAAGTCAGTTCTACATCTGGGATTCCTAACCCTCTTTCTTTAGGGGCATGTATTTTCTGCATACTGATGCATGGTCTTTTCCAATCCCATATAAAGTATTTAATAATACTATTATACTGCTTAAAAATGTATGGAATGCATGTCAATAGTATCATTGAAATATACAGTTGAAGTCTGAAGTTTACATACACCTTTACATACGTTTTTCACTATTCCTGACATTTAATCCTTGTAAAGATTCCCTGTCTTAGGTCAGTTAGGATCACCACTTTATTTTAAGAATGTGAAATGTCAGAATAATAAGAGTGATTTATTTCAGCTTTTATTTATTTCATCACATTCCCAGTGGGTCAGAAGTTTACATACACTCAATTAGTATTTGGTAGCATTGGTTTTAAATTGATTAACTTGAGTCAAACGTTTCTGGGAGCCTTCCACAAGCTTCCCACAATAAGTTGGGTGAATTTTTGCCCATTCCTCCTGACAGAGCTGGTGTAACTCAGTCAGGTTTGTAGGCCTTGCTCTCACATGCTTTTCCAATTTTGCCCAAATATTTTCTATGGGATTGAGGTCAGGGCTTTGTGATGGCCACTCCAATAACTTGACTTTGTTGTCCATAAGCCATTTTGCCACAACTTTGGAAGTATGCTTGGGGTCATTGTCCATTTGGAACCCATTTGCGACCAAGCTTTAACTTCCTGACTGTCTTTGAGATGTTGCTCTAATATATCCACATAATCTTCCTGTTTCATGATGCCATCTATTTTATGAAGTGCACCAGTCCATCCTGCAGCAAAGCACCCCCACAACATGACGCTGCCACCCCCGTGCTTCACGGTTGGAATGGTGTTCTTTGGCTTGCAAGCCTCCCCCTTTTTCCTCCAAAGATAACAATGGTCATTATGGCCAAAGAGTTCTACTTTTGTTTCATCAGACCAGAGGACATTTCTCCAAAAAGTATGATCTTTGTCCCCATGTGCAGTTGCAAACCGTAATGTTTTTTATGCCGGTTTTGGATCAGTGGCTTCTTCCTTGCTGAGCGGCCTTTCAGGTTATGTCGATATAGGATTCGTTTTACTGTGGATATAGATACTTTTGTACCTGTTTCCTCCAGCATCTTCACAAGGTCCTTTGCTGTTCTGGGATTGATTTGCACTTTTCAAAGAAAAGTACGTTCATCTCTAGGAGACAGAACACGTCTCCTTCCTGAGCGGTATGACGGCTGCGTGGTCCCATGGTGTTTATACTTGCGTACTATTGTTTGTACAGATGAATGTGGTACCTTCAGGCGTTTGGAAATTGCTCCCAAGGATGAACCAGAGGTCTACAATTCTTTTCGAGGTCTTGGCTGATTTCTTTTGATTTTCCTGTGATGTCAAGCAAGAGTCACCTCCATTTGACTCAAATTATGTCAATTAGCCTATCAGAAGCTTCTAAAGCCATGACAATTTTCTGGAATGTTCCAAGCTGTTTAAAGGCACAGTCAACTTAGTGTATATAAACTTCTGACCCACTTGAATTGTGATACAGTGAATTATAAGTGAAATAATCTGTCTGTAAACAATTGTTGGAGAAATTACTTGTGTCATGCACAAAGTCGAGGTCCTAACCGACTTGGCAAAACTATTGTTAACCTCTTGGAACCACCCATCCCGGATAATTGTCATCAACTACGCTAAAAAGCATAGCGCAACGGTCAAATAATCTTACTAGAAAATATTCATCTTCATAAAATCACAAGTGAAATATAGCGAAACACAGCTTAGCCTTTTGTTAATCACCCTGTCGTCTCAGATTTTGAAATTATGCTTTGCAGCGAAAACAATACAAGCGTTTGGGTAAGTTTATCGATATACAGTGCCTTGCGAAAGTATTCGGCCCCCTTGAACTTTGCGACCTTTTGCCACATTTCAGGCTTCAAACATAAAGATATAAAACTGTATTTTTTTGTGAAGAATCAACAAGTGGGACACAATCATGAAGTGGAACAACATTTATTGGATATTTCAAACCTTTTTAACAAATCAAAAACTGAAAAATTGGGCGTGCAAAATTATTCAGCCCCTTTACTTTCAGTGCAGCAAACTCTCTCCAGAAGTTCAGTGAGGATCTCTGAATGATCCAATGTTGACCTAAATGACTAATGATGATAAATACAATCCACCTGTGTGTAATCAAGTCTCCGTATAAATGCACCTGCACTGTGATAGTCTCAGAGGTCCGTTAAAAGCGCAGAGAGCATCATGAAGAACAAGGAACACACCAGGCAGGTCCGAGATACTGTTGTGAAGAAGTTTAAAGCCGGATTTGGATACAAAAAGATTTCCCAAGCTTTAAACATCCCAAGGAGCACTGTGCAAGCAATCATATTGAAATGGAAGGAGTATCAGACCACTGCAAATCTACCAAGACCTGGCCGTCCCTCTAAACTTTCAGCTCATACAAGGAGAAGACTGATCAGAGATGCAGCCAAGAGGCCCATGATCACTCTGGATGAACTGCAGAGATCTACAGCTGAGGTGGGAGACTCTGTCCATAGGACAACAATCAGTCGTATATTGCACAAATCTGGCCTTTATGGAAGAGTGGCAAGAAGAAAGCCATTTCTTAAAGATATCCATAAAAAGTGTTGTTTAAAGTTTGCCACAAGCCACCTGGGAGACACACCAAACATGTGGAAGAAGGTGCTCTGGTCAGATGAAACCAAAATTGAACTTTTAGGCAACAATGCAAAACGTTATGTTTGGCGTAAAAGCAACACAGCTGAACACACCATCCCCACTGTCAAACATGGTGGTGGCAGCATCATGGTTTGGGCCTGCTTTTCTTCAGCAGGGACAGAGAAGATGGTTAAACTTGATGGGGAGATGGATGGAGCCAAATACAGGACCATTCTGGAAGAAAACCTGATGGAGTCTGCAAAAGACCTGAGACTGGGACGGAGATTTGTCTTCCAACAAGACAATGATCCAAAACATAAAGCAAAATCTACAATGGAATGGTTCAAAAATAAACATATCCAGGTGTTAGAATGGCCAAGTCAAAGTCCAGACCTGAATCCAATCGAGAATCTGTGGAAAGAACTGAAAACTGCTGTTCACAAATGCTCTCCATCCAACCTCACTGAGCTCGAGCTGTTTGGCAAGGAGGAATGGGAAAAAATGTCAGTCTCTCGGTGTGCAAAACTGATAGAGACATACCCCAAGCGACTTACAGCTGTAATCGCAGCAAAAGGTGGCGCTACAAAGTATTAACTTAAGGGGGCTGAATAATTTTGCACGCCCAATTTTTCAGTTTTTGATTTGTTAAAAAAGTTTGAAATATCCAATAAATGTCGTTCCACTTCATGATTGTGTCCCACTTGTTGTTGATTCTTCTCAAAAAAATACAGTTTTATATCTTTGTTTGAAGCCTGAAATGTGGCAAAAGGTCGCAAAGTTCAAGGGGGCCGAATACTTTCGCAAGGCACTGTACTAGCAAAACATTATGTACACCTAGCGGCAGGTAACTTGATCACAAAAATCAGAAAAGCAATAAAATGAATTGTTTACCTTTGATGAGCTTTGGATGTTTTCACTCACGAGACTCCCAGTTAGACAGTAAATGTTCCTTTTGTTCCATAAAGATGTTTTTTTATATCCAAATACCTCCGTTAGTTTGATATGTTATGCCTAGGAATCCACCGGAAATAGCGGTCACGACAACACAGACAAAAATTCATAATTATATCCATAATATTGACACAAACAAGGCAAACGTTTTTTATTATCAATCCTCAAGGTGTTTTTCAAATATCTATTCGATAATATATCAACCGGGACAGTTGGCTTTTCACTAGGACCGGGAGGAAAAATGGCTACCTCTCTGTTTTGCGCAAAAATCACACTGAGAGCCAACAACAGACCACTTACGCAATGTGGACGTTTATGCTCATTCTTCAAAATAAAGGCCTGAAACTACGTCTAAAGGCTGTAAACACCTTAGGGAAGCCACAGAAAAAGGAATTAGGCTGATATCCCTTTCAATGGACAATAGAGATGCATAGAAAGACAGGGGTTTCAAAATAAGAGTCACTTCCTGATTGGATTTTTCTCAGGGTTTTGCCTGCAATATCAGTTATGTTATACTCACAGACAATATTTGTACAGTTTTGGAAACTTTAGTGTTTTATATCCTAAGCTGTCAATTATATGCATATTCTAGCATCTGGTCCTGAGAAATAGGCAGTTTACTTTGGGAATGTTATTTTTCCAAAAATAAAAATAGTGCCCCCTAGCTTCAAGAGGTTAGCAAGAAATGTGTGGAGTGGTTGAAAAACAAGTTTTAATGACTCCAGCCTAAGTGTATGTAAACTTCCGACTTCAACTGTAGTTAAACTTAGGAACAAGCACCATTTTAATTGTATGCATATTTCCCCGTAAACTAAGATTTAACAACTTCTGTTTTTTGGTGGACTGGAATATTGATATTATCTTATCTAACAATAGAATGCCCAGATAATTTATACCTTATGTTTCTACTTGAAATTAAAAGGGGCAACCATGGCTGATGGATTTTATTGTAGAGACTGGCATAGCATCAGGTTTATGCCAATTAACCTTGAATCCAGAAATATATATATATCTCGATCTCTATCAACTAAATATTGCGGTTTACTGTATAAGCACTAAACGGATGAGGAATGATGCAACTAACGTTTAACATTGCATGGTGATACAGTAAGTAGTAGGTGTCTTTTTTATGGGGCAATTCATCATATGTAGAACCTGGCTGGTTGGCAGACGAAAAGAAAATGACCCTTTTTTTGAAAGTATTTTCATTAAAGTGGGAGCTTATTTGGGAGCTAGAACTAACTTCCTTGGTGATTTATTATTTAAGGTTGCGCTTGGATATTTCAAGGGCTATATATCACTTGAAATATTGTGGTAGTGTTTAATCTAAAAATACAATGTTTGGGAGCTTGACCATATAAGCCTAGTGGTGGAAAGGGTTTTTCCTAAATAATGATGACGGTCACCCTATACAAGTGATAATGGCTATTGTGGGAATGTTGCGAGTTTTTGCTTAAGTCAATTGAGATGGACCCAAGGCCACAATTTGAAAAGCACGTCTGTTATATAGCCTATTGAATGTATTCCCCATACAATTTCACGGAATCTATCCTCGATAAGGATTTATTTCAGGTTCATTAATCAGATATCCAACTCGCTCACAGAATTGACTTAGGCCTATTTACAATGTTTCCAACCCTGGAGCTGACATACTCCAGGCTCCAAGTTCTGAAAAATAGATTACTATTTACACATGCACACTAAAGTGACCATTGTCCTAGATTGTGCTGTAACTGTTGAAAAATACAGTACCTTAACTGGTTAAATCCATTGCAGTAATAAATGGCTTTCTAAATCTTTCTTTGCTCTGTTTTTCTCATGTTGTTTTGAGGCGTCCATACTCCTCGCTAGGGATATGAATGTGATTAGAGTGGTCAGAATTGATGACCATGTGAATCCTTCAACCAGGGAGCAGGCATGGCATGCATCTCCCTCCCTCCCTCCTCCCTCTCTCTCCTCTTCGCTCTCTCGCTCTTTCTCCCTCTCTCTCCACTTCCACTGCCCATTCATTCGCAAATCGCGATACGTCTATGCTCTCCAGAGACGGGGGATTGCTTGCTGGAAGCAGTGGTTGAAACAATCCCAGAGAGGGACTTACTTCAGCCGTCACCGACTTGAAGCGATGCCAGGGTTGGATCCTCTATCTGTCAGTCACAGCAAGGCCCCGCCCACACATTGGCAGTGTGTCATCGGTGCTCGACTCACCAGTGTGCCCCAGGGAGCCTTGCTCAGGAGGGGGGCTTGCGGATGCACCCCTCCCTCTCTCGCTCTCTCTCTCTTTCTGTCTGTCTCTTTCTCCCTCTTTTGCTTCCCTTTCTTTTCCATCCCTTGGTGCTCACACAACAAGCAAGGCTCACTCCTCCTAAGACTCCTCTGCAGGGCTCCCTTCGCTACTGCGTACCTTGACGCTTGCTTAGCGTTTATTATTCATACCGTTTACTTGAGTGTATTTTGGAGTCTACAGTGGCAGGGCAATAAGACGCGGCGGGGGGGTGCATAATGAAGAAGTTTGTGACCATAGTGCTCCGCGGCCTGGTCAGCCTCTCGAAGGACCGTACCTGGGTGAAGGAGCGCCACCGGCCGGGGAAGAAGGAAGGCCGGAGGAGAAGGACAGCAGTTAAAGGGGGAAGTGCCACGGGCAGAAACGGCAACTATGGGAGGGTGGTTAGTATTCCTCTTGAGGTGAGATCTGTCTTGATCAAGTTTCAATTCAAGGGTGGTTTACTCTCATTGTCTCACGCCAGTGTTGGTCGTTTACGAGGTGAAATTGTCTCGGCTAAATCTTTACAACAGCCTTTGCTGTTTTCAGTTTTGCCTGCCCGTGCCAGGTCCTTGTCGATATGCTTGTTGTTTTCTCTATTTTGCCCAGTGAGAAGTCTTTTTGTCATCCATCTTACCTTTGTTTTGCAGCAACGCTATTGGTGACCCATGTCAATGCTGGGGCAGAGGCCATTGATTGGTCTAACTAGCACTTCCGTGGTTCCTGTGTTTTGGCAGAAGTGTCAGCGGTTTGGCATTTTTTTGGAAGACGGTCTTACATTTGCATAAAAATCCCATGGCATGACAGAAATGCTGACCTTTGTGAATTTTGGAATATAATAATAATATGCCATTTAGCGGACACATTTTTCCAAAGCGACTTAGTCGTGCGTGCATACATTTTACGTGTGGGTGTCCTCGGGAATCGAACCCACAACTGTGGCGATGCAAGCACCATGCTCTACCAACTGAGCCAGACAGGACAATTATTATTATTTTTTTAAACTTTTTTTTGTCAAAATAATATTTGTGTGTGAGCATGCTGCTTTGGGGACGAGCCTCCCCTATCTTGGAATGATGTGATTGAGTGGATAGTCAGTAATTCTTGATTGTGTTGACTGCTGAGCCTGAGTGTGCTGCTGGCCATTGCCACCATTTGCCATAGAGCTTGTTTATTACCATATGCACATACTTATATCTGAAATGTAGGCTACTGGTTGCAGTATACTATAATAAGTCAGATCCTATTCATTTTAGGAAGAGCATTCAATACCAACAGATAATTTGACCAGTTTTTTTCCCCTGGTAGGTTTTTGGCAAGATCATTTGTTTCTTGCATTATCCGTCATGGTCCAATAGGCTTTGTTTTGGTGCACTTAAAATAATTGCTTGGTATTGTGATTATGATTTCATCTGATATATTGATGTTGAGGTGGATCTTAATGGAGGGATTCTGCTGGGAGACAAGGGGCTTAGAAGCTCTGCGCTCTGAATTTTCTTATGTCCAGTGTTGGCAGTGGTAATCTTTGTTCATCCCTGTTTTCCCGATTTAATCTCATCAGAAGAGGGCGAACACTGCCTACCACTTTCCTGGCGCCCGCTCCCCTGAATAATGCATTTACTCAGAAAATGAGGTTATCCTTGTTTCATTTTGAAAATAAGAAAGCAGAGGACAAAGATAAATTCATTGGTATGGGATTGCCTGTTGGCACTAGTTGTGGAAACTGGTCTTGGTTGGTGTGATTGGCGCTCTACATTTGCATCATGTTTCGGTTTGTCTACCCCCCTTCTGTGGAAAAGAAGGCCAATGATTTCTCTCTTACCCCCTGCTGCTCTCTTGGTGGAATCTATTGCTCTGTCCCAAATCGACCCATAGCAAGACCCCCTATGGACTTTTGAGATATGAAAGGATTGAATGGATATAATCAATAGGGTAATGGCTCCACGTTTCCCCCAGATTGGCCATGTGGAATTTTCACCCATATTTCTTTAATTTATAAAATCTTGTCTGACTGCCCAAAACTGCAGTGGGGTTAGGGGTCAGTGTGGGATTGGATGTAATGTGTGCTACAGTGTTAGCTGCAATCAGAAGGGAATGCCACTCATTCTAATGTAATAGAGATTTTGGTTCATTGTTGCTGAGGCAAGATCAGCCGTGGGAAGTGTGAAGGACTGCCCATTGTGACTGATGCAGGCTATGCTGTTAGGCTAGAAGTGGAGGTATCTTGAACATGTGTTATTAATTATATTCTCAACCTTGGTTCTATCAGTAATTAGCTTTCTCCATCTCTGCTTTGAGCGTTGGACTGAATCAAGTGTGTGTATTGAGTTCTGGGGGGACTCTTGTGGCAAACACTGACAGTCTTTGATGGGTAACACTTGATGGCACATT
The DNA here is from genome assembly GCF_045791955.1 of Oncorhynchus clarkii lewisi. Taxonomy (NCBI): domain Eukaryota; kingdom Metazoa; phylum Chordata; class Actinopteri; order Salmoniformes; family Salmonidae; genus Oncorhynchus; species Oncorhynchus clarkii. The sequence continues at coordinate 28,028,555 of NC_092154.1, forward strand.
AAAACCTGTGAGTGCTACATTAAGAAGGAAAGAAGGGAGGGAGGAATAGTGAAGAAAATATGTTTGGGGCCCTGAACATTTTCAGATCCATAGAAAAATGCTTTCTGGCAGCTGTTTTTCTGTTTCTCTATGAATGAAAGTTATAATGATCATCACCAGACCATTGAGTTAACCCATGTAGGCTGCTGATTCAGTAGGGGTAGTGTTATCAGATGTCAATGCACCTATGAGGAACTGATGTCAGTCTGTGGTATTCCACAAACCTCTGTGACGTTTACCATAAAGAGCTCCACCAAACCTTTTCACACACATTCCACAGCAGTGTGTGCTGAGGATACACGCAAGTCAAGCTACAGCCAGAACACAGGGTTGGTCGTGGCTTGATTGTCCAATGCTCAAAGCAGAGAGCGAGAGAGCTTATTATTGATAGATGGCTCAAAACATAATTGAAAATCCACGTCAATCGCTTTTGGTAGCTATTTATCATTGCTAGCAAACTGAAGGCACTGAAACCATTGAGCAAATGAAGCACGTGTAGTTTGGATTGGCAAAGGGTAGCTAACGTTTAGCCTAAATATTTATGCTAAATTTTGACCCTAGATCTAGATCTGTTTTAGGTGTTGGGGGAGCAAAACCTGTCCCGTGACTTAAATGTACTACTGCTTACTCAACGTAACCAATAGCAGGGGATATAACTGCCTCCCTCCCTCTCTCCCGCTCAGATGATCCTGACAGTGTACCTAAGTGATGGGGAACAGGCACTGACCGAGGTGCCCATCACCCCTGAGACATCGTGCCGCGACGTGGTCGAGTTCTGCAAGGAGCCTGGCGAGAGCGGCTGCCACCTTGCCGAAGTGTGGCGAGGCAACGGTAAGAGAGTGACGGCGTCTCGAATCTCCTCCTCAAGCGCCTTCTTACCCTAGCCTCTAGTGCAGGTATACTTCAATCTTGACCTAGAGTCCAGTTCCACTGCTCATTTTCATTCTTGCTATTTAGTCAGGTACTGGCTGGAGTAACAGCCTGCTCATATGTTGGCTCTTCAGGACTTGAAGTGCACTGCCAACTAGACTAGGTCAGTGTTGAAATGGAGACTTTTTGATCAACCACTTTACCTGAACTACATGTTGACAACTCTCATTACCACACAAATTGTGAAGGAGTTGTTTGCTTTGAGACCCTAACAATGCTCTGTGTGCATCCCAAATGGTTCTCTTCCCTGCACTGCTTTTACTAAGGTCCAAAGAGCTCTGTTAGTGGACTAAATAGGGAATAGGGTGTTGTTTGGGATACATGCTTTCTCTGCTTAGGCTGCATTCAGACTTGAGCATGAATAAGCATGTAGCACACAGTCAGCTCCAATTGGAAATAAGCTTTGTGAAAGGAAACACTTTTGTATCTACACATAGTAACAGCGAAAGTGTGGTCTTCTGCGTCGGAGAGCTTTTCTGAGCCGTACATACCAGTCAAACTACAGTAATAACTAGTTCTCGTGTGAGAAACAACTGTGAAACTACTGCTGGAGACAAGTGGATCTTTGAGTAGTCAGATGTGCACTATAAGGGATAACTACATTTTTGAGGGAATTGTCAGTTGTATGTGGCCTATGCCAATTGCAGGAGTAATGACCAGTTTATTTTACTTGTTGTTAGGCAAAATGCCTGAATTATGGAAACAAAATAAATTATAGTTTATTCCAAGCCCATTCATGCAAAGCTTGAAGGTACTGTGCACTTAGCCTATAGCGACCTCACTAAATAAGTAGACACCACAAATGGGCATCCACACAGTAATATAAAGCATACATAATATTATTAGATATGTGAAAATAACGTTTATTTTTGAAAATTATCTAAAAATTTATGTTTGAAAAATAATCAAATTCCACATGGTTTTGAAAACATATTTTTCTATGTGTGTGCCATAAAACTGTCCGTAGCCTCCACTGTACTGGGTAATCACATACACAAATACTGATTTGCCACAGATTTCTCCACAAAGGAGAACATTTTACACACACAGAGGAGTTGTATTGTCAGGAGCTAGCCAAATGGGATTACGTAACAGGGCTAATAAACACGCTGGCTGGATGTCATGTTTATCTCGAGGAGTGGTCCCTCTCAGCAAAACACTGATGACACGGGTGTGTCAGCTAGAACTCTGGTGAGGGAAGCAATCATGGTGTGTGTGCGTGCACACTGACAGCGGGGTGTGTCCGCTGTCTGCATTTAATGTCTGAAGAGAAAGTCTGCATCCCAAATGGCACCCTGTCCCCTATATACTACACTGCTTTTGCCATTTGGTACACAACCATAGACTGATGAAAAGCACAGCCGGAACTATCTAGTCTTCATCAGAGCTCAAGTTTTTGGAGGGGAGGGGGGAGCGGCCACGCTGCCCTTCTTCCTTTCTGCCTGTGTGAGGCGTCTGGCTCAGCTGTAATGGGAACGAATTGGGCCAGCAGTCGGCATGAGTCTGCCTCAAGCGGAGGAGCTCACTTAAGTGTTTTAAAAGATCCTGCTTTGGTCCAGTCACTCTGCTTAACCAGGAGAACTCTGCTTTCTACTGGTTATAGTGCCATCACTGCCGTGGTAAAGAATGTTATGGGGTGGGCTAAGATCCCCCCCCGCCCCCCTGCCTCTCTCTCTCTGAATCTCTCTCTTTGTTCCTTTCCTTCTCGCTGTCCCTCACTAGCCCAGGGACTGTATGTGTCAAGCATCTCAGAGTAAGAATGCTGATTTTGGGTAACTTTTTTGCCTTTTAGATCACAATAAATATTACATGGACAGGGGGGGGACCTGATTCGATATCAGCACTCCTACTCTGAGACGCTGGATAAGCAGATTATAGACTAGTCATTCAGACCGCTACGAGCCACCTGATTCTGCCTTTTCCTGTTTTTCAATTCTCTCTCAAATTCAGAAGGCTTTATTGCCATGGGAAATGCTACCACATACATTGCATACAAGCAAACATATAGGCATTAAATAAATCAATGATGGCTGAAGTAAACAATTCTCTCTGTCCCCCCATACCCCTAGAACGAGCAATCCCCTTTGAGCACATGATGTTCGAGCACCTGCAGAAGTGGGGACCCCGAAAACAAGAGGTCAAGTTCTTTCTCCGGCACGAGGATTCACCCACCGAAAGCAGTGATCAAGGTGGGTGCAATAGTAACCCCTTTGCTCTCTGTAACTGACACACACACACACACACACACACACACACACACACACACACACAAGCAAACAAAGGCAAGCGCGCACACAGTGCTTTCAGAAGATATTCACACCCTTGGACTTTTTCCAAATTTTGTGTTACAGCCTGAATTTAAAATGGATTAAATTGAGATTGTGTCTCTAGCCTACTCACAATACCCAATGTCAGTGGACATTTTTACAAAAATAAATAAATGAAAAGCTGAAATGCCTTGAGTCAATAAGTATTCAAGCCCTAAATAGACTAAGTTAGTGGAGTATAAATATGCTTAACAAGTCGCATAAGTTGCATGGACTCTGTGCAATAGTAGTGTTTAACATGATGTTTGAATGACTGACACTTCTCTGTACCCCACACATACAATTATCTGTTAGGTCCCTCCATCAGTGAATTTCAAACTCAGATTCAACCAGAAAGACCAGGGAGGTTTTCCAATGCCTCGCAAAGAAGGGCAGCTATTGGTAGATGGGTAAAAAAAAAAGCAGACATTGAATATCCTTTTGAGCATGGTAAAGTTATTAATTACGCTTTGGATGGTGTATCAATACACCCAGTCACTACAAAGATACAGGCATCCTTCTGAACTCAGTTGACAGAGAGGAAGGAAACCGCTCAGCAATGGTGACTTTAAAACAGAGTTTAATAGTTGTGATAGGAGAAAACGGAGGGTGGATCAACAACATTGTATTTATTCCACAATAGTAACCTTATTGACAGTGAAAAGAAGGAAGCCTGTACAGAATAAAAATATTCCAAAATATGCATCCTGTTTGCAACAAGGCACTAAAGTAACACTGCAAAAAATGTGGCAAAGCAATTCACTTTTGTCCTGAATGCCAAGTGTTTAGTGCAAATTCAATACAACACATTACTAAGTATCACTCTACACTCTACAGATTTTCAAGCATTGCTGTGGCTGCATCATGTTAGGGGTATGCTTGTAACCGTTAAGGACTGGGAAGTTTCCAGGATAAAATAATGTGCGAATATTGCACAATCCAGGTGTGCAAAGCTCTTCGAGATGTACCCAGAAAAACTGACAGCTGTAATTGCCAAAGGTGCTTCTACAAAATATTCACTCGGGTGTGAATACTTTTTATAAATGTGATATTTCTGTATTTTGAATTCAGGCTGTAATAGAACAACGTTTTTAATAAGTCAAGGGGTATGAACACTTTCTGCAGGCACTGTAACTGTATTACATCTACGCTCGTCATAAATGATAAATAATAGGCCCACTGTAATTTTGCCACTGGAAAGGGGGCTTTCTGTCCCTGAGCATGTTTTATTGCCGGTATGCTTCAACTGCCACGCATTGAAATGCCATGAGTGTTAATAGGAATTGCGTTGGAACACCAATGCAAGCATGTTACCTTTCTCCTCTACCCTTAATTAACCTTTCATCGTTTCTTTGCATCTTCTCTCCTCCCTTCTTAAAACGTATTGGAGAAGAACGTCCGTGGGCAGGGTCTTTGGACCTTCTCTTCCAATACTTCTGAGAAGGATGCAAGGAATCTGGGAATTAATTGATTTGAGCCCATCAATCGTCTATTTTTTCCGATGCCCTATCCCTCCCTCTTCACCTTACTTTCTACTGTACTTAGGGGTTAAAGTTCTCATTCACTCTGACGGAATTCAATCACATTGATTCTGGAGAGGTTGGGTGGTGGTGAATGGTTTGGAGATGACACGACCTAATACAGAAGCATGTCTATTCTACACAATATATTCCCGAATAAATGTGTTCTCAAATATCACATTTTCTCTGTTATGCAGTGTGCACTGAACTGACATTAATTATTGTTGCTGACACTTCGATGTTTAGCTGAAGTGAATTAAATAGTCTATAATGCACACCACCGCGGTGCTCGACTCAAATAGCTGTGTGTAGCCTACTGTAGCTTCAAGCAAAGTATCACTCCGGATGCAACTTTCTGTGCTAAAACTACTATTTTTGCCATATAATGTTAATAAAACAGACAACCCTATAGTAGAATAGTTTACCTATTTACCTAGTCGACTGGTTGTGTGTTCTAATGTGAGAGAAATATTCCTCTCCAGGCTCTTTCAAGTTGCGAGAGCCATAGTGAGGGAAACGTATTCTGACAAGCAGTCAATGCACAATAAATCTTAATACAAACTCGGAAAACAATTTTGAAAGCAGTTTGGTCTTTTCATATTTATTTGTTGTTTTTTGTTTGTTTCTAATAGCACATCCTGATAATATTGACCATAGTTATACAAGTCTTACCCAATAAGGTCCGGACCCTGCTGGTTTTCTGTTCAACCTGGTAATTAATTTCACCTACCTAGTGTCCCAGGTCTAAATCAGTCCCTGGTTAGAGGGGAATGATGAAAAAACGCAGTGGAACTGATTTTGAGGTCCAGAGTTGAGTTTGAGGGATGTAGACCAGGCTATAAGCATGGTCTAATATGTAAAAATAATTGTACCATAAGTTTTACCAATATGTTATCTGGAGGTGGAAATTATATTTTAGATGGTGTCACCATTTAAAAAATTAATTTTGCGTTATAATGTCCTTAAATTTGTTTCGCAGTCCTTCGAAATAAAAATTCTCCCAGGGTGGACCCAGGCCCCCCTAATCAAGGGGACTGGAATTGGCTAAACTTGCAGTTTAATACAAGATGATCCTCTTTCCCTAAAAAGTGTGATGGTCATGACTTTCTCATGGGAAAAGGGAGATTAACTTGGCCCCAGACAATCGATCGGAGATCGACTTAAGTTTCAGTCACAGGATTTCTTTGTTACTTTTACCCCTGCGTACTCACTTGTCTTCTCTCATCACTCTTTCTCGGCCTGGGCTCAGTGAGGTGGATTATGATGGTGTCTTCAGTGGAGAGAGTCAACCCTCCACTGGGCGGGAACACAAAGACACAGAGAAGTGGCCCCAGTCCATCACATACCAGCTCTTACTTACTCACTCACACTTATTATTTATCATCTGCATACTTAATAAGACCCATTTCAGCAGAAGAGGGTTCTCTGTTTATTAGTATTTACTCGTAAATTAAGAGTTGTCCCTGAGGGGTTCCTGTCTGACAAAACCAGTTAGTAGTAATGGAGAATTGTAAAAACACATACAATGACAGCGACATTGAGACCTCACCGCACACCCAAAATCCATCTACCCGTGTGTTTGCAGATATACTGTCTAGTGCAGGGGTGTCAAACTTATTTTCCCTGCGGGCTGCATTTGTTCTTCACTGAGGTCCGCACTTAATATTGATAAATTCCTCGCTGTAAAAATAATAAGTAAAATAGTACTCTATCCATCGCTTTTAGAATTTTAGGCTTCCTGACTGTCTAGCTTTCGTTTCAATGACTGTTAGCCAGCTGTACAGAGTGAAGAGACTGGAAATGTAGGTCCATTATCATTTCTACAGTTTGTTTTTACTCATTTCCATGTCTATTGAGATCTACATGAATTTTTATTTTTTTACAACAAAAAATAAATGATGACACTGGCCCTCCGGTGGTTAAATGAGTTTTTTTTGGCCAGATTGAATGATTAGTTTGACACGTGGTCTAGAGTGTACTCAGTGTTTGTGCCTTCCCCCTGCAGGGAGCCAGCAATCTCAAGAGCAGGCCAACCGTAGAAGTGGAGAAAAGCACAATGAGAATGGGGTAAGAACACACTGTATCTGAGTCTCACAAAACAGTCTCACACACATAATTTTGATTTATTTTACCTTTATTTAACTAGGCAAGTCAGTTAAGAACAAATTCTTATTTTCAATGACGGCCTAGGAACAGTGGGTTAACTGCCTGTTCAGGGGCAGAACGACATATTTGTACCGTGTCAGCTCGGGGGTTTGAACTTTCAACCTTCCGGTTACTTGTCCAATGCTCTAACCACTAGGCTACCCTGCCGCTCCATTATGCACCCAAATGATACACACTCATATTTCAATATGTTTGGGGTTGTGCCATAGTGAGGTTGCTCCGCTCTTTTAATATAAAACATTTTTTATACTTGCAGTGTATTATTTCAATACCTCAAAAATTGCCTTTGTTAACCCAATAGGGAGAATGTGGAAAAGTCCTTGTCCAATAGAAAATGTCCCTACCCATATCCATTGGCTTTATCCCTAATCAGTCAATCTCCCTCCGAAACTCCCTGAGGACCTTCGAACACAGTGGCACACCATATGTCTCTGATTCAGAGCCACGCCTCGCAGTCATGTGATTCGCTAATAACAAATACTTCAGTTCATTCCCTACCTCTGTTCACTCCCACAGAGGCCAGCTTTGATTCATTGATATGCCAGGATTATATGTGTTATGCTCAATTAACCTGGGGACGAGGTTAGGCCCTCACTGTGCCAGTGATTCACAAAATCAGTGTGTCAATGACATTTTTGGTGCTCCAGTTATTCAGATGACTACTCTATATAGCTAGCCAGGACAAAAATGTTCACCCCAGTCATCAAAATCAATACATCATAGCATGTTTTTGAGCTCATTCAGTAGTTTTTGCCTGAGTAAAATCATGTTGAAAAATAATATTTAAAGTACCTTTTTATATTCCTAAAACATACAGGTCATTCGGAAAGTATTCAGACCCCTTCCCCTTTTCCACATTTTGTGACTTTACAGTCTTATTCTAAAATGGATTAAATAAAATATTCCTCAACAATCTCCACACAATACCCCATATTGACATGGCAAAAACAGGTTAAAAAAAATGTATTTACATAAGTATTCAGACCCTTTGCTATGAGACTCAACATTTTGGTCAGGTGCATCCTGTTTCCATTGATCATCCTTGAGCTGTTTCTTCAACTTGATTGGAGGCCACCTGTGGTAATTAAGTTGTTTGGATATGATTTGGAAAGGCACACACCTGTCCCACAGTTGACATTGCATGTCAGAGCATAAACCAAGCCATGAGGTCAAAGAATTGTCTGTATAGCTCCGAGACGACAGGATTGTGTTGAGGCACAGGTCTGGGGAAGGGTACCAAAATATGTCTTCAGCATTGAAGGTCCCCAAGAACACAGTGGCCTCCATTCTTAAATGGAAGAAGTTTGGAACCACCAAGAATCACCAAGCAATCATGGAGCTGACCAAGAATCCGATGGCCACTCTGACAGAGCTCCAAAGTTCCTCTGTAGAGATGGGAGAAGGGTGGGTTAAATAAAGAAAACAATACCTTTTATGGATTTATCATTCTTATGCAATTTATATCTATAGGGCTACATTGAGTTTATTTTATTTCGGTATTTAATGCCATCTGGCATTAGTGCCTAAGTCTACACTTTAGGGCCGAGCTGTTTGCTCGCCAAATAGCCAACCCGCCAATCACCAAATACTTTTGGGAACAGGCAGAAAAAGTGAATATGCAACTCAATGTTAGGAAGGTGTCCACGATGTTTGGTATACTCGATGTATGTAAATCAGCCCCTGAAAAATCCTGCACCCCCTGTAAAAAAAAATATTAAAAAAAAAATCTGCCATCTGACTGTAGCCTACAGCGCACTTTCTATATTATCGGGTTAAAGTTTGGTGAGGGCCTCAAATGATCACTATAACATGTAGTCAGTCGGCAGTTGCAGATGGTTTATTAGCAATTGGGTGCGGGTGATCAAACAGCTGACCCGCGCACCACTAGTGTGCATGCATGCATTTGTTAGAGAATGGCTCCATGATAACAGCAGCCTCTGGCATGCCCCCTCACTCCCTAACCATCTGTCCCAGATTCCAGAATGGGGAGAGCTGTGCTTGAGGAAGCGGAACTAATTTAACCTTAAGGGGGGGCGAGAAAAAACCATTGCGGCACAAGATGGAGTTATTTATTTATTTGTTTGTATACTCTTGTGATGACCGCATCGCGACACACCACATTGCCTCATCTGGTCCCTTTGGCTTACTTTCTCCTACTATTCATGATCCAGATGTGTTTGCGTGTGCACATGCATGTGGATGTTCATGGATGTGCGAGCATGTCGGTGTGTGTATACCACAGGGAGCAGTGTTGTGTTTTAGCTAGGGAAGGTGGACTGTCGGCTAAGGAGCTGATTAGCCAGACAGGGCTAATGCTTGCTCGCCGGCAGAGCGCGTCTCCTTCTCAGGTGGGTGTCCCCTGGGTTGTATTTATTAGTGCAAACCATGGCAAAACGTTTTATGAGTGTTTCTTCAGATAGTTCAGTTAGGTCCCTCCCTGTTTCAGTCCATTTGCTTCCGTTTGGTCCCTAGTGAAAACAACCCTAGGGGGCTGCCAGAACACAATCCACCAAGTCTGACTCTCGCTCAAACTACATGTTTACTGTAGACCTAGTACAGATCTAGGATCAGTTCCCCCTACCCCCTCAAAGTGTGTGTGTGTGAGTGAATATCCACACACATTATACAGAATAATATAGTGTGCGCACATTCTCCTACTTTAGGCAGAGCCTAACACAAATGCTTCTATAGCCTATTTGTTTGGCCATATAATCGCATCCCATTGTTGGGCAACTCTTCAAATCTCCCTCCTGTTCCCCCCCACCCCACTGACAACCCCAAACAAACATTACCCCTGATCCATAGCATGTTGCCCACTAGCCTGTATGTGTTAACCTTGACTGTATAAGGAAGCGCAGTACTCTCCTGTGTAGTTTGGAGGATTAGGGCAGTATGATGACATAACGGTCCTAAGAGGATCAGTGTTGTGGTTATCCGCGGGGCTCTGGTCGAGCAAGGGGCTTTTCGCCGCTCAGCCCACATGTGGGATGCTCTCTGAAAAAGTGTAACACAAACACGCGTGCACACACAGTTACTCCCTCTCTCACAAACACACATGCAAGCGCACACTTTCTCACACTCAACACTTACACAAGCACCCCTACACACAAGCAGCGAAACTACACACACACACACACAGACAAGGGTGACTCGGCCCAGGGAGAGAGGAGCTCTATAATCCCCAGGGGACACATGCCCTTTAGAGAATGGGAGGGTAAGACATGGCTTTCCCTCTCTCTCTCTCTTCTGTCCTCTCTATACTCATGGTGGTCCCCTTCTCTTTCTCTCAGCCCCCCTCCCTCTCGCTCTCTCTTCCTTTCTCTCAATTTCACCCAGACATTCTCTCACTCTCCTTTTCGGTGGTCTGTGTGTGTGTGTGTTTATTTTTCCTGTGGGCCTCATCAGTGAGGCTCTGTCGCCCGGATGCACTGGAGCGTGGTTCTGTGTGCCAGTGGCTTTCTGTGGTGTGGGGCACATCCTGCCTGAGTTGAGTCAGTCTCATCACCCTCTACTATCGTCCACTCCATCCCCCCTGTCTGTGAGGCAGAGCCCACACATACACGCACCCGGGATTCACTCACTGAAGCTGGGGAAATACTTGGGAGGTAAGGCGATCTCAACCTTTCATCTGAACCACGCAGCCAACTCGGGACTGTGTGCATTTGTAGTATATTTACAGATACTACAGCTACTCTGCAGAAATAAAGCTGTTGATAGTCTAGTGATAGTTTGTAGATGGAGTACAGACACGTTCTGGTTGAAAGACAACCAACGTAGAGTTGACATGTTACGCACTTTGTTAAGCATCTACAGATGTGTACTGTTTCAACATTGACGAATAGCCCAATATCTCAACGAGAGCTTTTCTAACTGTTTGAACTTGTTCTACCTGTCTCAAAACGAAAGCGAGTCTGCACTCAAAAAAGAGATTAAAAGTCAAATGTGGCGATTTGATGATCGTGATGTGATTTATTCAGTAATTGGAATGCAATAGGAGAACAAACATAGTCGGTAGAAGTGGCACTGTGATGACAAGGAAATTGTCAAAAGTTTGAATCGCACAAGCAGGTCGTTTTGGATTGCTGTGTCAAACTGTTGTGTGGATCTTGGTCGCTCTGTGAAACCTGGTGCTGAAATCCAAATGTGGACAGGGAATCAGAGATGTGTGTGTGTGGGACAGAGACGGGGGCTTTTGGCAGCTGGCTAGCATATCCCGAAACATCAACCCCCATCTCTTTTCCATGTTTTTTTCCCGCCTTGCTAACTCGTTACTAGTCAATGATTTCAGCTCTTCCCTTGCTCCCTTGCCTTGCCCCACTCTTCAGGCAACGACGGACAGCACAATGAGCAATGGCACAACAGTGGATGCATCACAATAGTATCTATTTTCTCCTGAAATGTATACTCGTTCACTATTTAGCACAAATCTAAAATCATTGGATTGGTGGTGTGGGCTAGGGGGGAGTTTCACCATATTTCTTATACCAGTCATTTCCTCTTAAATCAGTTAAGAGAAGTTAACAAGTGCAAACTTTGGGAGGAAGGAGGGATAATCGAGATGTAGCCAGTGTGTTGAGTCTGCTTGGGATTAGAAATGGGCAATTCCACAGTAACGGAATTACGCAGAGACTGATGTTTTACTTAAATGTATGCCAAACAAAAAACCTTGATTTCAAAGTTTAACAAGCTATACATTCCTATGCACAATGACTACTTTGAATAATTTACACAGTAAATCCATTTAAAAAAATGTATTTACTAGAAAAATTGGGCAGATGCTAAGTTCGGTAACAGAATAAAAGGTAAAATGTTCCTAAGTTTAATTCTGTTACCTAACATTGTATCTGCACAGTACTTCCTGAAAATTCGTTTTTGTAAAATTTGCTGTGGAAATTTATGAAAGTAGTCCTTGTGCATATGGTTTGTTAAACTAAACTTTGAAATCAATGGTTTTTGTTTGGTATACATTTTAAAGCGCAATATTTGATTCTCAGCATTAATTCTGTTACCATGGGATTACCCAAATTTAGCTTTCTCTAGTCCGGCTTTTTCAGAAGGATTTCCAGTGGGTGGACCCTCCATTTTAATCTAATAAAGCAATTGGTAACCGTCCAGTGACATTGTGGTCTCTGAGCCATTCCCAATTTTTTACTGGGTAATCCCAGAGCGTTAACGGGACACAGGCACACACACAAACATTTTGTTATGTGTAACTTTGAAGTTAAGTTCTACATTGGTCAGTCCAAAATGTTTTAGTTTTTTTAATTCTGTCATGTTTGTTTTTTTAAATGTCCTATTAAAGTTATTTATGGTTTCTATGCCTTTAGTTTTCCATGTGGACTAATTTATAATTGAATTATGAAAGGAGCATAGTGAACAGACCTGGATTGGTTTTAGCCAGAGCTTGTACTTATTATGATGCCTTATATAGATTGGCAAGTTCTTTTTCCAGTCCTACCACTTAAGAAAGTGGCAGAATGACATTTTCTTTTGTAGGATCTGTCTTTCCCCTCCTGACGCCCCCCCTTCTAATCTGTGTAGCCAAACGGAACTCAACATTGTCCTTGGTCACTGTAACCCTTTTTACCATTGTCTTTTTTCTTTTTTTCAAAGGACCTGTGGCCTTTTGTATCAAGAGTCTCAGAGTAGGAGCGTGAAGTTGAGTTGTGTTTTGCCAACAAATAAGATTATATGGGCAGAGGTCGACCTGATCCTAGGTCAGCAATCCTATTCTGAAAAGCTTGATACACACGGCCCCAGATTTGGTAAGGGTCTGTGAAGCTTGCACACCATTTTCAGAAGACCAGAACAAAGTAGACAACGACACACAGTTGTCTTGATTTCCACATTTTCCTTCATATCTGTGCTGTTTGATGTGTGTAAGACAACCATGACATTTAGTCTCCCCCTTTTCAATACACTTTCCATAGGCCCTGGCTAGGGGTTCTTTGCCATTTCAATATTGCTTATGGCTCTGAGGCTCTACCGAAGCCAGGCAACACCTTTGGAGGTAGATATGCTCTTTCAATAAAGTTTTCCCTAGTTCAGCTATGTGCTTTGAAGAGAATGCATTACTGTCTAAACACAGTTTACATCATCCTTGTGTATGCAGCTTTAGGTGTGTTTGTGTTACCCACCTATGGCCATTGGACTTCAAGAAAGGTATTTGTTTCCACAACCCGGCTGGTTTGAAGTCGGGACTCGAGGGATGAGAAGAAGGTTTGACTTGACCTCTGAACCGATAGAGGCTCTGTTCCTCCAGGACACAGTCGGAGAACACAAATGATTTTTTCCCCCCGAGTTCCGGCCTTTGGGAACATGTGCTTAATCCAATTATCCTTGTCCGTGCCCCTCCCAGTGCCCCATTGCCATAGCGACCCTGCCGCTGCCCTTCGTGATGTTGTGATAGGAACTGAGAGGCGCCTGTGTAAAGAGACTGATACTGTTGCTATCACAGCTGTGATTCACCCGGCTGATAAATTGAGTCAAGTCGTTTGCGGCAGTCCGTATTGACCCCGGTCAAGATCCGGACCGCGGTGCTCCTGTTGAGTATGGCTGCATCAGACTAAAATAAGGAAGATTTTTATTTCATGAGTGGATGGTTAGGGGGCTGGAACATAATTTGTTGATTGCAAATTGACCCCAAGAAGCCCAAACAGATGTAATATTTGACTGGTACCCCGTGTATATAGCCAAGTTATTGTAATTCATTGTGTATTAATTATTAGACGTTTTACTTATTATTTCCCTATTTTCTTGCTCTCTGTATTGTTGGGAAGGGCCGTAAGTAAGCATTTCACTCTTAGTCTACACTTGTTGTTTGCAAAGCATGTGATAAATAAAATTAGATTGAAAACATAATAATTTCATACCTTACTTATATTTGTATGCAATCACATACACTATATATGCAAAGTATGTGGACACCCCTTCAAATTTAGTGGATTTGGCTATTTCAAGCATACCCGTTGGTGACAGGTATATAAATTCGAGCAAACAGCCATGCAATCTCCATAGACAAACATTGCCAGTAGAATGGCCTTACTGAAGTGCTCAGTGACTTTCAACGCGGCACCGTCATAGGATGCCACCTGTCCAACAAGTCAGGTCGTCAAATTTTTGTTCGTCGGGAGCTTCATGAAATGCTTTCCAAGGCCGAGCAGTTGCACACAAGCCTAAGATCACCATGCACAATGCGAAGCATTGTAAAGCTCGCCGCCTTTGGATTCTGGAGCAGTGGAAACATTCTCTGAAGTGATGGATCACGGTTCTCCATCTGGCAGTCTGACGGACAAATCCGAGTTTGGCGGATGTCAGGAGAACGCTACATGCCCCAATGCATAGTGGCAACTGTAAAGTTTGGTGGAGGACTAATGGTCTGTGGCTGTTTTTCATGATTAAGGCTAGGCCCCTTAGTTTAATTGAAGGGAAATGTTAACGCGACATAAAATTACTTTTTAGACGATTCTGTGCTTCCAACTTTGTCAACAGTTTTGGGCAGGCCCTTTCCCGTTTCAACATTTCCTGTTTCTCACGTGCAAAAAGCAAGATCCATACAGAAATGGTTCGTCGAGATCGGTGTGGAAGACCTTGACCGGCCTGCACAGAGCCTCGACCTCAACCCCATCAAACACCTTTGGGATGAATTGGAACGCAGACTACCAGCCAGGCCTAATCGCCCAACATCAGTGCCTGGCCTCTAATGCTCTTGTGGCTGAATGGTAGCAGGTCCCTGCAGCAATGTTCCAACATCTAGTGGAAAGCCTTCACAAAAGAGTGGAGGCTTTTATAGCAGCAAAGGGGGGGACCAACTCCATATTAATGCCCATGATTTTGGAATTAAATGTTCGACGAGCAGATGTTCGACGATACTTTTGGTCATGTAGTGTATATCGCTCTAATATGTGTGGGAATACTTTGGAACAGATTTCCAAAATCAAAATAACTTGGAGCTGATTTGCTGGTGTTTTTAGTCTTTAATGTCTAACAATTTAAATATAATCACCCGCAGGCCAAATTTGGCCCACGGGCTGCCAGTTGGGGAACCCCGATCTACAACATGCCATTTAGCAATATATATACTTACAGTAGTTTGTGCATACGTTTTCATATGGATGGCGCCAGTGGGAACCAAACTCGCAATCATGGAGTTGCAAGCGCCATTCTCTACTAACTGAGCCACACAGGACCACATCTATTATATAACCTGCATTGAACTGTAAAAAATGTTTAATGAGTAAATAGATTAAATGAATGGATAGATGGATGTAAATAAATATAATTAATAAATAGATATACCCACCGGCAATATTTTGCAGTGTCCCAAAACAAACTTCTGTGCAAAAGCTGCCCTGGGCTAATTGTTTGTAGGCTATACTGTGGACACCCACTACTGAAGTAATGACCATCCCAGCACTGGGCGATCTCTATGCTTTGATTGTCCTCCCCTCAGTTAGTGTGGGGTTTTTTCTATCTAGATTATGGGTCTGCTGCTGACCGCTGTAGCTCATTTTCTTTTTCTGGCTGAGCCAATGTGCTCTGGCTCTTCGGCTTCATTCCAAATGACACCCTAATCCCTATAGTGCACTACTTTTGACTAGATCCCTGGGCTATAGGGGAAAGGGTGCCATTTGGGATGCAGAATTCCTCTTCAGGGCTGAGGAGATAAACAAATGGATAACACATCAGAACATCCCTACTAATGTCTCTCTCCCTTTTTTTCTTCTCTTTCCCTTATCTCTCTCTCCCACCACTCCTTTTCTCTCCCTCTCTCTCGTTCTCTACCACTCCCTTCTGCTCTCTCTCTCCACCTATCCCTTCCTTCTCTCTCTGCCACTCCCTTCTCTCTTTCTCGCCCTCTTTTTTCTCCCTTTCTCAATCGCTCTCTCTCTCTCCCCCTCTCACTTTCTATGGTCTCTTTTTCCCTCTCACTCTCTGTGTGTAGGTGGGGAACCCCCGCGTGGAGCTCACGCTCTCTGAGCTGCAGGAGATGGCCACACGGCAACAGCAGCAGATCGAGGCCCAGCAACAGATGCTTGTTGCCAAGGTAACCTATTGTGTGTTTGTGTAGACATCATTTTCTTTACTGGAAGAAAAGCCTTATAAGAGGGTCAGAGCTACTGTATTCCAGGGGTATTCAAATCCCAGTCTGGAGATCCAGAGTGCTGCTGGTTTTTCCTGATAATTAATTGCACCCACCTGGTGTTCCAGGTCTAAATCTGTCCTTGATTAGAGATTTGCCCACTTTGGGGTGGTTTGATGGTAATAAATTGTTCCCCACAAGATCCTGATCAAATAGATATGATACCCTCTCCAGAAAATGTGCTTTCTATGGTTTTTTTACACGTTTATGTATCTTGTTGTATGGGAGTTTATGCAATAGAATGTTTGCAGACTGATTTAAGGAGTGTTGAGACAAGTTGTAATGTTCACATGCTCATTGAAAATGACTATTAAACAACAATGGAACATTCTATTGGGTGGATCTCATCTAAACATTTTGCCGTCCATAGCTAATGGTTTACGTAGACTCATCATTGAAACAACAATGTTACAAATGGTAGAACTATATAGGCTACTTGTTTTAGGGAAATTGGTCATACTGGGAAATGATACAAGTTCAAGAGATTAAAATCTAGTAGTGTATTGGTTTTATAGTTGTCACTTGTAGTCTGTTGCATAGCAATATTTAGCTGGCAGCCATATTGGAAAATGTGTACCTTATGTTATAGAGGACGCTTGTGCCCAAAAGCCTGTTTTAGCATGGGTTGCGCCATTGAGGACTTTAACCATTTTGAAGTAGTCAACCGGGTGGGACTACCTATGGGTTAAGGAAGATTCACATAATTCTCTGCAGGTCATCATGAGTGATTAGTCAATCATACTCGTGATCGAATATTCCATAACTGTAGGTGGCAGTAAATCGCCAACCTTGACTTTTTCTGGTTCAAATAACATACTCCAGGTGGCAGTATGTACCCTTTAAGTTTTTTTACTAACTCATAGAAGTAGTAGAAGAAGGAAATTGACCTCTTCAAAATGGTGGTGCCTGTGAAGTCAGACTCCATAATGGGACAGATACAACGTTGTGATCTCTATACATTTCTATGATCCTATGGTTAAATCAGCAATAGCTAAGCATTCTTTTTTAGACCTTTTTCTAGCTTTTTCTCATTATGAAGGCATTTTGTGAAAATGGGTTACCTGTACCTCTTTTCTGGACGTGATGCATTCCTAAGGGATTTTCATACAGAGTGCAATGTACGGGGCAGGTTTCACATCAGATTTCCTGATGTTAACACAATTTATAGAATCCAATTACATATCATTTTAATTAATAGATATCAATGAATGATCTAGAACATTTTCAAAGTGTTTTTGGGGTGCAACGGTACACATTTTTACGGAACTGTTTGGTGCTGCGACCTCAGTGCGTTTGGCACTGTAAATCCGAATGAATACCGGTATTTAAAAAAACACACAAAACACTGTGCCGATGCTGCGTTGTATGCCTCTTTAGTAAATCAGCTGAAAAAACCTTTCAGGCTATTCCATTAAAAATAACTAGAACCTGTCCGGATGTAATCAAAATTCTAATCTTAATTGGCTAATTTCAAACTGTCCTTTTCTCACAAAAGGACAGTTTGAAATTAGCCAATTAAGATTAGAATTTTGATTACATCCGCAGCCGGGAAGTAGTTCTGTACAATGGCGAGTGGTGGGATCGATAAACCAGGAGGATTCTACATCGTTTAAATGTTTACTTCCCAGTAGATTACAACGGCGATAGACCTTAGAGTATGTCGCTACTGCTCAACGAGAATAGCCTATGCAGCTGCCAACACTTCAAACATGTTTTCACATTTACACCGACATCACCCAAGTATTCCTACCACCGGAGCAAGACGGAAACGCAAAAAAAAACAATAACGACTTCGTTTCCCCTCTCCATTCAAGCGGCAGCCCTTCACAGAGGATTCTGACTGGACCAAAGAAATTGCATCAACGATAGGTATGTCTATATCTACAGATATGTCCCTATTCTCAGTGGTTGAGAAGAATAGGGGGTTTCAGCACCTCGTGAAAGGTGCTTGAGCCATGTTACAAACTTCGTCCTCTGGCACTCATTTAAGCAAACAGGTAGTACACAAAGTTGTCAATGAATTGGCCATCTACTACAGATGGATGGACCTCCAGGGCTTCAGAGAGCTTCTACACAGTGACAGCCCATCACTTTACCCCGGAATGGGAAATGAGAAGCACTGTGCTACAGACACGCCCCCTTTGAGAGTTAACACAAGTGCGCATATATTTCTCAATGTAAGAAAACATTATAGCATAGGCCTATAATTTCTGAGTCACATTGATTTCACATGCATATTGCACTTTATTTTAGTGTTATAATAATTTGGTGGGTGCTTATTTGATCTATATCACACGTACAAGTGTGTATTAATACATGTGGGCATTGAAAATGTGTTTTTTTGCATATTCCGCTCTCCCTGAGACCGCCTCGGTGAGTGAGGTCAAGGCCAGGGTCTGCCATTATTAACGGCAACCCTGGAACAATTAGGGTTAAGTGCCTTTCTCAAGGGCATATCAATTAGGCCTGGCTCGCAGTCGGCGTTCCAATTCATCCCAAAGTTGTTCTATGGTCTTGAGGTCGGCTCTGTGCAGGCCATTCAAGTTCTTCCACACCAATCTCGACCAACCATTTCTCTATGGACCTCACTTTGTGCACGGGGGCATTGTCATGCTGAAACAGGAAAGCGTCTTCCCCAAACTGTTGCCACGAAGTTGGAGCACAGAATCGTCTAGAATGTCATTGTATGCTGTAGCGTATAATTTCCCCTCACTGGAACTAAGGAGCCCAGCACGAACCATGAAAAACAGCCCAAGACCATTATTCCTTCTCCACCCAACGTTAGTTGGACCTACGCATTGGGGTAGGTTGCATTCTCCTGGCATCCGCCAAACTCAGATTTGTCCATTGAACTGCCAGATGGTGAAGCGTGATTCATCACTCCAGAAAACACGTTTTAACTGCTCCAGAGTCCAATGGCAGTGAGCTTTAAACCACTCCAGCCGACGCTTGGCATTGCGCATGGTGATCAGCTTGTGTGTGGCTGTTCTGCCATGGAAACTGATATCATGAACAGTTCTTGTGTTGAAGTTGCCTCCAGAGGCAGTTTGGAACTCAGTAGTGAGTGTTGCAATCGAGGACAGATGTGCTACGCACTTCAGCACACTGCGGTACTGCTCTGTGAGCTTGTGAGGCCTACCACTTTGTGGCTGAGCCTCTGTTGCTCCTAGATGTTTCCACTTCACAATAAGAGCACTTAGAGTTGACCGGGGCCGCTTTAGCAGGGCAGACATTTGACGAACTGACTTGTTGGAAAGGTGGCATCCTATGACTGTGCCACGTTGAAAGTCACTGAGCTATTCAGGAAGGCCATTCTACTGCCAATGTTTGTGTATGGAGATTGCATGGCGGTGTGCTCGGTTTTATACACCTGTCAGCAACCGGTGTGGCTGAAATAGCTGAATCCACTAATTTGAAGGGGTGTCCACATACTTTTCTGTATATAGTGTATGACTTGTACACTGAGTATAGCAAACATTAGAAACGCCTTCCTAATATTGAGTTGTACACCCCTCTTTTGCCCTCGGAACAGCCTCAATTCGTCGCCGCATGGACTCTACAAGGTGTCGGAAGCGGTCCACAGGGATGCTGGCCCATGTTGACTGCAATGCTTCCCACAGTGGTCTGGATGTCCTTTGGGTGGTGGACCGTTCTTGATACACATGGGAAACTGTTTAGCGTGAAAAATCCAGCAGCATTGTAGTTCTTGACACACTCAAATTGGTGCGCCTGGCACCTACTTCCATACCCCGTTCAAAGGCACTTAAATATGTTGTCTTGCCCATTCACACTCTGAGTGGCATGCTTACACAATCTGTCTCAATTGTCTCCAGGCTTAAAAATCATTCTTTAACCTGCTTCCTCCCCATCTACACGGATTGAAGTGGATTTAACAAGTGACATCAATAAGGGAACATAGCTTTCACCAGGATTCACCTGGTCAGACTGTCATGGAAAGAGCACTGTGTACAGTGCATTCGGAAAGTATTCAAACCCCTTGGCTTTTTCCACATTTTGTTAGGTTATAGCTTTATAGTTTTTTTCCCTCAATCTACACACAATACCCCATAATGACAAGGAAAAAATAGTTTTTTAGAAATTTTGATAAATGTATTTAAGTGTTTAAACATACCTTATTTACGTAAGTATTCGAACCCTTTGCTATGACACTCCAAATTGAGCTCAGGTGCATCCTGTTTCCATTGATCAGCCTCAAGATGTTTCTCCAACTTGATTGGAGTCCACCTGTGGTAAATTCAATTGATTGGACATGATTTGGAAAGGCACACACCTGCCTATATAAGGTCCCACAGTTGACAGCGCATGTCAGAGCAAAAACCAAGCCATGAGGTGGAATGAATTGTCTGTAGAACTCCAAGACAGGATTTTGTCGATGCACATGTCTGGGGAAAGGTACCAAAACATTTCTGCAGCATTTCACTGTTCTTGTTCATGTGACATTTTAAAACATACCTAACTCAGTTGTCAGAGAGAAAGGAAACTGCACAGTGATTTCACAATGAGGCCAATGGTGACTTTTAAACAGTTACAAAGTTGAATGACTGAGGATGGATCAAGAATATTGTAGTTACTCCATAATAGTAACCTTATTGACAGTGAAAACAAGGAATCCTGTTGGCAAAATGGCACTAAAGTAACACTGCAAAAAATTATGGCAACGCAATTCACTTTTTGTCCAGAATACAAAGTGTTATGTTGAGGGCAAATCCAATACAACACATTACTGAGTATCACTCTCCATATTTTCAAGCATAGTGGTGGCTGTATCATGTTATGGGTATGCTTTTAATCGTTAAGGACTGGGGAGTTTTTCAGGATAAAAAAAAAGAAACGTATTGGAGCTAAGCACAGGCAAAATCCTAGAGGAAAACCTGGTTTAGTCTGCTTTCCACCAAACACTGGGAGTTAAATTCACCTTTCAGCAGGACCGTAACTAAAATACAAAGCCAAATCTACACTGGAGTTGCTTACCAAGAAGACTGAATGTTCCTGAGTGCTTGAGTTAGATTTAAGTCAAAACTATGGCAAGACTTGAAAATGGTTGTCTAGCAATGATCAACAACAAAATCGATAGAGCTTTAAGTATTTGGAAAATAATAATTTGTCAAATGTTGCACAATCCAGGTGTGGAAAGCTCTTAAAGACTTACAGCTGTCTAAGGTCCTCCTACAAAGTATTGACTCAGGGATGTGAATTCTTATGTAAATTCGATTTTTGTATTTCATTTTCAATAAATTAGCAAATGTTTCTAAAAACGTGTTTTCAATTTGTCATTATGGGCAGTGTGTAGTGGGGGAGAAATTCATTTAATACATTTTTTTATTCAGGCTGGAACAACATTTTTGAGGGAATAAGTCAAGAGGTGCGAATACTTTCACTGTCGATCACTTTATTTCCCGCTTCTGCTTCTGTTCCTCAAATGTTATTTTTTGTTTTTCGTTTCTGTTCCCTCAACCATGTCCAACCCATGCTTTGAGGTCCAGACTTGAATTTGATGGTGCCCATTTTCCATCCATAAGAAGACGGCCGATGTCAGAAGACGTCAGGCTTTCAGGGAAGCAAAGGGTCACATGCTTTTGTTATAGCCCAGCATTTAAACTCCTGATTCAACAAATATCAACGTCAATGTAGAATCTCTTCAGTTTTCAGGTATTATTTCAGTGTTTTTGGCAGTAGTCAGTAGTCTCACGGAAAATGTTGCACAACACAGAAAAATTACATTCATTTCTAATTTTCAATGGCACTTTTTATGACTGGAAATAAAAAAAATGTATGCCAATATTTCAATGTCATGACCTCGATAATCACATGTTTAGCTAAGCCTATATCTTGTGAAATATCATTGGGAAGACGTTAGAAATGTTAGTTGCAAAAGTTGTTCAAACTGTTCAGTCATCTGAGTCATGGGGCTGATTAGTTGGGTGTCAGTGAGGCCACTGCTGCTCTGGCCATTTTATAGCTTCTATTCACTTAGCCAGTCAAGGGCTGCATCCTAAATGGACCCCTATTCCCTATGTAGTGCACATTAGGGCGGCATGTAGTCTAGCAGTTAGTGTTGGGTATGTGACCATATTTATTCATTTTTTGCCCTTTTAAAAAAGTAGTGCACTTTAAGGAATACGGGGTCATTTGGAACACATCCAAACACTTCTGGATTCAGTAGGGACTAGGGAGCATGCGTTCTGCAATGCCATGCTGCTGGCCTGTGCGTGTCCGTGTGTGTGTGCGCGTGCGTGCGCACATGATTAATGCTGTCCATTGCAGAGACATGGTGCTGAATCCCATTATGTGGAGAGTGAGGCAGGGTTTTGTGTGTGCATTCTTGCGGTTGTCATTTTCTTTTTCTCATTTTATCCATTTGCATTTGTGGTCCAGCCAGCCAAATTCACCCTACCTCCACTGAAGGACATTCGAGGCATTTCTCTGTTGGTCTTGAGTGGGTCCACATTCGCTATAATTCACCAGCTATTTGGCTACCTGTAGTGCTCGCCTCAGCGGCTTGCTAGCCAGCATTGTGGAATAGCTTCAAGCTAGCTTAGCCAATGCTATAACATCTGTATAGAGTCTTTACCTTGTTAGTAGATTTGGCTTCTTATTAGAGGAAAGCATTGATGAAGAGATATGTAGGCAGTCTATATTTCTGTACACACCCATAATAATAAAACGGTTTCCCAGGTGCTGGATCTGAAAGGGTAACGTAGAACAAAACTATAAATCCTCACACTGGTATGATGTTCCCAAGGTCTTTAAGACAAGGACAATGTTTCGACTACAAACTAGGTCGTCATCATGATTGACCGATTTGGCCGTGCAGGGAACCTCTGTCTGCCAAATGGCAGAGAAGTGATTTTATTTTAAAAAGTAGGTCTACTTGAAACCCTGCAGTCATTTGGAAACATCGGCCTGTCATCTCCTCTCTTGGAACTTGAATTAGAGCAACACACAGTTGAGAAACTCCGAGAGAGATGAAGTCATCCCTCCTCCTTTTCCTTTCCTCCTTCAGAGTTCAGACCCAGTCGCTAATGTATTTCTTATATGGACAGCAGTTTATATTATTAATGATGAATAGATGTGTACTTTTAGCTATTAGATGGAAGTTCATCTGTATATCAGGGTCTTGTGAGGACTGTCGTGTGTGTGCTTTCCTGCCAGCAATGTGTGATCAAAGTGTGCAACACAGGTGTGTGCGTTTGTGACCTGAGGAGTGTATGTATGAAGTGAAACATGGGCTTAAACCACGAATGTCACATGCTGTTACAGATTGCTGTGTTGTCCATGCATGCAGATGATGTTCAGACCTTCAAATGTGTTCGCTATGCATCAGGTTGAAGACCGTTGACCATTTCTAATCACTCTCTCCCCCCTCTCCATCCCTTTCCATCTCCCCCTCTTGCTTTCTTGTCTCCTTCTCTGTCCCCTTTTCTCCTTCCCTGTCCCCTTTTCTCCTTCCCTGTCCCTCTTTTCTCCTTCCCTGTCCCCCTTTTCTCCTTCTCTGTCCCCCTTTTCTCTTTCCCTGTCCCCCTTTTCTCCTTTCCTGTCCCCCTTTTCTCCTTCCCTGTCCCCCTTTTCTCCTTCCCTGTCCCCCTTTTCTCCTTCCCTGTCCTTCTTTTCTCCTTCCCTGTCCCCCTTTTCTCCTTCCCTGTCCCCCTTTTCTCCTTCCCTGTCTCTCTCTCATTTTCTTTTCTCTACCTCGATCTGTCTGTAGGAGCAGCGTCTGCGATACCTGAAGCAGCAGGAGCGGCGGCAGCAGCAGTCGGTATCTGAAAGCGAGAAGCTGCAGAGGCTCAAGGAGCGCGTGGAGAGCCAGGAGGCCAAGCTTAAGAAGATCCGCGCCATGAGGGGCCAGGTGGACTACAGCAAAGTCATCAACGGCAACCTGTGTAAGTTTACACATGTATAAACGCACTCGCCCAACTCAGCCACATGTACGCTGTGACCATCCATCTCACCCCAACTCACCTCTACACTGTGTGTCCACGTGTGTGTATGTGCGTCCCATGTTATCCACAATGTGTGTATTATGGACCACAATGAAAATATGTCATTCAACTTTTTTTTGTCATCCTCAATTATTTTTTTAATAAACTGGGTGGTTCGAGCCCTGAATTGGCTGACAGACGTGGTATATCAGACCGTATACCACGGGTATGACAAAATATTACATTTTTACTACTCTAAATACATTGGTAACCAGTTTATAATAGCAATAAGGCACCTCAGAGATTTGTGATATATGGCTGATATACCACGGCTAAGGGCTGTATCCATGCGCTCCTTGTTGCGTTGTGCATAAGAACAGCCCTTAACCGTGGTATATTGGCCATATACCACACCTCCTCAGGCCTTGTTGCTTAAATATATCAGGTTGTCTTTTGATGGGGTGGTTCCCCGGACACAGTTTAAGTCTAGTCCTGGATTTGAAAGTACATTGAAAAACGCTTTTAAGTCAAGGATTAGACTTAAAATGTGTGGGAAACCGTCCCTATATGTGTGCTGAACTCTAAGGAACTCAACTAAATCCTAAATCCTCCTCCCTCCACCCCTAAAGCGGCAGAGATTGAGCAGGTGAGTGGGCTGTTCCAGGAAAAGCAGGTGGAGCTGCAGTCAGCTGTGTTGAGGGTGGAGCAGCTGAGTCTGCAGCTAGAGGACCTGCGGCGGGGAAAGCTCAACGGCCTGCAGTCCGCGCTGGGAGGACAGGTCACCAGCACTGCAGCCCTGGAGCTGCGCAAACTCTACCAGGAGCTGCAGGTAGAGTTTAGTGTTCTGAACTAAAGTGCCATCACAAACCCTCTGCTCCAGTGCTCAACGTTTGATCCCGATCAAAATTATCCTGTATTGTATCAGTTCTGTTCCCCCACTCAATGTTGTTCGCCTTCATTTTACCCAAATGTCAATGGTTCACTGTTCAGCCTTCAACACTATAGTGCCCTCAAAGCTCATCACTAAGCTCGGGACCCTGGGTCTGAACCCCGCCCTATGCAACTGGGTCCTGGACTTCCTGACGGGCTGACCCCAAGTGGTGAAGGGAGGCTGCAATACCACCACTACAATGATCCTCATCACGGGGGCCCTACAAGGTTGCGTGCTTGCGCCCATTCCTGTTCTCCCTGTTCACCCATGACTGCGTGGCCACGCGACACAAGTGGTAGGCCTGATTACCAACAACGACGAGACTGCCTACAAGGAGGAGTTGAGGGCCCAGGTGGAGTGGTGCCAGGAAAATAACCTCTCAAGTGGAGAGGGTGAAAAGCTTCAAATTCCTTGGCGTACACATCACTGACAACCTGAAATGGTCTATCCACACAGACAGTGTGGAGAAGGCACAACAGTGCCTCTTCAAGCTCAGGGGGCTAAAGAAATGTGGCTTGGCCACTAAAACCCTCACAAATTTCTACAGATGCACCATTGAGAGCATCCTGTCGGGCTGTGTCAACGCCTGGTACGGCAACTGCACCATCCGTAAGCGAGGGCTCTCCAAAGGTGGTGCCACGGCCAGTTCACCCTGCTACTATCTAGAATGCGGACTGTTAAATGGTCGCCACTCGCCGGCCTCTGCCCTATACACTGTCCTGAACTTCAGTCACTGTTACTAGCCAGCTACTTGCTCATTCTAATATTTTTTTTATTTCTTAATACCTTTCTTTAGATTTTTGGGATTTGCATGTATTGTTAGATATTACTGCACTGTTGGAGCTAGGAACATAAGCATTTTGTTACTTCCGCAATAACATCTGTAAAATATGTGCACGCGATTTGATTCGTTGTATTGTATGTGATATGTTAGAGATTTGGTCCAGTGTTATAATTGCATCCAAAAAAAGAGGGACCATATCTGAAGGGGAGCAGAATTTAACGCAACACAGAATCATTTTGATATGGATTAAATGCTTTGAAAAACTGGGCCCAGGGGCCTCAGTGGGGTGGTCCAGAAATCTAACCCGCTGCCTCTGGATCACATGTACTGTTTACTACCGCTGCGAGCATGGCTCTCTCCTATCTACTTCTCTCTCTCAATCCTGTCGAATGAACAAAACAATAGCGAAGGAGTAGGACTGCCCCAAAAATAAACCCCGCCTCAGACTCACTAAAACGCTACCCTTCGAATCTTTCCCTGTGTCCGAATAATCTCTGTTCTCCAAAAGTTTGCACTCCTTCCCGTGCGTTTAAAAAGCATTGGATTGGTAGGCAAAACAAATGCAAAGGACTATCCTTAGCGGTTTCTTCTGTGTGAACTGATGCGCTTTTCAGAAAAGTGCAACTTAAAAACTTCACAATGGGGAAAGAACTCTGCGGCCTGCTGCTTGCGGACAGCAAACTAGATGAAAATGGATGCTAAATATATTTTTGGATTATTAGGGTTATGTTTGGGCACACATGCGTGTGTGCCTATTTTTACTTCCCATATTCATACCTGTGTGCTAACTCTTTGTCTTCCTATTCTGTGTGTGTGTGTTTGTGTGAACCTGTGTGCGTTTGTTTGTGTGTGTGTGTGTGTTGGCGTGTCACCCTCAGATCCGGAACAAGCTGAACCAGGATCAGAACAGCAAGCTGCAGCAGCAAAAGGATCTGCTCAACAAACGCAACATGGAGGTGACCCTCATGGACAAGCGCATCGGCGAGCTGCGGGAGCGCCTCTATAAGAAAAAAGCTGAGGCACGTCAAAAAGAGAACTTACCTGTAAGGCTAGGAACGGACAATGCACAAACACACTGACACTAAGGAAAACACACACACACACGGCAAACGTATGCATTAATATAGCCTCTTACAATAAAAGCCTGGGTTAGGAGTGCACAACATGGACACAAACAATCTCCTACCCACCTGTCATATGTATGGGTAAGCTCACTTCTGTTGGCTCTTTTGGGACATTCAAAAGCTGGTGAAGTGCCACTCTGTTTGCTATCAGCATCATGCCAACTCCCTGTCTCTCATTGCCAATGCCTAAGCAGTTGGCAAGAGAGCAGAAACAGATTAGAACCCAAGATAGTGTATTCCCTTAAACAGGACCGAATACAAGAAAAGAATAACAAGACTCAATACACATCAATACACACACTTACGATGGGATCCATTACTTCATATTGATACTAACCCTAATCTCTCCTTCCATCTTCCCTTTCTCTGTGGTCCCCCCTCACTTTCCCCATCCCTTTTTATATGTGGTCCCCTCTCGCTCTCCTCCCTCCACAATGCTTTCTCTCTGTGGTCCCCTCTTTCTCCCTAAAGCTAAACAAGACCAACGGGCCTCCCTCTCCCCAGCCGGCCCCAGGGACTCTGGGCCGGGTGGCAGCCGTGGGCCCCTACATTCAGGTCCCTCTGCCGGGTAGACAAGAGGGAGGCTACACTGGACCCCCCGAACCTATGAAACCCCAGACGCTGGGTGTCAACGCCCCAGCCAATCATGCCCGCTCCAAATCAGGTTGGTCTACCTTGCCATCATGGACACTCTTCACCCGGTATGGTATAGGGTGTAGTTGCCCCTAGATGCTGATCTTGGGTCAGTTTTGCATTATTCCCACTAATGCTTAAGGTAAGGATTGGGGCACTGGAAGCTGATCCTAGATCTGTATTTAAATCAAACGTATCCTCGGAGCACACTGTGGTTGGTTTTCTAATAACCTGACATATTACTCACCTGTCTTTGTTGCTCTGTCATGCTTTCTCCTATGACTCAATCTCTTTTTCTCTTAGATAACTTTTATCTCTTTACGTTTGTACTCTTTCTGTCTTTGGCTCTACTTCAAGACAGCCATAATGACTTGACAATGGATGTATGGTAGTGGTTGGTGGTTGGGATGGACACATGAAGAGACTGAGCTTCCTAGCCACCCGTGAACAACTGTAGTCCTTATGTTTTCCCCCAGGAACACAATTGGTGAATTCACGTCACCAATTGTCCCAGGCATGCATGGTTTAGAACAGGTACTGATTTAAAATACCAAAAACCAGCAAACACAGAGTGCTGCATCCCTGGTCCAAGTCATTATCAGACAGTTAGGACTACACATTTGCGTGGTAATTTCCCCTGTAAATCTGATACAATATTTCTACCGAATGTCATGGATATAGCAGGATCTTTGTTTTAACTTATGTGATCTGTTAAATATTTTTATTTTGTTTTACCATTAAACTGCATCCAAAAATCTGATGGGGGAGCATAATTTAACACTACAAAGGATAATTTTTATCTGGATTAAATATTTAAACTGCCCAGAGCAGGCAGTATCCATCAGGAGGCTGAAGAGCAGCCTCCCAGTCTCAAATCCTCTGGTCCCCCATGATCACCATCGCCAGTGATCCTGAAGCCCATGTCTCTCTCCTTACAGGCTTTACAGTTGATACTCCTTCATTACTTTTTTCTTTCTATCTCTCTCCTCCTCTAACCTTCTTCTCTCCCCTTTTTTACTCTGTTGTGTATCCTGTGTTTCCCTCCCTCTGTTATTTCCTTCTTTCCCTCTCCCGTGCTGTGGTGTCCTGTGATTGTCTTTGTTCCACTGGGGGGGGGGTGACACCCCTACTCCTATCCCTATCTACCACGTTCGTCCAGGGGCGGACACAGTGCGAAAGCCCCTCGGCCCGTGGAAGGTGTCTGATTTAGACATCGTGGTGGACCCACTGCCCACTTCCCCTCCAGAGGCGCGCTCGGGTGGCTCGGACGGCATGTCCCGTGAGTGTGGCAGGTTGCGTAGGTGTAGTCCCTAGACACTGATCCTGGATAGGATGCTGGTCCTAGATCTGTACCAAGGGGAAACTTCACCCTGGAGCGGTTGCCTAGTGGGAGGGACGGACGGCCCTTTGAACCTTACCTCTGCAGTAGTGGGCAGGATCTTCAGCATGTGACTTAGACACTGGCCTTTACACATTCGGAAACTCTAGCTCATAATGTCAGTTTTTTTTTTTAAGGCTAATACAACAGATACAAAGTTGGATAATACGATAGGCTAATACAACAGAGTTGAAGTCCGAAGTTTACATACAGTTAGGTTGGAGTCATTAAAACTCGTGTTTCAACCACTCCACACATTTCTTGTTAACAAACTATAGTTTTGGCAAGTCTGTTAGGACATCTACTTTGTGCACGACACAAGTAATTTTTCCAACAATTGTTTACAGACAGATTATTTCACTTATAATTCACTGTATCACAATTCCAGTGGGTCAGAAGTTTACATACACTATGTTGACTGTGCCTTTAAACAGCTTGGAAAATTCCAGAAAATTATGTAATGGTTTTAGAAGCTTCTGATAGGCTAATTGACATAATTTGTGTCAATCGGAGGTGTACCTGTGGATGTATTTCAAGGCCTACCTTCAAACTCAGTGCCTCTTTGCTTGACATCATGGGGAAATCAGCCAAGACAGAAAAAAAGTGGTAGGCCTCCACAAGTCTGGTTCATCCTTGGGAACAATTTCCAAACACCTGAAGTTACCACATTCATCTGTACAAACAATAGTACGCAAGTATAAACACCATGGGACCACGCAGCCGTCATACCGCTCAGGAAGGAGACATGTTCTGTCTACTAGAGATGAACGTACTTTGGTGTGAAAAGTGCAAATCAATCCCAGAACAGCAAAGGACCTTGTGAAGATGCTGGAGGAAACCAGTACAAAAGTATCTATATCCACAGTAAAACTAGTCCTACATAACCTGAAAGGCCGCTCAGCAATGAAGAACCCACTGCTCCAAAACCGCAATTAAAAAGCCAGACCACGGTTTGCAACTGCACATGGGGACAAAGATTGTACTTTTTGGAGAAATGTCCTCTGGTCTGATGAAACATAAATAGAACAATTTAGCCATAATGACCATCGTTATGTTTGGAGGAGAAAGGGAGAGGCTTGCAAGCCGAAGAACACCATCCCAACCGTGAAGCACGGGGGTTGCAGCATCATGTTGTGGGGGTGCTTTGCTGCACGAGGGACTGGTGCACTTCACAAAATAGATGGCATCGTGAGGCAGGAGAATTGTAGATATATTGAAGCAACATCTCAAGACATCCGTCAGGAAGTTAAAGCTTGGTTGCAAATGGTTCTTCCAAATCGACAATGACCCCAAGCATACTTCCAAAGTTGTGGCAGAATGGCTTAAGGACATCAAAGTCAAGGTATTGGAGTGGTCATCACAAAGCCCTTACCTCAATCCCATAGAAAATGTGTGGGCAGAACTGAAAAGGTGTGTACAAGGAGGCCTACAAACCTGACACAGTTACACTAGCTCTGTCAGGAGGAATGGTCCAAAATTCACCCAACTTATTGTGGGAGGCTACCCAAAACGTTTGACCCAAGTTAAACAATTTTAAAGGCAATGGTACCAAATACTAATTGAGTGTATGTAGACTTCTGACCCACTGGGAATGTGATGAAAGTAATAAAAGCTGAAATATATATTTCTCTCTACTATTATTCTGACATTTCACATTCTTAAAATAAAGTGGTGATCCAAACTGACCTAAGACACGGATTCTTTACTATGATTAAATGTCAGGAATTGTGAAAAACTGAGTTTAAATGTACTTGGCTAAGGTGTATGTAAACTTCCGACTTCAACTGTAAAATAAACTAGTCAAAACTTAAACGGTGCAGCTCTCCATGGTGCTGGCTAGCAGGTGTATTTTATTTTTGATGAGGCGGCAAGTCGGATATATTGACACTACTTAGCAACAGTCTACTACTAAACATAATACTGTTTTTTATTTATTTGTTGTTAAGTGATCATATTACAGTCACAGCTCACAAACGTGGCGCACACTCAGACACACAGAACCATTCCAATTACAGCAATCAATATTACCCTGCAAGGGCTGTTGTCTGTGTAGGCTTTTATCCAACAGTAATACCTGACTCTACCTCATGCTCCTATTAAGTTAACAACAGAGATAAGATCATGTTTAATTAAGCAATTATGGAATCACTATTAAAATAACTAAAAAGTCATCCTATCACATTAGACAGGGGTGTGGATTGTTCAAGAACACCACTCTGACCATTTGGTGCTAATGCAAACAAAAAAATAACCTTGAAAAAGGTTTGGTGTGAGTGCTTTCGAGATGTTAGACAGCAAAGCACTGCTGATCCTGAGCGCGCGCGCAACTAGCTACTCTGAGGAAGTTCACTGCGCTCCTCCGCTCTTGATACCTGGATCAATGGCGTCAAATTTACCTCTAAAGCCAGCTCAGTAAAGTTGAGCTCGGATCTTTGACCTTTCCATAACCCACCTAACCATTCCCCTCACGAGTAGCAGTGATAGAGCATTCAAATAGTTATCCAACGAATTAAGCTTTAATCTGTCAATTTTGCACTGCGATAGACTAGTGTCCTTTCCAGGGGGTGTACTTGTACATCAAGCTGCCTCACATTACAGAAACAGGAGATATGAGCCATTCTGCCTAAGGCTTGTGCAAGGCTACTTACTTTACTTACTATCTGTTTAGAGAAATGTTAAACCAGAATAACAAATTTGCCATTTTTATTTTTGACTTCATGAACTAGACTTACTGAGTCTGACTAAGTCATGTATGTTTAAAATGGTCACAATTGGACTGGCCAATAAGGATGTGTATATTCAACTATCTTTAGCGCTTCCTAAAATGTATGGTTTAAGAATTTGGATAAATGAATACTGCTGTTCTCCAGCTTTTAGAATTACAAAATGTAATTTGATTACTTTTATAACAACAACAAAGTTTGTTGACTAAATTAGCATTTTCAGCTTCGAAGTTGAGCATATGAAGGACAAGTTCCTACTTATTTGAATGGCACCAGTTGTGTTGAAGGAGCCACATTTGAAAACTTGGTGGAAATTGGGGGATGACAGGAGAGACAAAACGGCTTAACATCATGGTCGTAATTATTAGTGCACACCAAAGCGAAATGTTTTGCGACGGAAAACCAAAACAGGCTTTTCTTATTGGACAAATTTGAATACGACCCAGGGACCTGGTGGGGGGGGGGGGCATTGAATCCCACTCTACAGGGGGATTTTCAAATCATGATATAGTGCATTCGGAAAGTATTCAGACCCCTTGACTTTTTCCACATTTTGTTATGCTACAGCCTTATTCTAAAATGGATTAAATAAATGTTTTCCCCTCATGAATCTACACACAATACCCCACAATGACAAACAAAAACAGGTTTTTAGATTTTTTTGCAGATGTATAAAAAATGTAAATAAGTTTTCAGACCATTGGCTAGGAGACTTGAAATTGAGCTCAGGTGCATCCTGTTACCATTGATCACCCTTGAGATGTTTCTACAACTTGATTGGATTCCATCGTGGTAAATTCAGTTGATTGGTCATGATTTGAAAAGGCACACACACCTGTCTATATATGGTCCCAGAGTTTTTAGAGCAAAAACCAAGCCATGAGTGCGAAGGAATTGTCTGTAGAGCTCCGAGACATGGTTGTGTCGAGGCACAGATCTGGGGAAGGGTACCACAAAAAGTCTGCAGCATTGACGGTCCGCAAGAATGCAGTGGCCTCCATTCTTAAATGAAAGAAGTTTGAAACCACCATGACTCTTCCTAGAGCTGGCCACCCAGCTAAACTGAGCAATCTGACAGAGTTCCAGAGTTCCTCTGTGGAGATGGGAGAACCTTCCAGAAGTACAGCCATCTCTGCAGCTCTCCACCAATCAGGCCTTTACGGTAGAGTGGCCAGACGGAAGACACTCCTCAGCAAAAGGCACGACATCCCGCTTGGAGTTTTCCAAAAGGCACCTAAAAGACTCAACAAGATTCTCTGGTCAGACAAAACCAAGATTGAACTCGTCCTGAATGCCAAGTCTAGAGGAAACCTGGCACCATCCCTACGGTGAAGCATGGTGGTGGCAGCATCATGCTGTGGGGATCCTTGATGAAAACCTGCTCAGGACTTCAGACTGGGGCAAAGGTTCACCTTCCAACAGGACAACGACCCTAAGCACGCAACCAAGACAACACAGTCTGAACAAGTCTCTGAATGTCCTTGAGTGGCCCAGGCAGAGCCCAGACTTGAACCCAATCAAACATATTTGTAGAGACCTTAAAATAGCCTTGCAGTGACTGCAGAGAAGAATGGGAAAAACTTGGCAGCTGTGCCAAGCTTGTAGCGTCATACCCAAGAAGACTCGAGGCAGTAATCACTGCCAAAGGTGCTTCAACAAAGTACTGAGTAAAGGGTCTGAATACTAATGTAAATTGGATATCACTTTTTTCCTCCCCTACAAACATGTTTTTGCTTTGTCATGGAGTATTGTGTGTCGATTGAGGGAAACTATTTAATCCATTTTGGATTAAGGCTATAATGTAACAAAATGTGAAGAAATCCAGGTCTGAATACATTCTGAATGCACTGTATTTCAGAAATTATTAATTGTTCTATATATTTTTTTACATTTATTTGTCTCTTTCCCCCTCTCCCTTTTCCCTTTCCTAATCTTTGCTGACAGAATGATAGAGCATACTTGTGGCAAAATTTTCATAGTGCAAAAATGACTAAACGTCATAATCTGGCAGCATGATTTAATTTTAAACTTTTTAATTTAACAATGTATAGGGAGGCAATTATTTGAATAAACTGCATAATACATTAATAGTCACCTCTTTATAACATTGTTGAAGAATTAAATTACGCTGCATCATAATGAGGTTTATGGTATGTTTTAAACTTTGCACAGTTATTTTGCACTATGAAATTGTCACCATTAGTAAGCACACTACATAACCAAAAGTATGTGGACACCTTCTCATCGAACTTCTCATTCCAAAATCATAGGCATTAATATGGAATTGGACCCCTTTGCTGTAATAACAGCCTCCACTCTTCTGGGAAGGCTTTCCACTAGATGTTGGAACATTGCTGCGGGGACTTGCTTCCATTCAACCACCAGCATTAGTGATGTTGGGTGCTGATGTTGGGTGATTAGGCCTGGCTCGCAGTCGGTATTCCAATTCATCCGGAAGGTGTTCAATGAGGTTGAGGTCAGGGCTCTGTGCAGGCCAGTCAAGTTCTTCCACACAGATCTCGACAAACCATTTCTGTATGGACCTCGCTTTGTGCACAGGGGCATTGTCATGTTGAAACAGGAAAGGGCCTGCCACAAACTGTTGCCACAAAGATGGAAGCACAGAATCGTCTATAATGTCATTGTATGCTGTAGCGCTAACATTTCCCTTCATTGGAACTAAGTGGCCTTGCCCGAAACATGGAAAATAGCCCCAGATCATTATTCCTCCTCCGCCACACTGTACAGTTGGAACTATGCATTGGGGCAGGTACTGTTCTGCTGGAATTCGCCAAACCTAAATTTGTCCGTAAGTCTGCCAGATGGTGAAGCGTGTTGCCACTGCTCCAGACAGAGAGCTTTAAACCACTTCAGCCAAAGCGTGGCATGGTGATCTTAGGCTTGTGTGCGGCTGTTCGGTCATGGAAACCCATTTCATGACGCTCCCGAGGAGCACTTATTGTTGCTTCCAGAGGCAGTTTGGAACTCGGTAGTGAGTGTTGCAACAAAGGACTTTTTTTATGCGCTTCAGCACTCTGCAGTGCTGTTCTGTGAGCTTGTGTGGCCTACCACTTCACGGCTGAGCCATTGTTGCTCCTAGACGTTTCCACTTCACAATAACAGCACTTACTGTTGATCGGGGCAGCTTTAGCAGAACAGAAATTTGACAAACTGACTTGTTGGAAAGGTGGCATCCTATGGCTGTGCCACATTGAAAGTCACTGAGCTCTTCAGTAAGGCCATTCTACTGCCAATGTTTGTGTATGGGGATTGTATGGCCGTGTGCTTGATTTTATACACGGATGTGGCTGAAATACACAAATCCACTCATTTGAAAGGTTGTCCACATACTTTTGTGTGTATGTGCATTTGAATCCATGTCAGCAGTGTCAAACCATGCTTACTGTGTGAAACGACAAGAAGTATTTTGTTCCTTGCCCCACCAACTAGTAACTGGTTTCCATTGAACAGGACCCTAAGTACATCTCCCTTTCACCCAGCAACAGTGTCTGTACTCTGTAGCGTACCAGCTAGCTCTTTTGTTAAACGAACACTCTCCACACTACTGCATTTGCCTGCCCAGTGTAGCAGTATCATCTTTTACACTCACCCCACCATGGCAAACATTCATACTGGTATACTCCTTCCCAATCCTGGTCCGGGCAAAATTTGCATTTGGCTTCTCGGGACCAGGATTGGGAAACACTGGTCTATACAGATGTGCTGTATCCCTATCTAGAGAGTTCTACAGCAGTCTCTGCTTTTAACAAAATTCTCACAGGTAACTCTCTTAGACCACACTCAGTGTGCCCCATTCTCCCCTCTCCACCCTTAGCTAATGATGCTGGCTGGCCCACCCTTGGCAAGGGCAATGCCTCTCTCAAGCCCCCCGACTGGCCAGAGTCTGGGCCGGACACACAGGGAAAGATTCCCCCTCAGGGCTCCCCTGCTGCTACCACAGCAGACAAGGTCAGTCATTACTTTGACATTGTTTGTTGTTCGTAAAGCTTTAATAAAAATCATTATTTGACGCACACCCAAAAATATTGGAGGGGTGCTGACTAACAGAATAGTAAGTATCTTAACTTTTTTAGTTTTCTCCTCAAAACAACCCCTCGCAGCATGCAACATTTCCCCAAATAACTATAACAGTTGAAATAGTTGGGACAGCGCTTCATCCAAAATTAGTTTGGAGATGTATTTGATGATATTGAATAATTGTTTGCCTCGACCAAGGTGCTGGACTCCAACAAGATGACTATCTCCTCCCCGGTGGCCCCTTCCAAGCCTCAGCCCCCTCCCTACGGCTCCCATCTAATTTCTGCCGGCTCCACCAGTTCTCTGGACCGCCGGCCAGGCCAGCTCCCCAACCCCCCCGGCCCTGTCTGGCCCCGTGTTCCCCCCTCCACCGGCTCCTCCTCCCAGCAGATCCAGCAGCGCATATCGGTGCCCCCCAGCCCGACCTTCCAGCCCAACTCACCTCTCTTCCCACCGGGTCTTCCCGGGGATCGGCCTGACCCTGTCCTGGCTGTTGCGGTGCGCCCCTTCGTCCCAGACAGAGGCTCCCGGCCCCAGTCGCCACGCAAGGGCCCGGCCACCATGAACTCCAGCTCCATCTACCACATGTACCTCCAGCAGGCGGCGCCCAAGAGCTACCCGCTCAAGCCTGCGCTCAAAGCAGGTACGAGCAGGGGCCGTGTGGGAGTGAATGAGTATGTTCCAAATCCAATTATCTATCTTTCACTGATTTGGTATACAAATGATGGCGGAAACTCACTAGCCTATGCCTCCACCAATCCAATGCTATTAGATTTGTGGGAAATATGGAACAAGTGCACACTTCAGGAGAAACAAGGTATTATTGGGACGCACCCTTTGATGTTGTACCTGTACTATGCATTTTTTCTTCCTAGAGGAACTGATTTCTTTAAGGTTGGTTAAGTGAAAGCAATATGGTGAACACCATCCTTTAACTTACCCAATCACTTGCAGATCATTGACAGGAAAGAAAGGTGTGTTTTGGAATTATTGGATCAGGTTGGTGTCTGGGTAAAATGAAGGAGGGACAGGGAATGGGTGCAGGGGCTTAACTCAAAATCAAAGGAGACTGAAGTCTGTTTAAATATTTTGCTATTGATTGAGACTTGCATGATAAAGAGCAGTGCTGTGAATATTCTTGCTTTTGATTATTAATGCATTAACTGTTGAGGTTTGAGTATCCAGTAATTCCTTATCGTTAATTTATGAAAGCGAGTCGGCGAGCAAGTACGTTATTTGTATTTTCCAGGGAAGTACATCATTGTTTGTTTTTTTCCCTTGTGTGTGTGTGTGTGTGTGTGTCCAGTGTACGGGAAGCCCGTTCTCCCCTCCGGCTCCACGCCGCCCTCCCCCCTGCCCTTTATGCTGACAGGGGGGCCCTTCCCCGGGCTCCAGGGGCCGGCCGGTGAGGACACTGGGGACAGAGAGGGCCCTGACATAGACGGGGCCCCGGATAACCCCCCGCCCAATGTGGAGAATATCCCTCGGCCCCTCAGCCCCACCAAGCTCACCCCTATGGCTCACTCACCCCTTCGCTACCAAAGCGACGCCGACCTGGAAATGCTTCGCAAGAAGCTGGCGAACGCCCCGCGGCCCCTCAAGAAGCGAAGCTCCATCACTGAGCCAGAGGGCCCAGCCGGGCCCAACATCCAGAAGCTGCTCTACCAGCGCTTCAATACCCTGGCTGGCGGCATGGAGGGTGGTGGCGCTGGAGCAGGGGGAGTCAGGGCGGGCAGCACGCCATTTTACCAGCCCGCCAACACACCCGACTACCCCGGTGACTTGTTGGCAGACGCCGACAACGGGAACCCGCCATGTGAGGACTCACTCCCTCCCCCACCACCAGCCGTGGCAGAGGGGTCGTCCTCAGAGCCCCTGCCGCCGCCTGACGCCAATGACAACAAGCTGCTGCCCCCACCACCGGCCCCCGAGGTGATCAGCCCCCCTGCCCCGGAGGCCTCGGAGGATACCAACAACAATAACCTAGGGGGAGTCTCGGTGGCCACCCTGCCTAGCCCTGTGCCTGAGGTCAGCTCTCCAGAGGAGGTTGCCACCACCCCCTCACAGCAAGTGGTGAGGCTTTCACAAAACACACACACAGCGACAGTATGCATGTTCATGTAGCAGCGGTGAGTTGGACTCTTGGTTAAGATGCTGGTTTCCGGAGCATGGGGTTCAGACCCACCTGTGACATACATACGCATGTCTGTCTGTGTTTGCACATACTCTTTACTAACGGTCTCTTCCCATCCTTCCCCTACAGGAGAAGCGAACTAACCTGAAGAAGCCCAACTCGGAGCGGACGGGTCACGGCCTGAGGGTGAAGTTCAACCCCCTGGCGCTGCTGCTGGATGCCTCACTGGAGGGCGAGTTTGACCTGGTGCAGAGGATTATCTACGAGGTCTGACTCTGTCGTTCGCATACACAATTTGTTTATTTGAGTAATTTAGCAGACGCTCTTATCCAGAGCAACTTACAGTAGTGAGTGTATACATTTTCATACTGTGTGTGTGTGTGTGTGTGGGCTAGTAAACCTGTCATAATTTAATTGCGGTGTGTTTGTGGTTGATCTTGGCGTGTCACTCGACTTCTGAACTCTTAGAAATTATCTTAGAAAAGTAATGGAACTCAGTCCACTTCTGTGTGGGGATCAAATTGGGACCAGCTGACCCCTGTGTTCTTCCCCAGGTGAAGAACCCCAGCACGGCCAACGACGAGGGCATAACCCCGCTACACAACGCAGTGTGCGCCGGACACCACCACATTGTCAAGTTCCTGCTCGACTTCGGAGTAAACGTCAACGCTGCCGACAGCGACGGCTGGTGAGCAGCCACACACCACCTGCACACAAGGGACCTTAAAGAGGTCGCTCATGCGTCACCGTTTTTCTTCTATACTGAAAGTGCAGTACTTGAAAAACTTGACTGCTGACATGGACACTTTTTGAGGATTGTATTAACACAGTGAACAAATTTACATAATACTACAATAGAGTTTGAGTGAACTATCCCTTTAACATCTCTAGGTTAGGGGGCAGCATTTGGAATTTTGGATGAAAAGCATGCCCAAATTAAACTGCCTTCTACTCAGGCCCAGAAGATAGGATTTGGATAAAATAAAGTTTCCAAAACTGTTAAAATAATGTCTGTGAGTATAACAGAACTGATTTTGCAGGCGAAAACCCGAGAAAAATCCATTCAGGAAGTAGGATATATATTTTCTTTCTATTCAATGCCATTACAGTATCCATTGACTTTGGACTCAAATTGCAGTTCCTATGCCTTCCACTAGATGTCAACAGTCTTTAGAAATTGTATCAGGTTTGTATTCTGAAAAATGAGAGAGTAAGAGCTGTCTGAATGAGTGGACACTACCGTGTCACAGAGCTTTTTCATGCACGCGACAGAGTGCCTTTCTTGTTTACCTTTTATATTGATGACGTTATTGTCCGGTTGAAATATTATCAATTATTTAGGCTAAAAACAACCTGAGGATTGAATATAAACATCGTTTGACATGTTTCTATGAACTTTACGGATACAATTTGTATTTTCTGTCTGCCTGTTGTGACTGCGTTTGAGCCTGTGGATTACTGAAGAAAACGCGCAAACAAAACGGAGGTTTTCAGATATAAAGAGAGACTTTATCGAACAAAAGGAACATTTATTGAATAAATGAATGTCTTCTGAGTGCAAACATATGAAGATCATCAAAGGTAAGGTCTTTCTGACTTGTGTAACTCTTCTACTTGGCTGGTTACTGTTTGTAATGATTTGTCTGCTGGGCTATGTTCTCAAATAATTGTAAGGTATGCTTTCGCCGTAAAGCATTTTAAAAATCTGACACCGTGCTTGGATTGAAAAGAAGTTCATCTTTAAACCTATGTAAAATAGTTGTATCTTTTCTGAATTTTTATAGAGTATTTCTGTATTTGAATTTGGCGCTCTGCAATCTCAGGTTAAGACAGAATTCCCTTATTTGCATCTGTTTAGCTTCAGTCACGCCACTTTATTCATGACTCAAAAAACAAGGCTTCAGTTATGTCGAGATTTTGCTTTTTGTGACATACTTGCTTTCATAGTGTTGTATTTACATAAACAATTCATCCACTCACCTGCACCAAGGAACCCCCTATTTATTACCAGAGTACAGCTTTTTTCATACATTGTCACTGCAGAATAGATAAACGCATGAATGTCCTCAATGAGACAGCATACAATGTCCTTCATTTTGTAGCATACACAATATACATACAGACAAAAGCTCAAATTCTGAAGAAGCCTTAGTCACGGTTGTGTTTTTTATTGCCTATGATTAACTTCCCTAGAGGTGATTGGTCTCCATGGAACTATTGTAACCCCTCCATTTTGTGTATGTCTCTCTCTACAGGACACCCCTGCACTGTGCAGCCTCCTGTAACAGCGTTCACCTGTGCAAGTTGCTGGTGGAGTCAGGGGCGGCTATCTTCGCCAGCACCATCAGCGACGTGGAGACGGCGGCAGACAAGTGTGAAGAGATGGAGGAGGGCTACATCCAGTGCTCTCAGTTTCTGTACGGTGAGAATACTGGAGGTTCATTGTTGCAGGGAATTACATTGACCGGGTCTCCCACTGCATCCAAAATGGTACCCTATTCCCTATCTAGTGCACTACTTTTGAGCAGGGCCCATAGGGCGACTAGACAACTAGAATATATTTGTTGTGTGTATATATATATATTCTTAAAGGTAGACTCAGCAATATGATGTAGATGCAGAAAGTAAACAGCATAGTGGGGCAATTTCCACAACTAAGAGTGTTGAAGAGGAGGTTCAACTTCTCTTCTGTTTTGGTGCCCTGGCTACCATGCTCTCCAACAGCGTGAAACAAATTAGAATGTCGCTGGATTGGATAGCTTCATGACCAATTCTGCTATTTTGGGGGTTTTCGCGCTGATCGTAACTTTTTTTTGTAGCTGTTTCTGCCCTCGTTTCCTAAGACCGAAAAGAGCATTTAAACATCAGAATAGCCATCACTAACCTCGATTTGGATGAAGAGTTCTACTTCAATGAGTCGGTGGCGCAGGACATAATGCTTACCCCAAACTAGGCTCTAATTACCGAGACCCTGAGAAGAAAGAGACAGCGTAAGTGAGGCGGAAATGCGGGCACCCTGACAAAACTACACTGAACAAAAATATAAACGCAGTATGTAAAGTGTTGGTCCCATGTTTCTTGAGCTGAAATAAAAGATCCCAGAAATTTTCCATACACACAAAGCGCATTTCTCTCAAATTTTGGGCGCAAATTTGTTTACAGCTCTGTTAGTGAGCTTTTCTCCTTTGCAAAGATTATCCATGGCATATAAAGAAGCTGATTAAAGAGCATGATCATTACACAGGTGCATCTTGTGCTGGGGACAATAAAAGGCCACTCTAAAATGTGCAATTTTGTTACACAACACAATGCCACAGATGTCTCAAGTTGAGGGAGTGTGCAATTGCATGCGCACATGTATGGTGTCTTGTGGGCTAGTAGATTGCAGATGTCAGTGTTGTGAACAGAGTGCCCCGTGGTGGCAGTGGGGCTATGGTATGGGCAGGCATAAGTTACGGACAATGTACAAAATTGCATTTTATCGATGGCAATTTGAATGCACAGAGATGTCATGACGAGATCCTGAGGCCCATTTTCGTGGCATTCATCTGCCGCCATCCCCTCATGTTTCACCATAATATTGCACTGCCCCATGTCGCAAGGATCTGTACACATTTCCTGGAAGCTGAAGATGTCCCAGTTCTTCCATATCTTGCATGTTCACCAGAGATGTCACGCATTGAGCATGTTTGGGATGCTCTCGTTCGACATGTACGACAGCGTGTTCCAGTTCCCGCCAATATCCAGCAACTTCGCACAGTCATAGAAAAGGTGTGGGACAACATTCCACAGGCCACAATCAACAGCCTGATCACCTCTATGCTGTAGATGCCCCTCCCTTTTTTAAATACAGTGGGGGGGGGGGGAGTATTTAGTCAGCCACCAATTGTGCAAGTTCTCCCCCCCCTTAAAAAGATGAGGCCTGTAATTTTCATCATAGGTACACTTCAACTATGACAGACAAAATGAGGGGAAAAAATCTAGAATATCACATTGAAGGATTTTTAATGAATTTATTTGCAAATTATGGTGGAAAATAAGTATTTGGTCAATAACAAAAGTTTATCTCAATACTTTGTTATATACCCTTTGTTGGCAATGACAGAGGTCAAACGTTTTCTGTAAGTCTTCACAAGGTTTTCACACACTGTTGCTGGTATTTTGGCCCATTCCTCCATGCAGATCTCATCTAGAGCAGTGATGTTTTGGGGCTGTTGCTGGGCAACACGTACTTTCAACTCCCTCCAAAGATTTTCTATGGGGTTGAGATCTGGAGACTGGCTAGGCCACTCCAAGACCTTGAAATGCTTCTTACGAAGCCACTCCTTCGTTGCCCGGGCGGTGTGTTTGGGATCATTGTCATGCTGAAAGACCCAGCCACGTTTCATCTTCAATGCCCTTGCTGATGGAAGGAAGTTTTTCACTCAAAATCTCACGATACATGGCCCCATTCATTCTTTCCTTTACACGGATCAGTCGTCCTGGTCCCTTTGCAGAAAAACAGCCCCAAACATGATGTTTCCACCCCCATGCTTCACAGTAGGTATGGTGGTGTTTGGATGCAACTCAGCATTCTTTGTCCTCCAACCACGACGAGTTGAGTTTTTACCAAAAAGTTATATTTTGGTTTCATCTGACCATATGACATTCTCCCAATCTTCTTCTGGATCATCCAAATGCTCTCTAGCAAACTTCAGACAGGCCTGGACATGTACTGGCTTAAGCAGGGGGACACGTCTGGCACTGCAGGATTTGAGTCCCTGGCAGCGTAGTGTGTTACTGATGGTAGGCTTTGTTACTTTGGTCCCAGCTCTCTGCAGTCATTCACTAGGTCCCCCCGTGTGGTTCTGGGATTTTTGCTTGTGATCATTTTGACCCCACGGGGTGAGATATTGCATGGAGCCCCAGATCAAGGGAGATTATCAGTGTTCTTGTATGTCTTCCATTTCCTAATAATTGCTCCCACAGTTGATTTCTTCAAACCAAGCTGCTTACCTATTGCAGATTCAGTCTTCCCAGCCTGGTGCATGTCTACAATTTTGTTTCTGGTGTCCTTTGACAGCTCTTTGGTCTTGGCCATAGTAGAGTTTGGAGTGTGACTATTTGAGGTTGTGGACAGGTATCTTTTATACTGATAACAAGTTCAAACAGGTGCCATTAATACAGGTAACGAGTGGAGGACAGAGGAGCCCCTTAAAGAAGTTGTTACAGGTCTGTGAGAGCCAGAAATCTTGCTTGTTTGTAGGTGACCAAATACTTATTTCCCACCATAATTTGCAAATAAATTCATAAAAAATCCTACAATGTGATTTTCTGGAGAAAAAAAATTCTCATTTTGTCTGTCATAGTTGAAGTGTACCTATGATAAATTACAGGCCTCATCTTTTTAAGTGGGAGAACTTGCACAATTGGTGGCTGACTAAATACTTTTTTGCCTCACTGTATATATATTTTTTTATCTGTGACCAACAGATGTGTATCTGTATTCCCAGTAATGCGAAATCAATACATTAGAGCCTAATTAATTTATTTCAATTGACTGATTTCCTTATATGAACTTTAACTCAGTAAAATATTTGAAATGGTTGCATATTGTCTTTTTTTGTTCAGTATACGTCGGCGAGTGAATAAACCACCTCTACCCTCCATTCTATTAGCGAACGTATAATCACATGAACAAACTGGACAAGATCCTTTCGAGACTATCCAATCAATAGGACCTGAAGAGCTGTAATATCCTACGTTTCTTGGAGCCCCCAGGTGGTGAAGGTAGGAAACATCTCGACTTCGTTGACCCACTACACTGGGACC
This sequence comes from Oncorhynchus clarkii lewisi, assembly GCF_045791955.1. Lineage (NCBI taxonomy): Eukaryota > Metazoa > Chordata > Actinopteri > Salmoniformes > Salmonidae > Oncorhynchus > Oncorhynchus clarkii. Next base: position 28,072,154 of record NC_092154.1, read on the forward strand.
CCACAAGGGTGCGTGCTTAGCCCCCTCCTGTACTCCATGTTCACCCACGACTGCGTGGCCATGCACGCCTCCAACTCAATCATCAAGTTTGCAGACGACACAACAGTAGTGGGCTTGATTACCAACAACAATGAGACAGCCTACAGGAAGGAGGTGAGGGCACTTGAGTGTGGTGCCAGGAAAACAACTGCTCACTCAACATCAGCAAAACAAAGGAGATGATCGTAGACTTCAGGATACAGCAGAGGGAGCACCCCCCTATCCACATCGGAGGGACAGCAGTGGAGAACGTACACATCGCAGACAAACTGAAATGGTCCACCCACACAGACAGTGTGGTGAAGAAGGCACAACAGCGCCTCTTCAACCTCAGGAGGCTGAAGAAATTTGGCTTGTCACCCAAAACACTGTATGACAGCCTGGTACGGCAACTGCACCGTCCTCAACCGCAAGGCTCTCCAGAGGGTGGTGCGGTCTGCACAACACATCACCAGGGGCAAACTACCTGCCCTCCATGACACTTATAGCACCCGATGTCACAGGAAGGCCAAAAAGATCATTAAGGACATTAACCACCCGAGCCCCTGCCTGTTCACAACGCAACCATCCAGAAGGCAAAGTCAGTACAGGTGCATTAAAGCTGGGACTTAGAGACTGAAAAACAGCTTCTATATCAAGGCCATCAGACTGCTAAACAGCAATCACCAACTCCGAGAGGCTGCTGCCTAAATTGAGACCAAATCACTGGCCACTTTAATAAATGGATCACTAGTGACTTTATACAATTCCACTCTAATGTTTACATATCTTACGTTACTCATATCACATGTATATTCTGTATTTTATACCATCTATTGCACCTTGCCTATGCCACTTGGCTCATCCATATACTTATATGTACATATTCTCATTCACCCCTTTAGATTTGTGTGTATTAGGTAGTTGGGGAATTGTTAGATTACTTGTTAGATATTACTGCGCTGTCGGAACTAGAAGCACAAGCATTTCTCTACACTTGCATTAACATCTGCTAACCCTGTGTATGTGACAAATAAAATTTGATTTGATAATATACATTTTGCTTGTTTTTCTATGTATCGGCAGGACAGAACAGCAGCTTTGGGTAAACTCGAGGGGGGGAGGTGTGTGTCTTTGTTAACAGTTGGTGCGTTATCTCTAATATAATGAAAGTCTCAAGGTTCTGCTCACCTGAGTTAGAATACTTCATCATTAACTATAGACGGTACTATTTACCACGAGTTTTCATCCACGTTTTCCATAGCGGTCTATGTACCACCACAAATCAATGCTGACACGAAAACGACACTCAGCGAGCTGTATAGGGACATAAGCAAACAAGAAAATGCTCATTCAGAGGCGCTGCTCCTAATGGCCGGTGATTTTAACTGAAATTCATCTCACCTCATTTCTACCAGCATGTCACCTGTGCAACTATAGGCTAAAACACTCTTGATCACCTTTACTCCACACACATAAATGCATACAAAGCTCTCTCTCGCCCACCATTTGGCAAATCTGACTATAACGCTATTCTCTTGATTTCCTGCTTACAAGCAAAGACCAGGGAGGTTTTTCAATGCCTCGCAAAGAATGGCACCTGTTGGTGCCATTTTTTTTTTTTTAAAGCAGACATTGAATATCCCTTTGAGCATGGTGAAGTTATTAATGGCACTTTGGATGGTGTATCAATACACCAAGTCACTGGCTGGTTATAATAAACCATGTTTCTGGTTTATTCATCAAACTAGCTTACAGAGCAGTTATAGCTAAGTAGCCAGCTAACTTTGTAGCCATGGATTGTGCAACTTCTGTTGTTTAGCTAAGTAGCTAGCTGGTTGATGTTTTCTTTTTGTAACCAGAGCAGATGAAAGCAACATTCACCTCCACAAATGTTGTTTACAGGGGATAAAGAATATGTACATAAAGATATATGAATGAGTGATGGTACAGAGCGGCATAGGCAAGATACAGTAGATGGTATTGAGTACAGTATATACATATGAGATGAGTATGTAAACAAAGTGGCATAGTTAAAGTGGCTAGTGATACATGTATTACATAAAGATGCAGTAGATGATATAGAGTACAGTGTATACATATGAGATGAATAATGTAGGGTATGTAAACATTATATTAGGTAGCATTGTTTAAAGTGGCTAGTGATATATTTTACATTTCCCATCAATTCCCATTATTAAAGTGGCTGGAGTTGAGTCAGTGTCAGTGTGTTGGCAGCAGCCACTCAATGTTAGTGGTGGCTATTTAACAGTCTGATGGCCTTGAGATAGAAGCTGTTTTGCTGTCTCTCGGTCCCAGCTTTGATGCACCTGTACTGACCTCGCCTTCTGGATGATAGTGGGGTGAACAGGCAGTGGCTCGGGTGGTTGTTGTCCTTGATTATCTTCATGGCCTTCCTGTGACATCGGGTGGTGTAGGTGTCCTGGAGGGCAGGTAGTTTGCACCCGGTGATGCGTTGTGCAGACCTCTCTACCCTCTGGAGAGCCTTACGGTTGTGGGCGGAGCAGTTGCCGTACCAGGCGGTGATACAGCCCGACAGGATGCTCTCGACTGCTAAATAGTTAGTCCGGCAGCTATTTGGTTAACTATTTAACGATCTGTATTACCCCTTTTCGTACTTTTTTTTTACTCATCACATATGCTGCTGCTACTGGCCTCACAACCGCAGACCACGTGTCACCACACCAGCCCAAGTCCCCCACATCCGACTTCTTCACCTGCGGGATCGTCTGAGGGGGGCTGCTGAGGAGTATTTCTGGCTGTAATAAAGCCCCTTTATGTGGAAAAACTCATTCTGATTGGCTGGGCCTGGATCCCCAGTAGGTGGGCCTGGCTCCCAAGTGGGTGGGCCTCAGTGGCGGTCAGTGCCGTTTCAGATGAGGAAGGACAATTTTGAGCATGGCCTTATGTCTATTACATCATATTGTATGACTGTCATTCATATTCCATTCACCCAGTTAAATGTAACAGCGATAGGTTTAGGCTACTACATGATACTCCATTTTTTTCCAAACCCATCATGAGGTTGCTACAACCTAGCCTATGAATGAAAGTTTACAACGTAGTTGCAGAGGTCGAGAGACAAATTTGATGTGACAGACTGTGCCACATGGAGGGACAGTGACATTCAATACTGTCTTGCACACTCTTGCCTACATCTAGCTGATATTGGGTGTATTCATTAGTCTAACAGTTGCAAACGAGAGTTTCTATTGGACAAATTCAGGTATGTTTATCCCCGTTTTGTTCCGTTTGCTTCTGTATCAGAAACGTTTTAATAGAATCGCCAGAATGAATACACCCCTGATCACGCATAAACACAGTTCAGTTTCCTAGCAGCCACATTGTATTCCTTCTCGCATCTATCTACGTTATGCGCTCTCTTCCTTTCACCTCTTCCCTTCACTAGTAGATTTCAAAGCACAAAACATCAGCTGTATGTGGGGGGAAAAAAACTTTCCAAGAGAACCGCTATACACAGCCTACATCGTTGTCACCATATTAGCTAAAGTAACGTCAGTCAGCATAGCTAATAGAACTAATGCCTTAGGAAACCCGCTAAGTTATGCAATAACGTTAGTATACAGTCAGTAAGCAGTTACACCGGCGGGCAACGTGGCAATAAATTAGTAAAACCAAAAGCTTACCTTAACTTGGAAGAGTTCCAGTGTTGGATAGTCATAGCCAGCTAGCTAACATTGCTCAAACAGAGGGATGCTGTGTGTTTCAGTAGGCTAAACTAGCAGGCCGTATTTGCTAGCTAACTGAAAGTGAGAAAATATCATCTTTCTCTCTTGCTTCTCCTTTTACGAAGAAATTAAATTGTTCAAAACTGTTCAACTATTGTCTTTCTCTGAGTAAACTACTCACCACATTTTATGCACTACAGTGCTAGCTAGCGGTAGCTTATGCTTTCAGTACTAGATTAATTTTCTGATCCTTTGATTGGGTGGACTACATGTCAGTTCATGCTGCAAGAGCTCTGATAGGTTGGAGGATGTCCTCTGCAAGTTGTCATAATTGCTGTGCAAGACTATGGAAGTGGGTGAGAACAATGAGCCTCCTACGTTTTGTATTGAAGTCAATGTACTCGGAGGAGGATGGAATGTAGCTGTCCTCCAGAGTGCTGTTAAGTCTACTGTAGACCTTTTGCAAAATAGTGTGTTATAATGAATTATTTGGCGATGTGATTATATTTTGTATAGTGTTATCTAAACATTTTTTTAATGAAATTCACTGAAGATGGTCCTCCCCTATGCTAAAATGAAGGCAGTTAAACAATTTTAAAAACATTACAATACATTCAATACATTTTTTCCTGCACTGTGTTATTTACACACTTGTCACATTTATTGTCTTAGTATGCCTCCATTTTTTTGTTTCCTTGACAGAAAAATGTATCTCGACTCTGCATTTTCAGCAGTTCTTACTATTGCCACTAGAGGGCGATCAGCAGATTAAGAGTTTTTACTCCCGAAGTTGACTTTTTGTGTTTGCCACTTCGCTAACCGTTCTCAGCTGTTAGCCACCAATGTGTCTATTAAAAAATGTAAATAAAAGTTTCCTTGACAGACTATTTTTTTCTCCTCTTTGACTGTTAATTTTTGGCAGATTTTTTGGTGTCTTCTCCCAAAGCTAATAGCTGAGGTCTAGCAGTTTCTTTCTGCCAATAAAAACAGATTGCAGTTTTTTCAAGTCATTACAGAGTTATTTAATGTAACAAATCAAACATTAAACCTTGTAACATTACCAATTCAGGGTAATTCATGTTAACCTCGTGAACAATTAATTTAGACCTGCCGTTTATTTGAAGCAGTTATTTAGATGACCGTTGCCTGGTTATTAAGAGACAGGCAGTGTTTAACTGAAGTTTTACGGTAAGGATAACTATAGTACCTGTGTGTGTTCTACCAGGTGTCCAGGAAAAGCTGGGCGTGATGAACAAAGGGGCGGTGTATGCGCTGTGGGAGTACGAGGCCCAGAGCCCAGATGAGCTTTCTTTCGGCGAGGGCGACGCCATTACCATCCTGCGGCGGCAAGACGACAGTGAGACCGAGTGGTGGTGGGGCCGTCTGGACCACAGGGAGGGTTATGTACCCCGCAACCTGCTGGGGGTGAGGCCTGTCAAACGCACACATTCTCACACACACCTGTTGGGATGATGCCTGCTCACTGCTTACCCCTGGGCCCATGCATTGTTCCCAGTTTTCAACTCCATTGTGACTGTTTGGCAGTACTGGCCCTCTCTGATGTATAACCAATCTGTCTCTCTACCGCTCTCTCTCTACCTTTTCTCTTCCTTGCAGCTCTACCCCAGGATAAAACCTCGTCAGCGCTCCCTGGCTTAGCCCCTCTGCCTCTTCCTTGGGTGAAAAACTGGACTACAGGCAGGCGTGGCCGAAGACTGGCGGAGTGGGGAGGCCTGGTGCTCCCCTACTGCCACAGTTTCCCCCTCCTCCCTGTAACCCTGGCTATGGGACACCGGACAGTGTTCAACACTGACACACACACACACACAGACCCCAGAAAAGACAGGATCCCTCTGCTACCCCTTTTCGGTTGACCAAACCCCACTCTGCTCTCTCACTATCTCCTTTCAGCTTTATTTAAATCCGTGTGTGTGTGGGAGAGAAAAGCTGGAGCACAAGGCTCAGTGGAGAATCAAGTGCTTACCTCTGACGGTTGATGTGTGTGTGTTTGGAGAGGGTAATGTGTGCGTGTGTTTTGTGGTTTCTGTGTGTGTGTGAATAGTTTAGAGGGCCTTGTGTGTTTGGAAAGTGTGTGGGTTTAAGGACTAGAGAGAGGGTGCTTGTATGTGTACAATAGGTATGTGTGACATGTGGATGGTGTATGTGTACCAGTGTTAATTTAGTCAATAACTATGACAAAATAATAGTCAAGCTATTTTTCCTGACAAAAACTAATGATGATAGTGAGATGCCATGAAAAAAAACAATAACTAACCATTTTGTTTTCTTTTTAGTTGATGAAAACGTGACTAATGAACGTGTGACTAATGAACATTCAATTTGACATGAAGCTCCCTTTAGTCTGTTTTGTCCAATCATAAGCATGCATGCCTTTGCAGAATATTGAATGCAATCCTCTCATTGGCTAAATTAACGTCTTTCAGTTGCAGGGTCTGATTGAGCTGATCTGCCCGGCTCTCCCTCACAGCTCCCGGCGGTCACTTCAGTCACTTGTGTATCTTTTGAACTGATGCTCAGGACACTTCAATTGTAACTAACCTAAACTAGAAACAATGTAGGCTATTTTTGCTTTGATCAGATCAGAAACGATTTTCCCATGTGTGCTACTATTCATCTGTGTTGCTGCTCTCACGGCCCACTAATACGAGTGCAGTTTTTTAAATGGAAAATATGAATGCCATTTGCTTAATATTAGGAGTACAGTAATATTTCTGGCATTGTTGGAAATCTCAGATTCTCCCCCTTCAAGGGAGTCACTGTTATTTATCCCCATCCCAAGTTTATGATGGGAGAAAGAGCTGAATGCCTAAATTGTTTCATCTGTAGCCAAGGCTTTGTAGCCTGTATGGTAAATCATGGCTGGATTTGGTTACAATCTGCCTTGTCCAACTAGGCCTACTATCTGAATGTGCACATGACTGAAAGGTTATGTATGATGAGGAGTTTAACAGGTCAAGAATTTGTGTTTGCTGTGAAGAGGGGTGACAGTTTGAGGTCTGTACAATGGTGTGCCAGATTCTGAATGTTATGTACAATCATAACAGGGATTTTACATTTCCCTCTATCGATATGAACAAAGAGTACCTATATCAATTCTGTAGGTCGCTTGCTAAGTAGCTTCCAAATAAGCCAGAATTTTAACTGTCCTAACTTACTTTTCCATCATAGCTTCTTTCCCTTCTCAAATGATAGGGATTATTTAGGGATTTGACACTGCCCTTCCGCATGACAAAACAAAAAGGCCTTTTTTTTTTTTTACTTATGGAAAATAACCTATTTCTCAACATATGTTCCTGGATTTTAGTCCCAGGTAAAGTACTCTTCGTTAGTAAAGTGTATTGGATTATTGAAATTTCCCAAACAAGATAAAACTTTTTTTTTTTATCTTCTCACGGAATAAAGTACTCATCCCCTAATTTTCTTGCGCCGTCAGGGCCATGCTATCATAACATACCCTTTTTAACTATTTAAAATTTGTCACGTTAAGTGCCCTGCTTTAGTCATAGAAGTTATCAGCAAAAACACACTTTATTTTACAAAAACTTTTAAAGCTTCACTCAACTTGTCAGCTCCTCCAAAGAGATGTGTCCAACCGTTGCCAATATAGATTGAGATTTGAGATAGAAAGTGGCGTATGTGATGAACAGGGATGCAGTGTCCTATGCGTTTGCTTTCGTGCAGTGAAGGAGCTCTCCTTCGGGCAAACGTGTGTGTGTGTGTGTGTGTGTGAGATACGTCAGGCCTCACTCACCATAGAGCCATGATCAGGGGGGGTCCTCACCACTTCACTTCAGGCGCGTGTGAAAGTGTTATAATTGAGCACTTGATCAAACCCACGCTCTTACAAATCCGATGGGTGTGGCCATTCAAGCAGAATGACATTTACATAACACTAAGGTATTATTTTGTTGTATTACCCCTACTTTCCCTGCCTGACCTTGTTTCCAGTTCTGTGAGATGAGATTTGTACCTTGCCCGGCAAGGCCGGAAAAGAGCTTTACCCTAATAATCTCTGTAAATACTGAGATGAGTATGTTTGACTGTCTGCTGTATGAAGACTCATTGACTCGTGGGGGTTCTGTAAGCGTTAAGGATGCAGTACTTACACATCCTGTCCTGTAAATGTGCACAATAAAAACAATTCCCCGCATGACAAATGGTGTAGTCAGTTTCCTTTTTTTGTGGTCCCATGGTTTGCTTGCAATAGCACTTTTGCAAGGGCTGAACTCAATCCACTGCATCCGCCTATGTCGCCCTTCCCATCTGCGGTGGAAAGTGGCAGAGTTACAGCACTGCTTTCCAGAAAATATGAAAACGTAAAGTATTAGTCCCATGTGCTGAAATAAAATATCCCATACATTTTCCATATGCACAAAAAGCTTATTTCCCTCAAATTGTGCACAGATTTGTTTACATCCCTGTTGAACATTTCTCCTTCGCCAAGATAATCCATCCACCTGACAGGTGTGGCATATCAAGAATCTGATTAAACAGCACGCTCATTACACAGGTGCACCTTGTGCTGGGGACAATAAAAGGTCACTCTACAATGTGAAGTTTTGTCACACAACAAAATATCAGATGTCTCAAGTTGAGGGAGCGTGCAATTGACATGCTGAATGCAGGAATGTCCACCAGAGCTGTTGCCAGAGAATTTAATGATCATTTCTCCACCATAAGCTGCCTCCTATGTCATTTTAGAGAATTTGACAATCCGTCTGAACGGCCTCACAACCGCAGACCACGTGCATGGCGTTGTGTGGGTTAGCGGTTTGCTTATGTCAACATTGTGAACAGAGTGCCCCGTGGTGGTGGTAGGGTTATGGTATGGGCAGGCATACAACGAACACAATAGCAATTTATCGATGGCAATTTGAATGCACAGAGAGACCGTGACGAGATCCTGAGGCCCATTGTCATGCCATTCATCTGCTTCCATCACCCCATGTTTCAGCATACTAATGCACTGCCCCATGTTGCAAGGATCTGTACACAATTTCTGGGAGCTAAAGATGTCAGTTCTTCCATAGCTGGCATAGTCACTAGACATGTCACCCATTGAGCACGGCTGGAGAGGTTCACAAAAAACAAGTTTAATGAAAACTCTGACAAGGGCGTTCCCTTTCAGTCCTTATATACTGCTACACAAACAAGTCATAAAAGCATGATTTACATTATTTGTTATTAATGTTGGTTCATGCATGTGACTGAATTGATACCTTACGATGTTTCTTCTCTCAAAGCTGGGACCTTGAAACTGAGATACTCCTTTTGGTTCACAGAGCAATGTTCTGGGCGTACTGCCAATTTGTCTGAGGAGGGGGTCACAGTCACCTGCACGAACCAAGATCGAGAGGAGATGCTGTGTACAATTCAAGGTTCTCTCTTCAGACAATGAAATGTTCCCTCAAACTCTCAAGGCTTTCTGTGCTTGCGAGGAGTGTTTGGCTGTGCCAATAACTTACCTTTTTAGAACCCATTCCCTTATCACTTCGCAAAGATTTTCCAAACCCATAATCGGTTCTACCCCAGCTACCATAAAGAATAACTGGACCTATTGTAAACAGCATTGGTAGTAATTACATCGCTTTAGAATATGTCCCTGTTACTCTACTGAACATCATTTTTCGTTGTAAATTTAGCCCATTTGATGACCGCACAGAGGCCAAATTATCCCTGTGCATTCTCCCAACTGTCCACTTTCAGAAGTGTTTTGATGTTGCTCACTAGTCGGTAAAGAAAATGTCTGCACAGCCACGCTTACCCCGGAATGAGCGGGAACAGAGGGCTCAGGCAACACTGAACAGTCCCTCACCCAATGGCCAAAAGCGCCACATTGACGACAATGTTCGGTATCTTTTTGCTGGTGCAAGTTTTTGCTGTTAGATTTACCTCTCTGCTTGCTTTTATTTTCCTTACTTCTGAAACTATTACCGGTGCTTGAGGTATGGATAACCGCGACTACACGCACCGCATGGTTAGTGGAATTAGATTCCACTCTCAATGCGACTTGAACTACCTCTGTGTCACACCCTGATCAGTTTCACCTGTCCTCGTTATTGTCTCGACCCCCTCCAGGTGTCGCTTGTTATCCCTGGTGTATAGATCCCTGTATTTCCTGTCTCTCTCTGCCAGTTCGTCTTGTATGTTCCAAGTCAACCAGTGTGTTTTTCCTGTGCGCCTGCCTTTTCTATTCTCTTTTACTAGTCCTCCTGGTTTTGACCCTTGCCTGTTTTCTGGACTCTGTACCCGCCTGCCTGACCATTCTGCCTGCCCTGACCTCGAGCCTGCCTGCCACACTGTACCGCCTGGACTCTGAACTGGTTTGGACCTTTTGCCTGTCCACGACCATTCTCTTGTCTACCCCTTTTGCATGTAATAAATATCAAAGACTCAAACCATCTGCCTGCATCTGGGTCTCGCCTTGTGCCCTTATACTCTTTCCCTGTTGGTTCTATAGGTTTTGTTTTTCTGTTGATAGAAGGCTGACATCAAAATGCTGGTGTATTGAGCTTTTGAGTCAACTCACACTAGCATCTGTGGTGGAATTATTGTAATCAAAAGTAGAGACTTTTACATTTCTTCAAAAACAATCAAACTTTATTATTTAATAACTGCAGTAATGGAGCTGGTCGGTAATCACCCCTGGAGGTGATTACCAATGAGCAGATTTGAGCCACAGCATTTTATAGCATCCATCCTCCTGGATGTATATGACAAACGTTAAGGTTAAGATTTGTATGAAAGATTCTTATAATTCACAGCAGACAGTATCTCATTGCGTAGAGACCAGGGTCTGGCCCTGGAGTCCTCTCTCCCTCGTACCATATAAAACAAACATTAACTCATGCTCTGGAATGCGGTATCCCCAAAGACATCGTAAATCTCCTGCCAGTGTTATCTCCCAGAGGAACACTTTCAGTTCATACAAACACAATAGAGTTATAAGAACCCTCTAATCTAAAACAACCATTTGATGCAATAAAAGTATAACAATCTTGCAATTTTGCTCTCACACATCTCTGAATTATTTTCCATCAGCAAGGAAGTGCTGACCAGTCTTATCCAATTTGCAAATGTTTTCCTATATTCGAGCCAAATTGGTGTAACGCTCATGCGCCTCTTTCAGCTCCTCTATTGCTTTGTTAAACTTTTCTTCCTCTAGCCCTCCTTTACAGGGTGGATCAGGGCCGCCAGTCGCCATTTCAATAGTTATTATTCCGACGCTGTCCATGGTCTTTAGATTTCCTCACCTATGGTTCTAATACATGCCAATTTTAACTTTTTTTTAGGTAGTGATACCCACTTCCCGGAGAAAGGTTACTTAATAATTTGGTCACGGGACCTGACACCTTGTATTAGAAACAATACTGAAGCATCTGCCAATTTACTACTGGGGAATATTGGTGACCTAATGTCTTATACCAGTGTTATGCCTCAAATTCCACTGTTGTTGACAACGCATGTTACCAAAATTATTCAGTTGTCTTCCTATTTCCACATAATCTGTCACGGTTCCCCGCCCCAATAGGAAATAAACCAACGTCTCTCCTTATTGCTACTGCTAATACACACATCACTTCCAAACAATGTTCTTGTAAGAACCAACGCTGGAGATGAGATGCAGGTATGGGGAGTCAACATTTAATATAGCACAGACATTAAACAGGACAGGAACAGCGTCAGCACCCGGTAACATAACGACATACGAACATTAATCCTGAAGCAGGGAACAAAGTTTGGGAACAGACAGATATAGGGGAGGTAATGACACAGGTGATTGAGTCCAGGTGAGTCCCAATAATTGCTGATGAGCATGACAGGGGAAGGCAGATGTGCGTAATGCTGGGAAGCATGGCGCCTTCAAGCGCCAGGGAGGGCGAGCAGGAGCAGGCTTGACAGTTCTAATATCCTTTCGCTTTTCCAACCATGGATGAGGCTCTACTCCAGAACTTCTATCGCCATCCATTTTCCCCACTCACTGACAAGGTTTAATCTGAAAGCACAGATATTCTTGGATATCTCCTATTCTCCACCGTATGCATTTCATTCCTTTGTCCTTCTACATGGACTACTTCTCTACAACCTACCCTACTAGAACACAAGCATTACAATGTATCCATTAACACACACACTCTATGACCTCATGGCCACCACAGTGGGATTTCACCCCCCCCCCCCCCCCCCCCTTTACAGGTCTAGCAGGGAACCAACCCATTCGGGTTGTGCCCCCTAGGACTTAACCTCCACAGGGACCAGTCTGCTCAGGCTTACTTTCCAGGACTCACCATAAATCTACAACTGGTCATAATACAATGGGAGTACTGAATAAGCTCAGGCTAGGTCCGTATCCTACAAATTGTATTCAGTCTACGACTCTCTATCTTGTTTTTGGTGCCAGCTTCTGTTTCACTGATTCAGACTCTCCAGTTCGACTGTAAATGGTGGTGAATCCTGCCAACAATGCAACTGTTAGGTTCTGGACACACAGAGTAAAAACTCATCTCGCTTCATCTGTTGACCTCAGGCTGAATTCCTCGCTCCTCCCTAAATCCACGGCTGTCCAAGCGTATCAGTGACTGAAACCAGATTGGTTTCCAATGCCTCTCTCCTTAGAAGGCTTGATATCCAACAATAACATGTTTGACAGAATGTAAACTTTCTGCATTTCCATGAGCCACATTCCCTACCCACCCTTCATTGAAGTAATCAATAAGACATGGTAACATGAATAAGTATATTTTCAGCTAGAATCCAACAGGGGAAAGCCCCTAGGAATAGAACCTGCAGTGTTGAATGTGCAAGACCAGTAAGCACCAAAGCTGTTTTTTGAGATTCACAGTCACTTCCTCCAAGAAGTCCTTGCCCAGACTTGGTATATTCTCAGTTATCAATTACGCAGTTCTACAAAACTTAAAATACATTTCTCTACATTATGTTCCAGGTTGCAAAGTCTACCTGACACAATGTCTGTTTAAGTCATGGGTTCAAGTCCCATCCCTGTCAAGACTTTTCAATGTGTCTTCATGGAGGAGATCCATCCTACCTTAACTTTTTTTAGGCTCCAATCGAAATAACTACCTTGCAATTTAGACCAAGACACAGCAAACTTTCAAGGACATTGGTTCTACTTTAATCCATTTTATTGCAGTGTCAATCCAAAAGTATTTGGATATCTAATCAACATGGTGAAACTTTGTCGGGCACGGTGGCACGTGTCTGTAAGCGTCTGGGAGATGTAGGCTGAAGGGCTGCTTGAGCTCGGGGCTTCGGTGCTGCAGTGCGCTATGTTGAATAGGGGTCCTTCACACTGCCAACATGATGAGTTCCAGGGAGCAGGAGGTCACCAGGTTGTCGGATGGGTGAACCAACCCAGGCTGGTAAAAGAGCAGGTTAAACACTCTGTGTTGGAAGGTGTGGGGACAGCCCCTGTGAATAGAACCTGCAGTGTTCCCTGTGCAAAGACAGCTGAATGCAGCCTTTAACAGGCCAGTGAGCACCAAAGCATTTATTACCGTTGCAGTTTTTCGAGATTCACCGTCACTGTGGGTGTTGTGTCCTCCTCCTCTGCCTTGGAGGAGGCGGGTGTCAAGATTCACAGCATCGTTAGAGATTGTAACCTGTCCAACCAAAAGTTCCTGAGGGAAGAGATGCCTGACATTCTATACTTCACAAAAATATAAACGCGACATACAACAATTTCAAAGTTTTTGATTGACCCAGCAAAACATTTTTATTTTTTATTTAACCTTTATTTAACTAGGCAAGTCAGTTAAGACAATTCTTATTTACAATGATAGCCTACCCTGGCCAAACCCGGACGACGCCCAGCCAATTGTGCAAGATTTTGTTTAAATGGGATTTTCTCCACAAAAGGGCTTTATTACAGACAGAAATACTCCTCAGCAACCCCCCCACCCCAAAAAAATATAAATGCAACATTCACCAATTTCAAAGATTTTATTGAGTTACAGTTCATAAGGAAATCAGTCAATTGAAAGAAATGATTTAAATCATCTGTCGAACATGAACATTTGCCCAGTGAACTGCAGATGAAGACCCTGTTGAGGACGACGAGCACGCAGATGAGACGGTTTCTGACAGTTTGTGCAGAAATTATTCCGTTGTGCAAACCCACAGTTCCAGCACAAGGCTGGGTGGCGGGTCTCAGATGATCCCGCAGGTGAAGAAACTGGATGTGTAGGGCCTGGGCTGGCGTGGATACACGTGGTCTGCGGTTGTGAGGCCGGTTGGACATACTGCAAAATTCTCTAAAAAGAAGTTGGAGGTGGCTTATGGTAGAGAAATGAACATTAAATTCTCTGGCAACAGTAGACATTCCTGCAGTCAGCTTGCGAATGTCACGCTCCCTCAAAACTTGAGACATCTGTGGCATTGTGTTGTGTGACAAAACCTAACATTTTAGAGTGGCCTTTATTTTCCCCAGGACAAGATGCACCTGTGTAATGATCATGCTCTTTAATCAGCTTCTTTATATGCCATGGATTATCTTTGCAAAGGAGAAAAGCTCACTAACAGAGATGTAAACAAATATGCACCCAAAATTGGAGAGAAATAAGCTTTTGTGTTTATGGAAAATTTGGAGGAAGAGTATAGTGAACCACTTGTACTGGGTAGCCTCAATCCCAACCTGCCAGTTGGTCAGCACATGCCCGGAGCACACGTCCTGGTAATCCGTCTGGCCCCACAGCCTTGTGTATGTTGACCTGTTTAAAGGTCTTACTCACGTCGGCTATGGAGAGCGTGATCACACAGTCGTCCTGAACAGTTGATGCTCTCATACATGCCTCAATGTTGCTTGCTTCGAAGCGAGCATAGAAGTGATTTAGCTTGTCTGGTAGGCTCGTGTCACTGGGCAGTTTGCAGCTGTGCTTCCCTTTGTAGTCTGTAATAGTTTGCAAGCCCTGCCACATAAGACGAGCGTCGAAGCCAGTGTCGTATGATTGTCTTAGCCCTGTATTGACGCTTTGCCTGTTTGATGGTTCGTCGTAGGGCATAGCAGGATTTCTTGTAAGCTTCCGGGTTAGAGTCCTTGAAGATGACAACACCACCCCAACGGGTGTTGCTGTGCTGCTTCACTGTGGCGTCAGCTTATTCTTCTCACTTTGCTTGGTTAGGTAGATTGCTGCTATAACTTGATGACCCTTCACATACCTAACCATTTCCTTGGCTCTCTTGTAGAGTGTATCCATTATTTTCAGTGCCATGGTGTCCTTGAGAAGCGGACTCAATGCATGAGCAGCACAGCCAATGGGTGTGATGTGAGGGTAGGACCCCTCCACTTTAGACCAAGCAGCCTTAATGTTCGCAGCATTGCCTGTCACCAGTGCTGTCACGTGTGCTACCTCTTCGGCCTCTAGGTCACCAGGCTGCTCGTTATGGTGCACACCTGTCACCATCGTTACGCGCATCAGCAAATTATGACAATCACCTGGACTCCATCACCTCCTTGATTACCTGCCCTATATATGTCACTGCCTTTGGTTCCTTCCCCAGGCGTCATTGTTTCTGTTTCAGTTTCCTGTCTGTGCGTTGTTCGTGTTTCTTGTTTGTTCATTTGTGAATGATGCATTGAACTTGCTTCCCGACTCCCAGCGCAAACGTTGCAAGTGCAAATACCTTCTGTGGTCCAACATATGATTTGGCACAATATTTGCAAATGTACACAGCTTTTCCTTCTACATTAGCTGCAGTGAAATGTCTCCACACATCAGATCGTGCCCGTGGCATTTTCCTGTGAAGATTAGAAAGAAATCTGTAAAAATACAATTCCATGTACAGATAAATAGTTATCAGTTAGATTAAACAACTCCTTTGTAAGATAAATGTTTTAAAATGAAACATGTATGGAAACAGGTGAATTAACACTCCGTTAGCAGGCTCAAGCAAGCTAAAACCCACATGGTAGCAAAAACTAACTAGCAGAAATTGTTAACAAGTTAGAAACTATGTAAACACACTTTGCTGTAGGCTACTATTTACTAGTTAACAAAAAATCATGCATGTCGTAAAAAATATATTCACCACACCCAGTATTGTAATCAAAACTTACCAGAAAGCATGTACAGTGCCTTGCGAAAGTATTCGGCCCCCTTGAACTTTGCGACCTTTTGCCACATTTCAGGCTTCAAACATAAAGATATAAAACTGTATTTTTTTGTGAAGAATCAACAACAAGTGGGACACAATCATGAAGTGGAACGACATTTATTGGATATTTCAAACTTTTTTAACAAATCAAAAACTGAAAAATTGGGCGTGCAAAATTATTCAGCCCCTTTACTTTCAGTGCAGCAAACTCTCTCCAGAAGTTCAGTGAGGATCTCTGAATGATCCAATGTTGACCTAAATGACTAATGATGATAAATACAATCCACCTGTGTGTAATCAAGTCTCCGTATAATAATGCTTCACAGTTGGGATGGTGTTCTTTAGCTTGCAAGCCTCCCCCTTTTTCCTCCAAACATAACGACGATCATTATGGCCAAAAAATTGGTTTTATTTATCAGACCAGAGGACATTTCTCCAAAATATGTACAATCTTTGTCCCCATGTGCAGTTGCAAACCGTGGTCTGGCTTTTTATGGCGGTTTTGGATCAGTGGCTTCTTCATTGCTGAGCGGCCTTTCAGGTTATGTCGATATAGGACTCGTTTTACTGTGGATATAGATACTTTTGTACCTGTTTCCTCCAGCATCTTCACAGGGTCCTTTGCTGTTCTGTAATTGATTTGCACTTTTCGCACCAAATTACCTTCATCTCTAGGAGACAGAATGCGTCTCCTTCATGAGCTCTATGACAGCTGTGTGGTCCCATGGTGTTTATGCTTACGTGCTATTTTTTGTACAGATGAACGTGGTACATTCAAGTGTTTGCAAATTGCTCCCAAGAATGAACCAGACTTGTGGAGGTCTACAATTTGTTTTCTGAGGTACACCACAGGTACACCTCCAATTGACTCAAATTATGTCAATTAGCCTTTCAGAAGCTTCTAAAGCCATGACATTAAACAACTTGGAAAATTCCAGAAAATAAAGGCACAGTCAACTTAGTGTATGTACACTTCTCACCCACTGGAATTGTGATACAGTGAATTATAAGTGAAACAATCTGTCTGTAAGCAATTGTTGGAAAAATACTTACGTCATACACAAAGTAGATGTCCTATCCGACTTGCCAAAACTATAGTTTGTTAACAAGAAATTTGTGGAGTGGTTGAAAAACGAGTTTTAATGACTCCAACCTAAGTGTATGTAAGCTTCCGACTTCAACTGTATGCCACAAGACCTAGAATTGCCTTATGTGTATCCCACAAAAAAGGTTCACTGTTATAAGCTAACTTTTTCCTTTCTATCCAAATCTATGAATAATATGCATATCTTATATTCTTGGCATGAGTAGCAGGAAGTTGAAATTGGGCACGCTATTTATCCAAAAGTGAAAATTCTGCCCCCTAGCCCCAAGAGGTTATAAGCTAACTTTTTTGCTTAATTTAAGCAAAATTCCCAAACCTCCCGGGCTTAACTTCCCATGGAAGATACCTGGAAAAATTCTGGAAATTTACCAAAAAGTTTCCATCCCTTTGCAACCCTACTACTGACCGATTCAAAGCTTCCTCCAACATCTCACCATACATCTAGTACAGTAGTTATTGAACTCACCTGCAGGAGGTTTGTTTGTTGTGATTGAGTGGGGAGGAACAGCTGCGGGCAAGGTTCTGACAGATGGGTGTGTCTTGGTGGTGACACATCCAAGAAACACCCAGATCAAACCACACCACCATGACAATTCAAGTTTGGCTTCAGTCATGGCCACTAGAACTTCTAAATAAGCATCCCAAAAAGCCTGGCAAAATCAGTGAGTTCAGCCCCCCCTTTGAGGACACTAGTATTAGTGGATTGAATACATCTCTTTGTTTAGCTTAACTTTTTAAAACGTTTCCGTTCCCCTTTAAAATGTATTTCTCACCTTTAAAGGTCTATATCCCAGTTTGGATTTTGAATAATAATCACAATTCATCACAATTTGACACATTTTTTACAAAGAACTATGCTTTTTTTAAACGTTACCTTTATTTAACTAGGCAAGTCTTATTCTTATTTTCAATGACGGCTTAGGAACAGTGGGTTAACTGCCTGTTCAGGGGCAGAACGACAGATTTGTACCTTGTCAGCTCGGGATTTGAACTTGCAACCTTCCGGTTACGAGTCCAACGCTCTAACCACTAGGCTACCCTGCCGCCCCAAATCTTTACTACAAGGTTTTCTTTCAAGAAAATAAAGGCAAAGAAATTGAGGATAGCAGTACAAATAAATTATTAAGATGGACAGGTCATCAGGATTTTCATGCATCTTTCAGATAAAGTTAGCAGCTAACACATTGTTGGTGCACTTGTCATCCTGTACGCACTACTGCGGAATCACATTGGTACATGGTCATTTTTATGCAATTGTCGCAATCCATGCACCGCATTACCGCAATCAGAATCACGAAACATGGAGGAGAGCTTTATTTTGGCTGTTTCTGTGCACCTCGCTATTTTTGCCACAAGTTATGATGTATACCGTGATCTGAATGCAAAAAAAATGCCACTGAAAGGTGTTGCAGCATAAGTTATGATGAAGTCTGGCAAGCCAGGTTGTATTCATTATTTGCTAGCCACTTGTGCTGCCTTAATTAATAATGATAATCAATTGTAAAAAAAATCTATTTTTTTAAAGCAGTGCCACCTCTAGCCAAGATGTTGTATTTTATTGCTTCCTCCTCTTGGCAGCATTTTCTTTGCAGTGTTAATGAACATGTGCAGTTTCAAAGGTGAATTCTACACATTTTGCCATGAGGTGGAGGAACACTTTTGCAGATTAAAGCTAACTTCCTGCAATTGTACACATTTTGCCATGTTCATATGATATCTGAGTTCGAGTGACTAAAAAAATGTATGGGTGCACCCTGAATGTCAGGGCCTCTGGGCACATGCTTTACATGCCCGCGTGGTAATTTGATGATTACTACAAGGTTTAGATAGCTGGCTAGACTACCTTCATCAACAATTTTTGGAGTGACTGTCATTGGAAACTGCTGATGCCCGACCAATTTTCAAAAGTGCACCTTGTGTATTCTACTTTTTTTTAACTGTAAGTTGAGACCCTGGCAGCGGAGGCTGTAGTCTCCATATAGGCAGAGGCACCACTGGTAAAAAGTATAATATACATACTAATAATAACAGGCCCACAACTGTATTATGAATAAAATGAGTAATAGCAATGACATACAATACATCAAAAACTTAATTGCACAGCATTATAAACTCCATCAACTTTGATCTTGTGCTTTTCAAGTAAATGTATTGAGCTGTCAAAAGTGTGTTGCTGTCCCATAAACACATAGTGCAAATGTGTAGCTTTCAACTATCTTCCGTGTTATACACTGACTATAACAAACATTAAGAACACCTACTATTTTCATGTCATGGGGGAGGGTGGACGACGACGAGAACGCAATATTAGGAAGGTGTTCCTAATGTTTGTATACTCAGTGTACATCCGTTTCTGAGACCGCATGGCAAAGCAAGGCACAAATTGGAAAAATCCTAAACATGCGGTACACTGCACGCATCGCAGCCTCGTCTGGCAGATGAGTCGCAGCGGTGCGGATTGCCTCCCACTGAAATAAATTAACTTCCTCCAGACCGCATACAAAGAAACCACAGTTGGTTTGCAGTCGGCCTGCCCTGTTCTGGTAATGACAGCAGAGCACTGCTCAACGTTCAATCTGTCTTCCAGCCCACTTTCTATATCGTGTATTATTTTCTTCTGACCTTCAAGAGACTACAGAAGTGCTTTCTTCGATCTTTTGTAAGTAATGGAACTTTTTTTTAAATTTTATTGGCCACATGGCAAATTGGGAAAAGTTGTACAACTTTTAGTAATGCTTTGAATACGTGTGTATAATCGGGGATGTCTGAAATACAGGTGATATTTATATGTAGGCCTCGCCATCACTTCTAATTACAGCATTAGGTCATCTAGCTTCTGTAAAATATGCTGCATGTTTTTAGAAATGTTTCCATTTTCTTTGCTGTATTTAAATCGGAAGTCAGCAGTTGAAACAATAACAAAGCGTCATCCATACCCCAATTTCTGGTTTTAAAAAAAATCTGAGGATAGGGCTGGAGAAATGTAACCACTCTCAAATTCATAGACAGAGCTATGGATATATAAGGACTGACCATTCATGAAATCAACATTATAGTTTTAACCATGTTTTGAGGCTATATAGTGTTTGTTTACAAACGTTGGAATGAAATAAGTTTATATTTTGGGTTCTGATCGGGTATGACAGTTAAACTAAGCTCATGAGGCATTTATAAATTATAGACTTGAAGGATCAATGGGTACATTTGATTTATTCGGAAGTCCAAACTTGGATGAAGCAACCGCAATTTGCCCTTTTTTAATTGAATGTACTATTTAGGCTACTGTGATAAACAAATTATGCACTGCAAACACAAAGTCTGCAAACGGGGATTATGTTCAAGGTGAGATGGGGTAGCATGTGTGTGCTGGGGAGTATTTTGAGTCGTGGCAGGCGTACTACATCAGTCCCTCGTGTCATCCAGCATGGAGTTCCGAGTGTCAGTCGGAATGGAATTTATTAGACTGTCAGTGTCTGTGTGTGACTTCGAGCTGCACGTGGAAACTATTTAGGCTTTTCCAAATTGTCATTGGAAGTCCTTGCTGCTCTGGACACATGCTTTACTGGGTCGTTCGACCAATGAAGTGCCTTTTGAGTAGTGTAACATAGTGCCCTAATTTTAACATTCTGTCATAAAGAGAACATGTGCAATTTAATAAATAAATAAAAATTTCCCATCTCATTAAATAAATAAAAATATTATAGTAAGTGCCTATTAGGCAAGGGATAAACACCGAGGTTCTGTACTTGGAAATAATGGATGACGCAGTGGGACAAGCGAGTCCCTTTGTGTTGTTCATTTTGAAAGCACACAATTACCGTTAGATATACACTACCGTTCAGAAGTTTTGGGTCACTTAGAAATGTCCTTGTTTTTGAGAAAAAAAAAGAAGAAAAAAAAGTTCATTAAAATAACATCAGTGATCAAAAATACAGTGTAGACATTGTTAATGTTGTAAATGACTATTGCTGGAAACAGCAGATTTTTTTATGGAATATCTAAATAGGCATACAGAGGCCCATTTATCAGCAACCATCACTCATGTGTTCCAATGACACGTTGTATTAGCTAATCTAAGTTTATAATTTTGAAAGGCTAATTGATCATTAGAAACTCTTTTGCAATTATGTTAGCACAGCTGAAAACTGTTGTCCTGATTAAAGAAGCAATAAAACTGGCCTTCTTTCGACTAGTTTAATATCTGGAGCATCAGCATTTGTGGGTTCGATTACAGGCTCCAAATGGCCAGAAACAAAGAACTGTCTTCTGAAACTCGTCAGTCTATTCTTGTTCTAAGAAATGAAGGCTATTCCATGCGAGAAATTGCCAAGAAACTGAACATCTTTTACAATGCTGTGTACTACTCCCTTCACAGAACAGCGCAAAATGTCTCTAACCTGAATAGAAAGAGGAGTGGGAGGCCCCGGTGCACAAATGAGCAAGAGAATAAATACATCAGTCCTCAACTAGCAGTTTCATTAAATATTACCCGCAAAACACCAGTCTCAACGTCAACAGTGGAGAGGCGACTCCGGGATGCTGGCCTTCTAGGTAGAGTTGCAAAGAAAAAGCCATATGTCAAAAAAATAAAAGATTAAGATGGGCAAAAGAACACCGATACTGGACAGAGGACCTCTGCCTTGAAGGCCAGCATCCAGGAGTCGCCTTTTCACTGTTGACGTTGAGACTGGTGTTTTGCGCTGTTCTTCAGCCACAAAACAACAGAAAATGGCTCAAAAGAGTAAAGCCAACTCACCTGCTTTTACACTATGATTTGACTATTAATGTTCAATGTTTATTTTGAAAAAAATATGGAAACAGGAAACAAAGGGCTGTGAGACAGAGGTTTAATCAAAAATCAAATCCAACTTTGTCACATGCGCCGAAAACAGGAGGTACAGGATGGGACTAAGTATACACCCCTGAGGGGCCCCTGTGTTGAGGAACAGCTTGGCTGACGTGTTGTTGCCTTTTGTCCAGGTGGGAAAGGGCAGTGTAGAGTGCGATTTAGATTGCGTCATCTGTGGATCTGTTGGGGCGGTATGCAAATTGGAGTGGGTCTAGGGTATCCGAGAGGATGCTGTTGATGTGAGCCATGACAAGCCTTTCAAAGCACTTCATGGCTACTGACGTGAGTGCTACGGGGCGGTAATTACTTAGGCAGGTTACCTTCGCTTCCTTGGGCACAGGGACTATGGTAGTCTGCTTGAAACATATAGGTATTATCAGTGAAGACACCAGTTGGTCCACGCATGCCTTGAGTACACGTCCTGGTAATCCATCTGGCCCCGCGGCTTTGTGAATGTTGACCTGTTTAAAGGTCTAGCTCACATCGGCTACCGAGAGCATTATCTCAGCCATCCAGAACAGCTGGTGCTCTCGTGCATGCTTCAGTGTTGCTTGCCTCGAAGCGAGCATGAAAGGCATTTAGCTCATCTGGTAAGCTCACGTGATTGGGCAGCTCGTGTCTGGGTTTCCCTTTGTATTCCTTAATCGTTTTCAAACCCTGCCACATCCGACGAGCATCGGAGCTGGTGTAGTAGGATTCAATCTTAATCCTGTATTGACGCTTTGATGTTTGATGGTTCGTCTGAGGGCATAGCGGGATTTCTTATAGGCGTCTGGATTAGTGTCCAGCTCCTTGAAACCGGCAGCTCTATCCTTTAAGCTTGATGCTGATGTTGCCTGTAATCCATGGCTTCTGGTTGGGATATGTACGTATGGTCACTGTGGGGACGATGTTGTCGATGCACTTATTGATGAACCCGATGACTGAGATGGTATACTCCTCAATGACATTGGATGAATCCCAGAACATATTCAAGTCTGTGCTAGCAAAACAGTCCAGTAGCGTAGCATCCGCCTCATCTGACCATATCTGACCACTTCCGTATTGAGCGAGTCATTGGTACTTTCTGCTTTAGTTTTTGCTTGTAAGCAGGAATCAGGAGGATAGAATAATGGTCAGATTTGCCAAATGTAGGGTGGGGAAGAGCTTTGTATGCATTTCTGTGTGTGGAGTAAAGTTGGTGGTCCAGAATTTTTTTCCCTCTGGTTGCACATTTTTGTAACAATGATTTAAGTTTTCCCCCTTTAAAGTCCCTGGCCACTAGGAGGCAAGTCTAGAGGAATGAGCACATTCCAGGACCTGGGAGTCCTTGACAAACATCTGGTTAGCCCCCCACTGAAGGACCTGTCGGACGTGGACGAAGTGTTCTTGAGCTGACCGGGAAAAAACAAGGATGTCGTCAAGGTAGACAAACACGAACCAGTTCAACATATCACGTAGCACATCGTTGACCAGGGCCTGGAACACTGCAAGAGCATTGTTCAGTCCGAATGGCATAACAAGGTACTCATCGTGCCCGCTAGCCATGTTAAAAGCTGTCTTCCATTCGTCTCCTTCCTCTATCCGAAGGTCCAACTTTGAGATCGTCGCTCCCTGGAGAGGCTTGAAAGGAGATGAGTGGTAGAGGGTAGCGTTTTTTAACTGTGATGTCATTAAGGCCCTGGTAGTTGATACACTGGGAGACTGATGGACGAACACTCCCTGCAGCAAGAGAGTCCTCAATGTACCTGTCCATGGTCTTGGTCTCCAGACCCGACAGGGATTAAAGTCGCCCCCGAGGAGATGTAGTTCCCGGGATAAGGTCGATAGCGCGGTCGTAGTGTCGATGCGGAGGGAGAGATGTAGTGCGGGCCTAATTGAAAACCCCCTAGAGTTCCTGACACTCCGCGGGAATAGCGGAGAGATCCGAGACTTCTCCCAAGCCTGCAGGAAGACGTCCCGGGGCAGGCTGCGCAGACTTCTGACAATGCGCGTGGCAGAACGGGCTCCAACCCATGATAGAATTAGTAGCCCAGTCGATCAGAGGATTGTGCCTCTGGAGCCATGGAAACTCCAAAACCACAGGTGTATGAAGGTATTCAATGAGCAGGAACTGCATAGACTCACTGTGATTACCTGACACTCTCAGGTTAATGGGAAAATTAGTGTGGGTGACTCTGCCAATAGAGTGCCCTTCCAGCGCTCTGATGTCCATCGGAATGGAGAGGAGTTGTGTGGGGATTCCCAGCTCCGGCACCAGGGTAGCATCCATAAAGCTCTCGTTGGCCCCAGAGTCAATCAGTACCCGGAGAGATTTGGACTGGTCACCCCACAACAGGATAGAATGGAGAAATGGAAGACGAACTGGCAACAGACAAACACAGGGGATAATGGGGAAAGTAGGAGAAACCTCGTGGGTGGTTGAGACGAGCACAATACAGGTGAAACAGATCAGGGTGTGACAGGATACAGGAAGGGAGGTGTCAAAATGCTGAATTAAGTCTAATTTTCCATGTCACTTCATTTAATATAACAGACTTTTAAAATGGAATGTTTGTGCACAATGTCTACTTAAAATATAGACAACCCTACTGTGTGCACCACATTGACAGACAGTAACCATTTGTTTACATTACAAAGCATGTTTCGGTGCTTTGGTGGATATATTCTGTTTGTCTTAAAGCGTGTGCGCGAGATATAGAGCGAGTGCGTGTTCGTGTGTGCACTGGTGACTCACCAGTATGTAGAATGAAATATTTCCCCAAGACCCACCCAGCATTGTACTGTCGAGTGCAATGGGAGGAAAAGTCAAGAGAAAACAAAATCAGTGTCACACAAAAGTTTCACCACTTGCTAATTTCTCAGTTAAATACAAAAAAATAATTAGGCCTTATTTTACTCCACAATTCCCCTCTCAATTCCCCACAGTGCTATTATTACTATTTTGTTATCACTTTATTTTGATACTTTTTTCTCTCTAAGCTGTCTTTCCCAAACTTGTATGGATACCAAAGCCATCTTTACCTGTTTTGCATGGGCAGTTTTAAAACCAAATATTGCAAGCACTCAGAAGATTTTTGTTGTTGTTGCTAAAGCCCATTGAATCTTTGTAACGAATGATCCCATCCAACAGATTTGTGTGTGTGTGTGTGTGTGTGTGTGTGCGTGCGGTTATGGTGACTCATACAGTCATTATATTCCAGCTTGCCTAATCCACCACACCTATCAGGTCTGAGAGAGAGAACAGGGTTGAATCTTGTTCCTGGAGCAGTCTGGTCTTGCTGTGATGTTAGCTGCTCGACCCAGTAGGTGGAATAAACAGTGTTCCTGAATCCTGACCTTATGATTGTGTGTGTTGAAACATTGATGCAGGGTTGCAGCAATCAGTAGGGTCACATACAATAAAAAAACTTTAAAATACTGGAGGTGCATTTGTTCTAGTTTCACTGGGATAAAGGGAGGACAAAGATGGCACTTTTCTGAATATTCAATTGGTTCCATTTATTGGGGCAAGCTAAATCGAGCAGACCATGTGTATTGTAAAAGTATTTGACATTTGCATTTGCCCCACTCAGTGCACCGGACAGGATAAAGAACGCAGTAGGTGCAGTGCAGGCATACAACTCCTCACTGGGTAAATGGAATTGTGCTGGGTAGTGATGCATGTTCAGTGACCACCAATATAAATATCATGTATATTTTATGGGCATATTACATCACGCAAACCCAAGGTGTGTGTGCACTGTTCATAAAATGATGTGTAAAACTAAACCACTGGGGTAAAATGATCATATTACACTACCAATAATAATAGCACACTCCCCCATCATCTGAGCCAGTGGCTCATTGACAAGGGACAGTGCGTTTGAAAGAGGCAGCTTTGCCTGTGCCATCCCACTAGGCACACACTGGTTGAATCAACATTGTTTCCACATCATCTCAATTAAATTATGTTGAACCAACGTGGACTAGACGTTGAATTGATGTCATGCTGCATGTTTTTATATTACTGGCTGTGCTGTTTTTTTTTTTTTTTAATGAGCAGAATATTGGATAACTGTCCAGCTCAATGTAACATTGATAGGTTCAGGCATTTTCCCTATACCTATCATGAGGTTGCTACAACCTAGCCTATGAATGAAAGTTTACAATAAAGATGCACATGTCGAGAGAAATTTGAGTAATCAAGTTGACAGACATTGTGCAGAGCGGTTTTGAATGTGTCAAACTTCCTGCAGCTAGCTGATCTAGGGTGTATTCATTAGTCCAACGAGTTGCAAACTAGAGATTCTATTGGACAAATTCAGGTATGTCTATACCTGTTTCGTTCCGTTTAAGAAAAGTTTTTCAACAGAATTGGTGGAATGAATACAGTCCCTGATCACATGCAAACACAGTTCATGTTCATTCATTCATAGCAGCCATATATAAACAGCATGAGCCCTTTGATCATTCAATAATACTTTCTCACATCTACGCGCTCTCCTCCTCTCAGCTTTTTTTGACCAGGAGAAAAAACATTTTCAAGTCAAACCTTCATATCATAACCGCTAACCACTACACACAGCCTAAATCATTGTCACATTAGCTAACGTCATGTCAACATTGCTACTAGAACTAACACGTTAGTAAGCCCGCTACAATCATGCCGTACAGTTTAAAGTTAGCAAGCAGTTTAGCAGTTACACTGGCGGGCCCTGTGGCCTTGACTTGGGAGAGTTCCAGTGTTGGATAGCGAGCAGACTAGGTAACATAAGTGTTTGAGTAGGTTAAACTAGCTAGCTGCATTTGCTAGCTAAGTAAGTGGAAGTGAAAAAAATACTAAATATAGCTAGCTCTCTCTCTCTCTTTCTTTGCCTTCATTTATGAAGAAATTAATTTGTTAAAAACTTTTCAACTATTGTCTTCCTCTCTCTTTGAGTCAACTACTCACCAGATTTTATGCACTGCAGTGCTGGCTAGCTGTAGCTTTCAGTACTAGATTCAGTCTGTAGAAGTGGGTGAGAACCATGAGCCTCCTAGGGTTTGTATTGAAGTCAATGTGCCCAGAGGAGGACGGAAACCATGGTGCTACGTACCATACAGAGTGTGGTTGAGGCTACTGTAGGCCTTCATTGAAGTGTGTTTTACTAAATTATTGGTGACATGAATATATTTTGTGTAGTTTATCTAAAAAGGATAACTTTTTAAATGTTTCACTATTTTTATTTTCACTGAAGAGGTGGGCCCTCCTCTTCCTCTGAGGAGCCTCCACTGTTTGATATATTATTGCTTAACAAGGGCTTGTGAGATTTACAGAGAGGCTACAGAGGCGCGTGTGCTGCAGTGCTAAATACTCAAAGGGCTGCCACTCGGACATCTGGTCCACTAGTCCGGATTCTGTCACCTGGCAGTGTGTTTTTGACTTGGTAGGAGGACATGACTGGTACAAGGAAATGACTGGTATAAGAAATGTGGTGGAAACTCAATAGCCCATGCTTCCACCAAGCCAATGTTTATAGATTTGTGGGAAGTAGGGAACTAGTGCATTGGAATGCACCCCTGGTTGTCACGTTGCCATGACCTAATAAAATAAATAGATCAGCATAAACAACAGACCTCTATCTGCCATTGATTAAAGGTACCCTCGGCCTGCATGCAGAGTGGAGCAGGAGCTCGGCTGGAGATCAACCATATTATGTTCTATTTCTGGGCGCCACCACAGATTCCTGGCACATCGCTGTTTGTGGGTGTTTGCCCTGACATGCTTTACAGGATCAGACCATTGGGCAGAGACAGTTTTTCCACTTCTGATGTTAGCTTGACAAATCAATGTTTGTGTGTGTGTGTCTGTTTGTGTGCGTGTTCAAAGCACATGAATAGGACAGCTGCATGCAAGGCTACCTGATTCCAGTCACATTGACAGGCAGGCAGCTGACCATACAACTTTTTCTCATCACCATAGTGACACAAGAAAATACTGGCACCACACACCACAAGGGCACACATTCCAACATGCCAATATGTCACTGCATGTGGGTAACTGCATGTCACCTACTCGCTCGGATCTGTGATTGAGCAGTGAGCACCGGTTGTGGGTGTAGTAGTTGTATGTTTATGTAGCTTGTAGCGCATGTCATTGTGTAAACTGACGTTGATTATGGCAACATGACTGAAACGTGTGTTATTTTATTTCATGACCCTCACTTTTTTATTTGTGCATATGTCATTTAATGTTACTCCCCATTTCTCACTGTTTGTTTCTGAGAGTCTTTTATCACTTTTCTCCTTTAGGATGCATACATCCCTCTTTGCACACAGTGGATTTTTGTATAATAATAATTCAACATTTTAGAAAAGTTTCAGAAATTCCAACTGGTAAAAGTTTTACATGGTGTAAGAAACATTTGAAAGAATCTTGCACTATTTGTGTATGTAATTTTCATAAGAACAAATGTATGAATTTCACACGTATTAAGTTAACTATGTGCTTTTGCCCAGAGGTTTGTATGCATGGACTTGTATATTTGCCTGTTTGAAAAGTTACTTACATTTTTGCATAATCAGTATGTACATGCACTCAACACTCCTTTACACAAGTCTTTGGATTGCTGCACACACACTCTTATTGTTGGATCCTCTGGTATAGAATGCACTAAGCCTTTGTGGAAAATTGTGTCCGGTCTT
This sequence comes from Oncorhynchus clarkii lewisi, assembly GCF_045791955.1. NCBI lineage: Eukaryota > Metazoa > Chordata > Actinopteri > Salmoniformes > Salmonidae > Oncorhynchus > Oncorhynchus clarkii. Next base: position 28,100,613 of record NC_092154.1, read on the forward strand.
TAAACAGTTGCTCAAACCCTATGTTGTGCCCCATATTCTGGGCATTTCACATTTACATACATTCTACTACAGTAATCCAATCCAGATTTACTATGAGCTCTAATACTCCTCAAACTCTATAAGGAGGTTCCTTCCAACGTGCTGGGGGATGGGAGGTAAAACTAGGGTAATACACTTGTCTGTTCCACCTTCAGGGCCAGTTCCAATTTACCTCCTAGTCCCTATACCCCCTAGACAATTGTGTGTGTGTGTGTGTCTGTATATATATATGAGTGTATACCTACACCCATACCTACTGTATATCTCATTGGATAGGCATAATCAATGAATCAATCAAAAAATATATAAAAAGCACAGTGGCTAGGAACACCTCCTTAGAATGGCAGGAACCTAGGAAGAAACCTAGAGAGGAACCTTGTTCAGAGGGGTGGCCAGTGGTCTTCTGGCTGAGCCGGGTGGAGATGATAAAAAATACATGTTCAAATGTTCATAGATGACCAGGAGAGGGGGGACAGAGAGAGAAGATAAGAGGGAGCATACCTAAGATCAAACAGGACACCAGATTAGACAGGAGAATTACACCAGATAGGACATACCGAACCTACGTACCCCCCCCCCCCCCCCCCCTGGACAGGGACAACCAGGCAGGATATAACCCTACCCACTTTGCCAAAGCACAGCCCCCATACCACCAAAGGGATATCAACAGACCACTACCCTGAGACAAGGCTGAGTATAGCCCATGAAGGTCTCCCCCATCACACGAGCCCAAGGGGTTGCAAAACCAGACAGGAAGATCATGTCAGTGACTCAATCCACTGAAGTCAAGTATAGCAAAAACAAAGCCTGGCATGACATGACGTGATGCACCCTTCTAGGGACCGCATGGGAGAGTGCGAGTAAGCCAGTGACTCAGCCCTCGTAATAGGGTCAGAGGCAGAGAATCCTACTGGAGAAAGGGGAGCCTGCCAGACAGAGACAGCAAGGGTGGTTTGTCACTCCAGTGCCTTGCCGTTGACCTTCGCAACCAAGGGCCAGACTACACTCAATCACAGGACCTATTGAAGAGATTAGTCTTCTCTAAAGACTTAAAGGTTGAGACCGAGTATGCCTCTCTCACATGGATCGGCATTCCATAAGAATGGAGCTCGTAAGGAGAAAGCCCTGCCTAGTCCTTTTTTCTTAGAAATTCAAGGAACAATAAGGATGCCTGCGTCTTGTGACCATAGCTTACGTGTAGGTATGTACAGCAGGACCAAATTGGAGAGATAAGTAGGAGAATGTCAAAGTAATGCTTTATAGGTTAGAAGTAAAACCTTGAATTCAATCCTACCCTTAATAGGAAGCCAGTGTAGCGATGTTATCACTGGAGCAATATGATCAAATGTTTGGATCTAGTCAAGATTCTAGCAGCCATATATTGCACTAGTTTTATTTCGCCTTATCCATGTAGTCACAGAGTAGAGCATTGCAGTAGCCTAATCTTTTTAGGAGGTATATCAGCTTTAATATTGCAGATAGATTGTAAACTAATGTAAATACCTTTACATAAGTATACAATCAGACACTTTGCGAAGAGACTCAAAATTGAGCTCAGGTGCATCCTGTTTCCAATGATCATCCTTGAGGTGTTTCTACAACTTGATTGGATTCACCTGTGGTAAATTCAATTGATTGGACATGATTTGGAAAGGCGCACACCCGTCTACATAAGGTCCCACAGTTGACAGTGCAATCCAAGGTAATGGTGGTGAGTGATATCCAGAGCAAGGTGGTGGTGAGATGTGGAACAGGAGCCAGAGACAGAGCGGTAACTGCAAGGAGAGGACAAAAATGGTATAAGGCAGGAAACCGAGCAAGGCAGAGCAACAGGATCTTGAGAATAGACAAAAGGCTAGAGTGATAACTGACTGAGCAGAGATTACGATCTGGCAGGGATGAGTTTATGTAGAGGTCTTGATTTATGAGATGATTTGCAGCTGGTAGGGATCAGCTCTGACTCCAGCACACCTGTGTCCAACCACACAATCACACCAAGGGAGAAAGAGTGTTTTCAGGGGGAGAACTGAAGGTTAGGAAGACACCGGATGAACACCAGAGGGCGTAGTGGGCGCAGATGTGACACACAGATCTGGGGAAGGGTACCAAAAAATGTCTGCAGCATTGAAGGTCCCCAAGAACACAGTGGCCTTCATCATTCTTAAATGGAAGATGTTTGGAACCACCAAGACTCTTCCTAGAGCTGGCCGCCTGGCCGCCTTTCTATGCATATCTAACTTCATCTGCATTCATCTGAGTAGGTTCTCCCAGCCATGTGGACGATTGAAAACAGGGTAGCAACATTTTAGAGCATATTACTATTTGCCTGTGAATAACCAGACCTTCATACACACTTGCTATGCTGAATTCTTGACGCACAACCAAGGTGCTGCCCATATCCTAGCAGCACGCCCACGAGCCACTCAGGCAGAGAATGACACGTGGAAGAGGGCGAGGAATGAGATGGGAGTACACATCCAGGCTTAATAATGTAATGAAACAAGCAGGGAGCAGTTTTTGAACCCTCAACATTCTAGCCTGAAGTCCAGCAAGCTATCGACTGTGCCCAAATGTATTAATTGGGGTTGGGGCCGATTGTGGCTCAAAACACTTAATCAATTGGAATCTTAAACAAGTGGTAAGGGGAAAAGTATTATTATTAGTTTTTCACAAGCGTAGCGTGCTGTGAATTCTGCTAACTTTCTATGATGGGATATTAGCTGAACAACAGACTATTCAACCTTTACGAAATAATTGCCTAATAGCAGAGCTAGGTGTGAACCCCCACCCCCCACCCCAACTTACAACAAATCATTTGAATCTATCTTTCCACATCTACCTACACACGTATCTACCTACACATGGTTAATGTTCTGGAAAAAAAAAATATATATATGTGTGTGTATGTGTATATATGTGTACGGAGCGCGGTATGGGGGTCATGTTTCGGAGGTCGTATGACTCCACATTTGCCTCTCCAGAGCCTGTTAGGGAGTTGAGACAAGATCATAATTGAAAAATAAGCATCTGAAATATTTTTGTATATGTTTGTCAAAAGAGAGATCAGGGTCCAGAGTAATGCTGAGTTCCTTCACAGTTTTATTTGAGACGATTGTACAACCAACGAGATTCATGTCAGATCCGACTGCAGATATCTTTTATTTCTTGAGACCTAGAACTAGCATCTCTGTTTTGTGCGAGTTTAAAAGTAAAAAACAATGTCCGCCATCCACTTTCTTATGACTGAAACACAAGCTTCCAGGGTGGGCAATTTTGGGTCTTCACCATGTTTCATTGCATAAGCAAACTTAACACATCAAATAGCAAATTACCACCTTGGAGCGTTAAATTACATTTACGTTTCAATATGGTCATCTGTTATTAGACGCAATCAGTTTTCAAGATTCGTTGTGGTCGTTTCTATAGCTGAATTTTTGCACAAATCGGCTCCCATATGAGGTCCAGCATCAGGGTGAGAATTACAGGGGCGCCAGAGGGGCTCAGTTCCCCTGTATGAGACGTTAACTCCCCTAAGAAAAAAAGGTCAAGTTCAGCCAGAGAGGTTAGGGAAGTTCCCCCTTACCTCTTTGGTGTTCACACATCTGAAAGGACTGGAAAGGTGTAAGCAATAGATGGCACCACCTAGTCCTCCAATTGGCTAAGTGGAGCTTTGTGGACCGTGTACATGGAGCAGGGTTTAGGAGCTGAAATGGAATACAATTTTTTTTTACCAGAACACAGTTCTGAATGACCAGATCCATGATTCATGGTTAATGATATCAGTGCACGTCACTGTAGCTTATATAGGCTGTTGCTCTTTCTTTTGGACAAACATTTATAGCCAGGTACGTGTTTTCAGTGTTGAACCCATGTGTATATGTTTTTTGTGTACTTAAGCTATGTTAGTATGTACCTGTATATTGGTGAATGTTTTGTAATCTTTCTGCTCAGACGTGGATTGTTGTTCAGCTTGCTGCAACTCATATTGTATTACATTTCTTTATTTGACCTGCTTGTTGCTACTGTATATTCACAGGTATGTATTCACAGTATGTGTACACAGTACTCTCCTCGGAGCCCACTAGGTTGATGTGGGTGTGATTAATGAAAGTGTGTTATATACAGAAAATATATTTCAGATTCTTTATTGTCCTGTGTGCCTTGCTATCTCCACAGAGCACCAGCATGATGCCAGGACTCACCTGGTGATCGGTTCCCCTTTCAGGAGATATGGCGTCAGGGCTAAACCCAGAGGAAGCCCCTCTGGACGATGGAGTCATCCCCTTGGACATTGATAACGTCCACATGCTACTGCAAGGTCAGTCCACAGACAGAAGGGGTAACACAGACACGTCACAGGGGCAATAAAGATTAAGCATTCGTTCAGAATGTGGTAGTGAGAGGAATATGGTAGTGAGAGGAAGTCCAGTCGCGGGTAGTGGGAGAGGATGGAACTTGGTGAAATTGGGCCGACATTCTTCTAATTTTCTCATTGATGAAACATCTGATCTCAATACATTTTTCTGTTCCCAAAACTAGAATATGTTATGAAAAATTGCGTTGTTTAGGAGTACAAGGTCGAATTGAGTAGATGTTCCCTAATGGAAATGTACAAATACAGTTGAAGTCAGAAGTTTCCATACACCTTAGCCAAATACATTTAAACTCGGTTTTTCACAATTCCTGACATTTAATCTTAGTAAAAATTCCCTGTCTTAGGTCAGTTAGGATAAACACTTTATTTTAAGAATGTAAAATGTCAGAATAATAGTAGAGAGAAGGATTTATTTCAGCTATTATTTATTTCATCACATTCCCAGTGGGTCAGAAGTTTACACACACTCAATTAGTATTTGGTAGCATTGCCTTTAAATTGTTTAACTTGGGTCAAACGTTTCAGGTAGCCTTCCACAAGCTTCCCACAATAAATTGGGTGAATTTTGTCCCTTTCCTCCTGACAGAGCTGGTGTAACGGAGTCAGCTTTTTAGGCCTCCTTGCTCGCACATGCTTTTTCAGTTCTGCCCACACATTTTCTAGGCCAGGGCTTTGTGATGGCCACTCCAATACCTTGACTTAGTTGGCCATTTTGCCACAACTTTGGAAGTATGCTTGGGGTCATTGTCCATTTGGAAGACCCATTTCCAACCAAGCTTTAACTTCCTGACTGATGTCTTGAGATGTTGCTTCAATATATCCACATAAATTTCTATCCTCATGATGCCATCTATTTTGTGAAGTGCACCAGTCCCTGCTGCATCAGAGCACCCCCATAACGTGATGCTGCCACCCCCGTGCTTCACGGTTGGGATGGTTTTCCTCGGCTTGCAAGCCTCCCCCTTTTTCCTCCAAACATAACGATGGTCATTATGGCCAACAGTTCCATTTTTGTTTCATCAGACCAGAGGACATTTCTCCAAAAAGTATGATCTTTGTCCCCATGTGCTGTTGCAAACCGTAGTCTGGCTTTTATATGGCGGTTTTGAAGGAGTGGCTTCTTCTTTGCTGAGCGGCCTTTCAGGTTATGTCAATATAGGACTCGTTTTACTGTGGATATAGATACTTTTGTACCTGCTTCCTCCAGCATCTTCACAAGGTCCTTTGCTGTTGTTCTGGGATTGATTTGTACTTTTCGCACCAAAGTACGTTCATCTCTAGGAGACAGAACGCTGCGTGGTCCGATGGTGTTTATACTTGAGTACTATTGTTTGTACAGATGAACGTGGTTCCTTCAGGCGTTTGGAAATTGCTCCCAAGGATGAACCAATTTTTTCTGAGGTCTTGGCTGATTTCATTTGATTTTCCCATGATGTTAAGCAAAGAGGCATTGAATTTGAAGGTAGGCCTTGAAATACATCCACAGGTACACCTCCAATTGACTCAAATGATGTCAATTAACCTATTAGAAGCTTCTAAAGCCATGACATCATTTTTTGGGATTTTCCAAGCTATTGAATTTTCCAAGCTATTTTCCGGATATTGAGAAACGGACAGTTTTGAGGGTTGTGGGTGCCTCAGAACCATGGTTCTGAGCCCCCGAAGGTGACCATCCCTTCGGCGACCGATTTGATGGTTGTTCAGCCCCGGAAAGGCCCTGGCTTTTGATCCCAGTCCCCCAAGGCATCGTCAACTTATTGTATGCAAACTTCTGACCCACTTGAATTGTGATACAGGGAATTATAAGTGAAATAATCTGTCTGTAAACAATTGTTGGAGAAATTACTTGTGCCATGCACAAAGTAGATGTCCTAACCGACTTGCCAAAACTATAGTTTGTTAACAATACATTTGTGGAGTGGTTGAAAAACAAGTTTTATTGACTCCAACCTAAGTGTATGTAAACTTTCGACTTCAACTGTATGCTAAATACAATGCACCAATAAGATCTCCCTTGCTTGGGTTTGCCCACCTCCTTGCTTGTTCTGCCCAACATGCTTTATTTCTCCTACAGTTAACAGCACAGATTAACTATCTTTGGTTAGTTATACATAGTAATGTGAGACTCAAATTAGTGAAATTATATTTAGTGCACTGCACTAAAATATAAACGCAATATGTACAGTGTTGGTTCCATGTTTCATGAGCTGAAATAAAACATACATTTGTTTACATCCCTGTTGGAGAGCATTTCCCCTAAGTCAAGATAATCCTCTCACCTGACAGCTGTACCATGTACAAAAAGCTAATTAAACAGCATGATCATTACACAGGTGCACCTTGTGTTCGGGGAAATAAAACGCAAATCTAAAATGTGCAGTTTTGTCATACAACACAATGCCACAGATGCCATAGTTTCAAGTTTTGAGGTAGCGTGTTTGCTTGGCTCAGGCTGCACGCACTTGGCATTCTTTCAACCAGCTTCATGAGGTAGTCACCTGGAATGCATTTCAATTAACAGGCGTGCCTCGTTAAAAGTACATTTTCAACCGTACCGAGCAGATGGCAGACAGCATGTATGGCATTGTGTGGGCGAGCAGTTTGCTGATGTCAAGGTGTTGAACAGTGTGCCCCATGGTGGCGGTGGGGTTATGGTATGGGCAGGCATAAGCTAAGAACAACAAACACAATTGCACTTTAACGATGGTAATTTGAGTGCACAGAGATCCTAAGACCCATTGTCGTGCCATTCATCTGCAGCCATCACCTCATATTACAGCACCATGTCGCAAGGATCTGTACACAATTCCTGAAAGCTGAAAATGACCCAGTTTTTCCATGGCCTATATACTCACCAGACATGTCACCCATTGAGCATGTTTGGGATGCTCTGGATTGATGTGTACGACAGCATTTTCCAGTTCCCACAAATATCCAGCAAATTTGCACAGCCATTGAAGAGGAGTGAGAACATCCCACAGGCCACAATCAACAGCCTGACACTGACTGGTTTTCTTATCTACGCTCCTACTTTTAAAAAAAATAAAAAAAGGTATCTGTGACCAACAGATGCATATCTCTATTCCCAGTCATGTGAAATCCACAGAGTATGGCCTAATGAGTTTATTTCAATTGACTAATGTCCTTATATGAACTGTAACAGTAAAATCTTTGAAATTGTTGCATGTGCAATCAGAAATATTCAGACCCCTTCACTTTTTACACCTCTTGTTATGTGTTATCTGTTATTATAAAATTGTCCCCCCCCCCCCCCCCCCCCATCAATCTACACACAATACCCCATAAGGACAAAGCAAAACAGGTTTTTAGAAATGTTTGCAAATGTATTAAAAATAAAAAATGAAATAATTTTAACCCTTTACTCAGTACTTTGTTGAAGAGCCTTTGGCAGTGATTACAGTCTCGATTCTTATTCGGCATGAAGCTTGGCACGCCTGCATTTGGGGAGTTTCTCTCATTCTTCTCTGTAGATCCCCTCAAGCTCTGTCAGGTTGGATGGGGAATGTTGCTGCACAGCCATTTTCAGGTCTCTCCAGAGATGTTTGATTGGGTTCAGGGTTCAGTCTGAGGTCCTGAGTGCTCTGGATTAGGTTTTCATCAAGCATCTCTCTGTACTTTGATCCGTTCATCTTTCCCTCGATCCTGACTAGTCTCCCATGATGCTGCTACCACCATGCTTCACCGTAGGGATGGTGCCAGGTTTCCTTCAGATGTGACGTTTGGCATTGTGTCCAAAGAGTTCAATCTTGTTTCTCATGGTCTAAGAGTCCTTTCGGTGCCTTTTGGCAAACTCCAAGCGGGCTGACATGTACCTTTTACTGAGGAGGGGAATCTGTCTGGCCACTCTACCATAAATTACTGATTGGTGGAGTGCTTCAGAGATTTATATCCTTCTGGAAAGTTCTCTCATCTCTACAGATGAATGCTGGAGCTCTGTCAGTGACCATCGGGTCCTTGGCTAAGTCCCTTCTCCCCCGATTGCTCAGTTTGGCTGGGCGCCCAGCTCTAGGAAGAATCTTGGTGGTTCCAAACTTCTTCCATTTAAGAATGATGGAGAATACTGTGTTCTTGGTACCCTTCCCCAGATCTGTCCTTCGACACAATCCTGTTTTGGAGTTCTACGGACAAGTTCTTCAACCTCTTGGCTTGGTTTTTGCTCTGACATGCACTGTCAACTGTGGGACCTTTTATATAGACTGGTGTGTGTGCCTTTCCAAATCATGTCCAATCAATTGAATTTACCACAGGTAGACTTCAATCAAGTTGTAGAAATATCTCAAGAATGATCAATGGAAACAAGAGCACGTGAGCTCATTTTTGAATCTCATATCAAAGGGATATGAATACTGAATACTTACGTAAATACGTTTTTAATTTTACATTTTTTATAAATTTGCAAAAAAAAAACTGTTTTTGCTTTGTCATTATGAAGACTTTGTGTATAGATTGATGAGGACATGTTTTCATTTTAATACATTTTAGAATAAGGCTGTAACATAACAAAATGTGGAAAAAGTGAAGGGGTCTAAATACTTTCCGAATGCACTGTATATCTTTGTTCATTGTAAATGTGCATAATTTGCTTGGGATTGGATTAACTTCTTATTTTGTATTGATTGACCTACATCAGGGAAGGCCCTCGAAAAAAACTAAACTCAGTCAGGGACTCAACTTACTGTTGCGAGATAGAATAGTAGAGTACACGAGGTGCAATTTCGAAATTTGGTTGTGCATCAGCAGTTCTCTCTGGTTATATCAGTCACTGATAGTCAGTCAATTAGCCCATGTCAGCTAACATTTTTTAGATTGCTAAATTAGTTTAGCGACCAGCTATCTAAACTTGTTATCCTGGTATGGATGTGGGTATGCAGACCCGATAGCAACCCCCTCATGATGATTTCAGTTTTTGTTGTGGCCTTCATCCCCATCAAAGTTGCCCATACCTGACAAACATTATTTAATTCCCCCTTGGCACTTGTGTAAATCTGAGAGGATTGGATAATATGGAGAATATTACAAATCAGTGAGAAAAGTGGCGCTACTACCATATTACTAATACCTATCCAATTAGTTCAGTGCCTAGGGATGATGGGTTGTTTCTGGACAGGGCTGAAGTCACATGTTTATCACTGTTTCATACATCCCCCAAAAAGCCCAAGCCCTTACGCCAATACTTTCTTGTAGAGCTCAAAGCATTGGATTGGTGTAAGCAATATGGCAATACCTTGCATTCTAGTTTTCATATCTAATTTTCACCTTATACCCATCCACTCCTCTCAAATACCTATAGATCTCTCACTGCCTTGAGATGAAGGCTAGGGATCTCTCTCTCTCTATCTCCCTTTCTCTTTTTTTATGTCTCAGTGGCTCAGTTAAACTCTTCTGTGTGGTCTGGACTCGGCCAAAGCAGACACTACTCGCTGGCACATGGTTGCCAGGCTATGAGGTTTCTGCTATGACCACGAGGTGGTCGGTGTGTGGGGATAGTCATTCTGAGTCACGGTTGTGTCTAAGATAATCTTTCTGTCTAAGGTGATGTCACTTAATATTCATTTCACTTTTTTTATACAGGTAAGTCAATTAACAACAAATTCTTATTTCAAATGACGACCTGTCAAACAGCAAAAAACACATCAATAAACAACAATTACATAATACAACAATGACACAATGCATATCTATATACACAATACATGAAAAGCAAAACACATTCTTCAGTAAAATGGTTCTCTAACATCCGACTGAATTTCCCTATAGGCACCAAATCCACCAACTTGAAGGACTTTTGGAGATCATTCGACATGATGCAACACTTCATTCTGCGTATTGAATTTCAATGTCTCAGGGCTTCCGTGAAGATGTATACCTTGTGAATACACCCCGGGTTCAGGCACGGCAAATTAGGCCCTTTCCCGATCTGGGTAGAAGTTGCCCGTAAGGACCTACACAGAGCTAGGATCAGATTACACCCCTCCAGGGGGAAACATGTGAAAATGACCGTAGGTCAGTATCTAGCAGCAACTTCAACTGCTTTAACATCAAACCTGTAAAACAGGCAAAACACTGCCATAACCGGCTTTATACAAACAAGCAAGAGTGCCATTGTCATACTTCGCTTTCTTAGACAAACACTCTGACTGAGAAATAACTTGTCTTGTTACAAGCTATATTTACGGATCTGCACTATGAGTTATACACTCTTGAGTTTCCCATGCAATGTTGTGCCAGGGTCAAACAACTGAACGTTTGACAGTTTGCTAAAAATGGTTGGATGGCTCGAAAGGTTAATGCCTGTTGTTGACGCAATTAAAGCTCAAAGTGTTGAGTTGCTGGGTCTGAAAAATGTCTGGTTGTTAATGGAGTGGAACTGAAGTTAAAGGTTAGACTCGGTCTCATTGCCATGAGCAGCACAGCAGATATTGAGATGAGCGAGATGGAAGACTTCACTCTGACACGGTCACACACAGTATCTGCGCATGTGCACAGGTTTGCTTCACGATGTTCACAGCGTGGTAGCCAGGGCACCATAGCAGCTAAGAAGTTGTACCCACTATGCTATTTACATACTGCATCTACATCATATCGCTGAGTCTAGGATGAGTGAGGAAACTAATAAATTAAAGAGAAATTGCAGAAAGGCAGAGCGGAAGTGGGAAAAGTCAAAGGTCCATAATGATATTCTGAGAGAGCAACTTGACATATACAGTACCAGTCAAAGGTTTGGACATACCTACTCATTCAAGGGGTTTTCTTAATTTTTTCTTACATTGTAGAAAAATAGTGAAGACATCAAAACTATTTGATAACACATATAGAATCATGTAGTTACCAAAAACAGTGTTAAACAAATCAAATAATATTTGAGATTCTTCAAAGTAGCCACCTTCTGCCTTGATGACAGCTTTGCACGCTCTTGGCATTCTTTCAACCAGCTTCATGAGGTAGTCACCTGGAATTAATTTCAATTAACAGGTGTGCCTCGTTAAAAGTAAAAAAAAATTATGCATTTGAGCCAAGCAGTTGCGTTGTGACAAGGTAGGGGTGGTATACCAAAAACCAATAAGCGCTATGATGAAACTAGCTCTCATGAGGATCGCCACAGGAAGGGAAGATCCAGAGTTACCTCTGCTGCAGATGGTAAGTTCATTACAGTTACCAGCCTCAGAAATTGCAGCCCAAATAAATGCTTCACAGAGTACAAGTAACAGACACATCTCAACATCAATTGTTCAGAGGAGACTGAGTGAATCAGGCCTCCATGGTCGAAGTTCTGCAAAGAAACCACCACTAAAGGACACCAATAATAAGATGAGACTTGCTTGGGCCAAGAAACACGAGAAATGGACATTAGACCGGTGGAAATCTGTCCTTTGGTCTGATGAGTGCAAATTTCAGATTTTTGGTTTGAACAGCCGTGTCTATGTGAGACGCAAAGTAGGTGAACGGATTATCTCTGTATGTGTGGTTCCCACTGTGAAGCATGGAAGAGGAGGAGTGATGGTGTGGGTGTGCTTTGCTGGTGACACTGTCTGCGATTTATTTAGAATTCAAGACACACTTAATCAGTATGGCTACCACAACATTTTGCAGCGATCCAATGTGGTTTGCGCTTAGTGGGACTATCATATGTTTTTCTATAGCGCAATGACCCAAAACACACCTCCAGGCTGTGTAAGGGCTGTTTGACAAAGAAGGAGAGTGATGGAATGCTGCATCAGATAACCTGGCCTCCACAATCACCCAACCTCAACCCAATTGAGATGATTTGGGATTAGTTGGACTGCAGAGTAAAGGAAAAGCATCTAACAAGTGCTCAGCATATGTGGGAACTCCTTCAAGATTGAAGCTGGTTGAGAGAATGCCAAGAGTGTGCAAGCTGTCATCAGGGCAAAGGGTGACTACTTTGAAGAATATAAAATCTAAAATGTATTTTGATTTGTTTAACACTTTTTTGGTTACTACATCAAATAAAATGTTATGTCACATGCACCAAATACACCAGGTTACAGTTAAATGCTTACAAGCCCTAACCAATAATGCAGTTTAAAAGTTTCAAAAATAAAGAGCATGATTCCGTATGAGTTATTTCATAGTTTTGATGTATTCTCTATTATTTTACAATGTAGAAAATAGTAAAAATAAAGAAAATCCCTTGAAATAGTAGGTGTGTCTAAACTTTTCACTGGTACTGCATAACAAGGCAATTTGAAAATGCCAGACGGTGTAACGATCGTCGTAGGTGGAAGAAGGAGAGGACCAAGGTGCAGCATGGTAAGTGTTCATGTTGTAAATTTAATCAAAACTGAACACTAAACAAAATAACAATGAGGAATAACGAGACCGAAACAGTTCTGTCAGGTGATACACACAAAACAGAAAACAACTACCCACAACTCAAGGGCGAAACAAGGCTGCCTAAGTATGGTTCTCAATGACAATGAGACAATGATTGACAGCTGCCTCTGATTGGGAGCCATACCAGGCCAAACACATAGAAATACAAACATAGAACAAAACATAGAATACCCACCCACATCACACCCTGACCAAACTAAAAATAGAAACATACAAAGCAATCTACAGTCAGGGCATGACAGACAGGCTCATTTGTCTAACTTGATCAGTATAACTTGACAGCACTCTTCTCGGCCATTGATGGCCTGATAAATCCTACCCCCGCAAATGTATGTGAACTTTCCTCCACGTCTAAATGGGATGAGTTTGCGACATATTTCAGAGATAAGATAACACACGTTAGGCTGGGTATCAGTCAAGTAAGACCTGATGAGAAGTTTGATATGTGTCCTAGCCTACCACGCAAAGGCACTATGGATCTATTTTCCCTGGTTGATACAGACGTGCTCAGGAAAGTGATATCACAACTTAAGCATTCTACCTGCCTTCTTGAACATATTCCCTCCACCTTGTACAAAACAGTTTTTAATTGCATTTCTGAAGAATTGCGAGCTATTGTTAATCACTCCCTGTTCACAGGCACTTTCCCCACTGCACTAAGAAAACTGCTATGGTGAAACCCTTTCTGAAGAAAAGTATTCTAGATTCTTCAGCTCTTAGATATTTTCAGCCAATCTCCAACCTTCCATTCTTTTAAGCAAAATGTAAATTTCTGTGTCACCAGAGGATTTTAGATCTATGGATAAATGATTAGACTGTATTAGTGATTTAAATACTTGGATGGCTCACAACTTCCTCCAGCGAAATCAAGACAAGACCGAGGTACTTATTGTTGGAGCCAAACCACAGAGAGAGAATCTGGCCGCACATTTTAATTCACGGGCAATAAAGGTGTTATTTTAGATTCTGAACTTAATTTCAAATTGCACGTTAGGAATGTGACCAAAATAGCTTTTACCACCTGAGGAACATTGCCAAGGTGCGGCCGTTTCTCTCTCAGACTGCTACAGAGAGGCTTGACTACTGTAATGCTCTCCTGTCTGGTCTACCCAAGAAAGCCATTGGCAAAACATACTGGTTTTAAGTTTTCTGCACTGACTGCCTGTGAGTTTAAGAATTAATTTTAAGATTCTTCTATTGGTTTTTTAACTATCCCAAATCCTAGGACCAAGAGGTATGGAGAGGCAGCCTTTAGTTACTTTGCTCCCTGACTCTGGAATAACCTGCCAGGGGGGTGCCGAAACTGTGGATATATTTAGTATTTCAGTTTTTATTGTTATTATTTTGTTTTTTTATCCTCATATGTTTGTTGTGTAGTAATATTCGTTTTTCCTGTGAAGCACATTGCATTGCATTCCATGTCTGAAATGTGCTGTATAAATTAATCTTGATTTGATTTGTGTGTCTGTGTCTGCGTGAGAGAGAGAGAGAGAAAGCTGTCTTGGAGCCTGTCCTGTCATGTAGCACTAAGTGGTGCAGTCTTTTGGCCTTGTCAACCCTTTTTTCCTGATGTGGGTGTGGGTGTGCGTGTGGGTGGTGTGTGTGTCTTTACATTTTTTGGATCCTGTCCCGTCATGTATCATGAACACCGTGGCCAGATCCCAGACCCAAAGCTGTCTCTAGCTATCCTTAATTAGCACAGGAAGAAACCTTGCCCCACTGTAAGGAATGGTCTGAAGATAACCTGTCGGCAACCACAGAGAAAGAGAGGGAGGGAGAGAGAGCAGGAGTGAGAGAGAGAGATATTTTGAGTTGTAAGTGGAGTTTCGTGTCTGGTCATCATACTCTGATACTCAAGGAGAGAGGCAGAGAAGAGAGAGACAGACAGACAGACCGAGTGGAGTTTTGTGTCTGGTCATGATCCACTGGGCGGCTTAAGAATGGAGGGTCAACAATCTGAAATGGAGATAGAGGTCCCTGAATACTCTGACTTTGGTAAGTGTAGCCTGAACGGTCGCATACCAATTTGGGTAGCAGTTGTCTAAAGAGCTTTCATGTGTGTTTTTCAGTCTATTTTTGTGAAAGTTATGTGGATATTGCATGCATCATATGCATTGGAGAATTTCTGACTGATTCATTCATGTTCATAGTGATTTCACTGATGAACGCATCACACTCGAAGTGTGAACAAGACATACTGTAACACAGTAAATTTATGCTATTTATTTATATATTTCTGCAATATTGACCCTTTTCTTCTATGTTGGAACAAATAACTAATTTCAAATGAGCCACCCATTGTATGTATCCCAAATGGCACCCTATTCCCCACATACCGCACTACTTTTGACCAGAGTGTCATGGGTCTGGTAAAAAGTACTGCACTGTAAATAGGGTGCCATTTGTGATGCAGGTTATGTAATGTAGCACCTTTCTTTTCCCAATAGTGGAGCAAGAACAGATTCAGAAGAGAACCTTCACCAACTGGATCAATGCTCAACTATCTAAGGTGAGTCTAAAGATGGAAAGTCCAGTGTGTGTGTGTGCATGCGTGCTTGTGTCTGTGCATGCGTGTGTGTGTCAGGCAACATCAGTCTAAACTGTATAGCAACATTACATCACATGCAATTGAAGTCGGAACTTTACATACACCTTAGCCAAATACATTTAAACTTAGTTTTTCACAATTCCTGACATGTAATCCTTGTTTTAGGTCAGTTAGGATCACCACTTTATTTTAAGAATGTGAAATGTCAGAATAATAGCAGAGAGAATTATTTATTTCAGCTATTTCTTTCATCACATTCCCAGTGGATCCGAAGTGTACATACACTCAATCAGTATTTGGTAGCATTGCCTTTGAATTGTTTAACTTGGATCAAATGTTTCGGGTAGCCTTCCACAATAAGTTGGGTGACTTTTGGCCCATTCCTCCTGACAGAGGTGGTATAACTAAGTCAGGTTTGTAGGCCTCCTTGCTCGCACACGCTTTTTCAGTTCTGCCCACAAATTTTATATAGGGTTGAGGTCAGGGCTTTGTGATGGCCACTCCAATACCTTGACTTTGTTGTCCTTAAGTCATTTTGCCACAACTTTGGAAGTATGCTTGGAGTCATTGTCCATTTGGAAGACCCATTTGCGACCAAGCTTTAACTTCCTGCCTGACTGATGTCTTGAGATTGTTGCTTCAATATATCCACATAATTTTCTATCCTCATGATGCAATCTATTTTGTGAAGTGCACCAGTCCCTCCTGCAGCAAAGCAACCCCCACAACATGATGCTGCCTCCCCTGTGCTTCACGGTTAGGATGGTGTTCTTCGGCTTGCAAGCCTCCCCCTTTTTCCTCCAAACATAACGATGGTCATTATGGTCATTATGGCCAAACGGTTCTATTTTTGTTTCATCAGACAAGACGACTTTTCTCCAAAATGTACGATCTTTGTCCCCATGTGCAGTTGCAAACCGTAGTCTGTCTTTTTTATGGTTGTTTTGGAGCAGTGGCTTCTTCCTTGCTGAGTGGCCTTTCAGATTATGTTCATATAGGACTTGTTTTACTGTGGATATAGATACTTGTGTACCTGTTTCCTCCAGCATCTTCACAAGGTCCTTTGCTGTTGTTCTGGGATTGATTTGCACTTTTCACACCAAATTACATTCATCACGAGGAGACAGAACGTGTCTCCTTCCTGAGCGGTAAGACGGCTGCGTGGTCCCATGGTGTTTATACTTAAATACTACTGTTTGTACAGATGAACGTGGTACCTTTGGAAATTTCTCCCAAGCATGAACCAGACTTGTGGAGGTTTAACTTTTTTTCTGAGGTATTGGCTGATTTCTTTTGATTTCCCCATGATGTCAAGCACATAGGCACTGAGTTTGAAGGTAGGCCTTGAAATACACCCACAGGTACACCTCCAGTTGACTCAAATTATGTAAATGAACCTATCAGAAGCTTCAAAAGCCATGACATCATTTTCCAAGCTGTTTAAAGGCACAGTCAACTTAGTGTTTGTAAACTTCTGACCCACTGGAGTTGCGATACAGTGTATTATAAGTGAAATAATCTGTCCTTAAACAATTGTTGGTAAAATGACTTGTGTCATGCACAAAGTAGGTGCCCTAACTGACTTGTCAAAGCTACAGTTTGTTAACAAGAAATTTGTGGAGTGGTTGAAAAACGAGTTTTAATGACTTCAACCTAAGTGTATGTAATCTTCCGACTTCAACTGTATATTGTGGCCTGGACAGATATAACTTGTATAGGTTTAAGTTATGAACATAAAAAGTAAGAAGAGAGACACAGATATCTGGAGATAAATCGTCACAGCTTTCCCTTCCATTGGACTTTCGAAGAGACACTTTTCAACTGAAACATGCTATTTTAAGAGGGATAACCTCACCACTCTCATTTGCAATGCTATTTTAAGATGGATAACCTCACCACTCTCATCTGCAATGCCCTGTCCAAACTTAACCGGTAGCACCACTCATAAAACATCCCTCGTATAGTCTCTACATGATGCTGTTATGAGCGTCATATACTAAAACTTTATTACCATTCTGTGAGGCCAGCTTGCAAGATGCACACGAGACAGCCACGGATTGGCACAAAGCCAACTTAATAAGCTTCTGTAGATAATTGTTATTGTCATGAGACTACAAAGACACTTCTTGTCAGATCGGTTACTAAAAACTGAAATCAGCTGTCATTACTGTCGAAGGCTTCCATCACTCGGATGTTTTCAGTGTGGCCTGTGTGGTCCTGAGCTTAGTATCCCAGACTCCGGCAAACATGTATATCAGAGAAGGGTTTGAATCCGACCCACTGCCCCTTTGACTCACAATATCTCCCATCTTTCCTGTTTCCTCTTCACTGTCCTATCTTAATAAATACATAAAACCCTCCCCCACAGAAATATATAAAGTGTATATATATATATATATATATAAATATAACTTCTCCCCAGAGGCGCGACTCGTTTAAAAAAAAATATATATTTTAAACGACTCGCGCCTCTGGGGAGAAGTTGTTAAATCTCTCACTGCACGGAGCTCTGTGACTTGCCTTCACTGTTGTGACGGGCTCATTAGGACATTAGCACTACTATACAAATGCTGACTCATTGCACAGTGAAGTGAAGGGGGAGGTTGTACGACAGGGGGCTAAAGTATTAATAGAGCCTGGGCAGTGGAGCAGGCTAGCAGGTTGTAAGGTGAGCCGACCCTGCTTCCCACCGCCCCTCCCACATCCACGTTGCTCAGCACCAGATTCCAACTACTTCAGTCTCTCATTATAAAAGTGATAACCTGTGATCTATTATATCTTATTACCTCTGTAACAAGACCTATATACTCAAGGCATCTTCACTGATTTAAACTTTTCTGTAGCTTGTATAGAATTATAAACTGGGTGGTTCTAGCCCTGAATGCTGATTGGCTGAAAGTCATGGTATGTCAGACTGTATACCACTAATATGACAAAACATTTAGTTTTACTGCTCTAAATACATTGGTAACCAGTTTATAATACAACCCCCCCTTCACTTCACTGTGCAATAAATATAATTTGCTCCAATATGATATCATGTAGGTTCATTGATGTGTTTATAAAAAGTTTGAATAGCATGAAGAGGTAGTGGGTTTTCAGCATCTCTTGTAATATTTTGGATCAGCCAATCTGAGCCTAGCTAACAATGATCATGAAGTTGTCTATCCACCCAAGTCATCATATGAGTTACAGTTCCTCATGGATTATAATAGAGATGTTGTTCTTTGTGTTGTCCCAGAGGAGCCCTCCCACAACAGTGCTGGACCTGTTCTCTGACCTTAGAGATGGCGCTCGCCTCCTTGACCTGCTCGAGGTGATGAGCGGCCAGCGCATGGTGAGTGACCCCCTATGAAAGGGTTAAGTTTAGGGCTAGGAGAGGGGTCAGGCTTAGGGTTAAGGTTGGGGTTAGTGGTAGGGATGTAACGATTCACCAATACCCATCGGTGCCCGTTTCAAATGTTTAAGATACGAGTGCATCTCTCTGCGGGACCCCAAACCGATCCAAATGTAGCATGCATCGATCAGAAAATAGATTCAAACATTATAAATTGCTGGTTCAGTAACATTCTTTGCTTAAATGACTTTCTTTCTACCCTCCGAAAATACCTCTCTTCTTTTGTGACAACTGTGTCCTCTTCTTCAGTGTCGAACTAAGCGTGTAATTATGTTGACAGTCATTGATTTACATGTTATTTTGCAGATCAAACAACCCTAGGCAATATCAGTAGCCTAGTAAAATTGCTTGCGCTGACCAATGAGAGGTAGGCCTATTCCTGATCTGGCACATCTGCACGTCACCTTCAGCATTCAAATGTTTGTTAAATGGCTTATGCAATATGAGGCTTTATTAGTTGAGTGACAACCAATGTCATTTGCTAGGTAATTCTTTCTTCACATTTTCAAACAGTACATTTTTTTCACAACGGGGCTATACATTTGGGTGAGGTTATTTTCTCGCATGAGTAGCCTTGTTTCCCCCCCATTCTTTTTTTTTTTTTTACCATTTAACCAACGTTCAGCGAAATAACAACACGATGTCAAATACAGGAGGCCTAGTCAAATGATTAACATCCAATCATATTAACTGTTTTTCTCTCGCGGGAAACCTTCACTCTTGCGCAGACATTTAGAAACGAAACATGACAATTTGAAAAATAAGCCACAGGAGTTTTTTGAGCGAGAATAAAGACGACTTTTGAATATTAAGACGTATAAAACCATCAGATGCCATTAATAAGAAAGGTCTAGAAGCGTCTTTATATGGTGAGCTACCGAGTGGCTAGGACAGGCAAACCCCATACTATTGTGGAGGACTTCATTCTTCCTGCTGCCGTGGATATGGCTGGGACAATAATGGGGGAACAGGCCCAAAAAACTATACAGACAATGCCTTCATCAAACAATGCTGTTTCACGACGCATCAGTGACATGGCAGGAGATATTTTGAAACAATTACTGCTACGCATACAAGCTAGTGATTTATATGCGTTACAGTGGATGAGTCAACAGACGTGGTGGGCCTGGCACAGCTCCTGGTATATGTCCGTTACGTTTATGGGGGGTCAATTAAGGAAGACATCCTCTTCTGGAAACTAGGACAACATGAGAGGATATTTTTAAAGTACTGGACAGCTTTGTGACATCAAATGGACTTTGGTGATCAAGATGTGTTGGTATCTGTACTGATGGCGCAAAAGCCATGACAGGGAGACATAGTGGAGTGGTAGGCGCGTGCAAGCAGTTGCTCCCGATGCCACTTGGGTACACTGCAGCATCCACGGAGAGGCTCTTGCTGCCAAGGGAATGCCTGACAGCTTGAAAGACGTTTTGGACACTACAGTGAAAATAGTCACTTTCAGCAAGGCTCCTGAACTCTCGTGTAATTTCTGCATTGTGCAACGATATGGGCAGTGACCATGTAACGCTTTTACAACATACAGAACTGTGCTGGTTATGCAACAAGCGGTTCTGTGAAAATTGAATTTAATCAGAAGCCACTGCCAGATTTCTGGAAAGGCCTGCGCTCAGAGTTTCCTGCCTTGGCAAATCGCGCTGTTAAGACACGGATGCCCATTGCAACCACGTACCTATGTGAGGGGTGGATTCTCGGCCCTCACTAGCATGAAAACTAAATACAGGCACAGACTGTTTGTGGAAAATTATTTAAGACTGAGACTCTCTCCAATACAACCCAACATTGCAGAGTTATGTGCATCCTTTCAAAGCACACCCTTCTCATTAAATGGTGGTGAGTTATTCACAATTTTTGATAAACAACTAAGGTTTTATATGTAAGATGGCTAAATAAAGATGATTATATTATGATTTGTTCCCTGGTCCTATAATAGCTCTTTGTCACTTCCCACGAGCCGGGTTGTGACAAAATCTCACAATCATTCTTATGTTTTAGCTCTTAAGGATTGGCCCCTTTTTTATTTATTTATAATTTTCACCTAAAATGACACACCCAAATCTAATTGCCTGTAGCTCAGGCCCTGAAGCAAGGACATGCATATTCTTGGTACCAATTGAAAGGAAACACTTTGCAGTTTGTGGAAATGTTGAAGGAATGTAGGAGAATATAACAAATTAGATCTGGTAAAAGATAATACAAAGGCCTCCCGGGTGGCACAGTGGTCTAGGGCACTGCATCGCAGCGCTAGCTGTGCCACCAGAGACCCTGGGTTCGCGCCCAGGCTCTGTCGCAGCTGGCCGTGACCGGGAGGTCCGGCCTAGCGTCGTCTGAATCGCATCAAATCATTTCAAACTGAAATGTATCATTCCTGTATTGTGTCGGAGCCCTAGATACAGTGCCTTGCGAAAGTATTCGGCCCCCTTGAACTTTGCGACCTTTTGCCACATTTCAGGCTTCAAACATAAAGATATAAAACTGTATTTTTTTGTGAAGAATCAACAACAAGTGGGACACAATCATGAAGTGGAACGACATTTATTGGATATTTCAAACTTTTTTAACAAATTAAAAACTGAAAAATTGGGCGTGCAAAATTATTCAGCCCCCTTAAGTTAATACTTTGTAGCGCCACCTTTTGCTGCGATTACAGCTGTAAGTCGCTTGGGGTATGTCTCTCAAGATGATTTGATATGTACAGTGCCTCTACTTTGTAGGTGGCGCTACAAAGTATTAACTTAAGGGGGCTGAATAATTTTGCACGCCCAATTTTTCAGTTTTTGATTTGTTAAAAAAGTTTGAAATATCCAATAAATGTCGTTCCACTTCATGATTGTGTCCCACTTGTTGTTGATTCTTCACAAAAAAATACAGTTTTATATCTTTATGTTTGAAGCCTGAAATGTGGCAAAAGGTCGCAAAGTTCAAGGGGGCCGAATACTTTCGCAAGGCACTGTACATATCAAATCATCTTGAAAGGGAAATAAGCACATTCCTAGTTAGTGGATAGTTAGTTGAAATGACAGTTGATCATCTATTGAACATCTACAAACCATTGACAGTATTTGGACTATCCAAATACAGTGATTAGCAGATTTGTATTATTTTATTTATACATTTTATAAATGTAACCTTGAAATAAGGGATCCCTTTTTTCGAGGGAGACCTTGCAGCTTACAGTACAATTCATGAAGTCATTGTACATGGTAAAGTGGACAAGAAGGTAGCCCTTACACCACAAGGGACATCCAGTAACAGTCCTGAAAGGCTGTAGCACTACTGACTTTCACTGGCCCTGTATGGCTCAGTTGGTAGAGCATAGCAATTGCAACACCATGATTGTGGGTTTGATTCCCACTGGGGCCACCCACTTTGGATGAAAGTGTCTGCTAAATTGAATATATTATTGTCTGAGTTCCAGGCTGGCTACGTTGCAGTCGCCTGCCAGATCTCACCCTTACAAAAAAAGGTTGCAGTTTTAAAAGTGCACTAACTGCAGTCGACTGTGGTATTTTGGACACAGTAATTTCAGAATAACTGCAGTGTACTGCAGTTGAACTGCAGTGATACTGCACTCTAATAACAGCAGTTACACTGCAAAATTACAGCAGTAAAAAGAAAATGTAATTTTGGACTTAGTATCTGAAACATACTGCAGTTATACTGCACTTACCCTGCCGGGATAGGTGATATCAGCTAACCATATCATATAATATAACAATCGGTGCCTGACTGTGTAGTCGATTAACTGGTATGCAATAATTTGTTGATCGACGTTGCACGACTGCAATGTAGTCGGCCTGGAACGCAACCGATCTTTCCCTCTAATTCGGGACTGATTCACTCAGGGTCGGGGCTACAGGTTGTTTTGGGATTCAGGGAACATGTTGATTTTCTTTTTCTCCCACAGAAACGGGAGAGGGGCCACGGGTTTTTCCAGCACAGGGGTAACATTCAGAAGGCCTTGGACTTCCTCAAGAAGAAATCGGTAAGAGCGGATGTATGAGTGTGAGAAGAATCTGATTAGGCAGAGAAATTATGCCAAATGAATGATACATTTTAGAAATACAATAATACATTAGATGTTTTTTTACCCCAATTTCATGGTATCCAATTGTTAGTAGCTACTATCTTGTCTCATCACTACAACTCCCGTACGGGCTCGGGAGAGACGAAGGTTGAAAGTCATGCGTCCTCCGATACACAACCCAACCAAGCCGCACTGCTTCTTAACACAGCGCGCAATCCAACCCGGAAGCCAGCCGCACCAATGTGTCGGAGGAAACACCGTGCACCTGGCAAACTTGGTTAGCGTGCACTGCGCCCGGCCCGCAACAGGAGTCGCTGGTGCGCGATGAGACAAGGATATCCCTACTGGCCAAGCCCTCCCTAACCCGGACGACGCTAGGCCAATTGTGCGTCGCCCCACGGACCTCCCGGTCACGGCTGGTTACGACAGAGCCTGGGCGCGAACCCAGAGTCTCTGGTGGCACAGCTAGCACTGCAGTACAGCCCCCTTAACCACTGTGCCACCCGGGAGGCCCCATTTGATATTTTCTTAGTGTTTTGATCGGAGAAAGCATATAGCAATCGCAACAAGAAACAATCATTCATATTTAAGCTAAATAATGTAAGTGCCTTTCGTGAATTAACACTTGCACTTGACTCTTTTCCCGCTTACTAGCTCTGACTTTGCTGATAACTACTTTATTGAAAAAATGTTTACTTACCGTGACTGTGACATGTAGCTGTTTTAAGATGAATGCACTTGCTGTAGGTCGCTCTGAATAAGAGCATCTGCTAAATGACTCAAGTGTACATGTAAAATGGTGTGTCCGGGGTTGGCTTGTTCTAATAACATGCCTCTGTTAACCCAAACCCAGGTTAAACTGGTGAACATCAACATCCCAGACATCATCGACGGACGCCCCTCCATCATCCTGGGCCTCATATGGACCATCATCCTCCACTGTCACGTGGGTGTCTGCACAGTTTAGCCCATGACGCACTCTTTTCACACTTATCAGGCTGAAGCCAAACAAAGATGTAGAAAAAACATGCATTCATCATATTCAGTTTCTGTCTGTCAAAAACTAATGTCAACTTTTTTTGGACTAGTTGCAGACACACAAAAGCAGACAGACAATAATCTCTGTTGTCCATTATCCGTCAACGGATGACCCCCTTTGAAAAACTATTTGCTCAATTTGTAATTTGTTGGACAAGAACATCTCTGTGTGGCCATACCCTCATGCCGAACCAAACTGTTCTGTGCTGGCTTGGATATTTTCTTTTCACATGGTCCTTTCCAGCACTTTTCCAGCAACTGTGGTGGATGCGTAACTAGGCCAGCGCACTACAGGTCAGCTTGATTTGGCTCAGCTCAGTATTGTGAAAAGGCCCTCGTTGAAGAATTCTCACATTCAAAGATAACCAATATAATGTTGCACACGAGCAATGTTTTGCACTGTGCATTCAATAGTTAGTTTAAATGTGGATGCAATGATATTATCAATCTTATTGCTCGACATAATATGACAGTGGACTGACTACTGTACCTTGGCATGGCTATTCATGCCAAATTGTCTAGCATTTCAATATACTGGTATTGCTGCTTGATAGACATCGTTTATAGATGACTTAAGAAATGTCCAGAGACCAGTGATTGTACTGTGTGGTGATCAGCACAAAAGCTTCATTCACATGAAAAAAGTGAACATTTAGTTTGCCATTTTTATAAATATTTCAAAAATGAAACATCCTGTAACAATGTGAGTTCCCGCAAAACCCTTCTTTTCTGACCATGTTGTTTTTGATATCAGGGATATAATGGCTAGATAATACAGTATTACTTTACAGAACACACCCTTTGTCATTGATGTATTCTGTCTCTTTAACCACACCTATGGCTTCAATGGCCTCAAAGTACAAGAGACGCTCCATTCATGTAGTGTAGATGAACCCTGGGAAATAGACTTTGCATTTCATTTCTGCTCAGGAACAATGCTGAATGTAACAGCTTACAGGAGTGTTCTCAGTCAGTTTGGTTCTATAGAGAAGGACAGAAGAGGGAGAATTTTTTGTTTAGAGACTCCAGGGAGGTAGTGTGGGATGGCTATATGTCATTTTGAAATTGAAATGCGACAGTACATTCAAGGGGGTCTGATTAGTAGGGCCAGATGAATGACCCTGGTTTATAAAATGTGTTTATAAAGCCCTTTTTACATCCAGCACAAGTGTTTTCACATTAAGCTGACCTAGATCCCAAAGAGCAAGGAGAAGCAGAAGCACAGTGGCCTGGAATAAAAACCTAAACCTGTTTGTCTATAAAAATACAATGTAAACTACTTTATTTTGAGGAAAAGTACTCTCTTCCAATGCAAATCAGTGTTCCCCAATATTTAGTCGCTATCTGCTTTGTGTCCCAGATTGAGGAGCTGGCCAGCACACTGTCTTTCAGCTCACGCCACTCTTCCCTGGACTCCCTGGCCAGTCTGGACTCTCGCTCCAGTAGCCCTGCCCTGGGAAGCCCAACCCCGGGTAGTCCTGCCCCTCGCGGGCGAGCTTCGCCCCTCCACACCCGCTTCCGCGTCTCGGCCAAGAAGGCCCTGCTAATGTGGGTCCGAGACCAGTGCCAAAGGTGGGTTCCACTTGCATGCATTTGTACAACAGACACTGACATAAACAGACACACACGAACACCACCATGCATGATTCTTTTGTTTTTTTTCTATTTTTTATTTACTTATTTATTATTGCCTCTCTCTCTCTCTCTCTCTCTCTCTCTCTCTCCAATCCTACTTCTGTCCTGCCAGAGCTGACTGCTCCCTCAGTGTCAAGGACTTTAAATGCAGCTGGCGCAGTGGGATGGCATTCCTGGGCATCCTGTGTTCTCTGAGACCAGACCTGGTGGACTTAACTCAGGCCCAGTCTAGAAGCAACCAGCAGAACTTGGAGGAGGCCTTCCGTCTGGCTGAGCAGGAGCTACACATCCCCCGTCTGCTGGAGCCCCAGGGTGAGGACCAGTCCATATTAAATAAAACAAGAAAACTTGGTATAGTGCCGGAGTCTGGTTGAACTGTAATACTACTGATACCGGACGATGCATACCCCCTGGCGACGGGGGTTAGAGTCTCAAATCAACCAACCCTGTCGGTGCCCTTCTTCTCTGTGCCCGGTCTAGATATTTTTTTTCTCAATCTCGGAACTCCTTTAAAAAAATGTTTTAAAGGAGAGGAGATAGTCGGTCTTCATAAGGTGATACCATGATGTTGACAAATAAACAAGACAATATACTCTACGTTACATGCTATACGTTACATAAACATTACTCTCTGAGTTTCATTGAATGTGGCTCTGTCTCTTTTAATTTTAGACGTTGACGTAAAAAACCCAGACGAAAAGTCCATCATGACCTACGTGGCCCAATTCCTGCAGTATTCCAATGACCTCCCCACACCACCCGACGATGATGACCTGCAGGTCAGTGGTCACGTTCCCATTTTCCCACTCTGTGCAACCCACTTGCAGTATACTGTAGGCTAGGGGTATGCAAATCTGAGCCTGAAGGTCCGGAGTGGTGCTGTTTTTCTGTTTTACCTGATAATTAATTGCACCCACCTGGTTTCCCAGGTCGAAATCAGTCCTTGATTAGAGGGAAATAATGAAAATCAGCCAGTTGAACTGCCTTCGAGGTCCAGTTTTGAATGTGCCTGCTGTAAGCAATATCCTATTATATGCTTCAGTCATAGTGCCTTGTGCTTTTCACCTATGTTATGTTTAGTTGTTAAATTAGCATAGCTGAAGCAGAGGATGTTAGACTATTGAGATGTACCCATTCTCCTGCTTTCCTGTCAATCTATCTTCCTTTGGTTCATAATTGTCTGTCTGTCTGTTTGTCTGTCCATCTGCCCTTCCTTCTGTCCGTCTGTTCCAATGACTGTATAAACTATAGTGGTCGACCGACTATGATTTTTCAACACCGATACCGATTATTGGAGGACCAAAAATGTCTTTGTAATAATGATAATTACAACAATACTGAATGAACACTTATTTTAACTTAATATAATACATAAATAAAATACATTTTGCCTCAAATAAATAATGAAACAATTTGGTTTAAATAATGTAAAAACAAAGTGTTGGAGAAGAAAGTAAAAATGCAATATGTGCCATGTAAGAAAGCTAATGTTTAAGTTCCTTGCTCACAACATGAGAACATATGAAAACTGGTGGTTCCTTTTAACATGAGTCTTCAATATTCCCAGGTAAGAAGTTTTAGGTTGTAGTTATTATAGGAATTATAGGACTATATCTCTCTATACGATTTGTATTTCATTAACCTTTTACTATTGGATGTTCTTATAGGCACTTTAGTATTGCCAGTGTAACAGTATAGCTTCCATCCCTCTCCTCGCTCCTACCTGGGCTCGAACCAGGAACACATCGACAACAGCCACCCTCGAAGCAGCGTTACCCATGCAGAGCAAGGGGAACAACCACTCCAAGTCTCAGAGCGCACAAAAGCACTTTTGTGCTGCAAAATGCACAAAAGTGCTGTTTGAATGAATGCTTACGAGCCTACGAGCCTGCTGGTGCATACCATCGCTCAGTCAGACTGCTCAATCAAATCATAGACTTAGTTATAACATAATAACACACAGAAATACGAGTCTTAGGTCATTAATATGGTCGAATCTGGAAACTATCATCTCGAAAACAAAACGTTTATTCTTTCAGTGAAATACGGAACCGTTCCGTATTGTATCTAAGGTGTGGCATCCATTAGTCTAAATATTCCTGTTACATTGCACAACCTTCAATGTTATGTCATAAATACGTAAAATTCTGGCAAATTAGTTTGCAACGAGCCAGGCTGCCCAAACTGTTGCATATACCCTGACTCTGCGTGCCATGAACGCAAGAGAAGTGACACAATTCCACCTGGTTAATATTGCCTGCTAACCTGGATTTCTTTTAGCTAAATATGCAGGTTTAAAAATATATACTTCTGTGTATTGATTTTAAGAAAGGCATTGATGTTTATGGTTAGGTTCAGTCGTGCAATGATTGTGCTTTTTTCACAAATGCACTTTTGTTAAATCATCCCCCGTTTGGCGAAGTTGGCTGCCTTTGTTAGGAAGAAATAGTCTTCACACAGTTCGCAACGAGCCAGGCGGCCCAAACTGCTGCATACCCTGACTCTGTTGCAAGAGAAGTGACACATTTTCCTGAGTTAAAATAAATTAATGTTAGCAGGCAATATTAACTAAATATACAGGTTTAAAAATATATACTTGTGTATTGATTTTAAGAAAGGCATTGATGTTTATGGTTAGGTACACTTTGGAGCAACGACAGTCCTTTTTCGCGAATACGCACCGCATCGATTATATGCAACGCAGGACACGCTAGATAAACTAGTAATATCATCAACCATGTGTAGCTAACTAGTGATTGATTGATTGCTTTTTATAAGATAAGTTTAATGCTAGTTAGCAACTTACCTTGGCTACTTACTGCATTTGCGTAACAAGCAGGCTCCTCGTGTAGTGCAATGTAAAGCAGGTGGTTAGAGCGTTGGACTAGTTAACCGTAAGGTTGCAAGATTGAATCCCCGAGCTGACAAGCTAAAAATCTGTCGTTCTGCCCCTGAACAAGGCAGTTAACAGTAGGCCATCATTGAAAATAAGAATGTGTTCTTAACTGACTTGCCTAGTTAAATAAAATCTACGATGACTCTACATGGATGGACCTTCATCATAGATTTAGTGTAAAATCAGTCACAGCAGCCTATTTTTTAAATATTTTTTTTACCCCCCTTTTTCTCCCCAATTTCGTGGTATCCAATTGTTAGTAGTTACTGACTTGTCTCATCGCTACAACTCCCATACGGGCTCGGGAGAGACGAAGGTCGAGAGCCATGCGTCCTCCGAAACGCAAGCCGCACTGCTTCTTAACACATCCAACCCGGAAGCCAGCCGCACCAATGTGTCGGAGGAAACACCGTACACCTAGCGTCCTAGAGTCACTAGTGCGCGATGAGTCAAGGATATCCCTACCGGCCAAACTCTCCCTAACCCGGACAATGCTAAGCCAACTGTGCGTCGCCCCATGGACCTCCCGGTCGTGGCCGGTTGGGTCTCTGGTGGCACAGCTAGCACTGCGATGTAGTGCCTTAGACCACTGCGCCACCCGGGAGGCCACAGCAGCCTATTTTCAAGTTGGCCACTATTCATTTCAATGTGGAGGAACTCAATTGAAATGTCATAGACTCATCATAGATTTAGTGTAAAATCAGTCACAGCAGACTATTTTCAAATGTAATTTATTTATAGTGTAAAATATTTAGTGTAAAGTCAGTCACAGCTGCAAATTTTCAAATGTCATAGTTATCATAGATTTTGTGTAAAATCAATCAATCAATTTTGAAGTTGGCCACCATTCATTTCAATGTGGAGGAACTGAATAGATTTTTCAAAAGGAGGCGAGAGAGGACAGAGAAGAGATACTCAAGTGACGGTGCTGGCTAGCTCAGTGCTGCCCCCTCTCATTGGGTAACTCAAGTTGAAGGTCGACCAGGCTACTAAAGCTGCCATTACCAACTATATTATTAACTACACTTGTATTAACTATTTTTTTCTGTAGTTTGATTTTTTAAATAATTAGTTCAAGGACATACATCTGGTGTATTGAGGGCTATTATTGGTGCCATGATTGTCCTCCAATTTTTTTTATTTTACATGAAGATTGCCAACAAAGATTTTTTTCGGTCACTACAATGGGGGATCCTGTTTTCTAAAAACAATGCCTGCAGTACCACAGTCGGCCTTGAACTTCCGTGGCTTCAATGAGAGGGGGCTGTCGTTCTCCCCTGGTCCATCTGTTCCGTCTGTCCATCCCTTCTTCCTTCGATCCATCCATCCAGATTCCTGCACTGTAATGTTTCTCTCATTTCTTCCTCCTCCTCCTTTTCATTTTCCTCCTCTTCTTCTCTCCTCTTGTTGGCGGGGTGGTGCAGCTGTTCACCCAGGCTCAGCCCCCCTGCCTTTCTCCTATCAATCTGCCCTCTCACTTCACCCCTGCCATCGCTGTCTCTCCCCTGCACCAGGTACACTGTGCATGCACTTATTTGGCAGCAAAAAAACTACATAAACATTATTATAGCAGGTTTGATAGGATTCACCCCTTATGTTGGAATTCAAACTTCCACCTTTTACATTGCAATGGTAAAAATGAGTGAAAGAGTGAATTGTGCATGAATGAGTGATTGATATTGCCTTCTTTTGTAACGTTATGACCCCAGGCCTCACCCAATCGAAGGGCCCGGGAGGTGACCTGCTGGCTACAACGGGCCTATCAGGAGCTGCTGGAGGTGTGGGCCTCCACGGAGAAAAAAGCCTATGCAGAGCGGTATCAGGTTAGACCTTTTTCACACTATCATGCTGTCCCAAACTTTAAGCGATAGTTCACTCAATTAGTCTTTTGTTGATTAATCCACTGTTATTGCAGTCCCAATTTTTCAGCAGTTTTCAAGATGGAGCACTTTCACTACAAAATGCATCATCCCAGTTTATGCTCTTCTGAAAGTGCTCCATCTTGAAAACTTGACTGAAATGTCAGGCCAGCTCAGCTCACTTTTATTAACCTGAGCTGTGCTGAAACTGCTGAAATAGACAACGTGAAAGCCAGCACAGTACGGTTCAGGTCTGTATGACCGTTGTGTGGCCAACCAAATGTTGAATCCGAGTCCTTCACGTGACTGCATTAGCCACCTGAGCTAAAGCCGATCTGCTAGACTCTGTCTCATATATTGTACATATTATGTTTTCCTATGGGATGTCTATGTGGGCTCCAGGCATTCCAGGCATTTGCGGTCTCCTTCAGTGAGCAGCGACGGCCAGTGATGCCCCTGTTGGGAGCCATGCGACGCTGCCCGGAGCCCAGCGAGGAGCAACGTGCCCTAAGAGCAGCCTGGGACTGCCTGGAAGAGAAGGTGAGAGAAATTCAGGAAGTAAACTGAAATTCCAAGTCAATATAATTAAAAAGGGCAACCATTTTCAAGGATTTCTCAATAAATTGAAAAGGAGAAGCTATTTATTGTAAAATTGCCTCACCACAGTCACCAGTGGGAGTGTGTAGAAGTTGCCCCTGTAATACCATTAGATATTATATTTATATTTTGTGCCTTCCGAAAGTATTCACACCCGTTACAGCCTGAATTTGAAATTGATTAAATTGAGATTTAGTGTCACTGTGTCACACAATACCCCATAATGTCGAAGTGGAATTATGTTTTTATAAATTTGTACAAATTAATAAAAAATTAACATTTAATGAGTCAATAAGTATTCAACCCTTTTGTTATGGTAAAAATGTGCTTAACAAGTCACATAATAAGTTGGTTGCATGGACTCATTCTGTGTGCAATAATAGTGTTTAACATGATTTTTAAATGACTACCTTACCTTACCTCACACATACAATTATCTATAAGGTCCCTCAGTCGAACAGTGAATTTCAAACACAGATTCAACCACAAAGACCAGAGAGGTTTTCCAATGCCTCACAAAAAGAACTGTACCTATTGGTAGATGGGTAAACATTTAAAAAGCAGACCTTGAATATCCCTTTGAGCATGTTGAAGTTCTTAATTACACTTTGGATGGTGTTTCAATACACCTAGTCACTACAAATATACAGTACAGGCGTCCTTCCTAACTCAGTTGCCGGAGAGGAAAGAAACCGCTCAGGGATTTCACCATGAGGTCAATTATGACTTTAAAACAGTTACAGAGTTTAATGGCTGTGATAGGAGAAAACTTAGGATGGATCAACAACATTGTAGTTACTCCACAATACTAACCTAAATGACAGAACATCCTGTTTGCAATAAGGAACTAAAGTAAAACTGCAAAAAAAATTGGAAAAAAATGAACTTAATGTCCTGAATACATAGCATTATATTTGAGGTCAAATCCAACACAACACGTTACTGAGTACCACTCTTCATACTTTCAAGCATGGTGGTGGCTCCATCATGTTATGGGTATGCTTGTCATCGGCAAGGACTAAGGAGTTTTTTTAGGATAAAATAAACAGAATAGAGCCAAGCAGAGGCAAAATCCTAGAGGAAAACCTGGTTCAGTCTGCTTTCCAACAGATACTGGGAGACAAATGTAACTTCCAGCAGGTCAATAACCTAAAACACAAGGCAAAATATACACTTGACTTGCTTACCAAGATGACAAAAAGCTGTCAAGCAATGATAAACAACCAATTTGACTGAGCAATAATTGAAGAAGAATAATTTGCAAATATTGTACAATTTGGGTGTGCAAAACTCTTCGAGACGTACCCAGAAAGACTCACAGCTGTAATCGCTGCCAAAGGTGATTCTAATTCTATTTCGAGGTCTGAATACTTGAGATATTGTAAATTATATATTTCTGTATTTCATTTTCAATACATTTGCTACCATTTCTAAAAACATGTTTTCACATTGTCATTATGGGGTATATTGTGTTTAGATGGTTGATTTTTTTTTCAATTTAATAAATTTTGAATTCAGGCTATAACACAACATAATGTGGAAGTCAAGAGGTATGAATACTTTCTGCAGGCACTGCATATTTTTTGTACACATGACCACCTGCTCTTCTAATTCCTGTGTGTGTGTGTGTGTGTGTGTGTGTGTGTGTGTGTGTGTGTGTGTGTGTGTGTGTGTGTGTGTGTGTGTGTGTGTGTGTGTGTGTGTGTGTGTGTGTATTTGTGCTCTCCTATAGCTGCGACAGTGTAAGGCTGAGCTGGATACGTATCTTCCTGCGCCAATGGACTTTGTCGGGGCGTGGCTTCACCGTATGGAGGCAGTACTATCTGAAGAGGGAGGAAATGCTCAGGACCACGCCTGTGCTGCCAAAGAAGCTAGAGTCAAACAGGAAAAACTCAAGGTCTCTTTCCTTTTCCTTCTCTCTCATAGAGATCTCATAGAGATAGATAGAGGTCTTTCTACAAAGCTTGTTTCAGCATGGGCAGCGCAATTGGAGGCTTTCACCATTTTAATGTAGCCAACTGGGTGGGACTTCCTATGGGTTAAGGGAGTGATCTCAGAATTATATCCAGGTCAAAAGGAGGGATCAGCCAATAAATGATACTCCTGATCAAACATTCCAGCACAGTAGGTGGCAGTAAATCATCAAATGTAGCTTTGTCTGTTCAGACTTTTCACACTCCAGCACAACGGTATGCAGCTTTTCAGGTAGTTTACAAACTGCCAAGAAATTATAGAAGTTGGAGAAGAAGGAATTGACTACTTTCGAATGGAGATAGGGTAGCCCTCAATGGCACTTCCCAAGCTGTCACAGAAGTGATAATGGCAAAGATGGGCTCTCTTTGCTCTATCTCTTCAAAACTGTCTAAAGATTGTTGTTCCCGGTAAATTAAACTATACTTGTTTGAAATTGACTACATTGACTACATTGAAGATCAGTGCAGCATCTAAGACGCTTGATACATACAGCCCCTGCATGTAAATTTGTTAATTTTACGATCATGCATTCTCCCCCAGAATTCAATGGTTGAGTTGAGCAGCCACCTCAACATCCTTCACACGTTCTGCAACCAGGCTGAGACCGGTGCTGTACTCGTGCCTGTGGAGAAGTTAGACGAAATCAAGAGACGGTGGGTATAGCGGGCACAACTTCCCTTGGAACAGAGATCACTTCCTGTCTGAAACAACCTGATTGGCCCAGATGGAAAAGTTGTATGATAACCAATAAAAACACTAAGTCAGTTGGTATGATGATGAAAACATTGCTAGTTTTGGGACCTGTAAAATAGCAGATAGACTTCCATCAAAACTAGATGCATCTTTTCTATAGAATACGACACCTTTTTAGTGAGCTGACAGTAGTTTGTAATCAAACATAGTGAGTACAGAGTGCAAAAGCAGGGTTGATTGAAGTTATTTACAATGAAGGGCAGTGTGGCCTGGGTGGTCTAGAGCAGGGGTTTCCAACCATGGGGGGGGGGGGGGGGGGGGGGGGGGGGGGGGGGGGGGGGGGGGGGTTGGGACCTTCCTTGATTTGATGTTTTTTTTATAGAAACATGCCAGAGGAAGACACAACTCTGATGCACATGGGAATATACAGTGCCTTCGGAAAGTATTCCGACCCCTTGACTTTTTCCCACATTTTGTTACGTTACAGCTTAATCTAAAATGGATTAAAACAAAAGCAAATCCTCCGCAATCTACACACAAAAGCCCATAATGACAAAGCGAAAACAGGTTTTTAAGAAATGTTTTATTTATATAAGTATTCAGACCCTTTCCTATGAGACTCGAAGTTGAGCACAGGTGCATCCTGTTTCCATTGATCATCCTTCAGATGTTTCTACAACTTGGAGTCCATCTGTGGTAAATTCAATTGATTGGACATCATTTGGAAATGTCCGAGCAAAAACCATGCCAAGAGGTCGAAGGGATTGTCCGTAGAGCTCCGAGACAGGATTGTGTCGAGGCACAGATCTGGGGAAGGGTACCAAAACATGTTTGCCGCATTGAAGGTGCCCAAGAACACAGTGGCCTCCATCATTCTTAAATGGAAGAAGATTGGAACCACCTAGACTCTTCTGGAACTGGCCGCCCGGTCAAACTGAGCAATCGGGGGAGAAAGACCTTTGTCAGGGAGGTGACCAAGAACCCAAATGGTCACTCTGACAGAGCTCTAGAGTTCCTCTGTGGAGATGGGAGAACCTTTCAGAAGGACAACCATCTCTGCAGCACTCCACCAATCAGACCTTTATGGTAGAGTGGCCAGACGGAAGCCAATCCTCAGTAAAAGGCACATGACAGCCCACTTGGGGTTTGCTAAAAGCCACCTAAAGACTTTCAGACCATGAGAAACAAGATTCCCTGGTCTGATGAATCCAAGGTTGAACTCTTTGGCATGAATGGCAATTGTCATGTCTGGAGGTAACCTGGCACCATCCCTATGGTGAAGCATGGTGGTGGCAGCATCATGCTGTGGTGATGTTTTTCAGCAGCAGGGATTGGGAGACTAGTCAGGATCGAGGCAAAGATGAACGAAGCAAGTACAGAAAGACCCTTGATGAAAACCTGCTCCAGAGCGCTCAGTACCTCAGACTCGGGCAAAGGTTCACCTTCCAACAGGACAATGACCCTAAGCACACAGTCAAGACAACGCAGTAATGTCTTTTAATGGCCCAGCCTGAACCCGATCGAACATCTCTGGAGAAACCTTAAAATAGCTGTGTAGCAACGCTCCCCATCCAACCTGACAGAGCTCAAGAGGATCTGTAGAGAAGAATACTGGTATGCCAAGCTTGTAGCGTCATACCTAAGAAGACTCAAGGCTGTAATCGCTGCCAAAGGTGCTTCAACATAGTACTGAGTAAGGTACTTGTGTAAATGTGATATTTTTTTTTAGCAAACATTTCTAAAAACTTGTTTTGCTTTGTCATTAGGGAGTATTATGTTTAGATTGATGAGGGAAATAAACTATTTAATACGTTTTAGAACAAGGCTGTACCCTAACAAAATGTGGAAACAGTCAAGGAGTCTGAATACTTTCCGGAAGCACTGTAATTTGGTTTGGCTCTATGACATTCAGAAGCTGAGCTACAATCTTCTAAAGTCAAGCAGTCAAAGAAATTGGACTAGCGTGACTCTGTCGCTATCAATTGATCTATTCACTTTCTGTAAAAGAGAATATGTATAATTAAATTGAGAGCTCATATAAATTATTATCATTAAATAGCCTACCTGAAAGATGTCGAGTCTTGTTTAACCATGTAGAATTGCAGGGGGTGGCGTGATATTTTTGACGTGAAAAAGGGGACCTTGGGGGAAAGAAAGTTGGGAATGCCTGGTCCAAAGGTTAGTTCTGCCTCAGCAAACACATGTAGTGTGGGTACTGGGTACAAGTCTCTCCCACTGCCTGTTTAACACACACTCTCGTGCTATCTTTTCTGTCCCCTCTACTGACTGTCCTATTAATGAACTGTCCTATTAATGAAAACATCAAATACAAAATGAGTGGGTGTAAAAAATAGGCAGTTCACTAAATGATCTGACATTTCCATTACATTTCCCAAACCTGCAATGTATGTTGTACTAAACTCACAGGTAATGAACTGTATCACTCTGCACCATGTCATTCCTGACACCTGGGTCGTGGGCACACAACAGAAACATTTCAAATGTTTTGCAACAAAAATGAGCATTTCCTGTTGCATAAGTCCAGGTTGTCCCTCCATGTTTCTGTCTTTTCCCTTATGTTTGTTATGCTTTCTTACCACAGTTTCACTAACGCCCGTGTCACGGCTAAGTACCACGGGATCAAACTGGAATACCGGGAGCACCGGCACACCGTCTTGGATCTACTGGCTCGAATTGGTGCCAAGTTACGCTCCTGGAAAGGGCCCTACAGCTCCCAGGATGCAGTGCGTCTGCTCCTACAGGACTGGCATGTGAGTTGGCTGGGCCTCTGTCCAAAAATGTGCTCAATACTCTGCCCCTGGCTGTGCATCATGGCACTGCAGTGAGGGGTAGTGGATTCACTGTTTGTGATCGATGTGCATGTATCGATGTGCATGTTTGAGATCAGTGATTCTGATCTACAAGTCACCTTACATCCTAAGTTACTACTCATTATGTGATCAAGATTAGCAATTGTCTTACATCAGATCCCAGTGTGGTCCCACTCGGCGAACACTCTAAATAAACATCTAGTTTCAGTTTAAATTAGACTTGTACATTTAAAAAAAAACTTTAATCAAAGTTAACCAGTTAATACATTTGTCTAACTATCCACATTGATACAACGCAATTACTTTGATGAAGTAAGTTGAAACAACAAGGAAGCACATTTTTACTCGTAAGGCTTTTTACTCGATGGATTTGTATGAATCATATTATTTTATCTCAGGACACAGTGGATCGCCAATGCCTAGTTTCTCATCTGGTGGATGCCCTCCAAAAATTGAAACAGACAGCCAGCACTTACACAAGCAAGGCAGCTCTGGGTAAGGTGTGTGTGTGTGTGTGTGCTCTTCTATAGCTGTGACAGTGTAAGGCTGAGCTGGATACGTGTGCGAAAGACAACTGTTATTTGTGTACTCACTGTATATGTGTGAGTGACTGTGAGAATAAACGTGTCTGTACGAGAGAAATAGCCTTATGAGTTTTCAGTGTGTACGATGGAATTCATCCTGAATACATTGCGTAATGGTTTGTACTGAACAACACGTTTCCCCTAAAGAGTGCTCACCGTTCTTCAGTCATCGAAGTGGGTTTTCTCCTGTAGGGTGTGTGTAGCGGGCTGTGACCTATCGAAATCGCAAAACTCATGCAGCACACTGTACACAATCTCCCTTTGGACCACAATAATCGCAGCATTGTTGCTATTGAATTAAACGATGCACATCGTTGTGTACTGCTGAGCGAGGCCTACAGTAGGATTCTAGCCTCCAATGACACAACCCTGATAAACCTTGACCCTAAACCTTTTGCATTCCACTCCCCAGGTGAGGATGCCCAGCTTGTCAGTAGGCAGGTGAAGGAGGCAGAGAGTGACACGGCCACGAGCACAGAGGAAGTGGCGTTAGTGAAAGGCACCATGGGACGTGTGTTGAGTACCTGGGAGGCCTACAGCAAGAATCTCCCCCCCCTACAGACGTGGCTGGCTCAGGAGTCCTCTGGGACAGAGGTACAGGTCCCACTCTAGTTGGCCCACATACCCTACATCAGGGGAAAGAAACTCAGGTCCCTGAAGAGCTGCAGTGTGCGCAAGCTTTTGTTATAGCCCAGCTCTAACACACCAGAGTCATCTTCAGTTGGGATCACCAGGAAAACAAAGGTTCCTTATTGGGCAAGTTTTAGGGGAGACCAGGAACCAAAGTAACAGTTTTGGGCCTTTGCTTAGTATAAAAATTATATTTGAGGTAGATTCATAATATCTTATACAAACATACATATCTTAGCTACCATTACACACTGTAGCGAAGTTTCTAGGACATTCCAGCTGTTTACAATTCAACCCGAATGTGGTGGAAGTGAAATGTTGCTCTT
Source organism: Oncorhynchus clarkii lewisi (assembly GCF_045791955.1). Lineage (NCBI taxonomy): Eukaryota > Metazoa > Chordata > Actinopteri > Salmoniformes > Salmonidae > Oncorhynchus > Oncorhynchus clarkii. Next base: position 28,138,459 of record NC_092154.1, read on the forward strand.
GTATGTTTCACAAGGTTAATTGTTACAGGCTGCGGGGTTATTGTTACACTGTCTTCAATGGTAAAAATTAGGGGTAATTGAAACATTTTCTGATTTGAAACTGATATTTGAATGAAAATACACTGAATTGACAAAAACACACTGAATTGACAAACAAGTTTTATTTGATCTTTTAGGCATGCCATATTGACCAAAAACTGAATAGCCAAAATTAATAGCAAACTAATTGCATGAATCCCTATTAGTTGGACATCTTTAAATTTTTCTATGGTGTCATCTTAGTTGTTGTCACGTTGGTATAAAGGGATCGGGAGACAGGCGCAGGAATGCGTAAAAGGGTTTTTTATTTCCCAAATTACAGCGTGCCGTGTAAAGGCACGGAGACGAAGACCAAACAAACACGTATACAAAACACAAGGTTGAAACCCAAACAAAAGAGCAAGGAGTACTTTGAATAAATAACACAAGCGCACAATGATACTACCACATGGGTTGAGACCTGTAATCATCTGCGCAATACACGCAGCACGAAAGCCAAAACAACACAGCACAGGTACTCACACGACCAACGAACATTGTAACAATAATCGACCGGACAAAGGTGAACAAAGGACACACTTATACAATTACTAATCAATGGGAATAGGGACCAGGTGTGCGTAATGACAGATCCGGAGGGATCCGTGACAGCTGTACTGGCAAACTTCATGTAAAGAAGTGACATTTTATATAATTTTGTGAATGTGTCTAAATACCATTAAAAGGGCATTGAATTGTAGGACTGTGGTTAATTGTAACAAATGTTACAAATGTTACAATTAACCCCCATTACAAATCTGAGCCTAATCTGAGTCTTGTGAGAAAATACAACAATAATTATTGTCATCGATTATATCAATCAAAAAATGACATATGATTAGATACATGGAGACTGCTCCACAAGTCAATAATTAAGAGAGACCGCAAGAATATTTAGAATTAATAAAACAATACAACAAAATAATTTATGGATTTCAGCAAAACTTCCTGGGCATGTAAATCCACTAACCAAACATTAGCACATTGAATAACAGCTTTCTAAGTTATTTCTAATTTGAGTTATGGAGTTGTTACTTTGTGCCCCGTGTTACTTTGTCTCTCCTACCTCCTCATTTAAAAATAGTTTTCCTCTTTCTTGTCTACATGACACAGGACGGATTCAACTAATCATGGGGCTGATGATTAGTTGATGAGTTGAATCAGATGTGTTAGTACTGGGATAGAAAGCCTTGAGAGCTAACATCTTGTTTGATCAGTATTTAATGTAGATTTCTGGTAAAAGGAATTTTCAGTTTGCAAATTTATTGCAAGTAGTCTACATATTGAAAATATAATACTTTCTTATGACAAATACAACATATTAATCTTGTGTGAAATGTTCTGTTGGAAAGCTTGACCCTACAGTCTCTCCAACCCTTTAGGGGACATCCCAGCAGGTGTCCCAGTGGAGCACCCTGCAGGCCTACCTGAACGAGGTGGGTAACTTCCTCATCGAGGTCACAGACCCATCTACCAGCAAAGCCCTGGTAGCCGAACTTAGTAAGCTGAACATGCAGTGGGCCGCCTACATGAAGAGAACTATGTTTGTGAGTGCAATTGTCCCCTATACAAACCTTTCTGATCTTTTCACCATCCATTTGCTGGTTGTTATTTGTGTATGTAAGTGGAATTTGTTCAGCGTAACCTTGCTTGAGACCGGGGCTGTTTAACATTAAAGGTTTTAGAAGATTTTGCAACGTAACACGAAAATAAGCATTTCCTATTGGTCAAGTCCAGGGTAGTCCCTCCCTGTTTCAGTTTTCTTTCTTCAGGCCTAATGATTATGACCCTGAGGACTAGCTCCCAGAAATAATGGCTAGGCTTTAGCACAGCGACCTAAAGATGTGTGTGGTCTGAATCCTCTTGTGTTAACTAGGGGGTATCGAACCAGCCCAGTGCTGGTCCTCTGAGCATCCAGGCGGTACAGGCTCTGGCCCAAGAGGCAGGCTGGGTGCTGAGGGAGCGCCTAGAGGTGGAGTCTGTCCCACTGAAAGCCTACAAGAAGAGGGTGCAGGTACACTACTCTCCTGGGTGAAATTTCCCCTAGATACAGATCTAGGATCAGCTTCCCTTCCCCCAATCCTAACCTTAACCGTTAGTGGGGAAAATTCTGACCCAAGATCAGCATCAAAGGGCAAGTTCACCCTACACTGGTATGCAGCATTTTACATTTTAGTCATTTAGCAGACACACTTATCCAGAGTGTCTTACAGTTAGCATATTCATCTTAAGATAGCTAGGTGGGACATCCACATATCACAGGCATACAAAGTACATTTTTCCTCAATAAAGTAGAGTCAGTGTCAGTGGACTCAGTGCTAGAAGGGGGGGGGGGGGGGGTCAAGTGCTGATTCCTTTTTATATATATTTTTAATTGGGGGGGTGGGCGGTGAGGAGGAGAGTCGGTAAGAAATTAATTGAAGGCATACGTTGGGAGGTTGAAGTCGGCAAGTACGAAGAGCAGTGAGCCATCGTCAGGATACGAGATTATCAAGGTGTCAAGCTGATTGAGGAACTCTCCAAGGGTCCCTGGTGGGCGATAGATGACAATAATGTTAAGCTTGAGTGGACAAGTGACAGTGACAGCATGGAATTCAAATGAGGAGGTGGACAGGTGAGAGAGGGAGAAAAGAGAAAATCTCCACTTGAAATGATAGACCTATGCCACCACCGCGACGACTAGATGCTCTCGGACTATGAGAGAAAACGTAGTCAGATGAAGAGAGAGCAGCTGGAGTAGCAGTGTTCTCTGGGGTGATCCATGTCTCAGTCAGGGCCAAAAAGTTAAGGGACTAAGAACTCTACGTTCTTGACCGCAGATCGGCAGTTCCAAACACTGCGAGAGACCCGGAATTCCACATGAGTTGTGTGCAGTGTACACTAAATTAGAAGTGTTCCAGCCAAGGGGTGGGGAGTGTCTGTAAAGCCTACAGGGAGAGGTGTAAACAGGTATAGAAAACACACCCATAAACTCAGCAAAAAAAGAAACGTCCCTTTTTCAAGACCTTGTCTTTAAAAGATAATTAGTAAAAAATCCCAAAAACTTCACAGATCTTCATTGTAAAGGGTTTAAACACTGTTTTCCATGCTTGTTCAATGAACCATAAACAATTAATGAACATGCACCTGTGGAATGGTCGTTAAGACACTAACAGCTTAAAGACGGTAGGCAATTAAGGTCACAGTAAGGTCACAACTTAGGACACTAAAGAGGCCTTTCTACTGACTCTGAAAAACACCAAAAGAAAGATGCCCAGGGTCCCTGCTCATCTGCGTGAATGTGCCTTAGGCATGCTGCAAGGAGGCATGAGGACTGCAGATAAATTGAGGCATGAGGACTGCAATAAATTGCAATGTCCGTACTGTGGGACACCTAAGACAGCACTACAGGGAGACAAGAAGGACAGCTGATCGTCCTCGCAGTGGCAATCCAAGTCTAACAACACCTGCACAGGATCGGTACATCCGAACATCACACCTGCGGGACAGGTACAGGATGGCAACAACAACTGCCCGAATTACACCAGGAATGCACAATCCCTCCATCGGTGCTCAGACTGTCCGCAATAGGCTGAGAGAGGATGGACTGAGGGCTTGTAGGCCTGTTGTAAGGCAGGTCCTCACCAGACATCACCGGCAACAACGTCGCCTATGGGCACAAACCAACCGTCGCTGGACCAGACAGGACTGGCAAAAAGTTATCTTCACTGATGAGTCACGGTTTTGTCTCACCAGGGGTGATGGTCGGATCCACGTTTATCATCGAAGGAATGAGCGTGACACCGAGACCTGTACTCTGGAGCAGGATTGATTTGGAGGTGGAGGGTCTGGCATGGTCTGGGGCGGTGTGTCACAGCATCATCGGACTGAGCTTGTTGTCATTGCAGGCAATCTCAACGCTGTGCTACAGGGAATACCTCCTCCTCTCTCATGTGGTACCCTTCCTGCAGTCTCACCCTGACATGACCCTCCAGCATGACAATGCCACCAGCCATACTGCTCGTGCTGTGCTTGATTTCCTGCAAGACAGGAATGTCAGTGTTCTGCCATGGCCAGCGAAGAGCCCGGATCTCAATCCCATTGAGCACGTCTGGGACCTGTTGGATCGGAGGGTGAGGGCTAGGGCCATTCCCCCCAGAAATGTCCGGGAACTTGCAGGTGCCTTGGCGGAAGAGTGGGGTAACATCTCATAGCAAGACTGGTAAATCTGCTGCAGTCCATGAGGAAGAGATGCACTGCAGTACTTAATGCATGCAGCTTGTGGCCACACCAGATACTGACTGTTACTTTTGATTTTGACCCCCCCATTTGTTCAGGGACACGTTATTCCATTTCTGTTAGTCACCTGTGTGGAACTTGATCCGTTTTTTGTCTCAGTTGTTGAATCTTGTTATGTTCATACAAATATTTACTCATGTTAAGTTTGCTGAAAATAAACGCAGTTGACTGCAAGAGGACGTTTCTTTTAGTTTAGTTGCCAAGACTACAAAAATAGCTAAAATTTGATCATCTGAAAATAACTAGGTAAGATACTCAAGTGAGAGAGTGGTGTGGAGACTTCCTTTCTTTCCTTCTTTGAATAACTCCACAGAACACCTCGGCAGACAACTACAATGAGACTTTCTCAATTTGTCTTTCCTTCATTCCTCGTGTTCTCTCTAGTCGCCTTTTCGAAAACCATTGGAGAAGAAGGTCTGACGTGAGGGATCTGGAGTCTTCTCCTCCAATTTAAAAGGAGCCATAGAGCCAGACTTACTAATGGGTTTGCACCAGTGGTGTAGTGCTATTTTTGTAGGTGAGAGAGCTCGACATGAATTCGCATTCATTCGCATAAATTCCTAAATCGGAGTTTGTACCGACAGATGTAGCCTATTGAATAGCCTATGATAGAATATGTATAAAATGCATCCTCTAATTGCAACATCTGCCTATGCCTACACATGTGGCTCAACAGCAGATTTTATTTTCAAAGTATTTTCAAATTTTTCTCCGCAGTGCACACACGTAGCCTATAGTTCTTCATCATTCTCTCCACCACCAGAGAAAAGACAGGGATGAAACCACCTGCCTGTAGGCTGCTATATATATTTATTTGGTTTGTCATTCTGATGTTTTACATGGAATTCTAGAGGTATTTAAATATCATTTATCAGAACACATTTTCCAGATATACCAGCTTCATGTATTCTCAAATTGAAAAAAGGTTAGGGGGCGCCACTCCCCTGCTCTCCGGCAGCACTACAACCCTAGTTTGCACATGGTGCAAAGCACTGTCTTTCATGCCCTTATTGTCTTTCCTATTTTTGTCCCCGCAGCTTTTGAGTAAGAAGATAATGGAGGTGGATTTGGATTCTCTCAGCCCATCCCCAGACTTCCCTGTGGACAAAGTGGAAAAACTCAGACATACACTCCCGGAGGTAGCCCCAATCCCAGTGCCTTTCTGCTGGCCTTTCAAACACTGAGACAGTGCTGTGGATGTGAACGGTTTTAGACTAGCGGTTTTAAGATGTTTTTCTAGTGTGCTGGCAGCTGTTATGACAAGAATGTGACTATAAGAAGTAACAGCATTATGTTTTGATACAAGTGGATATAATTTGTGAACTAGGCTTAAATTCAAATTGAAGTCAGTCAATTCAGGAATCAAACAAATTACAGTCTAATAATTGAAAAAATGGAACCTAATTTCAATTACTTTTCAATAAACTGAAAATGAAAAAACGATTTACATCAAAACAGATTTTAACATTTTAAATTGACTGACTTCAATTCAGATTGAGACCAACTCTAACCCCAACCCTAATCTGCACGTGTGTGTGTATGTGCAGGTTTGGCAGGCGCTGGCCAGAGCGGAAAGGACATGCAGTGATCTACAGAGGGCCACGTCCATGTTAGAGGGCCGTTTGGCCGAGCTGAGTCACTGGGGGACCGAAGCCCTGGAGGTTCACCAGCACCTGGAAGAGAGGAAACCTGGAAGAGAGGCCAAAGTGAGCACCCATAATCTCCTCTCTACTATGATCGTTAGCATACACTACTCGGTGCCGTTACACTTCTTGTTTTTACATGTCGCTGCTTAAGTGGACATGTATCACTATTTACAGTATCAATGTCCTTTTGCTGTATTCTAGTACTGGCAGATCATGTATTCTAGTACTGGCAGATCATTATTCTAGTACTGGCAGATCATTATTCTAGTACTGGCAGATCATGTATTCTAGTACGGGCTGATCATGTATTCTAGTACGGGCTGATCATGTATTCTAGTACGGGCAGATCATGTATTCTAGTACGGGCGGATCATGTATTCTAGTACGGGCAGATCATGTATTCTAGTACGGGCAGATCATGTATTCTAGTACGGGCAGATCATGTACTATAGTACTGGCAGATCATGTATTCTAGTAGTGGCAGACCATGTATTCTAGTTCTGGCAGATCATGTATTCTAGTTCTGGCAGATCATGTACTAGAGTAGTGGCAGATCATGTATTCTAGTACTGGTAGATCATGTACTATAGTACTGGCAGATCATGTATTCTAGTAGTGGCAGACCATGTATTCTAGTTCTGGCAGATCATGTATTATAGTACTGGCAGATCATGTACTAGAGTAGTGGCAGATAATGTATTCTAGTACTGGCAGATCATGTATTCTAGTACTGGCAGATCATGTATTCTAGTACTGGCAGATCATGTATTCTGGTACTGGCAGATCATGTATTCCAGTAGTGACAGATCATATAGGCTACAGGTATTAACTTTAGCCCTACCAGCAAACTAAAAACATTCCTAGGACATTAGCTACCATTGCCATTACGTTCTAATAAGACTTTGATTTAACATTTGTGATGGAACATTTTATGTTTGTGTGTTTCTAATAACACATTTCTGTGTTCATGCAAGTGACTGATTGAACGAATTCTCACTATCAGTATCTGCATTTTGGCAGGACGCCCAGAACCTTGTTTTAGGAACGTTATCTCAGTTTCAAGGTCTCAGCTTGGAGAGAAGAAGCCTTGTGAGGTATTGGTCTGTTACATGCACGAATCATTATTGGTCAGTCACATGCATGAACCAAACGTTAATGATTAATGAAGTATGATGAATAATGAATAAGCTAAATCATGCAAATATTACTTGTCTGCGTAAGTATATAAGATAACCAACGGGACTGCCCAGTTAGAGCTCCTATCAGATGTTCACTATGGTGCATCAAGTTTGTTGGAACCTCTCCAGTTAACTGTTAATAAACAATGATTCATTTAGATTGACTTCAAGTGTCTCTGCTGGTATTTCCCACGACATGTGTAGAATTTCCACGACACATTACTTCAAAACATTCCAGAAACGTAAAAATATTGTTTTTGCAACATTTTGTTTGTTTCTCTCATTCCGCACAGGCACTGATCTCTCGTGGCCTGCAGCTTGAGGGCCAAGTGGTGACAGAGGGGCAGGACCTGCAAGTCCTGGTGAAGAAAGCACAGACGAACTCCCCTATTCAGCACCTCAATGCAGCTGCTTTGGAAGACAGAGTCACAGAAGCGGTTGCTCAGGCTCAGGTACTTACAGTAATGGACAACGGATTCACACAGCAGCCATGATTATCTAGCTAGGTAGGAAACGGAAGTGCTCCATTTCAGTCTATGGAAAACAGTGTGGGTCGTCATGTTCGACCATTAAACTAGCAGATTATCAATACATCCAGTTGGTGGCTGTTACATTCCCAAAGACCAAACCCTTAGTTTATGAACATGTTAAGACTGTAGGCGGATATAGAAATTGAGGGGTGCTCTTTGAAGTTTGTATGTCTCAGTTTCAGAGGTGTTTGCTTTGGGTGTCTTTCCTTTTCCAGGAAATGGTGGAGATGCTTAGCTCCCTGGGGTCAAGGCGAGCTCGGGTCCCGGCGGGGGATGAGCCACCACCCAAGGTGGTAGTCCGCTGGTACTCACTGCCAGAGACCCAGAGGGGTTCATTTGCAGCGGCCACAGCCAAGAGCAAGAGTAACCTGCCATCCCACGCCAAGCTTGCAACTCAGACACCCCCACATCGGCGGCACACAGAGCCCCATAGCCCACTGCAAGGGGACGGTCTACCCCAGGACATCAGCCAGCAGACAGCCATCATCAAGGCCCTACCACAAAGTCAATCTCACACTCAGGCCCCAACACAGCCTCAGCCGGTGGGCCTCACTCAATCTCAGGTTCTGACTCAAAACAAACCTCAAACGCAGCAAACTCAAACTCCCATTGAACCTCGAGTTCAGCTTCTGGCCCAAGTTGAAACATACGCCAAACCCAGTGAAACTCAACCTTTGAACCAAAGTCACGAAGAGCAAGAGCAGCAGCCTGTGGGTCAATCTTTGTACCATGTTCCCACGGTGTCCCAAACCCAGTCTGAAACAACTCAAAAACAGACCCACATCCCCAAATTCAGAGTTAAAGGCCAGCTGAGGACCCAGAACCCTCCTCATCAGTGTAGCGACCAAGCCTCTCCACACCCACCGTTCATGGTCCATAGCGAGATCTACTCGAAAGCCAAGGCGATGGCTAGGAGCAGGCTGGAGAAGGCCAAGTTTCGCTTGCAAGAGAACATCCAGGAAGCCATCGTACTCTTCAGTGACCGAGAGATGTCTGACTGGCAAGCCAAGAGAAAAGAGGTATGACATCAGAGGTTTTTTTCTTGTCAAAGGTTGCCATTTCCATCTCCATTATTATCATGTGTGTAACTTTGTAATATGTCTGAATAAAGTGTCTCTTTATTTAATACCTGTCAAATGTTGTGCAATATAGTAAAAGTTTCCTTTGTCAGAAGTTGTCGTTTGTAATCTCAGAGTATGGCAATGGTGCAACACCTCATATTTATGGAATTCAATGTCTGTTTGGAGTGTTGGTCAATGGTCAGTGTTGGTCAATGGTCAGTATGTGGTCGTGTTGTTCATGGTCAACATGTCCGAGTGGTGGTCATGATTTTTGTCTGCATGATCTCTCGTCCTCCAGAGGGCGTTGGGTGCTTTGAGGCCCGCCATCCTGGAGGAGTTCCTGGGGGCCGCTGAGGGTTTGGGGGCCCTCTGCTCTGGGGCCCAGCTCCAAGCCGTGAAGCTACTGTCTCTTTCAGTCAGGAGCCAGTGGGAGGTAAGAATGGGAAAAGGAGCTGGTTCAAAGAAGACATCACATTTACATAAAATGTTATATTTTCGTCATTTATAAGACAGCCTTATCCAGAGTAACTTACAGGAAGGGCCACTATAGAAAATGTTTGTTCACTGTTTTCTGCCTTTGATAAATACAAAATTCAAAAGGCACTCCGACATCTGAGCAATCTTATTTGCAGGTGCATGGCAACAGTTGAATAAGATGAAGGAAAAAGGAAACCGCACACTGCTTTTGATAGTATCACTGATCATTAATAAGCTTACGTATCGGCCTCACGGCCTTCGTCAGATCTTTTGTGAATTTTTTCTGCCTTTGATAAATAACATGTTTTTATTTTTTAAGGAGCGGGGCAGACCCACCCCTTACATATTTTATTGTTTATTGGATAGGACAGGAAGAGGTATAGACAAAAAATAGGAGAGTTGTGGCTGAAAGAGTAATGGGCTGGATTCAAACCCATGCTGGTAGCAGTACATTTATTCTAGAGGCAGCAGCCTAGACAGCTAGACCACCCCAAGCCACAATAAATAACCTTTTAATAAAACATAATGGTTAGGGTTGGCAGAAAAGTGATGATTAAACTCATACCTAACAGGGCTTTGAGCTCCATTGGGAAATGTATAGGTTATGTGCAGATCAGTGGATACATTTTTTGTTGTCAACCTATCACAATCCAATTGCAGGGAGCTGTATGGTGTCCATATTAGGATTGCACACACCAGCTGTAGTTGTGTCAGTCAATAGGAGTCCTAATATGAACACTGTACCAATGCATTGCATGAGCAGCTTATCATTCTATGCTAATTTAATTTGATTTAATGCCTCGTCTTACTAACAGTGGTTTTGTGTCTTGTGACGCCCAGGCTGTGCATTCAGAGATGACTGCCTTTTTGCAACTCTTGTGGTCTGAGATCAACGGGGTGCGGTCCCTTAACCCCACTGTTATGAGATGTGACATATACACTACTAACACTGAGCGAGATGCCACTGACCCTGAACCTGTGTACAGACGACAGGTACCACGAAATCTTTTGAATCAATATTTCACAGCATTGTTGCACGGTAACATGATAGCATGAAATGAGGCCTAATTTTTCCATTCGTGGTGGCTGGGGGAATAAATGGAATGATATCAAAATGATATGCTTTCTATGTGTTTGATACCACTCCGTTCACGCCATTCAAGCCATTATTATGAGCTGTCCTCGACTCACCAGCCACCTGTGATTGCCATGCAATGGAGGCTTTGAAGCAGAAGGGTTGGGAGGAGACGTGTTTGTTTACAGGTTGATCCTGATTGTACATCAGTCTCATTTAGTCTAAAGGGGTTCTCATTCTCCTAACCACTTGACTTCACTGTACTCCAAACGTGGCTCTGGAGCTTGGTCTACATCAGGGATGGGAAACTTTGATGGGGGTGGGGGCCACAAAAACTCTGAACTCATCATGAGGGGCCGCAGTTGCTTGCGGGTCTGTGTACCCACATATGCGTACCCGTGTACCAGTAGGATTCATTCTATTCTATTTTATTTATATTGTTCTAGGCATGTCTACCCTCAGAGGGCAGTGCGACGCTGAGGGGTGCCGAGTGCCTGGAGGCCCTCAGGGAGCTCTGTGAGACCCTGGCCCCGGAAAGTTCCCCCATCACAGCTGGAGTCCAGCAAAGGGAGTCAGGGGGAGGGCAAGGGAGCATGCTGCCGCAACTGCAGCACGGTGCCACAGTGCCCCCGCAGGACAGGTGAAACATAGCACTACAGTTACAAAGTTTCAATGGTGCTCTACAGAAATAAACTGGCTATTGGGAAGTTTTGGCAAATGCCAGATGGGCTGGTCCATCTTTAGCCCAGTGGTCTAGTATAAATTGAGGGTTTTGCGCAAAATTATCATCATTTGGCTAGTAATTGGGGTCTCAAGGGGAAAAAATGGGCCGGTGTACTAGAAATGCCCGGGCCAATTTCTGGTCTGCCCATGGTGATCTATGCAACAATTCTAATTGCAAATAACCCGTAGTGTCTTTAATATCTTAGTAGTAATAAAATGATTAAATTCTCTGAGCATCTTTGATGCTATAAAGTTTAATTATTAATGGGCTAGTTAAACATCAGCCACTTGTTTTGTCTGTAAAACCTCAAAATATTAATTATCTGTATTTGTATTTATATTTCCTGAGGCCAGCCAATTTGATTAGCTAAGTAATTGTCCTGGGTTTACCCCCTGTTGTTGTTCTTGTGTCACTTTAGTAGGGGGTGCGAGCCTGGAGATCACACCCTGCTGAGCGAGACTGGCCAGCAGGCTGGCCCACAAAAGCAAAGCCAGGAGCTCCCACAAAAGCAAGCTGGACACCGCTCTCAGGCTCTGGAAGACCAGAACCAAACCCAACTAAGACAGGACCGCACACTGCAAGTCCAGGGTCTGCCACTGCAGACCCCGGAACACCCACTCCCAGTCCAAGATCGCCCATTGCATGTCCAGGGCCGCCTACTGCAAGTCCAAGGGGGTCGTTTAATGCATGTCCAGAAAAGCCACCAACAAGGCCCAAATCACACTCAGGTACTGGAAGTGGTAGGATGGTAGGATGCTAGTCTCGGGTATCCTGAATCTGGTGTTTCATTCTTACTAATGGCTGGGAAAGTATATTCTCAGAGAGTGGGCTTGGGCTCAATGAAGGGTGTGGATAGCTGTGTATATATATATTCTCAGATGGCTCTGGTTACATCTGAATGGCAATTGACATTTCAAAGACTAGGCCAACTAGCTAGCTAGTTAGCAGAAAGGAAAACTGACATTATAGCTTCATTCAAAATATTTATGCTGTATAAGAGGATACATTAGTTAGTGGTAAATGAGTTAATAGACCAATAAGAAAGAGTTCCACACCTCTCTGCCTATAATGGCTAGATTTCCCTTCCCCACTCAGACCATTCCCAGACAGTCCTTGCAAAATTCTTGCTTGAGAAATTGCTCTTTGCTAAGAAGTAATATTTGTAAAAAACAATTTAAAAAAATAAAAATTGAAAACAATCACAGTAAGGTACTTAATTGTTACCCAGAAATGATTTGATATTAATATATAAACAGATGCATTGGACCTTTTAAACTGGCCTTTGTGAAGAGCCATGGTGTCGTGGTAACTGGCACGTGTCATCATTTACAACTCCCCACCGGAGACTGGGGTTTAGCCCCTGCATTTACCCTTCCCATTGTTTCTTCTCATCTCAGTTACTTGCCGTCTGAATAAAGTGTTAAAACATCTTCAGAAAAACTGCCATTTGCCCTTTTCCTAAGAACCTCTTACTAGAGGCCGAGTCTTGGTTGGCTGCTCCAGGCACCTCTTATGACAGTGGCAGCTGTAGGAGTTAATCCCCAGTAATTGGATTAAGCCGTGCTAGAGGGTGTAGGGTGAAGTTGCCTCTAGATACTGATCCTGTGTCAGTACCTAGGGGGAACCTTCATGCCGGAGTGTGCTAGAGCCACTGTTTGACTTTACTGCCTCCCCTGACCCCGCTGTTACAGTGCGCTTGTTTGCCTGTCTCCTAGGTGATTGTCAGGGGCGATAGCGTGGAGACCGAGCAGCAGGCACCTGAACGGACAGTCATCCCGGCCGCCGACACCACCCCCCCACAGGAAGAGGGGTTGTCGACGCAGGAAGTGGTGGAGAGGTAAGGGATCCATCTCTACTGTATGTTGGCTAGTGTAAACATAAGTTTAAAAAAGACAGTCAAGACGCATGCTGATAATTCTCTTCCATTAAAGCCTCTTTTCAACTTGTTCAAGGCGAGCTCAAATCGTTGCATTAGCCTACACAGTTTGTAAGACTGGATAGGATGAGCTGAAAAGAACAATGGTTGGATCATGTGTTGATGCTGAGATATGGATAGAGAAACAGATTGGAATGACTGTAAAATGTTTAGTTAAATATACACTTTCATATACAGATATAGAATGCTATAAGAAAACTATAAACTGTTTTTAGACACTGTGCCAACCGCTACAACAACAAGTAGCCAGGGCCAATCGACCACATTACCAAACCGTTTCAACCAACGCTCCATTTTAAAACTTGTCGCACCTGTTGACATTTATACTTTGATAGTTTTGTTTAATGCAGGAGAAAGTCGCTAATCTGTCTGATGCTTTATTCTCACCTCTGGTTTTCAGGGACAGTATCCCTGGTTGTTTTGAAAGATGCTCCTAGATCAAATGTGTTGTTATTAAATGACTGCACTGAATCAATTGAACAACTTTTTATATTTGACATATTTTATCTGGTTGTTTTTAGGTTTTTAATTCCAGTCTTAATTTGTTTGTACTGCGTCACTTTTGTTTACATTTAAAAAAAATAATAATAACCAAGTTGAACCTTGGCTATTCAGGTACAGAGCTTCCCGTTCAGCCTTCCATTCACAGCTCCAGAGAAACAGACAGAGTCTGGAGAGAGAGTTTCAGCCTGAGCCAGTCACCACCTCTGCCCTGCACAGCCACATCAAGGAGCTACAGGTAAGGCTCAGCCGTATAATGGTTTATTTCACACAAAAATAAACACCTGTGCCACAATGATGCACTTTGGCAGTTTACTATGCAGAAACATTGAATAGCTTTGCAACGTACACAAGATTTTAAAAAATACATGAAATAGACAAAGAACTACTGGAAGGGACAATGCCCAGTCTCACACCAATTGGACTGGAACACTCATGGGTGGCACGGATCATTTCTATGGTCTCAGCTGCCTCCCTGTCAGATTTGTGTTTAGTAGGACACGCTGTTTGAAAATTAGAATATCTTATTATGCACGTTCAGGTAGTACCTCCCCATTTCAGTCCGTTTCAAAACGTGTGTGTGTACAACAAAAAAAAAAAATGTGTGTGTGTGTGTTTTAAATGTGTGTGCGTTTCAAAAATATGTGTGTGTGTCGGCAGGCTCTTAAGCAGGAGACTGAGGTGCTGTGGTTTGAGTTTGAGCTGCAGTCCTCCCAGGTGTCCCAGCAGCAGAGTGCAGAGGGAGGTGGACTGGAGGGGGACAGTGAAGGGGCCAACCTCCTTCAGCAGTGGAGAGGCCAGCAGATCTGCCTGCAGACCAGGTCCAGTCACAGTTTCAAGTTAATTTGATTTATTTGAAAAACTACATTTGGGGTGTCAGGGAAATTGCAAGATCATGTTATAATGCTTGTATTGCATTCAACATAATATAGTATTCTGTTAACTATTGTGTGTGACAGAGGATATTTACGATGTCTTTGGGTGATAAAACCTAAAGAGCATTCCAGAGAACATGAGGTAATGTTTCTGTTCTATACCGTACCAGGAAGAGACGGTTCCAGTTTGGAATTGACACAACACTTGCTGTCTGCTATGTATCATAGATATCTTTCATACAAATCTTAACCTTGTACCATTCTATGCATCTGTTGTTCGTCATGTAGGTTGAAAGGGGTGTATCTTGGCTATCAAAGATCTTTGTACTTTTGCTTTATCACGCTCAACGGTTCATTAGAAATGGTGAATCGTTGAAAGTCATTGCCATTGCAAAGCTCTTATTATTAAAGATTTAGTTTAAGTATAACTCTGACTGGTGTGATAAGTTTGTATCTCCTCATTTGATAGTAAAGTAATTAACCACCACAGGGGAGACGTATGACAGAAGATACTAACGAGACTAGGGAAGTCTCCACCGCTCCTGCGTTTGTGTGTGCATACATGTGTGTGAAATGAAATGGTTTGTGTTTCTCTCTCAGAATGGCTTCTCTGGAAACCACCGTGGAGCTGATGGAATCAGCAGACTCTCAGATATCACTGATCTCAGACCAGCTTGACCGCATCACCAGGCAGCCCATAGCTATCTCAGCCTATGGGATGACTGATCCCTGGACTGTGGCTGACTTTAAGGTATACTGTACACGTCAGTGTTGACTCATCAGTTGACTTGACTCACAACAGTTGATGAGTTGTATGTATTTTGTTCAACACACACACACACACACACACACACACACACACACACACACACACACACACACACACACACACACACACACTAAGCTCATGAGCCGTTAATAAGTAATATTCTTCAATAATCAAGGGGTAATTTAATCAAGTTCAAAGAGTGTGTCTTTAAGTGTCTACTGTCTTCCTGTCCCCAGGAAATGGACCAGCGGCTCCACGCGGAGCTGAAGTGCGTGTCGGGGCAGACCTCCGGGGGGGGGGCCCTAGACCCCTGTATGCCCCCACCCCAGTGGCACCGCCTCCACCAGCTCAGACAGACACTAAAGAGGGTGCGCTCTGCCGCCGGGGCCCTTGATTGCTTTCTAGCCCAGATACGAGAGGCCGACGCTGGCATACAGGCTGCGCTGGTTCCCTTGGACCACTGGCAACATGGAGATGGTGCGACCCGGGCCCGAGGCAGGCATTCCGGGCTGCTGTCTATCCGGCAGAGTGTGAGGAAGTATGGAGAAGAAGCCGGGAGCGTGGATGGTTTACTGGAGGCAGCCGGAATGGAGTTGACGATGGATGGAGCTGCTGTGACTTGTCGTGACACAGTGGCAGCTTTGTCACGGCGATTGGATGAGGCAGACCTCGAGTTGGCCAGAAGCGGAATTGGGAGGGGACAGAAGCAGAAGGAGGAGGAGCTAAGCCTTAAAGGGAGGGGGAAAGGGGCAGGGCCTGACATGCAGAGGAGGGGATTGGAACAAAAGGAGGAGGATGCGTTCCAAAGAAAGAGGGGGCAGGAACAGGGGGTAGGGCCTAAGGCCCAAAGAAGGAGGGAAGAGGAGGAATCATTGGGCCTTAGGAGGAAGGGCCAGGTGGAAGGGAAAGAGGGGGAGGAGAAGAGGAGTTCAGGCCAGAGGAGGATGGCCCTACTGGTGGTCCTGAGGGAGATTCAGAGGGCAGTGGAGCAGCAGGGACTGAAGGAGCCAACACTCCCTGCAGTGCAGCACAGGTGAGTGACAAACATGCACACAAACACACACATACATACTTTTTCTGTAGCACTTGTGGATGAGCAAACACGCTCTTTCTCCCTGTCCTCCTATTCCTAGGATGCGTGCATTGGCAGACCAGGAGGGGCGTCTGGCTGCGCTGCGCTCTGAGCTGCAGAGTCTAGAGGCTGCAGACCGTGGTGCTGCGCAAACGACCTCCAACCCCGAGAGGGGCGGAGCCACACAGGAGCTGGAGACATTGTGGGAGGAGACCCATAGAGCCATTACAGAGAGGTAAGACAGAAAGAAGAGAAGAAGACTTGAAATAAAGGAGTGGAGGAGTGAAAAGATAAGAGGGAGATATCCAATAGAACCATTACTGGGAGGTAAGAGAGGAAGAGGCGAGGTGAAGGAGAGGTGGAGTGACAGGGTCAATGGGGAGGAGGATACTGCCCAAAATAATAGGGGACACCATAGAGGCGAGGAGGATGCACTCCAAAAAAAGAAGGTATAGGAACAGGGGGAAGGGCTTAAGGCCCAAAGAAAGAGGAGAGAGGAGCAGACCAACAGAGGCATTACTGAGGTAAGAAGACAGATGAGGGAGAGGAGCAAAAAATAAGAGACAAATGGAGGAGAGAGGAGGGAAAGATGGAGTGAGGTTAAAATGCAGGTAAAGAGGGAGTGAGGTTAAAATGGAGGTAAAGAGGGAGTGAGGTTAAAATGGAGATAAAGAGGGAGTGAGGTTAAAATGGAGTAGAGATGGAGTGAGGATAAATCGGAGGTAAAGAGGGAGTGAGGTTAAAATGGAGATAAAGAGGGAGTGAGGTTAAAATGGAGGTAAAGAGGGAGTGAGGTTAAAATGGAGATAACGAGGGAGTAAGGTTAAAATGGAGGTAAAGAGGGCGTGAGGTTAAAATGGAGGTAAAGAGGGAGTGAGATTAAAATGGAGAAAAGAGGGGGTGAGGTTAAAATGGAGGTAAAGAGGGAGTGAGGTTAAAATGGAGATAAAGAGGGAGTGAGGTTAAAATGGAGTAGAGATGGAGTGAGGATAAATCGGAGGTAAAGAGGGAGTGAGGTTAAAATGGAGATAAAGAGGGAGTGAGGTTAAAATGGAGGTAAAGAGGGAGTGAGGTTAAAATGGAGATAACGAGGGAGTAAGGTTAAAATGGAGGTAAAGAGGGCGTGAGGTTAAAATGGAGGTAAAGAGGGAGTGAGATTAAAATGGAGAAAAGAGGGGGTGAGGTTAAAATGGAGGTAAAGAGGGAGTGACGTTAAAATGGAGGTAAAGAGTAGACAGACAAGTATCGAAGGGATGGGAAAGGGAACTTTTCAGAAAACAGTCAACACCTGATAAGGACACTTCAAATAAGAACTAACTGTATGTGTGAACATGCTGTGTGTTTGACCGAGTGTGTGACTGTGCTGTGCGTGACTATGCTGTTTGTGATCAAGCTGTGTGTGTGCATTGCACAGGCTGGATCGTTGTGGAGGTCTAACAGAATTACTGAAGAGGTTCCAAATGGTACACAGTCGTCTAAGCAGCACCTTACAGAGGGCCGAGCGCACCATCAGTGAACAGGCCTCGTACATGGGCAAAGACAACCTACAGAGACTCCTCACTAAGGTAGAGAGCTTCAACTTATAGTAATGACAACAAAAACAATAACTGCAACAAGAACAACAGCCACAAGCACAAGAACTATGCAACAGATACCACAACCACAATAACTATGCAACAGATACCACAACCACAAGAACTATGCACCAGATAACACAACCACAAGAACTATGCACCAGATAACACAACCACAAAAACTATGCACCAGATAACACAACCACAAGAACTATGCAACAGATACCACAACCACAATAACTATGCAACAGATACCACAACCACAAGAACTATGCACCAGATAACACAACCACAAGAACTATGCAACAGATAACACAACCACAAGAACTATGCAACAGATACCACAACCACAATAACTATGCAACAGATACCACAACCACAAGAACTATGCACCAGATACCACAACCACAAGAACTATGCACCAGATAACACAACCACAAAAACTATGCACCAGATAACACAACCACAAGAACTATGCACCAGATACCACAAGAACTATGCACCAGATACCACAACCACAAGAACTATGCACCAGATAACACAACCACAAGAACTATGCACCAGATACCACAAGAACTATGCACCAGATACCACAAGAACTATGCACCAGATAACACAACCACAAGAACTATGCACCAGATAACACAACCACAAGAACTATGCACCAGATAACACAACCACAAGAACTATGCAACAGATACCACAACCACAAGAACTATGCACCAGATACCACAACCACAAGAACTATGCACCAGATAACACAACCACAAGAACTATGCACCAGATAACACAACCACAAGAACTATGCACCAGATAACACAACCACAAGAACTATGCACCAGATACCACAACCACAAGAACTATGCACCAGATACCACAATAACTATGCAACAGATACCACAACCATAATTATCTATTTTTTCCCACCACACGATTGCAGCATAAGATCCTAATAACATTTTCCCTCAAATGTGCTTTGTTGTGTATTTATTTTTCATACTTCTTTTTCTGTGTGCCTTTTTTTGTATTTATGTGTGTGTGGGTGTCTGTTTGTGTGTGCATGTGCATTGCGTATATGCATGTGCGTGTGTGTGTGTGTATGCGTGCATACGTGCGTACATGTGCGTGTGTATATACCAGGTCCACAGCACCAAGGCAGAGTTGAGTGGTCTCGGGGAGGGAGTGGAGGAGATGCGAGGCACCTGCCATCAGCTGCAGTCTCAGCTGCGCCAAATCCTTGACTGCCCTGAAACTCCATTTGAGGGCGAGGCTGACACCCTGATGGACCGCTGGCTAGATGTGAGTTCTCACCCCATTGCCAGAGACCAATGCAAGTACAAGTCGTTACACTACAGGGGGCCCTATATTTCCTCAGCAGAAAGACACGTTTTCAATTTGCGTCAAATTTCTCACGTGACTTTGGCTCTCCTATTTTGTCACTTTAGGGTAGTGTAATAACAGTGTTTACCCAAGTGAACCAGTACTAACCCTTCGGGTCAAAATGTTTGCTCTGGTCTACCGAACGCAAGCCAAGTCTCGTAGGGTAGGTACTCAGATAAATGTGTGACCTGAATGGATTATTGCCTAGAACGTCAAACCTAACAGCTGTGATTTTCCCAGGTGACAGAGAGGACGGACTCTCACCTGGACAACCTACGCATGGGGCTGGACCTGTGGGATGGGCTGCTACAGCTGGGCGGAGAGGTGGAGAGCTGGACCAGCCACAAAATGGCCCACTTGGTGCAGTCACACCCCTTCCACAGCGAACAAGAAGTCAAAGCCATGCAGGTAACATAACGCCCTCTGGCAACTCAAGTCCTTTCACTTTGAAAGGGGAATTGTGATGGTCTGTCTGTCTGCCTGTGGATTCCAGTTAAAGATTCCAAGAGTACTATTTCCGAATCTCAATTCAGACTTTTTTTCTCTGCCGTTTTGTTTCATTGGGATTTCAACTAATTCCCTGAATATATTGAAATTGAAATGGATTGGGTCCCAACCTTGATCATGGACCCATGTTGTGTTCTTACTGTAGGAGGAGATCCGGGTCCAGGAGGAGAGTGTGGGGCGCTTCCACAGGAGGGCTTCTGAGATCCAGGTCTTGTTGCAGAGCAAGGAGCCCCCACTGGAGCTTCAGGTGAGTGGGCCTGAGAAGTGGGCCTGGTGGGAGTGGGACTTGAGTGGATCTGGAAATATGGAGTGATATTAGTTATATTAAATTCAATTTCTGGATACAAATGCTAAATTCTTTCCTTCAAATTCAATTTCTCTTGGCACTAACTCCATATTGGATAAACAGGTTTGTGTGGTCCAGGGTAGGTCTGGGGGATCCAAAGGACCTGGAAAAGCCTTAATGGGCATTGTTGGGTCTGGAATAGCCTGTGTGAGTGGTATAACCTGGGTGGGTCTTGGTTAACCTCTGTTGTTCTGGGATAACCTGAATGGGCCTGGGGTAGCCTGTATACTCCTAGGACAGCTTGAATGGGCCTGGGATATGCTGTGTGGGTCTGAGATTGCCGTAGTTAGTCTGAATAAGTCTATATGGCACTGGGTTGGCCTGAACAGGTCTTTGCGCTTCTTCTTATGAATTTCTTTATCACTACTTTAGAGAGGGTCCTTGTTTACAAAGTTGAAAGTAATACTCTCTTAGAGACACAATTTAGAGACGTTTATTTTGTTCAATTTTCAAAATGATGCTCAGCAGTGACCGACTCTTCCACTTCCTCTTCCTCACCCAGGTGATCGAGACCCAGATGAGGAAGAAGATGGAGCAGGTGAAGGAGCTCTTCTCCGACCTCGAGGATGTCTACAGGCACCTGGTGGTGGCCAAGGGACAAGTGGCAGCCAAGATGGCCGAGTGTCACTCCTCTCTTCAGGGCATCCAGGACTCACTGGACACGCTCAGTGCTGCCGACGGCCCAAAGCTCCTCACACAGATTCAGGTGAGTGCCAATACTTTCCCATCTGGTATCTCTTATGTTTGACCCATATCCCCATTTCAGAGGGTACCCATGGTTTCTTTGGTTCATGTGAGGGATGATTAAGAACTATGCTCCTGAGAGTCATTGATTGATTGAGCCATTGATTGTTTTACTATAAAGACACAACAATGTATTATAATGATCAGCAGATTTCCTTGAACCTATTATATGTTCTTATTAGTGTCTAAAACTACCCAGTATTAAAAAAACACTGATTTCCATAATATTATTCTCCTCCTGCCACTAGTCTTGGTACTCATTGCTCAAACAACTGCTTTCATGTGCAGGAGCTGTCTGCACAGCTTCAGACACAGGAAAAGCAGGCGGAGGGCCTCCTGGAGGAGCTACACCTCATGACCTCCGTGGCCAGCCCACAGAGCTTGCAGAGCCTAGCTGCAGATGGTGTCCGGCTGCATGAGCTTGTCTGCGCAGCCCGTCAGCACATTAGTGAAATGAGGGTGCAGGCCCAGAGGGATATCAAGGCCTTGCACAGGTACTGGCTGTCACAAGCATACCTATTGATAGTTACAAGTGTATCTATTCAGATATTAGTCCGTCTTGGGTGTATAATGTGTGACATACTATCAGATTCCATGTTCCCCCAAATGTACTACAAAATCCAGCATCTGTGATTTTTAGAGTGGTTTTGGTTGCACTTTATTTTATGGTACGCAAATAACGTATTAGTTAGGATTTACTTGCAGTAGTGTTTTACTAACGTGTGTGTGTTTGTGTGGTAGTCTGCAGGAGGAGTTTGCCCGTCTGCAAGAGTGGTTGCAAGCCGCAGTGCTGAAGGTGGACAAAGGGGAGGAGCTTAGCCGCTTGCAGGAGGAAGTAGTCGAACACAGGTCACATAATCTAAAATTGCATTAACTACAATGATGACATTTGCAATAATGATCAAAACAATAATTATGATGATGATGATGATGGTCATAAAGGTCAAAATGATGGTAGTGTTGGTTTTAACTCATCTGTCTCTCCTCCCCCAAATTTAGTAAGCACACAGAGGCCCTCAGTGGACACATAACCACCTTGCATGGGAGCACCCTAAAGCATTCCCCCCTACTAAAAGAGAGTGAGAAACTTCTAGAGCGCTGCTGCAGTCTCCACACCCATCTGCTTTCCTCCAAGGAGAACCAGAGCTCTCTGACCAGCCACACCCAGGCCTTCCAGACTCTGGCCCAGGACACCCAAGCCTGGGTTAGAGTCTTGCAACAGCAGGCTGACTCTCTGGCCACTGGAGTCCCATGCATCCACAGCCAGGCTGAGCAAAGACTACAAGCTGCAGAGGCAAGAACCTGTCTTTGGGCTTACTCCAAACTCCACCTGCAGATTATTTGGTGGTGGTGCAGATATCCTCTAATAGCGCATAAAAAAAGGAAATTACCTGAAATGAAAGTCACATATTGTACCTTTAAACATGAAACCTTTGTCTCTTGCTGCCTCTGTTGTGTCTGGCAGACTGTGTTGAGTGCCAAGGCAGAGGGAGAGTCTCGTATGGAGAAGCTAAAGGAAGCAGGCCACAGGCTGGCCCACAGACCGGGCCTGGGAGAGAGTCTGAAACTGGACATCATGCAGACCGTCAGTTACACAGAGGTGCACTGGGGAGCCGTTCTGCAGTCTGCAGACCAACACCGCAGGTAGGTGACTGAATGAGACTCGAGACACTAATCACTTTTCATGATTTTTTTCTGTCAGAAAGGCATGACCTCTGTGTAATTGGTTGATAGTAGGAGAATATTGATGGAATGATTGTGAATAGTTCAAGATGTACTCCTCGGTCTCCGTTTCTACCAACAGTGTAAACTGTAAACTTAGAGTGGGTCTTGGCAAATGTAACTGCCACTGAGTCATTTAAAGTTGAATTGTACATGCAGTTTTGCTCTCTCTCTCTCTATCGCTCTTTCTTTCTCACTCTCACGCTCTCTTAAAAAGCAAAAACCCACTCCAGATCCATGCCACAAATCGTCATATTGTATTCCACAATAGCACTGTAAAATGACTACAATATAGACTCAAGTATGATGCTGAATGTGTTTATTGTTCAAATATATAAGTGGGGTGAGGAGGATGCTATGCGTCAGAGTCTTTGTCCTCAGGGGCGGTTGTCCTTTTGACTTTCTCTTCTTCTGTTTTGTCGTTCTCTGACTCTGCTGGGGGATTCAGTGTTGCCCTCATCATCATTCCACTTCTGTTCCTTGTGAGTGAGGGACCCTGGGCGTGGCTAGAACAGCTAATCTTAGCACTATCCTCAAGAGTAGGACTTAGTCTGCCAGGGGTTGGAAGGAAATTTGGCATATAAGAAGGTACAGCCTCACCTGAATATAGAATCATTAGAGTGGGGTTGTTAAGCCGTTGGCTTTTAGAACTCCGGCTACAGCAGTTGTCATCCTCTTCACCATAATCGCTTTGGTGTCTTGACACAGTGCTACAAGGCTTAGGTGTCTGAGAGTGGGAAAAAATTGTACTGGTGCGACGGGCCACAGTGCTCCTTCTCAGAGACATTTCGATCTTGTCATTGATCTCCTCCTGATGGCTTGATTTTCTGGAACGCTTTCTACCTTGAGCAACCGTAGGCTTGTGGTCATAAGAGGTCTGGGTGGTTGACTTGACAAGCTTGCTGTGAATTTGGACATTTCTGAAAAAAACTTGCTTTGACTTAGTTGTGTTTGCATGTTGAGGACCTGGTGCCTGGTGCCTGGGTGATCTTGCATTCCCAGAGGTGCCAGCCAATTGGGGGCTCTGAGTTCTGCCATTACAGCAGAAGCCCTCTTCCTTGTTATCAGAGTCATAATCTGCATCTTCAGCTTCTAACTCGAAAATCTCGGGCAGGTTTCTACTTCCTCCAGATGTGTCAGGTAGGTCTGCCGGGTTGACTGTATATATACTCCTGTCTCTATCTTCATTCTCATGGTGCTCAATAGCTCTTGGTATAGTGTATGGGTATGGCATCAATCTCTTCACCCTTTGCATTGGCCCATGACTCTGAATGGAGATATGGGAATCTTCTTCTGCCAGCTCAGGTTGTTCACTTACCATAAACTCTGGACTCCATGTGGTGCCAAGAGATTCTGCTTCATCAAACTCTTCATCATGTGAAGGGCTGGATGGCGTGAGTCTTAAATCGTTATATGGTTTTACATCACAGAAGAACATAGGTGGTGGAGGAGAGGAAGAAAAGTCAAAAGAAGGGGGTGGGGAGTGGAGGGGTCGCTCTGAGACAGTGTTGTCACTTGTTTTTTGGAACTCAAGAGAGGACCCAATTCCTTGCATGGGCTCATTGGCTGGATCAATTCCTTGACTTCTGTCAGATGATAATTCATTCCTCTGCAGGGAATCAGGAGTGGGTTCGGTAGAGTGCTCAGGGAACACCTCCAACACTGTAGATGGCCCGGTCTCTAGCAAGGATTCCGTAGATGGTTCTGAATCACACTTTAAACTATGATACATTTCAGTTATTTCCTGTAGCTCAAGACCTATCGCAATCTGTTGTTGGGTTTCAAAAAGCTCAGTATCTTGCTTAGAATCAGAAGTCACTTCAAACCCTTTCATGAGCTCAGAAGAACTCCCAGTCTTTTGCCTGAGTGTGGATAGCAGCTTAAACTCTCCCAGAGTTAGTTTTTGTGGCTCGGTGGACACGTCAAGCTTTTCTGGGACGTTAGATGTTTGAGGCTCAATAGGAATCTCAGTCCCATGCCTGAACTCAAGAGATCGCTGAATCCTTTCCTCATGCTCAGTTTCTTGCCTGGGTTTAGGGGACAATTTGGTGCCTTGGTGGGGCTGGGAAGACACCTCAATCTGCTGTTGGGGCTTAGCAGAGCCCATAAACACTTGGCCGGAGGGAACAATTCCTTGCATGCACTTTTGAGATTGCACAACCTTTTTTCTTGGTGGCAGAGGCATCTTGAACACTCCTTGAATCTCTTTGGCTGGCTCATTGGAAACTTGCCGAGAGTCAGTTGTCAATTCATATCCTTGCTTGTGCTTAGAAGACAGCTCAGTTTTTTGCTTGAGTTCAGGAGGCAGCTTAAACTCTTCCTCAGTCTCTGTGGAGGATTTAGTCATTTGTTGACATTCATTGGACATTTCAAATATTTGGCAGCAGCTAGGAGAACGCTCAATCCAATCATATGGCTCAGGGGAGCTCTCAGTCCCTTGGTTGAGTCTAGTGGACACCTCAGTTTGGTGTTTGGGTTCAATGGACATATTCCATATTTGCCCAGAGTTTGCAAAGGAATCAATTCTTTGCATGGACTCATGAGACAGCTCACTTCCTTGAATGTACCCTGAAAACCTCCTAACCAGTCGTGTTGGTGGCAGGGGAACCTTGAACACCCCATGAGACTCAGTGGTTGATTCAGTCATTTTCATGGGTTCATTGGACACCTCAAATACCTGCAAGGAGTCAGGGGTCAGTTCTACTTCTTGGTTGAGCTCAGGACACTTTTCATTAATTAGCTTTAGTCCAGGAAGCAGCGTAGACTTTTCCTCTGTTGACAGTTTAGTTTGTTGGGATTCGTCTGTCATTGCATTTATTTGCCAGGAATTGGGAGATTGTTCCGTCCATTCTTGAGATTCAATAGAAAGCTTAGTCCCAAAAGATGTCTCAATGCCTTGCTCATGTTCAGATGACTCAATTCCTTGCCTGTATTTTGGGGACAACTCGTTCCCTTGGTGGGGTTTCGAAGAACATGGGTTGATCGTGTGTGTGGATTCAGAGGACAGTTCAAACCCTTGCATGCATCCATATGACTGCTCAGTCCTCTGCCCGGGTTTGTTATGTCGCTTGAACACTTCTTGAAGGTCTTTGGCTGTCTCAATCTCTTGGTTGAGCTCATTGGACGCTGTAAACACTTGCCAGGAGTCTGTATTCAATTCAGCTTCTTGGCACAACTCATTCTTCAGCATGGATTCAGGAGGTAGCCTGAACACTATTTGAGGATCTGTGGATGATCCAGTTGGTTGCTGGAATTCATTGGACATGTCAAATACTGTCATGAAGTTAGAGGACCACTTGGTACATTCCTGAGGTCCAATTGGGAGTTCAGTCTCTTGTCCTGGCTCGATGCAATGCTCGTGCTCAGGAGATAAGTAAATCCCTTGCCTGTGATCGTGGGACAACTCAGTCCCTATGTGGGATTTAGAAGAAACCTCAATGTTTTGTTTGGGCCCAGAAAATGCTTCAAACATTTGCACATCATTTGTAGGAAGATCAATACCTTCGATGGGCTCATGAGACAGTTGGATCAGTTGCATGCACCCAGAAGACCACTTAGCCCTTTGTCTTGGTGGCAGAGGTACCTTAAACACTCCCTGAGTCTCCATTGATGGTTTGTTTTGTTGCTTGGAGTCGGTAGAGATCGCAAACCCTTGCCAGAAGTCAGGGTTTAATTCAACCCCTAGCCTCTGCTCAGTACACACCTCATTCCTTTTCATAGGATCAGAAGGAAGCTTAAACTCTCCTTGTGTGTCTGTGGACAATTCAGTCAGTTGTTGGGGCTGAGATACTTCAGATACTTTAAGTATTTGCCAGTAGTTTGGTGACACCTCAGTCCCTTGATTGTACTCAGAAAATGGTTCAATGTCTTGCCATGGACCAAAGGATGATTCCGTCTCTGGCCAGGGCTCAGTGGGAGCCTTTGACACTGTGCCAGGTTCTGGGGAAGGCATAGTTATTTGCTGGAGATCATTCTGCTGTGTTTCAGTAGAAGATATTATAGGCTCAAGTGGTGGTTCAACAGCTGGTCTGTGCTCAGGAGATAAGCCAATCATAGGTTCAGATGACATTTCAATTATTTGGTGGGTTTTAAAAAAAAACTCAATCTGTTGTTCGGGCTCAGTAGACATGGATTCATGAGGCAGCTCAATGTCTTGAAGGCACTGCTCAACTGTTTGTTTTGGTGGCAGAGGCAACTGGAGCACTTTCTGAGGCTCTTTGCTTTGCTCAGTCCATTGCAGGGGCTCCTCAAACACTTGACAGGAGTCTGAATTAAACTCTACCTCTTGTTTGTGATCAGGAGACTGCTCAATCATTTGTGATGGTTCACAAGCCGACGCAATCTCTTGCCAGAGGTTAGATGGCCCTTTTAGGGTCTCATGCTCCCTGGACAATTCAATTTGTGGTTCTGGCTCAGGGGAAACGTCAAATGTTTGCCCAGAGTTTGGAGACAGCTCAATATTTTTCTTAAACTCTGGAACTTTCTCGATCTCTTGCCATTTTTCAGAAGAGGATTTAATTTTGCCCCCATGTTCTGGAGATGTCTCAATCCTTTCTCCTAAAGGAGAACAGCAATAGTTGTTGCACTGCTCACACTCAAGGAACACTGGAAATGGAGAGAGACGGAGTTCCGAGAACTTCTCCCCCTCATCACTTTCTACGATAAATAAAGCAGGAGAGTCTGGGGGAGAGTCAGCTTGAGGGGATCCTGCTGAGGGAGATGGGTTAAGCTCCTCAAGGCAGTCCATGTACACTGAAGCAGGAGATAAACTGTCCTCTTCTTCATGGCCCTCGAAGACCTCTGCAAGGGAGAATACATTGTTGTCATATTCTGGGGATGGAGGAGGAGAAGGACTGTCTTCCCTCCTTGGGTGCTCCAAATACCATGGATCATTAGTGGGCTGGTTATCGTGGTAGGTCAGCCCAGTAGATCCGGCCGCAAGCCCTGGAAGTGTTCTCATCACAGGGGCATCATTCGTTGGCTGCCCCTGTGGTGTTAGGTCAATTGATGCACTGCACCCTGGCTTGATTGATAAAGGTCCAGTAGAATGATTGCAGCAGGGACCATGTTTTCTAGTACACTGATCACAGAATGTAGCTGAACCAAGGTTCTGTGATGTAACTTTTTGAAGCCATGTTAGATCAGGCCTGCATCCTGCAAACATAAAACAGAATGAACTATAGTTAGGATACGTTTATTTTGCCCAAGCTAGTTTTTGCTTACAAAAATGCACAATGTTGTGAATGCATGCAATATTTTACAAAAAAACTAGTATGTTCATACTAGGACAGTCAACCTGATGTAAAATGATACTGGTTTATAGTGAAAGATTTGAAAAGCTTTGATAACATGGCGGCAAATGTGGACAAAATGCTTTTGAAAGACAAAATAATAGTATCAACTGATGGATTAGATTGCATGTAGCAGAAGAAAGCTACTGATATGTTACAACCATTACTTATTTTTCACATTATACTTTTTAAAATTAGACATAGATTTAATGCTGGCATGGTAACAGTCTCCTCTCACTGTTTATGACATCTTTCCATGAAAACATACGAATGAGGAGATCATAATTAATGGCCTAGAAAAACTGTATCTACCATTTACAAATTGTGTTGAATACGTGAATGTTACAAAGCAAAGCAAAAAAACAACAAGACCTATACAAAAAGATCAACGCTTAAAAAAAATAAAAACCATACTCTTCTTGCTTTTAGTTTAACACAATAGTTTACGTGAATCACAGAATGGTTTGGGGTACTACTACAACTACTGCTACTACACTGTAAAAGCCTACTACTACTACTACTACACTGTAAAAGCCTACTACTGCTACTACACTGTAAAAGGCTACTACTACTACTACTACACTGTAAAAGCCTACTACTACTACTACACTGTAAAAGCCTACTACTACACTGTAAAAGCCTACTACTGCTACTACTACTAGTACTGCTACTAGGCCAACACTACTGCTACTATTACTACTACTACTACTAACTAACTACTACACTACTGCTGCTACTACTAATTGTTACTAGCCTATTACTGCTGGGCCACCACTAATACCTGGCATACTCCACCTCGCAGGTAGTCACTTCCACTTTTCTAGATTCAAATCCAATCATAGTTTAATTTAAAGTTAACAAAATACTACCCAAAAATAGGGAAATAACCTTACCTGGGCAATCCACCTTATGCAAATGAATGACAGGAATCATTCTTGTGAAGAATTATCAGGAGTTGAGTACATCCATTTTGTTTTCGTTTGACTTTTCTTTTCTTTTAAGTCTTACCAAGCAGGCAAGCTTTTTTTTAAATCTTTGACAAAAGTTCTAAGAACCTACCGGTGACATCACAATATCACTCTGTCACATCATCCTTACTGCAGAGTGCTGCCTTTCCAAGCAATCTGACCTGAATTCAATTACAGAATTACACAGTAAATAATGATCAAAAACAACACAAACCTTTTTTTTGCTCATCATTGAAGTTTAGAATGTTGTGGAATATTGTGTGTCATTATGTAACACTAGATGGCAGTGTTATTTCATCCATTGGATGCTTTCTCATTTCAAAACAATATACAATAGTCACAGAATAAAGATATGTAACCCGATGCAGGACAAAACATTTGATTTCCATTAGATCTCCCAAACGTGGGTGATTCCAACAAAGTTCTGAGTAAAAATGATCACCCCTGTTTTTAAGCTTCCGATTTACATTTGATATTTTCTCCACTATAATTTCTCCACAGATATAGCACACATTCCAATGAGGTTACACACATCTAGTACTTCGAAGGCTCTAGGAAAACTGTTCCTTTTTCACAGTTTTTATAACAAAGAATTGACAATGATGCAGTACGCATCTTTGCCTGAAAATAACTGAAACTCTACGTACAATTTTGTTGACAATTGTGTTTTCACAATAATGTTATAGTCAAAGTTAGATACCAACTCTGGCCTTATGGTTTCTGCCCTGAGATTGGAAGGTTGGGGGTTTGATCCCCTGTCTAATCATACCAAAGACTCTACAAATGGAACCTGATGCCTCTCTGCTTGGCTCTCAACATTAAGGACATAGATTGGGGAGATTAATGTATTATTATTAGCTACTGCACATGCAGCAGCTACTCTTCCTGGGGTCCACATACAAAGTACAGAACAGTTAAAAATTAGGTTTATATAGGAAAGACAAAAATACTATGTACATACATATATATATATATATATATATATACACAGTACAGTACAGTACAGTTAAATTAGATATTTGGAAAGAAGAGAGGTGCTGTGATACAATATGTTTATCTGTTTTTAAAGCTAAACATGCCTTTTGGAAGTAAGGTCCTGTTACAGACTAGCTTCCTGTCCAGGGGGTATAATTCTACATCAAGCTGCCTCATGCTCCTGCACCTATGGGCTGTTCTGGCTCGGACAAGGCTTAATTGTCCAAAGTTTGTTTACTTAGTACAAATTTGGATAAAGATACAAAGCAGTGCAACAAGGTGGAATAAAGTAAGTAATTTGTAGGTACCATAGTTCCTAACTAGACAAATGTCCTATTAACATCGATGCAATATTTGTTTTTATTTTTTACCCTGTCTAATCCCTGCCTTTTCTCCCCAATTTTGTGGTATCCAATTGTTTTAGTAGCTACTATCTTGTCTCATCGCTACAACTCCCGTACGGGCTCGGGAGAGACGATGGTCGAAAGCCATGCGTCCTCCAAAACACAACCCTACCAAGCCGTACTGCTTCTTTAACACAGCACACATCCAACCCGGAAGCCAGCCACACCAATGTGTCGGAGGAAACACCGTGCACCTGGCGGCGTGAGCTAAGTATATCCCTACTGGCCAAACCCTCCCTAACCCGGACGACGCTAGACCAATTGTGTGTCGCCCCACGGACCACCCAGGCGCGGCCGGCTGCTACAGAGCCTGGGCGCGAAGTCAGAGTCTCTGGGGGCCACCGGGGAGGCCCGATGCAATATTTTTTTTACGCCCAGCGCTCTCAAGACTCGGCCCATTGTTGAAAAAGCATCTGCACTCAAGCACAATAATCAACATAGAGATGAAGTTCATACATACAGTCTACCTGATTTGGATTTGTTAGTGTCCATGAAAGGCATCTCTTTAACTCTATTTGTCTGTCTTTTTTCACTCTCAGTCTGCTGCATGGTGAGCCCGATCTCTCCTCCTCTCTTCTGGTCCAGAGGCAGCAGGCCTGGTCCAGAGTGAACCAGCTCCAGCACCAGACTACCCAGCTCTCCCTGTTCTTTCCCTGGCCCGGCCTGGCCCAACACAGGCAGGCTGCCCAACAGGCCCGGGCACTACTGGACCAGGCCACAGCCTTGGGGCCGGCCTTCTCTGCCTTGGGGGCCCAGAGAAAGGAGCTAGCCCAACGCACCAAGGAACCCAATTGGGAGGACCCTTCCTGGGCTACACTAGAGGATTGCCAACCCGCCTTGGTCAAAAAGCTCCATGTGAGTAGGCTATGTTTAAAATATAAATTTAAAAAAAGGAGATTTCTAAAGTCAATCCTGGTTGGATTAAAAATATATGTTTTTCTGTTGATTCATGTAAGGGAGTTGCAGTGCACAGTTGAAGTAAACGTCTAATTCAATTACAAAAACTGTATATATTTTATTGCTCGTTTGAATTTTCAGGGTATGTGTGTGAGTCTTGAGGGAGGCGTCCGTAACGAGGATCGCTGTGGCCAGCTGGTGCAGGAGTGCCGGCACACCTTGAACTCACTGCAGGAACGGATGCTGGGTATTGAGTCCCAGCCCAGAGACTCTAGTTTCCTGGAGACTGATACAGGGGCTGTGGAGGTGAGATGTATTAGTGTGATCACACTCCACTACATACACACATATGCATACAACGCACGGACACACACGGACACACACAGCCTTATGTAAACTTATCCTTTCAGAAATACGTTTTCATTGCATTTTCCACTGTAAGAGCACTGCTGTTTGGTGAGATGTTTTGAAGAAACAACAAATCTGCCTGTCCCAGTAGGCTTTGCAGGAGGCCGTGGGCCACATGGAGAAAGACTTTGTGGAGCTCGAGACTCTTAAGGACATCCTGCTTGCCAGCTGCACCACCAAGGGTCAGGCCACCCTGTCTCAAGAGGTCAAAGATCTCCAGGACCAGAAGGAGGAGTTAGAGAGGGGCGTCAGCTGGCTGGCTCAACTACAGGCTGAGGAGCAGGTAGCCCGACGAGACCAGCGAATCAGGGAGGAGGTTGACAACCTTCAGAGGGTCCTACAAGGCTTGGCTGACCGTTTGGGGGACGACCCAGAAACGACTGAAGGATTCACTGATATTAGGCAGCTCCAGCAGCGCTGGCACGTCCTACAGGTATATCCTCCGGGATGAAGTTTCCCATAGGTACAGATCTAGGTTCATCTTCCCCAATCCTAATCTTAACCTTTAGTGGGGAATTGTTTGTCACTGACCCAGGATCAGCTTCTAGGGGCAGTTTCACCCTCCTTTTAGCGCTCTCATGGTAGAAACATTGATAGAAAAATAAGGAATGGGCAAAGCCATTTATGGATTGTTTGAATCGTTTCCTATGAGTGGCGTATAACTATACTGAACAAAGATTTTACATAAGGAAATCTATTTAAATCATTCATTAGGCCCTATGGATTTCACATGACTGGGCAGGGGTGCAGCCATGGGTGAGCCTTGGAGGTATAGACCCACCCACTTGGCATCCAGGCCCACCCACTGGAGAGTCAGGCCCAGCCAATCAGAATTAGTTTTTCCCCACAGAAGGGCCTTATTACAGACATAAATAATCCTCAGCACCTGCAGGTGAAGAAGCCGGATGTGGATGTCCTGGGCTGGTGTGGTTACAAGTGGTCTATGGTCATGAGGCCGGTTGGACGTACTGCCAAAATCTCTAAAACGACATTGGAGGAAGCTTATGGTGAAGAAATTAACATTTAATTATCAGGCAACAGCTCTGGCAGACATTCCTGTAGTCAACAAGCCAATTGCACACTCAAAACTTGAGACATCTGTGTCATTGTGTTGTGTGACAAAACGGTTCATTTTAAAATGGCCTTTTATTGTCCCCAGCACAAAGTGCACTTGTGTAATGATCATGCCATTTAATCAGCTTCTTGATATGTCACACCTATCAGGTGGATGGGTTATCTTGGCAATGGAGAAATGCTCACAAACAAATTTGTGCACCACATTTGAGAGAAATAAGCTTTCTGTGCGTATGGAAAATTTCAGGCATTTTTTATTTAAACTCATGTTGCGTTTATATTTTTGTTCAGTGTACTTATAACTACATCTGATAAATATAGGCTTAAAATTGACATGGTATAAGCTGGATAACTTAATTGTGCAGCATTTTGGAATACCCCACTGTTCTTCCGTCCATCACATACTTAGACAAACACACTTACTATCTCATGACTTGTTCAGGACTGTGACCAAAGCCTGAGGAAGCTTGCGGCACGGCTTCATCACCTGGAGAAAGCAGTAGGGTCAGAGGACACATATGGAGAATTTCAATTGGCTGTGGATTCAGCGGCCAAAGACTTAGACAGGTACCTATTAATATCTGTTCTGTAGCATTTTTTGAAAAACATGTTTTGGTACATGTGAGTTAATGTATTCTCTCTCTTTCTAAACCATTCTCCTTTTCTCTCTCCTCTCTTTCATTCCTCTCACTCTTATTCACCCCGCTCCCCTCTCTCTCTCCCCTCCCCTCTCCCTTCCTTCTTTCTCCCTCTCTCAACCTATCCTCTCTGTCTTCGTAGCCTGTGTTTCTCTCTACATGAACGAATGCAGCTTTTTTCAGGCGGCACAGCCCTTAGAATGTCTGGGGCGATCTGTGAACTGCAGCAGTGGAACCAGGCAGCACAGTCAAATCCTCGAAAGTCTGTACAGGTACTGTAGTACCTCTGTCCACCCACATCCATCCACCATCCCATTTTATTTGTGTGGAACCTTTTACAAATACATTTGTCACAATTAAAGTACTTACCAGGAACCTGGACCTAAATCCTAAAAGAGTTTTGCAGGGACATTAAATATTTGTATATTGTTTCGGTTTTTAACTTCTGCGAACAAGACAAACTTCTGCGAATCAGAAAGTCACTGCTGTTTTTACTGGACCAACCACATTGAGAGTAAAAAGCAATGTCTGTATGATATATTTTGTTGTCTCAATCCTTAAAACGATTTAAGAATGAAAGTTGAAGATGTTATGCTGTACTCCCATCCATTTAAAATGTTCTGAAATTGCTGTTTTTTAAAAACCTATTCCCACAAATGCATTTGGCATGTTGAACACAGCACAGAGTTTACTGAGGTTGTTCAGAAATCACTAGTTGTTTTTTAGATGTTTTTCCGCTAACGTATTTGTCATGTTGAACACAGAGGCCCGACTACCATGTAATATTAGAAAAGGGCACTTAAAGCGCACTTATACTCCATATGCCGGCCATCACAACAACACAGGTAGGAACCCGAGTGAGTTTTCTCCAATAGAGTTTCCACTTTGCTCTAATATCAGGGCCATTATCTTTGGATGTGCTCTGTCTCAACGGAAAAATAGAGGGTTTGTCATCTGGCTCCTCCATTGGAAAATACTAGGCATATTAGTGATTCTAGATGAGGCATTTCTCAGAGGGGTTATTTTTTAAATGCCAAGCACAGCCATCAGTCTCTGATTCAGAAGAGTTTTTGGTTAAATGCATTCAGTTGTGCGACTGACTAGAATCCCTCTTTCCCTAACATTAAAGGCATTTTCATCATAATCAACTTGGGTAGGCTAGCAGTTTTCAAAGGATTGAATTTGGTGTCCAAAGCCATTTCTGATCAGGCATAGATGTTAGCGCGACACAGGCTTAGAGGACACTTTGAAGATGTATTAGTATAAAGCCCCAAAATTGTATTTTTGCAATTATTTCATTACGAGTTTCAGTTAGATCCATGGTGACATTGTAATGCAGCAAAAGATTTTGAAACCAATGAGCACCCATTGCAGGGGAATTCATCGTTCAGTCAAAACCAGTAATGAGTCTGCTTTCGTCATGCAGGAAGCAGCACCATACCAGTGTCTACATATGTGGAAGAAAAAAAAAGTTTGATGTCATCAAGAGTAGAAAATATTTTTAAAACAGGGATTTTCAAACACTGAGATTCGCGGTGACTCGGGGAGCAGAAAAATGCCCCCGTGACTAGAAACTTTTTGCATATTTGGAAAAAAATAAAAATCAGTTCTTTGTTTTAATTCTACTCAATGATGTTATCGAGTAGGCCATATTTAGGACCTTTCTTCTTATCTTTTTAACTACATCATGTAGAAATGGGCCATTTTCAAATATGTAGACACTGGTAGGTGCTGGAGATAATGAATGAGGATGAAAAGTTGTGGAATTTGGTGATGGCAGAGGGTAAGAGGAATCGAGGTCCAACTCGGTGGAAAATCTGTCTCCCCAGCAGGGTTAGTTTTATTTAGCTTTTCACCAACCAAGTAAGGAATTTTTGTATGGAGGTCAATGAGATGTGTCAAATTGTCAACAAAAAAAATGAATGGCATATTTGCTATTTGTGATTTAATTGATATTATAGAAGTTTCGTAATGCTTATGTTGTTACGAGTGTACTGATATAAGTAGGACTCATGAAATCCTGGCAACTTTAAGAAAAAATACTTTACATCAGTGTTGTCTCAAGATGGCTATGCGTATTCATGGATGAGCCTAGTGGCATAGCATCTCTCTCTATTGAATACAGGCAGTTGACGTCAACAACCCTCATCAAATATTCAAAAAAGGATTATAATAATGAGATGTATCCACCAATCCCAAGAAAGTATAGACTGGAGCTAGACAGCCTGCCTTGCCGCTTTGTGGATAACAACTCCCATTGTTAGGGCGGACATCTTGTCAGTATATCCATAATATATCTACCTCCATCATGCCAGTATCCCTGCACATGTAAATATGGTATTGGAACTGACTTTTTAAATATTTATTGTATATAGTATGCTTACTTTCTTACCTAATGGTGTATTTCATATTCTTATTTCTCATGTGTTTTTTTCTCGACTTGCATTGTTGGGGTTTTCACTTTACTTGTGCATTAACTTGAAACTGCTCAGGGATTTCACCATGAGGTCACTGGTTACTTTAAAAAAAGGTAGAGTGTAATGGCTGTGATAGGAGAACTGAGGATGGATCAACATAGTAGTTACGCCACAACACTAACCTAAATGACAGTGAAAAGGAGGAAACCTGTAAAGAATAAAAAATATTCCTAAACATCCTGTTTGCAATAAGGCACTAAAGAATTACTTAGTCAATTTATTTGCACATTCTTTTTTATTATTATCCCAAATATAAAGCGTTATGTTTGGGGCAAATCCATCACTGAGTACCACTTCATATTTTCAAGCATGATGGTCGCTGCATCATATTATGGGTCTGGTTGTCATCGGCAAGGAATAGGGAGTTTTAGGACACTGGGAGACAAATTCAACTTTCAGCAGGACAATAACCTAAAACACAAGGCCAAATATACACTGGAGTTGCTTACCATGACCTCATTGAATGTTCCCGAGTGTCTAGTTACAGTTTCAATTTCAATTTAAATTGGCTTGAAAAACTATGGCAAGACTTGAAAATGTCTGTCTAGCAATGAACAACCACCAACTAGACAGTGCTTAAAGAATTTCAAAAAGAATAATGTGCAAAGGTGTGCAAAGCTCTTAGACTTACCTAAAAAAGACTCACAGCTGTAATCACCACCACAGGTGCTTCAACAAAGTATTGACTCAGGGGTGTGAATACTTATGTAAATTAGATATTTCTGTATTTAATTTTCACTACATTTCTAA
Organism: Oncorhynchus clarkii lewisi; assembly: GCF_045791955.1. NCBI lineage: Eukaryota > Metazoa > Chordata > Actinopteri > Salmoniformes > Salmonidae > Oncorhynchus > Oncorhynchus clarkii. The sequence continues at coordinate 28,174,814 of NC_092154.1, forward strand.
AAGCATGTTTTCACTTTGGTTCTGGGGTATTGTGTGCAGGTGGGTGAAATTTTAAAATATTTAATCATTTTTGAATTCAGGCTTTATCACAACAAAATGTGGAAAACGTCAAGTGGTATGAATAGTTTCTGAAAGTACTGTATATACAGATCATCTCTCTCAGATCACATCAAGTGGCTACTCACATCACCCAGAGTTCAGTCTCTCACAGCATCTCTAACGGTCGAGCCTCCAAGCAGGAGGAAAGAAAAGTCTTCTTCTGATGACAGTTGAACCAGAACAAATCCAACGCAGTCCTAATGGTGGTCGGGGATGAGGGACTAACAGTTGATCAAATTGGTTTACTCAGACCGAGTTAAACTAACTTTTAAAAACAATAAAACAATTAAATAGCCATCTTGCTAGCTCACGTAGTTTGCAGTGTTGCCCTCTCCTCACATGTCGGGCTGTTCTAACTGTCCGTCTCCAAAATATGTCCAACATGCAACACAATAACTACATCAGTCCGTGCTAGATAAAGCTAAAAGCAACTAGGGGGTTACATGCAGTTTTGCTAACATCAGGGAAATGTTAACAAATGGGAAATCAAGGGATGATGCTAAATCATGCTAGTTACTTCCTGTAGCAATAGTAAATAGAGTAATGTGGATGCTCTCTATACATAGACAACTCCAGGTAAGATGAATTTGACCCAAACATCAAGATTAGATTGATTAACTCTATTATCCCTCACAGGCTACACTAAACAATGGGAAGGAACTCCAAGGGACGCTACGTGAGGCGCTGTCACAGCTAGACTTCCTATTGGACTGTGTCGGAAGGGAGCGCATGGAGCAGTTCGAGAGAAGGGCTGGACAGGCCCTTAGCAACAGTGCAGCTCTCCTCACAGCCCTAGCCCAATCCCAGGTGAGCTATCTAATCAATGTATAATTAAAACAAAACTCAAAAAAGTAAGTAGATTGAACGAATACACAATTATCAAATGCAGAAATCTTACTTTTACAATATGAGTTGGCTTGTTGAAAGGCGTTTTAGGCCTAGTTTCAGAATGTATGAAACCCTATGATGATAGTCATTTTCTATCAGTAGGTGAAACTGGAGCATTTCAACCAGGTGTAAAAGTTAACTTATATTTTGATTGGAACATCCCTTAACGTTAATATGATCCCTTTATGGAATCTTATATGCATCTTCACACCATTTCTAATGAATGTATGCATCTGTAGGTGTCCCTAGTGAGCACAGAGGTGGATGGAGACAATAAGATCCCAAGCAACACACCTGGCAAAGCACCATCTTGCAGCGAGGCATCCCTTTTGTCACAACCTGTAGAGGAAGTGACTCCAGGAGGGATCAAACCTCTTCAGGCTAATATTGACTCAACAAAAGATCCGGAAAAAGGGCAGGCTGAAAGCAGAGTGCAAAGCAAAAGAGCCGTTACCAGAGGAACAATGGATGCTGTTAAAAAACCTACCAAGAAAGTGATGAGCGACACTGAACAAAGAGCAGAGGACAAAGAACACGGCAGAGACTCATTGAAGGACTGGAGCATCCAGCCAGCAGAGAGAATGGTCACAGGCATGGAGGATGGGGAGAGTCAAATACAAATTCCCATGGGAGAAACCTTAACCCAAACTCCCATCACCAGCGTTGATATCTCCGCCACTGTGGTGGTGCCAGAGACCCCGGGCACTAGCCAATGTGGGGCTACTGTAACAGAGATAACACCTCACCATATAGAACCAATGGATCAAGAGGGAACCTCATCTCCGACTCTGCACAAAGTGTTCACCATCGTCCTGGACACAGACCTCGAACGACAACAACTTGATGGCATGGCTATGGCCAACGCTCTCCAAAGCAGACCAGGTTACGATGGCAACAATGATATTGTACATACAGACTCGCCTCAACATGGCGACAGTGAGATTCCGGCTACTGAGTCACATGACTATGCAAACACTGCGGTTGTATTCTCTGGATCGGTCGGAGGAGGTCAACAGTCTTCAGTACCAGATAAAGGCGCTCAACTCACTTACACTTTTGCTGTTGTCAAACAGAGTGACCAGGCAAAACAAGATTTGACTGAGCCTCCCCAAAAAGTGGCCACCATTTTCTTGAACACAGCTCTTGCACCTGCTGGGAAAGTTCTTGTTCAGGAAGCTGAGACTCTACATCGTGAAGTCACTTCCTTGACCAAAGCTGAATTGGGCATTAAAAGCAGTGTGGGGCTAGGGACAGATCCACAGTCGGACCCTGTAACACATCTCATGCTGCATCCAGAAATAAAGCAGCTAGAGACGCATGCAAGACCCACAGGCAAATCACAGTCAGATAACAAAACACAACGCACAGAGTCTAGAGACTGCACTGGGACAAAGAAAGTATTTACAATTGTTTTGGACATGGAGCAACCTCCGTCTCAGTCCAAGGACATTAAAACCAGGGAGCCTCCTTGTGGTAATGGCTCAGATACATTTAGCTCTGGTGACTTTCCTTCAAAACTGACTGATAGTTCTGTCACTGGGAAGACCAAGAATACAGATGGCGGGCGGCGCGTCAAGTCGAAGCACAGGAGGGCTGATTTTAGGAGCTCAGCGTCCAAGGGCCCCAAAGTGAAGAGTTCCAAGAGCCCCTCTGCTTCAAAGAACACGGAATCAGAGTGGGAGCAATCGCAGGGCCCCAAAACAAAAGGTCTGAAATCAAAAGGCCCCGAATCAGGGCTCACAGAGTCTAAGTCCGCTGAATTGGCGCACACCGAATCCGAGTCACAGAGACACACTGATAACTTGGAGAAGACTGAACCAGGAAGTGTTGATGACGTAGACACAGACGCTAAAGATGCCAGACAGACAGAAATGACAGCCAGCCAAATAGCTGTAAACACAGGAGCCTCAGACATCACCTGTACTGCAGACAGCAAAGATAACAGACAGACTGTGAGCAAAGACACTGGAAACATAGACACTGACATGCTACAGGTGAATGATCTCACACAGACAGATGTCAGTCAGACAGATGCCACAAGAGACAATACACAGTTGTCATATGCACCTTCACCAGCATATGTAGCCACAGAGACTGAGCCCAGAGAGGGGACAGAAAGGACAGCTCCACAGGAACAGGTAAGGGAAATGTCTCTCTCTCACCCACATATGTTCTCCTCAGGGACACGTTTTTTAAAGCATTTGGAGTAGTAAGAGTATGACAGCCCAGAGGTTACACGTTAAATTTGATAAACTTTAAGCCTGTAGATTCAGGTTTTGAGAGGGGGTTGTACACTCAAGTCAAACACTTGTACATGTAGTTAATGGCTGTCTTTCCCTGAGGGGATTTGACCTTTCAAGGCTCTTTGTTTCGCCCAAGATCCAACAATGTTAAGTGATGTTATTACGAGTGAATTGGAATGGTCAGGCAAGGAGTAGCCTGTTTGTGTGGCATTTAAAGGTCACACCTTGGCTCAAATTAAAATTGGAGGAATTTGACTCATCATACAGTGGCCTCTCCACTTCCAGAGTAGGAATTTACTTCCCTACTGCCTGATGACTGAGGCTTACTGAGGGCTATATGAAGGGAGAGTAATCAGGGTATGGCCTTCCAGAGGACACCGTCTCCGACCATGCCCCCCAATTTACATCCCAGGTATGGAGAGCCTGCATGGAGAAGTTGGGGGTCACGGTCAGCCTCACTTCCGGGTACCGGTCTCAGTCTAAAGGGCCAGTAGAGAGGACCAACCAGGAGCTGGGGAGGTTCCTAAGGAGTCACTGCCAGGACCGGCAGGGGGAGTGGGCCCGGTTCCTTCTATGGACGGGATATGCCCAGAACTCACGTTGCATAGATGGATTTTATAGTGCGATTGATATCTGGGTGTCCAGTAGCGAGGGATGTGTGTACCCAGGTAAACAGATGATTCCTCGCCTCCGTGGGGACGCACTCAGGAGGGCAGGTAGCAGGTTCCCTCTCCAGAGCCTGGCGGATGTCCACATCTATGTTCCAAAACACAGGGTCAACAATATGGGAGGACGGAATGATGGGCAGGAGGGCACTCACAGGACTCTCAACCGATACCCGGGTGCCCAAGTGGTGATTTTCATCATCGACCAGGAGATGGTGAGGTCATGACGTTGGAGCCACAGAAAGCCGAGAATTACTTTGTGTACAGGAGCAGTGATGAGGAAGGGAAAGCTTTCTTGGTGCATGGGTCCGAGGGTGAGGGGTGCGTGATAGTGCTGGATCCTAATGGTTGTTTATCCAGGGCTTGGACCAGAATAGGAGAGGAGAACGGGGACGCAGTGATGTTCAGGGAGGAGACGAGGACCTGGTCAATAAAATGCCCTACGTCACTAGAGCTGTAGAAACAACACCTGAGAGACAGCCAGCCAGTGAAATGGAACACAGGAAAGCTTTGGCAGAAAACAATGAAGGAATACTCACGCCTACCCTGGGAGCCAGATGATCATGAGCCCCAGAGGACTTCAGGTTGAGAAGCACCGGACACCGTTGGAGTTGGTGCCTCTCCTGGCCACAATAGGGACACAGCCCCAGCTACCTCCGGCGACGTTGCTCTGCTGTGGGGAGGTGTGTGACCCCTATTTCCATGGGTTCAGGCTCTGCCCCAAGACGGCACAAAGATTAAAATAAATGTATAATCAGGGACCCGCAATGCTGCCATTAGTCCGCTGTTAAAGCTGCTATCCTTAATTTGAAAAACAACACAACAACAACACCGGCACTTGGTTTGCTAGCTATAATGCAGAGAGATGGGCCTTTAGAAATGTAACCACTCTCAAAATCATAGATGGAGCTATAGATGCAAGGACCGATCCTCCATTAAATAGTTTTAAACATATTTTAAAGCTTTACATTGTTTGTTTGCAAAGATATTGCTTTCAAGCAGTGCAGTAAAAAAAACTCCTTATAGTTAGATCGTTGAACTAAGCTCATGAGGCATTTCTAAGTGATATTACTTGTGAAAATAAATGGTATATGTCATTAATCTAAATGATCAGAAATGGCTGCAAATATCACAGATTGGGCCTTTAATGTGTATCCAAGTCAAGAGCCCTGCTGACTCAGAGTGTAGGGCAGTATAGTGGTGATACATCATTGGTTGCTTTACCTGGAGCCCTGGGCTTGTGTTTATAAAGAGTGCTGAGCTAACACCAGGTCCCTCCTGTGGACATAATCATATTTATTTTGATCTAAAAGGCTAAAGTGGGTCCTAGATAAGTACTCCTAATCAGAGGAATAGGGCACCTGAACTCCTACTCTGTCACTTTATGAAGACCCTGGGTGGGATAGCCTTAGTACCTATAACCTGCAATATAAAGCACATCCTCCCCTATATTACTGCTTAATAGCGTTCCTGCTCTACTGTTGTTTTGAAATGTTGAGAGAGAGATTTTATGCAAGTATCAGCTTGCCTTGTCATCTGTCGGTTTGACCACTCCCTTTAAGCATAGCCTAGCACTTCACTTTGTGAGGAATAAGTTATTTACACCACTCAGTGATGACTTCACCTCACGCTAGCCCTGTAGCTCTCGATATATCAACCACACTCCTACTCCCTGACTAGTTCCTGCTGTATCATGTTCCCCCGTGCTAAGCCCAATGACACTGATCTAACAGGATTAGCTGGAGTCTACACCAAATATTTTTCACCAATTGTGTTGTGTCAGATAAGTGATTCCTTCAAGAAAGGAAGTAAAGAGAGACGCGGTGTTAAACTATTGGAACAGAGCCCTGGTTTCCCTCGGGGCAAGGCCCAGCTCCTTACTCAGTCACATTCCTGCTCTAATAGATGCGCTGACTCGGTGGGGCAGAGAGGAACAGAGTTGTTGTCAGAAATACCCGACAGGAGAGCAGGAGAATCCACCGTCCCATTGCCGTCATGTTCCCACAGATGCAGGAGGGGAGTGAAGTCAAGAGGAGGACCTCGGTCCAGACTGGGGGGTTGCTATCCGATGCCGTGGCGAAGGAGGAGAGAGTTGGGGGAGCGGTGCGCCCGGAGGTCCCGTGCCACAGGTCCACTATGCAAGGCATCCTCTCTAAGGTCCAAGGGTTGGTGGAGAGGAAGGACATCATCACGGTGAGTGTTAGGGAGTTTCTCTGTACGGCCGAACATGAGATTCGAACTTGTGTTCATAACAATAATACTCACCCGACTACAATCAGTAATTCTCAACAGCAATACTCAGCCAAGCCAACGGTGTGTGAACTGAGACAGTTGGCTATTAGAGCTCAGGGAATGTAAGGTAGCGTCAACATGGGATATGGTTTACTGTGCATTGCAGGAATTTGTTTCCAAGAAACCCAACTTGTTGTTCAAGAGGATAATGACTTTCAAAATAAGAACCTGAGAAAACCTCTTTAAGAATACAAGCAATAAAAACATCTACATTTTAGGTAGTATCTTATGTGCGTATCAATATGAGACATATTGCTAAAATGATATTTCAACATTTTCTCGACCACAGATAAAATAAGTTGTGGCTCTATCCACACAATAATTGCAGTTCAGTCAACTGCATGGATCAGTGAACAGATAAACAAACAAACTGATGTGGCATGGGCCTTGATGATGCTGTATTCCCAAGGCTTTGGGGTGAAGTTTCCTAATCCTAATCTTAACCATTAGTGGCAAAAATGCTAAACTGACCCAAGATCATCGTCTAGGGGAAACTTCATGCTACTCCATTCCCAAGATGCCTGTGGCAGGAAGCTTTACAGGAAGGAGCCAATGATATTTCCTGTGCAGACATGGAGATTTCACAGTAACGGCACATCTCGCTTTAGAATCAGCAAACGATTATGTCCCCCCAGCACCACACCCGTCCCATACCAGACCTGGGTCAAATATGTGTGTCAAATACTTGGAACTTGGTATTTTCACTTTTGGGATTATTCCATTGTTTCCATTGTACCAGGCAAACTGAATTGAGTATAGCTCAAGTATTTGACATCCAACCCAGGTCTGGTTGTACACACCAGGGTTGTGTTCATTAGGACATGCAGCAGAAAATGCTTTCAAACGTTTTGCAGTGGAAAATGTGCATTTTCTTATTAAACAAATCAAGATTGTCCTTCCCTGTTTCAGTCTGTTTTCTTCTGTTTGGTCCATGAACATGTCCCATTACTGTATTTACTCTGTGCTGTTGTGTTGAAGGGAGGCCAGTGGATGGATGCAGCTTGGTACCTGCAGCCTTCGCCCAGAAAGCCAGAGATCCAAATAGGGCGCACTGTCCTCAGGGTTCTAGGATGCCGCTACCAGCCAGCCCAGCTCAACCTTGCCAACATGGCCCGGCAACTGACGGAGGCTGAGGTGGGAGACTGTTCTTTTTTAATGAACAATTTTCCCTTTCAAGAACATAATAGACATTTGAAAATACACATTTACAAGTGTCAGATTGGCCATCTTATATACAAACAGAGGACAAAACTGTCATTTAATGGGCTTCACACCCCGAACTGATATCACTGTGTAAAATGCTTTTACAAAAGGAAAGCTTTATTTGGGATTCCACTGAAGACATTTCCTTTTCTGCCCTGTATGCACATGTATTGTTTTTTTGTCACTCTAGCCAACTGGCACATTATAATGATATTTCAACAATCCTCTCATTTATTTAACCTTTACAGTTCTTTCATATCAATGTCAACGAGAATGTATAATGAGACAAGGAGAGGAAGCTATTTCTAACTTTGATTTGCTATGTCTAACTTTTCAAGTACATTATCACCCTTCTTGAATTTTGTGTAAGTGTAGAGTGTTTGATAAATACAGATGCTATGTGCCGAGCCCATGGTCTAGTGGAACCTCCCTCAGCTACACACATATACTCTCCTTACTGAAGGTCAGGGTTCAATCGCCACTCCAACCATTCATACCGTTTCTTACACCTGCCTGTCTCCCCTCTGTGATTTCAATACTGTAAAAAAATGCTTCTTTTTTAATAGATTATATGATTTATGGGTCCCAGCCCCCTGGATACCAGACTGAGTGTGTCCCCGTGATCCCCTTTTTTTCAGGACTGCAGACGCTACGTGCTTGAGCAGGTGGCTGCGATAAACCATGTGGTCGGTGACCCAGAGGACGCAACAAATCTGGAGGGGCGATGGAGTGCAGCCCTGTTGGATGCCTCGGCCACAGTTCAGGTCAAAGAGGCTCAGCTCCACCTGGTCACACAGTACCACAGGCAGGCTCAGGCCATCCGGAGCATTCTGGAGAGATGGACAAGCGATATGGATGAGCTACAATTGTGAGTCCATGCACTTGCATTGTCCGGGCTACTATTCTTGTGCATAATGTTGTATTATGCATCTTTAGGCCTCTGTGTTCCTTTAAAGTGTACAGTTGATTTAGAATATCATTGATCAGAAGTTTGTATTTGACCAAGATATGCACTAACACTTATTCACTCTTTGTCTATTCCTGGGGATCTAACAGGGACACTCGAAGCAGTGCGCTTCAGGCTGAAAAACTACATACTCTGTTATGTAACATTGAACAGCAGAAGGGCATGATGGGAGAGCTGCTCCAGGTGTGTTGCCAGGTGTCTGCCCACCTGAGTGAAGTCGAGGGGTCAGGGGCACTCCTCGCTCAGCTAGGGGATCTGCAGGAGGAGTGGAGGCTTTTGGAGGGGACCGGGAATAGAGGCCTGAGGCATGCCTCAATTGGTTCTTCTCAGTCCTCTATCCTTCTACAAAAGGCTGAGCAGCTGCATTGCAAGCTTGAGACTCTTCAGAAGTCCATCACCCTCTTACAGTCCTCTCAATTGCAGCATGACACTCACAAAGCTTTAGAGCTGACCTATATTACTGCTGACTTGAAAGCCTTCAACCAGCAGTACCTACACTTGCTTGGGCAATCAGAGGATTTTACCCAATTTTCTCTTGGGCAGAAGGAGAAGGAGGATGTGGAGTGTACTCTTCAGAGCTTGAGCTCCTTACTTGCCTCCACTCAGAGGTTGCTATCTGCTCAGTCATACTCTATAGCAAAACCCTCCTTGGCTAAAATCATTAAGCAAATGCAGGACTTGATTATCTGGGCCAAGCAGGCGGAAAACCACATCTCAGCAGGTGAAAAGGTAGCCCTCTTCCCTGAAGAGGCCCGTCTCCAAATTGCCAGCATGAGGAAGCTTCAATCTGAGATTTTGGCAAGGCGTTCCAGGGTGCACTACAAAGTTGAGGACCTGAAAGAACTGATTTCGGATGAGGGGGAAATTGACAAAGTGCTGTCATCAATGAAGACCTTGAAGGACCTCTACGAAACAGTCTCAGATAACTCTGCTCGTATTCTGAAGGAAATGGAGGCTGTTTTGGAGGAAAGAGAGAAGATGCTGGTCCAGATCTCAAAAGTGAACACCTGGCTAGCAGTGGCACACCATGAGAGAGAGGTCACCGCAGATGTAGAGAATGTGTCCAAAGACACCATCCCAGATCTGGAAAGCAAGCTGCAGTTTCACATGGGTGCCATCAAGGAAGCAGAAAGACAGCTGGCTGTCACGGATGCCCTTTTGGAGACCTGCATGGAGGTCTCTTCGGGGTTGAGTCCAGCAGAGAGCCACTTTCTTGTCAACAGACTCACAGGCCTCCGAACCGAGGTGGACAGAATGGTGGCCCACGAGAAAGCAGCTCAATGGGAGTTGGAGGAACTGCTTCACACCCGGACTTCTTCGGCCGAGGAACTGGCGGCTGTCCAGGTGAGCGTGCAACAGATATGGGCTGACCTGGAGAGGCAGAGGTTCCCAGTGACAAAGGACTCCCTATCTGCCATAGAGCCCTTGACACACATGCTCCTGGAGCACCAATGTCAGATCCAGGAACTCCAGTACTGCCAAGAGGACCAGAAAAGTGCCCTCTTGCGTACCATTGGCGAACTGCAGGAGAAGGTGAAAACTCTCCACCACCACGCCCTGGAACACGAGAAGTACCTGACCTACCGGCAGCGCATGGAAGACTCCAGGGAGGTGGCAAAGGAGCGTGCTCAGTGCTCCAAAGACAAGAGAGTCAGCGTGGGGGAAAGGTTCAGTCTTTGCCAGGCTCTCCTGGTGGAACTTCCGCTGGTGAAGACCCAGTGCCAGGATGCTTCCGACCAGCTTGAGGCCATCGCCCAAGACCTGCACCTATCGGATAGAATGTTGCTCCTGTCGGAGAGGCAGAGGATCCGGCAAACTGTTGAAAACCTAGACTCCTGGGAGCTTGCCATCACTGACGACATAAAAAACCTAGAGGGAAAGCTTCTGGAGGGTCTCAGATTCTGCACTGAGCTTCCTGCCATGATGGACCTTCTTCAACAGGTCAGGCAGGAGCTGACGGAATTTGACCCGGTGAAGCCAGACGTGAGGACCATCAACATAGCGCTGCGGAGGTGCTGGGTAATCTGGAGGAACGTAGAGTCTGTCATGCGGGTGTTGGAAGCTTTGAGGCAGAGAGAGCAAGTGGAGATGAGCCAGTGTGGGGAGCTGCACACCCTGAGGAATGACATTGTGCAGAAGTGCCACGCATATATGGTAAGTTCAGTGGGCTCATTACATTACAATTGTTATAATTCGCAATTTCAGCTACGGTGTGTATTACATTTCATAAAATATGCATGAAATTTGAGTTGGTTGACGTGATAAACACTTTCAAACGGATTGTTTGGATCCTAGATGCTTATTGGACAAGCAGCGTTCCAAGCCTGCTGACAGTTCCATCTGAATTATCACTGCACCTCCATAAGAATATCATCATGTTCATGTTGCTGTTCAAATCATTGCTTGAATTCATCTCAACTCATACATTATTTCCCCTTGCTTCTAGAGTACTATTTTGTCTCTAACAGTGGGGTTTAATATAAGCCTTGCTGTCAGCCTGTCCGGCCAAGGAAACAATGTTTCACTTTTGAAATGCTATCTCCCCTGTACCATAGAGAGTGAACGGTGCCCAGACGAGACAATAACTGAATTGGTGTATTACAACAATTTATCCCTCAAACATTTTCCTTAACTTCTATTGGAACTGACTTTAATGTTGTTTGTATAATAAGATTCAACCACACAGGTTGTATTGTATTGTGGTCGACTTCAAATGAAATTCTTGCCTGAATTCTTAATAATCTTGTATATGTCCTGTAGGAGAATTTGTCCCATGCTCGGGAAGCCCTGAAGGATTACCACTGGGCTGCCCAAGGAGTGGTAACCTTCCTCCTCGAAGCCGAGGCCATGTTCCTGGCACCTCCAGGCGGATTTGTGGACTGCACAGAGGAGCAATGGCACACCCAAGAGCCCCAAGCCTCCCTGGGGGAGAGCCTCCAGGCGCAAATCAGCCATGTCCTGGAGCTGGCACCCCAGCAGGCCTGTCTCTCTTTCCCCCAGAGCGAACAGCTCCACATCCGGGTCCTGAGCCACCTTTTGGTGGAGAGGGCCGCACTCGAGGCCCAGGTTGAGCTCAGGACAGAGGCCTTGCAGAGGTAGGCCAAAGGTTACACACTCACTCACCAAAGGTTACACATGGCTTTTGGTCCTTACTGTTTTGGTCACATTCTAAAAACACATTAACACTAAATGTTATCGTACAAAGAAACTTGATGAACATTAGATGTTGAACATTGGTCACCAAATAGGCATGCATTGCCAACCTTTCTTAAGCTATTACATTTTTGGGGGAATGTGAGATGCTGTGTGCCACTGATGTATTTATTTATTTACGAGGTTAGTCTCATTGAGATGAATCATCTATTTTACAAGAGAGACCTGGCCAAAATAGCAGCACCCAAAGTTGCAGACACATTTACAACAAAAAAACACAAAGCATTACAGTTTAGAAAACATCAACTTACACATTGAACAGCGCTGGGACCACTTATATCAGGGGTAATCAACTAAATTAGGCAGGTTGCTGAGCGGGTGCTGAGCGGATGGGAACAGAATAGTTATGATTCGTACACTGCACGTTGACCAGAGTTTAGCACTCCGAGACCCATGTCTCTAGTCTCTGCTGAAATATAATGTTGGTGTAATTGAGACAAATAGGTTCAGCAGTCTAATAAATATAATTTTTGTGACTTGTTACTTTTCCCTCTGTTCACCCTTGTTTGATGAGAACTAAATTAATGCCTGGATGAGAATGCAGCTCATGTCTATGAATTTTATGTTGCATTGAATCAAATAAGATTAGAGAGTTAAAGATTCGGGAACTTTGTATGTAAATTAGCTTCTAACACTGGCACATTTACATTGATGTAAAATAGACATGTTGATTTATGTGCATGTGAAAGAGTACAGTAGAATCAAACCAAATCCGAATTGTCCACCCAGAGTACAAATGAGCCTTTAGCTTCACAATTACTTAAAAAACATGAAAATGTAAACAACATTAAAACCAGGCCATTTTCAGTTACCGTGTTTGTTTTGTATCTATTCCATAGGTGTGCAGACAGACAAAGCCTCCACAAGAAGTGTCATGAGGAGGTATGGCATATCCTGAAGAAAAACGAATCAAGGCTCTCCGAGTGTGCCACCCAGGAAGTGACATCCTACGCCAACTGTGCTGACCAACAGGATAGAGCCAAGGTGTGTGAAGTGCTGTGCGTCGGTGGTTCTTCTCAGAGTTTGTTCCTACTAGGGAGTTTTTCCTTGCCTCTGTTCTCCTGCTTATGTTTCGGGGGTACAGTCCAGGTTACTGTAAAGCACTTGTTTTTTAAAAGCATGCAATTCAAGCTTAATTTAGACAGTTTAGATATCAAGGGGATACTGAGGTGGAGACTGGGAAAAAGGTAGAGGGGAGGATTTAACCCCAGTGTCTGGCAGTGAGCTACATGTGTGTTGCCACTACACCACAGCTCTGCCACACCACAGCTTTGCTGCACTACAAAGCACTTTGTGACACATGTTGTAAAAGAAAGGGATATATTCTGTATACAATACATTTGATTGATTCATCTCTTCATGTGAAGACCCTGTCGGAGGAGGTGCTGTCTATAGCTGGGAAGCTGGAGGAGCTGAGGGTGGTGTGCCCACTGCGGGGGTGCTGTGTGGGCTCCGAGGGGGCACAGGGTGCCCTCTGGAGGCGCTGGGCGGCACTGCGGTGCGGCATCAGCCTCCTCCGGACACGCTTGGAGCAGAGAGGGGCGGAGTGGAGGGACGTCACCAAGAGCGTGAGTCATGTGACTGAACTATCTTCAGTGAACTGCTCCTTTAATGGTCATAATGTAATATAGTATATGGTATATTACATATAAATACATACATTTTTGGGCGATGCCATCACCTTTCTTTGCTGCACTACATGATTCACCCGGATGACCACTCCATTAAATAGAAGCCTTTTAGTAGACCTGGCGCATGAGTAGCATATGTAGTATACAAGTATACACACGTGTATTATAAAGGTGATCATTCTTACCATCATAACAGCAATAATGTAATACATTGTTGATCCACAAAGTGTAGGGCTTTGGAAATACCTTGTTTGTTTTTGTACAAAAGTGTGTGTAGTAGTATTGTACGCCCATGTGTAAATATACAGTGTCTTCGGAAATTATTCAGACCCCTTGACTTTTTCCACATTTTGTTAAGTTACAGCCTTATTCTAAAATTGATTAAATAAATAAAAATCCTCAGCAATTTTTTTTTTTTTTTTTTTTTACCTTTATTTTACTAGGCAAGTCAGTTAAGAACAAATTCTTATTTTCAATGACGGCCTAGGAACAGTGGGTTAACTGCCTGTTCAGGGGCAGAACGACAGATTTTGTACCTTGTCAGCTCGGGGATTTGAACTTGCAACCTTTCGGTTACTAGTCCAATGCTCTAACCACTAGGCTACCCTGCCGCCCCCAATCTACACACAATACCCCATAATGACAAAGCAAAACAGGTTTTTAGAAATGTTTGCAAATTGATTAAAAATAAAAAACAGAAATACCTTATTAACATAAGAATTCAGACCCTTTTCTATGAGACTCAGAATTGAGCTCAGGTGCATCCTGTTTCCATTGATCATCCTTGAGATGTTTCTACAACTTCATTGGAGTCTATCTGTGGTAAATTAAATTGATTGGACATGATTTGTAAAGGCACACACCTGTCTATATAAGGTCCTTCAGTTGACAATGCATGTCAGAGCAAAAACCAAGCCATGAAGTCGAAGGAATTATCCGTAGAGCGCAGAGACAGGATTGTGTCGAGGCACAGATCTGGGGAAGGGTACCAAAACATTTCTGCAGCATTGAAGGTTCCAATGAACACAGTGGCCTCCATATTCTTAAATGGAAGAAGTTTGGAACCGCCAAGACTCTTCCTAGAGCTGGCCGCCGACCAAACTGAGCAGTCGGGGGAGAAGGGCCTTGTTCAGGGAGGTGACCAAGAACCTGATGGTCACTCTGACAGAGCTCTAGAGTTCCTCTATGGAGATGGGAGAACCTTCCAGAAGGACCACCATCTCTGCAGCACTCCACCAATCAGGCCTTTATGGTAGAGTGGCCAGACGGAAGCCTTGACAGCCCACTTGGAGTTTTCCAAAAGGCACCGAAAGACTCTCAGACCATGAGAAACAAGATTCTCTGGTCTGATGAAACCAAGATTTAACTCTTTGGCCTGAATGCCAAGTGTCATGCCTGGAGGAAACCTGGCACCATCCCTACAGTGAAGCATGGTGGTGGCAGCATCATGCTGTGAGGTTTTTCAGCTGCAGTGACTGGGAGACTAGTCAGGATCGAGGCAAAGATGAACGGAGCAAAGTACGCTCAGGACCTCCGACTGGGGCAAAGGTTCAACTTCCAACAGGACAACGACCCTAAGCACACATCCAAGACAACGCAGGAGTAGTTTCAGGACAAGCCTCTGAATGTCTTTGAGGGGCGCAGCCAGAGCCCGGACTTGAACCCGATCTAACATCTCTGGAGAGACCTGAAAATAGCTCTGCAGCGACGCTCCCCATCCAACTTGACAGAATTTGAGAGGATCTACAGAGAAGAATGGGAGAAACTCCCCAAATACAGTGTCATACTCAAGAAGAATCAAGGCTGTAATTGCTGCCAAATGGGCTTCAACAAAGTACTGAGTAAAGGGCCTGAATATTTATGTAAATGTGATATTTTGTTTTTTATTTTTAATGCAATTTTATAAAAATTCTAAATAACTGTTTTTGCTTTGTCTTTATGGGGTCGTGTGTGTAGGTTGATGAAACAATTTTAGAATAAGGCTGTAATGTAACAAAATGTGGAAAAATTCAAGGGGTCTGAATATTTTCTGAAGGCACTGTATGTGTTTGTGGTTGTGTGTCCTTTGGGTGTCACAGATGGCTCGATGCAGCAGTGCTCTGGACAAGCTGCAGGGTGAGCTGTCGGACCCCACTGCAGTATGCTCCGGTCAGGGGGCCCCGATGGTTCTGTTAGTGCAGACGGAGCAGCACCAGGCTGGACTAGAGCGGGAGCAGCGACTCCTGGCCTCCCTGGAGCTCCGGCTCTCCCAGCTCCTGGGTGTGTCCAGCCCTCAGGAGGCAGCTAGCCCTGTCCCAGTCTGCCAACGGCTGAGGGACATGCAGGAGCGCTTTAGGAGGTAAGGATGATACAGTACAATCTTTGAAAGACAAATACTCTGAAATTAGGTGCCCTTTCCATTTCCCTCACTTTCTCTCTATCGCTCTCTTTCTCTCTCTTGTCTTCCCAAACTCACCCACACAATTCACATGGCACACATCCTTGCATACACGCACACACACCTCAGGAACAGAAAAGCACAATGCAGAAAAAACTTAAATGTTTTTACTTTTTACATAAACATTACATGTCAGCACAAGAACCCTGGAGCCTTTGCCAAAGGTGTGCAAACAATCACATTGACACTGCTTATTAACACTGTTTATTGACAAATGTTGACAGTAGATGTACTATTACACACCATGAGTGGCAATATGATTATTGGAAACATTTAAGCACATACACGTAGTTTGATATTAATATTTAAACCAGTTGAGCTGACAGCCATTTTATACTGTTTTGCTATGGCTGTAGTCATCAATCTAGCAAGAGGGCAAAATTGTATTAATTTAGTAGTGTGTGTGTTGTCCACCCCATCCCCCATAGAAAGCTATAACCTTTAGCTTTCACCTAGAATTGTTTATTTATGTCTGAGATAAAGGCACTTTTCAACCCAAATGATCAAGTACACAATACAAGTATATTAAAACATATTCAAATATGAAGATATGATCAAAATAAAATAATTGTGAATGAATAAGCCTTTTTATACTTTATAATATGCCTATATATAGTTCTACCCATAATATTTCACCTTCTTTTACTTTACCAAACATATTGGTGATAGTCAAAATCTGTTAAATTTGTGAACGTCTAAATCAACATTTGGGCCATTTAAACAGTGTGTGAAGGGCTATGTAAAGGGAAGGGCTATGTAAAGGGAAGGGCTATGTAAAGGGAAGGGCTATGTAAAGGGAAGGGCTATGTAAAGGGAAGGGCTATGTAAAGGGAAGGGCTATGTAAAGGGCTAGATGTTTTCGATCTGGGAATACGGGTCTGTCTCTGACGTAAAGAGAAAAAGTTTGACTAACCACACAAAATTACTTCTTTGCTTATTTTAGGTTTAAGGAAGAGTGTTGGTCGCGTTCTTTATCCTAGAGATATAAAAGTATTTAGTATTTAGATTCGCCTGCTCGAGACAAAATTCAGCAATTGCTTTGCCATGTCTGTGCTGTGAAGCAGTCGAGCTGGATAAATGTTTTTCGTAGGACCTCCCCTTTGATGTGACGTCACAGTGAAGTGATACAAATTGATGTAATGATGCAGCCGACCACCAGAGAGAGGGAAATACAAGTGTATTCGACAAAGGACCTTTACGTGGTCCTAGGAAGGTCTGGATTTCTGTCTTCTGACTTATAAAAACGGTGGGAAATCGATACAGTCAGTCATAAATATATTTTAAAGTAATTCTAACGCCCGATTTCGGGGGACTGTCGGGTTATTAAAGGTATGCTGAGCTTAATGACATCATCTTACACAGTGGGGCGACTTCCTGCTGAAATCTACAATGACAAAATTCAAATCTACCAAAACTCACCCGTGGGCATGCTGAAAGGAATGTTGTCTGTGAAGCAAAAATGGTTGTATATACTGACAAGATATTGGAGTCTCCACTCTAACAATGTGAATCAGTGTCCGTAAAGGCGAAAGGCAGGCTGGAAGGGGCGGGAGCAAGTGGAAACATTCTAGTCAATTAGATGGCAGATTTGCATGTGAATAACAGGCACACCTCTGATGTAACATTGGTTTTCTTTAGGTTGGAGGGATATCAAGCACGTACACTTATATCAATCAGTACATTCATAACAACCTAAGCATTACGAAAAACGTCTATTCAATCAAATAGGTCTCATATAGCAAATTAGCAATACATTTTTATGTTGACCAAAATCTACGCTCTCCCATTGCCCTCCGTCGTGACGTTGCTATCATTAATGTGTTTGATTATTTTATCAAATCAATTAACTACATTTCTTTATTGCGATGATTCAATCAATCATAACTCATTAGTAATCTTGGGGCAACACGGGAAAAGTTATTTAACGAGTTACTATCTCCCGACTAAACTCTAAAGATATGAATTTGTCTTACATCAGTCACAGTCAATTCATTAATTCTTATTAACCTCATCAGTCTCATTCTGAACGTTGCATAATCCGTTAAATCTGCACGAACCCTAGTCTACATGATGACTCAGCGATACACAACCCTAGTCTACATGATGACTCAGCGATACACAACCCTAGTCTACATGATGACTCAGCGATACACAACCCTAGTCTACATGATGACTCAGCGATACACAACCCTAGTCTACATGATGACTCAGCGATACACAACCTTAGTCTACATGATGACTCAGCGATACACAAATTGGCTTAATTATTTATTTACTGACTAACTAAATAATCACGCAGAATTACATAAACGCACACACAGGTTAGGTTACTACATAATGCAATAAAAAGTCCCTAGTGGACTAACCCGATATGACGCTTGGTACACAATGAATAGGGGTGGGGAAAGAAAGAGCGGGAGAAGAAGAGACAACGGAATTCCACTATCGTACATACAGTTGAATAATACGCTCATCGTAAATATCGACATTTAGCACCCTAACAACCGCTCATTCGGATTTAGAAATGCAACACATATTTACGCTTGTATGTCTTTTTCGTCTCTCTCTGTTGAAAACGCCCGATCAGTCTGTGGAGTCAGTCAACAGACAGTCTCTGATAGTGTAAGTCTCTGGTTGTCCACCAGAGGTCACCATGTCCTTTGTAGTTGTTGTAGGTTGGTCTATGAGTGTCTGTTGGAATGGGTCTTCCAGAGGTGTACCACGCCGTGTTCAACGGTCCTTGACCTTCACTCTGTTTATTTGGAAAAGATACCCTAGAGATACCTACAGTTGAAGTCGGAAGTTTACATACACTTAGGTTGTGGTCCTTAAAACTTGTTTTTTAACTACTCCACAAATTTCTTGTTAACAAATTATTGTTTTGGCAAGTCGGTTAGAACATCTACTTTGTGGATGACACAAGTAATATTTTCAACAATTGTTTACAGACAGATTATTTCACTTATAATTCACTGTATCACAATTCCAGTGGGTCAGAAGTTTATGTACACTAAGTTGACTGTGCCTTTAAACAGCTTGTAAAATTCCAGAAAATGTCATCATGGCTTCAGAAGCTTCTGATAGGATAATTGACATCATCTGTGTCAATTGGAGGTGTACCTGTGGATGTATTTCAAGGCCTTCCTTCAAACTCAGTGTCTCTTTGCTTGACATCATGTGAAAATCAAAAGAAATCAGCCAAGTCCTCAGAAAATAAATTGTAGAGCTCCACAAGTCTGGTTCTTCCCTAAGTAAGGAGACGCGTTCTGTCTCCTGCGAAAAGTACAAATCAATCCCAGAACAACAGCAAACGACCTTGTGAAGATGCTGGAGGAAATAGGTACAAAAGTATCTATATCCACAGTAAAGCGAGTCCTATATCGACATAACTTGAAAGGCAGCTCAGCAAGGAAGAAGCCTCTGCTCCAAAACCGCAATAAAAAAACTGCACATGGGGACAAAGATCATACTTTTTAGAGAAATGTCCTCTGGTCTGATGAAACCAAAAAAACTGTTTGGCCTTAATGACCATCGTTATGTTTGGAGGAAAAAGGGGGAGGCTTGCAACCCGAAGAACACCATCCCAACCATGAAGCACGGGGGTGGCAGCATCATGTTGTGGGGGTGCTTTGCTGCAGGAGGGACTGCTGAACTTCACAAAATAGATGCCATCATTAGCGAGGAAAATTATGTGGACATATTGAAGCAACATCTCAAGACATCACCAGGATGTTAAAGCTTGGTTGCAAATGGGTCTTCCAAATGGACAATGACCCCAAGCATGCTTCCAAAGTTGTGGCAAAATGGCTTAAGGACATCAAAGTCAGGGTATTGGAGTGGCCAGCACAAAGCCCTGACCTCAATCCCATAGAACATTTTTGGGCAGAACTGAAAAAGCGTGTGCGAGCCAGGAGGCCTACAAACCTGACTTAGTTACACCAGCTCTGTCAGGATAAATGGGCCAAAATTCACCCAACTTATTGTGGAAAGCTTGGGGAAGGCTCCCTGAAACGTTTGACCCAAGTTAAACAATTTAAAGGCAATGCTATCAAATACTAATTGAGTGTATGTTAACTTCTGACTCACTGGGAATGTGATGAAAGAAATAAAAGCTGAAATAAATCTGAAATAAATAAATAAAAATCATAATAATAATAAATAAATAGAAATAAATAATTCTCTCTGCTATTATTCTGACATTTAACATTCTTACAATAAAGTGGTGATCCTAACTGACTAAGACATATTTTTTTTACTAGGATTAAATGTCAGGAATTGTGAAAAACAGAGTTTAAATGTATTTGGCTAAGGTGTATGTAAACTTCCGACTTCAAGTGTTTAGTGGTGAGAAGAAATTGCTCTTTGTCTCTTGTCTTCGTTCGAGTTTTCTAGGCTAACAGTGCATAAACAGCTGCAGACTGAATGTTCCTGTGTAGTCTTCTTCTTCTTCTTCTTCTTCTTCTTCTTCGAGAGAGAGAGAGTTTCAGAGGGCCTTACCATTTTCTGGTATTGTAGTGTCAAACCATTTTTCCATATCCAGTTCACGCTGTACTTCGGCTGGTCTTTAGTTTTAAACCATTTCTCAGCAGTGTAGCCACCGCTTTCCACTGTCTAGTCTGGTAGAGATTTTCTTCTTCTCTGTTTAAAGTTTCAGAGTTTCTAACCATTTCGTACCTTTCAGCTCACGCTGTCGGTCACGCTGGTCTGGTAGAGTCTAACCATTTTACACACCCGGCTTACCGTCCGTATACTGGTCTGTAGAGATTCCAACCATTTCAACGCATGGCTCGTCCTCACGTTCTCTGGTCTAATGTACATTTTGTTAGCGGTCCTTTTATGACTTCTCCTTGGAGGGCGGTTCCATCATGTTGCCACAAGGTCTGTGCTCATGTGGCGTGGTTACTGACTGGGTAAAACTTCACATGAAAAACTATTCTCTCATTTAGAAGGGTAAAATCATATTTCATCTTCTCACAAATAGTTTCATATTTAATCATATAAGTTCCACAACATTTAGATGTCAATCTGATAACTGGGACGTATACATTTGTCGAGTTACCGTTATTTGGTTATTCCGACCTTAATGGTATCGCAAACAACGACTCATTTGACGTGATTTTTGTTTCAAGCCCCACCAACCGTTTCCCACATTATATGTGTTAGGAATGTTGTGTCATTATCCACTCCTTCTACTAAAAAGGTTATTTCCCCTCCATCCTGCAGAGCCCAAACGCAGAGTTTCTGCAAAGTATTTACGACTGTCATACGACTGGCCAACTCCATCCAAACTCCATCCCTCTCCCCTGCTGTGGGAGAGAGAGGGCGCTGTAGAGCGGACTCACTGTAACCTGAACTTTTGGATCCTCACAGGAGAGTCATAACACCTCTATACAAAATAAAACCCATTTCCATTTTCACGCTGACAGAAATAGAGGCGCAGTCCGGCATCTGCCTTTGCCTCTTCTTCTTTGTGTAAAGTCTAGAAAGTTGCCCTACGACAGTGTATGATGATGTCATATTGCTGAGCCTACCTTTAACATTGTGAGGGTGACATTGTGCCCACACAGCCTGAGAGAGCGGAGCATGCTGGTCCGGAGTGCGGCGCTTTCAGAGGAGCAGGAGAGGGAGCGCTTGCAAGAGCAGATCGGAGAGGTGGAGCAGCGAGTGGGTACCCTGCTCTCCATTCTGGTGTCCCACCCCAGCACACGCCAACTCAAGGTGAGCTACTGGGGGAAATGCACTGTATTCTTTATTTAGAGACTAGAGAGAGCGAGAGAGGAATTTATTGTATGGGCCAGAAGAAACTATAAAACATGGTTTTGTTTTCTTGTAACAGCTACTACAAACTTCAGCTAACTTTAGCCATTGTTAGCATTAAGTTGAAAGCCTCCCGAGTAGCGCAGTGGTCTAAGGCACTGCCACATTGCAGTGCTAGCTGTGCCACTAGAGATTCTCGGTTCGAGTCCAGGCTCTGTCACAGCTGGCCGCGACCGGGAGACCCATGGGGCAGCGCACAAAAGGGCCCAGCGTCGTCCAGGTTAGGGGAGGGTTTGGCCGACAGGGATGTCCTTGTCCCATCGTGCACTAGCGACTCCTTTGGCGGGCCGGGCGCAGTGCACGCTGACACGGTCGCCAGGTGTACAGTGTTTCCTCCGACACATTGGTGCGGCTGGCTTCCGGGTTAAGTGGGCATTGTGTCAAGAAGCAGTGCGGCATGGTTGCGTTGTGTTTCGGAGGACGCACGGCTCTTGTCCTTCGCCTCTCCCGAGTTCGTACGGGAATTGCAGCGATGAGACAAGACTGTAACTACATATTGGATACCATGAAATTAAATACAAAATGTATTTCCCTTTAAATAGGCTACATCTTGACCCTCCTCAGTCAATTCATGACTCATACGTTATAAATAGTCCTGTTATGTGTATCCCAGTCATTCTAATTATTTGGTTGGAGATTCCTTTCTCCTCCCGCTGACCCGAGCATCTTTTGAACTCTCCTCAATAAATTCTGCAGTTACTTTACCTGAAAACTTTTAAGTGGAAACCACAGATCCTTAATGTCTCATTAGATTCAGAAGAGTTTTCTGCGCTTAAGAAGGCTGTTTTTGCAGACAGTTAAAAAAACCATAAGAGTATAAGCCGGTGAAGGGAGGGTCTAAATTATATGGAATTGTTTTAAGAAGGTCATACCAAGGATAATTTTGCTATTTGAGTTAGAATGTTACGCATTGAATAACAGATTCACTACAGTGTCGTGTCCATATACAGTACTTCCCATACTGGTCAGGCACCGTGTTATGCGGTGGAGCGCACAGTGTCTCCAGTGCACGTTCACAGCCCGATGCGCTACATCCCAGCTCCCCGCATCTGCCGGGCCAGGGTGAGCATCCAGCCAGAATGGATGGTGCCGGCTCAGCGCGTCTGGTCTCCAGTGCGTCTCTTCGGCCCAGGATATCCTGCGCCGGCTCTGCACACTGTGTCTCCGGTATGTCTGTACAGCCCAGTGCGTCCAGTGCCAGCGCCCCGCACTTGGAGGGCGAAGATAAGGACGGGTTGTGCAGGCTCTAAGCTCGAGACCTCCAGTGCGCCTCCACGGCACAGTGTATCCGGTGCCTCTGCCAAGGACAAAGCCTTCTGTATATCTCCCCAGCCTGGTGAGTCCTGTGCCTGCTCCCAGAGCCAGGCCTCCTGTGTGTCTCTCCACTCCAGTGATGATCCATGGCAAGAAGCCTCCAGTGATGATCCATGGCACGAAGCCTCCAGTGATGATCCATGGCACGAAGCCTCCAGTGATGATCCATGGCACGAATCCTCCAGTGATGATCCATGGCAAGAAGCCTCCAGTGATGATCCATGGCACGAAGCGATGATCCATGGCAAGAAGCCTCCAGTGATGATCCATGGCACGAAGCCTCCAGTGATGATCCATGGCAAGAAGCCTCCAGTGGTGATCCATGGCACGAAGCCTCCAACGACAGTCTCCAGTCCGGCACCTCCAGCAACGGTCTCCAGTCCGAAGTCTCCAGCGACGGACTCCAGTCCGGGGCCCCCAGTCCGGGGCCCGCAACGAGGGTCCCCCAGTCCGGGGCCGGCGGCAAGGGTCCCCACACCAGAGGCGCCACCAATGCGGGGTGAGCCAAAGGTGGAGTGGGGTCTACGTCTCGTACCAGAGCCGCCACCACGGATAGATGCCCACCCGGACCCTTCAGGTTTTGCGGCCGGAGTCCGCACCTTGGGGGGGGGGGGGGGGTACTGTCATGCCCTGACCTTAGAGCCGTTTTATTTCTCTATTTGGTTAGGTCAGGGTGTGATGTGGGGTGGGCATTCTATGTTCTATTTTCTATGTTTTGTATTTCTTTGTTTTGGCCGGGTATGGTTCTCAATCAGGGACAGCTGTCTATCGTTGTCTCTGATTGGGAACCATACTTAGGCATCCCTTTTTTCCACCTGTGATTGTGAGTAGTTAACTTTGTTTGTGGCACTAAAGCCCTGTAAGGTTCACGGTTGTTTCTTTCGTTTGTTGTTTTGTTGACGACATTTTAAAATAAAATGTACGCTGACCACGCTGTCTCTTTCCAACGACGGCCGTGACAATATTTAGTTTAGTTTGTAGGCTAAACCGCTCGGACACTAAAGACGATTTTGTGAGAAGACCAATTTTTGGGATGTCACCAGATGTGGTGGATTGAAACACATCCAATGCAAAGAAACATATATCTCTAGCTTAAACTCACAGATTGTTATGGGCATTCTTTTATTACGCTAATTAGATTTCTGTCGGGGCGTGGACATCTCTCTCTCTCTCCTTCTCTCGTTCTCTATTTCTCCTTGTTCTCTCTCTCACCCTTTCTCTCCCCTCTCTGTCTCTCTTTCTTTCTACAGGAGGTCAGAGTGGAGTTGGGTTCCCTGAGGGCCAGGTTACAGTCCATCATGGAGTGTGTTGGGACAAAGTATGCCGCTGTTACACCTCCGGAGGTGGAGAGACAGCTGCAGGAAGTCACTGGCTCTCTGCAGGACATGGAGGAGAAGGTAACGGGGATAAAGGGTGGTGGTGGTGGCTGATAGGTACAGATCTAGGATCAGCGTCCCTTCCCCCAATCCTAACCTTAACCGTTAGTGGAGAAAATGCAATACTGATGTAAGATCAGCATCTAGGGGCAACTTCAACCTTGGTAGACCTTGGTAGAGCAGTTTTGGGGTCAATTCCATCTCAGTTCAGTCAATTGTGGAAGGGAATTGAAACTCAGCGAATTAATCAAAAAGTCCACATAATAAACATCGAGCAAGTTTCATGGATATGGGATTGAGCCCAACACAATCCCAACACTGGTTTCTGAGTAAAAACCTGGCTAGTTGGGACTTTAAGGATGATTTGTGTGTTTGTGTGCACGCACGTGTGTGCATATGCTTGTGTGTATTTACCAGGTTGGCCAAGCCCTGGAGAAGAGCAGCCCACTCAATAGGCTGAGTAGCAGAATGGGGGAGATCCGTGTCGGGCTAGAAGAGGTCCAGACATTGCTGCAGCGGAAGAGCTCCTCTGTGTCCGAGGCTGAACATGTGCTAAAGGTGTGTGATTGTGTGTGTGTGTCTCCGTGTTTGTATGCATACGTGTGTTCTTCCCCTGAAACAATCAACCTAGTGTGTGTGATTGTTCCTAACCTGGCTCTAGGCCAAGTCATTGAAAAGCATTTTGTGACAACTATTGTAAAAACAAAAGGACTTATAAGTACATGGGATTGATTGTTACCTGATTGATATCATGACAACATTATATTTTTGTCCAGTTCGTATGGGACCAGCTGGACCAGTGGCACGGCCGGCTGGCCCTCCTGGAGGGCGAGGTGCAGGAGGCAGCCGAGGAGGAGCCGGAGCAGGCCCAACTCCTCATGGACCAGATCACCCAGCCACTTCAGCTCTACCAGGACACGGCCCAGAAGGCTGAGCAGCGCACTGCCTTCCTCAGCAAGGTGAGAGAGGAGTAGCTCAACCTTACCCTCAGATCGGCCTTTCACCATGTTCACCATGTGGTTGTATCTTATAATTACAGCATTCCTCAACTGGTTCTTCCAAAACAGCACAATTTCAGTTTACTGTTTTTTTTCCTCCATTTATTTCAGTTCCTATGCCCAATGCCAGGGGTTCCATAATTACATATTGCCGTGGGATGATTTTTCCTTGAGCGGATGGTCGTGGGCCAGAACATAGTTATAAATCATTTGTACACTGCAAAATTGACCACAAGAATCCCAAACATATATAGTATTTGACAAAAACAGGATCATTTCTAACCTTGATTACATTGGGATACGATCACATTTGCCTCTCTATTCATTCGAGCGAACACTTGGGAGCAGATTTCCTAAATTAAAATCACAGAGCTAATTTCCTGGTGATTTTAGTCTTATGTCCATGAATGAAAATTAGTACCAGTCAAAAGTTTGGACACCTACTCATTCCAGGGTTTTTCTTTATTTTGAATATTTTATACATTGTAAAATAATAGTGAAGACATCAACCCTATGAAATAACACATATGGAATCATGTAGTAACCAAAAAAGAGTTAAACAAATCAAAATATATTTTATATTTGAGATTCTTCAAAGTAGCCACCATTTGCCTTGATGACAGCTTTGTACACTCTTGGCATTCTCTCAACCAGCTTCATGAGGTAAAAGTCAATTTGTGGAATTTCACTGTCCCATCCCCTGTCAGATCCCTGCCTGCCTCCAGGAGTATAACGATATTATCCATCGTGCTGGCTGCTGGCTAGAAGAATCCCAGTCCTGGCTAGACGCTCCCGGCACCTACACCACAGCCAGGAGCCTCCAGAGCCAGACCAACACACTGCAGGCCAGTCCACTGCACACACACAGACGCACACTCACATGTACATACACGCAATCCCCTGGATTGTAGAACACTGCTGGTAGTTCTGAATTGAAATACAGTGCATTCGTAAAACAAAATGTGGAAAAAAATCAAGGTGGCTGAATACTTTCCCAATCCGCTGTGTAGTAGAGCTGTCCGTGTTCGAGTGTGTTTCTATGTTTATGTTTTTTAGTCATATGTACGGGATACACATGGTATACACTGTCCAACTAGATGCTTACCTACTCGTTATTTTTCGACAATGCAACAACAATAAGAAATAATAAAATATAAGAATACGAACATAAAGTAAATGGTAGAAGTAGAATAGAATACATTTTTTTAGCATAAGTATTATACAGGCAGGCACAATTTATTTAGTCCAATATTTACATGTATTTTGGGGAAGGGGGGATTGGGGGCAAGAGTTTAAATTGTGCAGTATTTTGCAATCATAAGAGTCTGGTAGCAGAATTTGGGATGTGTGTGTGTAGCATAAGTGTGTGTGTGTGTGTGCTAATTCCAGTTTAAGTGTTCAGCAGTCTTATGGCTTGTAGATAGTGTATGTGTGCTCATGTAGGTATGTAAGTCTGTGTTTCTAGGTATGTGTTTGTATGTACATGTATGTGTGCATGCGGGTGTGCACTCATGTGTCCATGTTCTGTAACCCCACATCACAGATGGTGCTGGATGACTCGGAGCGTATCCGGGCCACTCTGGTGGGCTTTGGACCTGTGTTGGTGGACATCTCTGCTGTGTGTCACACCACTGCTATGGAGGATAAGCTAGTCCAGACCGAACGCCAAGTCACCGCCATGCAGCATAACATCATGGGGCCATTGGACCAGCTGCTGCACGTCACTCCGGTAAGACCCTCCATTGCAGTGGTTCTCAATAGGGGGTACTAGTAGCTCCAGGGTCAAGTTTCCCCTAGGTACAGAAATAGGATCAGACTCCACTGCTAATGGTTAAGGTTAGGATTGGGGCAAGGGAGTCTGAGTGAGTGTAACCGTGAGCGTGATGCTTCAAACTGGGTGTTTGTGGAAAGAGAGTAAGGTTGTCTATCAACAGCCTCAATAGAAGAGTTTCACCCTCCCTCAGAATGCATTGTGTCTCCTCCCCGTATTACATTTAATAAGAACTGCTGTGGCTAATGCTAGTGAGTTTCAATGGAACATTCCACTGCGTGTCTAGGCTAAATTTGATCGAGCACACTTGGTCTTGGTCTGAAACAGAAAAACAACTCACACACAAACTTTTGATGCTAATAAATTCATTTCTATTGATCATTTTGTATTTATTTTATTTCACCTTTATTTATAACATTTATTTAACTAGGCAAATCAGTTAAGAACAAAATCTTATTTACAATGACGGCCTACCAAAAGGCAAAAGGCCTCCTGCCGGGAGGGAGGCTGGAATTTCAAAAACAAAATTGGGGGACAAAACACACATCACGACAGCAGATACACCACATGAAGAGAGACCGAAGACAACATAGCATGGAAGCAACATGGCAGCAGCACAAAATGTGGTACAAATGTTATTCTGACACAGACGACAGCACAAAGGGCAAGAAGGTAGAGACAAAAATTGAAAATTCAAAAAGCCAAAAGAAATGAATAAATAGTACAGAAAATATTTACTAAAGTATGAAAACAAAGGAAAGAAGATCATTTTTTGGGGACCGCCTCTCACTTCATGGCATGTCTTTTCCTTTGGTTTGTCTTGAATAATTTAGGAGCTATTTTTCATCCCCTTTCTCTTTTGTCTTCTTTTTGTTTTAAAGCAACAGTTCATCCTAATTTCATACTTTTTTAATGTTCTTCTTGCCTTAGAAGTAGTTTATGCCAGGAGTAACTGCAATGTACTGAGTGTAATTTGCAGCCACCCCTGGCCTATAGATTACTTCCTTTGTAGAAACATTTTAAAGGAAGAAATAATGTTGGACTAACCCTTTAAAAGTAAATTAAATGTAATACAGTGGTAAAGTATACAAATGCTTTGTGAAGATTTATAGGAACAGTTTTCAGACCCATTCCCCTTTTCCACATTTTATTTTAAAATAGATGAAATAAAAACATTTCCTCATCCATCTAAACACAATACCCCATAATGACAAAGTAAAAACAGGTTTTTAGACATTTTTGCAACTTTATTAAAAATAAACAGATACCTTATTTACATAGTTATTCAGACCCTTTGCTACGAGTCTCGAAATTACGCTCAGGTGCATCCTGTTTCCATTGATCATCCTTGAGATGTTTCTACAACTTGATTGGACATGATTTGGAAAGGCACACACCTGTCTATATAAGGTCCCACAGTTGACAGTGCACGTCAGAACAAAAACCAAGACATGAATTCAAAGGAATTGTCCGTAGAGCTTCGACAGGATTGTGTCTTGGCACAGATCTGGGCAAGGGTACCTAAACATTTGAATACATTTGCAAACATTTCAAAAATCTTGTTTTAGCTTTGTCATAATGGAGTATTGTGTGTAGATTGATTTTTTTTTAAAGTTAGCCATTTTAGAACAAGGCTGTAACGTAACAAAATTTGGAAAAACTCAAGGGGTCTGAATACTTTCTGAATGTGCTGTATGGTTGTTTGCACGAGGGGGAACTTTGAGCAGAGCAAAGTGATTGGGGTTACAGTAGCCAAAAAGGTTGAACACCACTGTGCTGTTCTATCCCTTCAATAGAAGTTACTACGTAAAGTGAAAATGTCTGACACCTGTTATGGTAGGGGTGTGCAATGATATCGTCTCGAGGGCCACATCGGGGCGGCAGGGTAGCCTAGTGGTTAGAGCGTTGGACTAGTAACCGAAAGGTTGCAATTTCAAATCCCCGAGCTGACAAGGTACAAATCTGTAGTTCTGCCCCTGAACAGGCAGTTTAACCCACTGTTCCTAGGCCGTCATTGAAAATAAGAATTTGTTCTTAACTGACTTGCCTAGTTAAATAAAGGTTAAAAAAAAATCAGGATATCAGAATTCACCAGAGGACCGCACAGATTTTTTTTAGTTAGTCAAAAGCAATTTGCAGGGCCCGAAAAAGGGCAGCTATTTCAAAAGGTATTGGTCCATTACAATGTCGACATCATTTCTATCTCATTTTAGACATCCAAGAGTGGCCTGGAGTACGTACGATACCCTTATAATGTCCTAGTATCATCCCATAGCGATCCTACGTTATTACTAGAAGCTTTCAGACTCTTATGTCAGGGGGTTTGGAATAACAGAAGACAGCAAAAGACAATGGATGATAAAGCAGTATTCTATCATTTCTATTCCATTTATGAAACTGACTTGTGGTGCTTTTCATTTTTGAGTTTGGTTTTTGCTTTCGAGCTTTTGCTTTTCTCTGGAACATTCACAGCATTGTTGCTATTTTCAGGAAGTGGATGCCATTGAAGCAGAGGTGAAGACGATGGAGAAAAATGTGACCAAGATCAGAGCTATTTTATCCTCCACTGACACATTGGACATCTCACTTGAAGAACACCTCCACAACCGGCAGGTGGGACAAGAGTGTGTTAAGTGTGTATAAGAGGATGTGTACATAGCCATTCATGTATGTTTGTCATTTATATGATTTAGAAATGTTTTTGTTTCACACGTGCACACATCTTGTGTATGTGCTTACTGTATTGACCTCTCCCTCCTTGTTCTGTCTAGGTAATCCTGGCCAACATCCAGTCTATGCAGAGGACAGTGGGGGAGATCGAGGGCTGTAAGGCTGAACTTGGACTACCTCAGGGGGCAGAAGAGACACTGAGTGCCTTCCCCAGAGCTGTGCTACTCCTACAGCCCCTCCAAGAGTTGGAACAGCTGACACAGGAGCAGAGTAGAGCGTTGGAGGTAGGAAATGTTCTCACAACGTCTCCACAACATCTCCACGTTTCAACAACATTACTAGACCGTGTCTCCAATGTCCACACAACGTTATGGCAATGTAACAAATGTGCCCCCAATGTTGCCAATATTGTCCCCAAAGCCAGGCCCCTCTCCATTCAAGAAGGGTTCAGTAAAGTTCAGTGATAAAAAAATAGAAAATGGGTAACATTCATTTTGGTTCAATGAAGTTCCACACACAAGTGTTCCGTGCCTTAGCTCCTCCACCATAAAGGAACATTTGAAAATATTTGCCTGCACTTAGCCTCTGCCCAAGCTTTCAAAAACATTATCTTTTGTCATGATTTTGGTTGCCCAATAGGGGGCGATAGCATCGTATGATCTTCAGTTTAGAATGCAATTTGATTTATCAGCTGTGTTTGCTAGGGATCAGGCCCTCGAGGACTTGCCCACCCCTCGTATATCACAATGTTTGATGCGTACATAATCACAATAGGACAACGGTTGACATCGCCCAACCCTAATTGATGCTTTAAAATGAGCTAAATGTGATCGATCCCCAATAAAAGACAGATGATGCCAGTCACAAAGCTCACATCCTTATCACCTATGACTGCCAAGTACTTTTGAACTATGTATCGACAGCTACTGACTTTGACCTTGATTTCGGCTCCTACTTCAACTGCGACTCAGCTGTTCCCTTGTCAACACCGGACCCTACTCCATTGTTCGAGCTATCCAACAAGAAAAGTCACGGGAGGAGGACTGAACTCCTTGTTACATTCTTAGAAAAATGTTTTCCAAAAGGGTTTTTCGGCTGTCCCCATAGGAGAAGCCTATTTTGTTCCAGGTAGAACCATTTTTGGGTCAAGGTAGAACTCTTTTGGGTTCCATGTAGAACCCTCTGTGTAAAAGGGTTTACATGGAACTCAAAAGGGTTTTTCAAAGGGTTCTCCTATGGTGACAGCCAAAGAACCCTTTTAAGTTCAAAATACCATCTTTATTTCTAAGAGTACAGACTCAGATGCAGAGAAAATTGTCTGGCACTTCCTTCTATTTAATTGGCAAATGTCCAGTCACTGGAGAACAAGATGGATGAGCTCTGTTCGAGAGTTTCCTACCAACTGGGCGATATGGTAATGAAACTCAAATGCTTCTCCGTGCTTCGTCGTAACCGGACAGCGGACTCAGGCAAAACTAAAGAGGGAGGGATGTGCCTCTTTGTAAACAACAACTGGTGCGTTGCTTCAAGTTTGAAGGAATTCTCAACCTTTTGCTCACCTGAACTAGAAAACCTCATGGAAAATTGCAGACATTTTTATCTACCAAGAGTTTTCATCTATAATCATCACTGCTGTCTACATCCCACCACAAAACGAGAATGGCTCGAAGCAGACACTCAGCGAGCTGCACAGGGCCATTAACAAACAAGAAAATGCACACCCAGAAGCAGCTTTTATAGTGGGCAGAAACTTTAACGCAGGAAAACTGAAATGCTTTTAACCCCACTTTTACCAACACAAAAGGCGCTAACACTCTGGACCACTTACTCTATCCACAGAAACGCATACAAGGCCCTCCCTTCGGCAAATGACTCCATCCTTCTGCTTCCTGTTTACAAGCAAAAACTCAAACAGGAAGTACCAGGGATGCGCTCAGTACCGAAGTGGTCAGACGAAGCGGACGCTAAGCTAGAAGAATGCTTCGCTAGCACAGACTGGAATATGTTCAGGTATTCATCCAATATCATTAAGGAGTTTACTATCAACGACTTCTTCCCCACAGTGACCCAACATATGTACCCTAACAAAAAGCCATGGAGCTATCAATTTCAAGGAACGGGAAACGGACATGAATCCTAACAAGAAAGACCGCTACGACCTCAGACGAGCCATCAAACATGGAAAACGTCAATATAGGACTAAGATACAATCCTACTACATCCACTCCACACTCGTCGGATGTGGCAAAGTTTGCAGACTATTACGGATTACAAAGAGAAACCCAGCCGTGAGTTGCCCAGTGACGCAAACCTCCCAGACAACCTCTCAGACTATGCTCACTTCAAACACTGAGCCAGGCATGAGAGCCCCTGCTGTCTCGGATGTCCGTGTGATGTTGCTCTCCGTGGCCGATGTGAGTGCGACTTTTTAAATAGGTTAACACTTGCAAGGCCCCTGGGCCAGATGGAATACCAGAGCACGAGCAAGCGTCTTCACTGGGGTTGCAAAGGGTCGGAAAGTTTCCAGTAAATTTCCGTAAATATCCTGTACATTTACCATGGGAAGTTGATTCTCAAGATCTTGCACACTATTGAGATGCTATTGAGCCCACACTACTACACTGTCTGAGCCAAGGACTACACACTTTCTGGTAAGTTTTGATTACAACACTGGGTGTTGTGAATATATTTTAAATTACATACATTATTTTTTGTTAACTAGTAAATAGTAGCCTACAGCAAAGTGTGTTTAAATAATTTATAACTTGTTAACAATTTCTGGTAGTTCGTTTTTGCTACCAATTGGGTTTTAGTTTGCTAGAGCTTGCTAACTGAGGAGTGTTAATTCACCTGTTTCCATACATGTTTCATTTTAAAACATTTCTCTTACAAAGGATTTTTTTAATCTAACTGCTTAACTATTTATCTGTACATGGAATTGTATTTGTTTTTTTTTTCATTTATTTTTCAAATCTTTACAGGAAAATGCACGGGCACTATCTGATGTGTGGAGACATTTCACTGCAGCTAATGTAGAAGGAAAAGCTATGTACATTTGAAAATACTGTGCCAAATCATATGTGAAGAATGCAACAAAGATGCAGAATCATCTGGCCAAGTGTATAAAGTTCCCTCAGCGCTCACAACAAACAACCTCTGACAAAAGTCCCTCTACTTCTATTCGATGTGAAAATGATGAATCAGACACCTTATCAATAGCAACAGCTCATGATCCTCCTGGAATCAGAAGGTTTTTTAAATCAATGGAGGAACGTAGTCAGAGCAATGCTGATGAATGTCTTGCTCGAGCTGTGTATGCAACTGGTTCACCTCAGATGCTCACAGGCCATGTGTATTGGAAGAGATTTCTGAATGTTCTTTGCCCAGCATAAACCCCTCCAACCAGACATGCTTTATCTACTCATTTGCTGGATGCGGACTTCAACAGAGTTCAAGTGAAGGTCAAGCAAATCATAGAGAAAGCAGACTGTATTGCAATCATCTCTGATGGGTGGTCAAATGTTCATGGGCAAGGAATAATTAAATTCATATTATCCACCCCTCAACCAGTATTCTACAAGAGCACAGACACAAGGGACAACAGACACACCAGTCTCTACATTGCAGATGAGCTGAAGGCAGTATTTGCAATGATGCAAACATGAAAGCTGCTTGGTCTAAAGTGGAGGAGCTCTACCCTCACATCACACCCATTGGCTGTGCTGCTCATGCATTGAATCTGCTCCTCAAGGACATCATTGCACTGGAAACAATGCATACACTTTACAAGAGTGCCAAGGAAATTGTTAGGTACAGTGCCTTGCGAAAGTATTCGGCCCCCTTGAACTTTGCGACCTTTTGCCACATTTCAGGCTTCAAACATAAAGATATAAAACTGTATTTTTTTGTGAAGAATCAACAACAAGTGGGACACAATCATGAAGTGGAACGACATTTATTGGATATTTCAAACTTTTTTAACAAATCAAAAAACGGAAAAATTGGGCGTGCAAAGTTATTCAGCCCCCTTAAGTTAATACTTTGTAGCGCCACTTTTTGCTGCGATTACAGCTGTAAGTCGCTTGGGGTATGTCTCTATCAGTTTTGCACATCGAGAGACTGACATTTTTTCCCATTCCTCCTTGCAAAACAGCTCGAGCTCAGTGAGGTTGGATGGAGAGCATTTGTGAACAGCAGTTTTCAGTTCTTTCCACAGATTCTCGATTGGATTCAGGTCTGGACTTTGACTTGGCCATTCTAACACCTGGATATGTTTATTTTTGAACCATTCCATTGTAGATTTTGCTTTATGTTTTGGATCATTGTCTTGTTGGAAGACAAATCTCCGTCCCAGTCTCAGGTCTTTTGCAGACTCCATCAGGTTTTCTTCCAGAATGGTCCTGTATTTGGCTCCATCCATCTTCCCATCAATTTTAACCATCTTCCCTGTCCCTGCTGAAGAAAAGCAGGCCCAAACCATGATGCTGCCACCACCATGTTTGACAGTGGGGATGGTGTGTTCAGGGTGATGAGCTGTGTTGCTTTTACGCCAAACATAACGTTTTGCATTGTTGCCAAAAAGTTCCATTTTGGTTTCATCTGACCAGAGCACCTTCTTCCACATGTTTGGTGTGTCTCCCAGGTGGCTTGTGGCAAACTTTAAACAACACTTTTTATGGATATCTTTAAGAAATGGCTTTCTTCTTGCCACTCTTCCATAAAGGCCAGATTTGTGCAATATACGACTGATTGTTGTCCTATGGACAGAGTCTCCCACCTCAGCTGTAGATCTCTGCAGTTCATCCAGAGTGATCATGGGCCTCTTGGCTGCATCTCTGATCAGTCTTCTCCTTGTATGAGCTGAAAGTTTAGAGGGACGGCCAGGTCTTGGTAGATTTGCAGTGGTCTGATACTCCTTCCATTTCAATATTATCGCTTGCACAGTGCTCCTTGGGATGTTTAAAGCTTGGGAAATCTTTTTGTATCCAAATCCGGTTTTAAACTTCTTTACAACAGTATCTCGGACCTGCCTGGTGTGTTCCTTGTTCTTCATGATGCTCTCTGCGCTTTTGACGGACCTCTGAGACTATCACAGTGCAGGTGCATTTATACGGAGACTTGATTACACACAGGTGGATTGTATTTATCATCATTAGTAATTTAGGTCAACATTGGATCATTCAGAGATCCTCACTGAACTTCTGGAGAGAGTTTGCTGCACTGAAAGTAAAGGGGCTGAATAATTTTGCACGCCCAATTTTTCAGTTTTTGATTTGTTAAAAAAGTTTGAAATATCCAATAAATGTCGTTCCACTTCATGATTGTGTCCCACTTGTTGTTGATTCTTCACAAAAAAATACAGTTTTATATCTTTATGTTTGAAGCCTGAAATGTGGGAAAAGTTCGCAAAGTTCAAGGGGGCTGAATACTTTCGCAAGGCACTTTATATGTAGCAGAAAAGCAAGATAATTGTCCTCCGAATAAGGGGGGTGGTGGAGGGGTTAATAAAAAAATTATATATAAAAAAAAAACACCATCACAGACATCCTGGACCCACACCCATACTGCCCCAACACATCCACAGATGACGCAATCTCTATTGCACTCCACATTGCTCTCTCACCATTCGGACAAGAGGAATGCCTACTGTATGTGAGAATGCTGTTCATTGACTGCAGCTCAGCATTCAACACCATAGTCCCCTCCAAGCTTATCACCAAGCTCCGGACCCTGGGACTGAACACTTCCCTCTGCAACTGGATCCTGGACTTTCTGACTGGCCACCCCCTGTTGGTGAGGGTAGGTAACAACACATCTGTGATGCTGACTGCGTCAAAGCTTAGTTTTGAAACTGCAGCGCATTAGATCGCAAGGCGCTACAGAGGGTGGTGCGGTACATCACTGAGGCCGAGCTCCCTGCCATCCAGGACCTCTATATCAGGCAGTGTCAGCGGAAAGCTGGTGAAATTGTTGAAGACCCCAGCCACCCAAGCCATAGACTGTTCACCCTGCTATTGCACGGCAAGCGTTACTGGAATGCTAAGTCTTCTTCCCCCAAGCTATACGAACGCTGAACAGTTAATCAAATGACTACCCAGACTATTAAATTGAACCTGTTTTGCACTGACTCTCTTACACTGACTCTATGCACACTCACTGGACTATACTCACACACTCACAACTACTTACACTCCAACACACACACACACCATATACGCTAACAAAACACACATGCATATTGACGCCACACACACAGACATGCACACACTTTCACACTCTTCACATGTGCTGCTGCTATTCTGTTTATTATCTATCCTGATAGCCTAGTCACTTTTACCCCTACCTACATATTACCTCAACTACCTCGTACCCCTTCACATTGACTCAGTACTGTTACCGTTTTCTATTTTTATTTGCAAATGTTCTTACTTTTGAACTCGGCATTGTTGGAAAAGGGCTTGTAAGTAAGCATTACACAGTGAAGTCTACACCTGTTGTATTCGGCACATGTGACAAATGCCATTTGATTTTATGATCGAACTTTATCGATGTACCAGCAACAGTCATTTTTCAATCTTTGGTCATCCTACTTTGATTTGGTTTCATCCAAATACCATCTAATTTGATGAAAAGCATGATTTTGACCTTTAACCTTTCTAATCTCCTCCTCTGTATCCACAGGGCAACATGCGTGAAGTGAGGGAGGCTGAGGGGGTCATCCCATCATGCAATGTGTGTGTGACAACAGAACCCAGTGCCCTTATCTTAATAAGTACACATCAACGGAATACGGGTCCACCGCGGATCACCGGACATCAGGTACAAGCTTGCATGATCAACCAACATTTTTATTTTACGCACACAATGTTACCCTAGTGCACTATGTAGGGAATACTATGCCATTTCGGACTCACCCTGACATTAGAAGTGACATGAGTTTGAATAACAATTTGCGGGCACTCTTAACACAGTGTTTCTCATGGTCTTGGAGAGCTACAGGGTGTCTTTTGATCCAGTCCAGCATTTCAACATACCTAAATGAGGTAATCAACTAACTATGAAGTATGTGGTGTTTCAGTGCTGAGCTGGAACAAAGGACCCGACTTGTTGACCACTTCTCTAACATGTAACTAACAGCCAATGTTAACCCTTTCCTAACCCTGTTGTGAAGGAGGATGCCTCAGAAGCATGCCTCTCTGAGGAAGAGGAATACGAGGATGAAGATCATCACTCATCATCCTCTGACACACTCACATGCAGTTTTCCTGAGGTAAAGATAAAATAAAACAAAAACCTAAAACACAAGATATATCTTTGGCCCATTCTAGTTCGTTGGCTACAGCCACAAATTATTATTTTAATCCCACCTCTGCTCCAATTTAATTGACTCCTCATTTATTTGCCAGCTCCATTTTGGGACTTGATCAAAATATTACAGTAAAGAGTGGGGTTAGGGCTAAAAGGGCTAACATTTAAAGTTAGTGGTCGTAATGTGGTTGTTGCACATAGAGTGGGATTGTTCTATGCCTCCAGAAAACAGGAAGTACACTACTTCATGCAATTTCTGACTTATTCCTTTCATCATGTCACTATTGTACGGTGTTCATAGCAACACACGTCCTTTGAAGTTACCTCCTGCAGTGGTCACCTACAGTTCCCTCATTTATTTGAATGCTATTCCGTGTGGGCATGCAACCGAATTTACCCTTTCCCTTTCCTCTTTAACTGTGTCATAGTTTCGTTTCATGATCATCTTACTTTGCAGTATTTCATGTTTTTTGAAGTTATTGAATGTTTTCCTCTGATGTCATTGTAATGATAGTTTAAAACACTTCAGCGAGCAGGCCTTTCTAATCAACCGGTCCCAGGTATCCTGGAAATATATTGACCTCATTCCATCAGTAGAGGATGCCTGGTTATTCTTTAAAAGTGCTTTCCTCACCATCTTAAATAAGCATGCCCCATTCAAAAATGTTGAACCAGAACAGATATAGCCCTTGGTTCACTCCAGACCTGACTGCCCTTGACCAGCACAAAAACATCCTGTGGCATACTGCATTAGCATTGAATAGCCCCCGCGATATGCAACATTTCAGAGAAGTTAGGAACCAGTATACACAGGCGGTTAGAAAAGCAAAGGCTAGCTTTTTCAAACAGATATTTGCATCCTGTAGCACAAACTCCAAGAAGTTCTTGGACACTGTAAAGTTCATTGATAATAAGAGCACCTCCTCCCAGCTGCACTGAGGCTACCGATAAATCTACAATTATCAATAAGCATTTTTCTAGGGCTGTCCTTTTTATTTTACCTTTATTTAACTAGGCAAGTCAGTTAAGAATTCTTTTTTTCAATGACGGCCTAGGAACAGTGAGTTAACTGCCTGTTCATGGGCAGAACAACAGATTTGTACCTTGTCAGCTCAGGGGTTTGAACTTCCAAACTTCCGGTTACAAGTCCAACGCTCTAACCACTAGGCTACCCTGCCGCCCCTTGCTTTCCACCTTGCTACCACCCCGGGCCAACTCTGCATCCCCCACAGCACCTTGCCCAACCCTCCCCCATTTCTCCTTCACCCAAACCCAGATAGCTGATGTTCTGAAAGAGCTGCAAAATCTGGACCTCTACAAATCAGCTGGGCCAGACAATCTGGACCCTCTTTCTAAAATGATCTGCCGCAATTGTTGCAACCCCTATTACTAGCCTGTTCACCCTCTCTTTCGTATCATCTGAGATCCCCAAAGATTGGAACGCTGCCACGGTCATCCCCCTCTTCAAAGGGGGAGACACTCTAGACCCAAACTGTTACAGACCTATATCTATCCTACCCTGCCTTTCTAAGGTCTTCGAAAGCCAAGTTAACAAACAGATTTAGAATCCCACCGTACCGTCTCCGCTATGCAATCTGGTTTCCGAGCTGGTCATGGGTGTACCTCAGCCCCGCTCAAGGTCCTTAACAATATCATAATCGCCATCAACAAAAGACAGTTCTGTGCAGGCGTATTCATCGACCTGGCCAAGGCTTTCGACTCCGTCAATCACCCCATTCCTATCGGCAGACTCAACAGCCTTGGTTTCTCAAATGACTGC
Organism: Oncorhynchus clarkii lewisi; assembly: GCF_045791955.1. NCBI lineage: Eukaryota > Metazoa > Chordata > Actinopteri > Salmoniformes > Salmonidae > Oncorhynchus > Oncorhynchus clarkii. Next base: position 28,213,486 of record NC_092154.1, read on the forward strand.
CTCGCCTGGTTCACCAACTACTTCTCTGATAGAGTTCAGTGTGTCAAATCGGAGGGCCTGCTGTCCGGACCTCTGGCAGTCTCTATGGGGGTGCCACAGGGTTCAATTCTTGGGCCGACTCTTTTCTCTGTATACATCAATGATGTCGCTCTTGTGGCTGGTGATTCTCTGATCCACCTCTACGCTGACGACACCATTCTGTATACTTCTGGTCCTTCTTTGGACACTGTTAACTTCTTGATGCACCCTTCCCCTTAGCGGGATCATTTTCATCAACCACCGCTGAATTGCAGAGCGCCAAATTCAAATTAAATTACTAAAAATATTACATTTTCCTGAAATCACAAGTGCAATATAGCAAAACAAAGCTTAACTTGTTGTTAATCCACCTGGTGTGTCAGATTTCAATAAAGCTTTTCGGCGAAAGCATATGTTTATGGATGCACATCTCTCTCAGTAGACAAAATATTAATAACAGCTAGCAGACAAGTGGATTGGTCACGAAAGTCAGAAAAGCAATAAATTAAATAGCTTACCTTTGATCTTTGGATGTTTGCACTCAGGAGACTCCCAGTTACACAATAAATGTTCCTTTTGTTCCATAAAGATTATTTTTATATCCAAAATACATCCATTTGGTTGGCACGTTATGTTCAGAAATCCACAGGCTCGAGCGGTCACGACATCGCAGACGAAAATTCCAAATGGTATCCGTAATGTTCGTAGAAACATTTCAAAATTTTCCATAATCAATCCTCAGGTTGTTTTTACAATATGTAATCGATAATATATCAACCGGGAATGTAGCTTCTTCAATAGGAGAGAGAGAGAAAATGGCTGCTCCAAGCTGTTAAGCATACAAAACGCTGCTGGCACCCAGCCATACAATGACGCTATGTGATCTTTCTCACTCATTTTTCAAAATAAAAGCCTGAAACTGTCTAAAGACTGTTCACACCGTGGGGAAGCCATTGGAAAAGGAATCTGGTTGATATCCCTTTAAATGGAGCTTTCAAAATAGAGGCCACTTACTGGTTTGATTTTCCTCAGGTTTTCGCCTGCAATATCAGTTCTGTTATACTCACAGACAATATTTTGACAGTTTTGGAAACTGTAGAGTGTTTTCTATCCTAATCTGACAATTATATGCATATTCTAGATTCAGGGCCTGAGAAATAGGCAGTTTAATTTCGGTACGTTTTTCATACAAACATCAAAATACTGCCCCCTACACTCAAGAGGTTAACTAACCTCCAGATGAGCTTCAATGCCATACAACTCTCCTTCCGTTGCCTCCAACTGCTCTTAAATGAAAACAAAATTAAAAGCATGCTCTTCAACTGATCGCTGCCCGCATCTGCCCACCTGCCTAGCATCACTACTCTGGACGGTTCTGACTTAAAATATGTGGACAACTACAAATACCTAGGTGTCTGGTTAGACTGTAAAAACTCCTTCCAGACTCATATTAAGCATCTCCAATCCAAAATTAAATCTAGAATCAGCTTCCTATTTCGCAACAAGCATCCTTCACTCATGCTGCCAAACATACCCTCGTAAAACTGACTATCCTACTGATCCTTGACTTTGGCGATGTCATTTACAAAATAGCCTCTAACACTCTACTCAGCAAATTGGATGCAGTCTATCACAGTGCCATCCATTTCATCACCAAAGCCCCATATTTTACCCACCACTGCAACCTGTATGCTCTCGTTGGCTGGCCCTCACTTCATATTCGTCGCCAAACCCACTGGCTCCAGGTCATCTATAAGTCCTTATAGCCCCGCCTTATCTCAGCTCACTGGTCACCATAGCAGCACCCAACCGTAGCATGGGCTCCAGCAGGTATATCTCACCGGTCACCCCCAAAGCCAATTCCTGCTTTGGCTTCCTTTCCTTCCAGTTCTCTGCTACCAATGACGGGAACGAATTGCAAAAATCACTGAAGCTGGAGACTCATATCTCCCTCACTAGCTTTAAGCATCAGCTATCAGAGCAGCGTACAGATCATTGCACCAGTACATAGCCCATCTGTAAATAGCCCATCCAACTACCCCATCCCCATATTGTTATTTATTTTATTTATATATATACATATTTTTGCTCATTTGAACCACAGTATCTCTACTTGCACATTCATCTTCTGCACATCTATCACTCCAAGGTTTATTTGCGAAATTGTAATTATTTTGCCACTACGGCCTATTTATTGCCTTACCTCCCTAATCTTAATTAATTTGCTCACACTGTATATAGACTTTTCTATTGTGTTATTGACTGTACGTTTGTTTATTCCATGTGTAATTCTGTGTTGTTGTTTGTGTCGCACTGCTTTGCTTTATCTTGGCCAGGTTGCAGTTGTAAATGAGAACTTGTTCTCAACTGGCTTACCTGGTTAAATAAAGGTGAAATAAAAATATATAATTTAAAAAATGTGGGCCTTATAACAGGGTTTAGGTTTAATATGTTATACTTTTACTGATTGTCCTACCTCGACATCCCTTGGACACTGTCAGAGGCAGCTGCCATTCAAGAGCCCTGTCTGCCACACACACTCATAACACGTGTGTGTGTGTGTGTGTGTGTGTGTGTGTGTGTGTGTGTGTGTACATGTACTGTGTGTGTGTACATGTACTGTGTGTGTGTACATGTACTGTGTGTGTTAGGACCCAGACGAGACTCTTAGCCACCAGGAGCTGGCAGAATCAGTGGCTACATCCACACACTGGCTCCAGGATAGTGATGCTATGTCTGAAGCCCACATCGGCGCTGTCACTAAGGTAAGCAGACCTTAGGAAGTCCTCTACATGTGGTAGTTTTTCCTTATTAGCAGTCACTAAAGGTTTAACAGTTGCTCTCTTGGTCTTTCTGTCTGTCTGTCTGTCTGTCTGTCGAGTAACACTTTATAATAACGTTAATTTGAAAGCCATTAATATATAATTTACTAGGCATGTGTTAATGATTTATTTATTATACTGAACAAAAATATAAACGCAACATGTAAAGTGTTGGACCCATGTTTCAAGAGCTGAAATAAAAGATCCCAGAAATGTTCCATAAGCACAAAAACATATTTCTCTCAAATTCTGTGGACACATCTGTTTACTTCCCTGTTAGTGAGCATTTCTCCTTTGCCAAAATAATTCATCCAATTGACAGGTGTGGCATATCAAGAAGCTGATTAAACAGCATGATCATTACACAGGTACACAGGTGCACATTGTGCTGGGGACAATAAAAGGCCACTCTGGGGCATTGTGTCACACAACACAATGCCTCAGATGTCTCAAGTTTTCAGGCATGCTGACATGCAATTGGCCTGCTGACTGCAAGAATGTCCACCAGAACTGTTGCCAGTGAATGTAATGTTAATTTATCTTCCATAAGCCACCTCCAAAGTCGTTTTAGAGAATTTGGCATTACGTCCAACCGCAGACCACGTGTAACCACGCCAGCCCTGGACCTCCATATCGGGCTTCCTCACCTGCTGGATCATCTGAGACCAGACACCCGGACAGCTGATGAAACTGAGAAGTATTTTTGTCTGTAATAAAGCCCCTTTGTGCGGACAAACTCATATTCTGATTGGCTGGGCCTGGCTCCCCGGTGGTTGGGCCTATGCCCTCTAAGGCCCACCCATGGCTGCGCTCCTACCGAGGTCTTGTGAAATCCATAGATTGGGGACTAATAATTTATTTTAAATTGACTGATTTCCTTATATTAACTGTAACTCTGTAAAATATTTGAAATTGTTGAATGTTGCATTTAAATTTGTGTTCAATATACTTTATTAGACATAGTAAACTATTCATAAACATGCCTATAAAGAAGTTGTAAATTATCTGCCAATGACTTTAATGCCCTTGTTCATCAAAAAACATTTTATTTGTCACATGCGTCAAATACAATACAGTAAAATGCTTACTTACAAGCCCTTATCCAACAATGCAGTTTTAAGGTAAATAAGTGTTAAGAAAGTTTTTACTAAAATAAACAAAGTAAAAATGCAAGTAGTCCGGGTAGTCATTTGATTAGCTGTTCAGGAGTCTTATGGCTTGGTGGTAGAAGCTGTTAAGAAGCCTTTTGGACCTAGACTTGGTGCTCCGGTACTGCTTGCCGTGTTGTAGCAGAGAAGTCTATGACTCGGGTGGCTGGAGTCTTTGGCAATTTTTAGGGCCTTCCTCTGACACCGCCTGGTATAGAGGTCCTGGATGGCAGGAAGCTTGGCTCCAGTGATGTACGGAGCCGTACGCACTACCCTCTGTAGTGCCTTGTGTTCGGAGGCCGAGCTGTTGCCATACCAAGCAGTGATGCAAACAGTCAGGATGCTCTGGATGGTGCAGCTGTAGAACTGTTTGAGGATCTGAAGACCCATGCCAAATCTTTGTTTGGATCATGATAGTTCATTGGTGATGTGGACATCAAGGAACTTGAAGCCCTCAACCTGTTCCACTACAGCCCTGTAGATGGGAATGTGATCGGCCCTCCTTTTCCTATAGTCCACAATCATCTCCTTTGTCTTGATCACGTTGAGGGAGAGGTTGTTATCCTGGCACCACACTGCCAGGTCTCTGACCTCCTCCCTATAGGCTGTCTCATTGTTGTCGGTGATCAGGCCTACCACTGTTGTGTAGTCAGGAAAAACTTGCTGATGGTGTTGGAGTCGTGCTTTGCCATGCAGTCATGGGTGAACAGGGAGTACAGGAGGGACTAAGCACATACCCCTGAGGGGCCCCCATGTTGAGGATCAGCGTGGCAGATGTGTTGTCACCTACCCTTAGGCCACCCCCAGGTTTTATCAGGAAGTCCAGGATCCAGTTGCAGGGGGAGGTGTTAGTCCCAGGGTCCTTAGCTTAGTGATGAGCTTTGAGGGCACTATGGTGTTGAGCGCTGAGCTGTAGTCAATTAATAGCATTCTCACATAGGTGTTCCTTTTGTCCGGGTGGGAAAGGGCAGTGTGGAGTGCAATAAAGGTTGAGTCCTCTGTGGATCTGTTTGGGCGGTATGCAAATTGGAGTGGGTCTAGGGTTTCTGGGATAATGGTGTTGATGTGAGCCATGATCAGCCTTTCAAAGCTCTTCATTGCTACAGCGCAATGGGTTGGTGGTCATTTAGGCAGGTTACGTTGGTGTTCTTGGGCACAGGGACTATGGTGGTCTGCTTGAAACATTGGTATTACGGACTTGGTCAGGGACAGGTTGAAAATGTCAGTGAAGACACTTGTCAGTTGACGCACTGAGTATATGTCCTGGTAATTCGTCTGGCCCTGCATCATTGTGAATGTTGACCTGTTAAAGGTCTTGCTCACATCGGCTACCGATAGTGTTATTTCACAGTCATCCAGAACAGCTGGTGAGCTCATGCATGCTTCAGTGTTGCTTGCCTCGACGCGAGCATAGAAGTCATTTATCTCGTCTGGTTGGCTCGTGTCATTGGGCAGCTCGCGGCTGTGCTTCCCTTTTTAGTCTGTAATAGTTTGCAAGCCCTTCCACATCCGATGAGCATTAGAGCTGGTGTCGTAGGATTCAATCTTAGTCCTGTATTGACGTTGACGCTTTGCCTGTTTGATGCTTCATCGAAGGGCATAGCTGCATTTCTTATAAGCGTCCGGGTTAGAGTCCCGCTCCTTGAAAGCGGCAGTTCTACCCTTTAGCTCAGTACCGTGTTGCCTGTAATCCATGGCTTCTGGTTGGGATATGTACGTACAGTCACTGTGGGGACAACGTCATCGATACACTTATTGATGAAGCCATTGACTGATGTGGATGATTCCTCAATGCCATTGGAAGAATCCTGGAACATATTCTAGTCTTCCCTGCATGACTCATATTATTAATAAAGGGGCATTTCACGCATAAATGAACGTTTGTCAAATGTTTTCTGACCTCAAAAGTGTACTAATGTCAAGATGAAACCATGTCCCACAACATTTGTTGTGTAGATACCAATCTGGAAAAGTCTTTCAAACTTTGATTTGAAAGTGCAATGTCCCTTTAACAACCCATTTTATAAATTATTAGTAAACACATTTGCAGTACAAAATCTAAAGTGGCCATTGTATCTTCATAATAGGTATATAAATAATGTATAGTTTTATAAACAATGTGTTGCTCTTTTTTTGTCCAGGTGGCAAAGGGCAGTGTGGAGTGGGAAGTCAACTAAATAAAATAAACATTTGTAATGATTTGATCTTAGCAAATCACATTCCTGGAAGGTGTGGCTCCGAATCAGAGGTACACAAGACAGTGGTGTTTGCAGGGAAGTTCAGAGGGAGGTGATTTATTATAAATAAGGCCAGGGCTATGGGTTGGTACTTTTTCTATTGGACAAGGACTTTTCCCCTATCTCTCTATTGGGTTAATGAATGCCACTTTTGACGTATTGATCCACCAGACCTATCGAACATTGGGTGAAAGTTTTCAGTATCTAATCTAAAGTGTGACACTTTTCACCAAGTCTTAAATTGGTCAGATACCTTTTAATTACATAACCTTTTATGGAGGTGGTCCCTGTACAGGGACCGCTCAGCGGAAATTTCAGAGCGCCACCTATAGTACTTTACTTAGTACTCGATAAATCTCAAACTTTCATAAAAATACACATGCAAGGTACTGAATTAAAGCTACACTCGTTGTGAATCTAGCCACCAAGTCAGATTTGCAAAATGCTTTTCGGCGAAAGCATGAGAAGCTATTATCTGATAGCATGCACCCCCCAAAATACCAGCACGACACGTAAACAACAGATTTTGCGGTAGCCGGCGCTACCCAAAACGCAGAAATAAAATATAAAACATTCATTACCTTGGACAAGCTTCTTTGTTGGCACTCCTATATGTCCCATAAACATCACAATTGGGTCTTTTTCCCGATTAAATCCGTCATTGTATACCCAAAATGTCATTTGCTGAAGGCCAGTCTGATGCTGCAAAAAGTCCATTTACAAGACGCAACGTCACTTTTTAAAATTACAAAAGTCGCCTATAAACTTTTACAAATCACTTCAAACGACGTTTCTAAACCAACTTTAGGTATTAATAAACGTTAATGATGTATCAAATTGATCACGGGGCGATCTGTATTCGATAGCAGCAAGTCTGGAAATCATCGTCCATTTTTTCAGTTTCACAACATACTGTGGTGCGCCTCAAGAAAGGAGGGGTCTATTCGTGTTGTAACCAAGGATAAATGATTCATATTGATAGCAATGGTGACATCGTGTGGAAGCTGTAGGCGTTTACAGGGGATTGGCATATATTTTCTCTCGTCTTAAACAATTCATTGAATGGCGGACAAATATTTTTGTTTTGTTTTTGGTAAACAGTTTTACCAGGGATTTTTACTCTTAAACACGTTCTGTTATAGCCACAGACCCGATTTAACCAGTTTTAGAAACTTCAGAGTGTTTTCTATCCACACATACTTATCATATGCATATACTATATTCCTGGCATGAGTAGCAGGACTTTGAAATGTTGCGCGATTTTTAACAAAAAGCTGCGAAAATTTGCATCATCCATAACAGGATAACTAACACACATGAGGTTGGAGAAAAGTTGACAATTTATTGACATACAGCTAGCTTGCATATTACAAATTAGCAAAAAGCTACAGTGTGGCTAACTAATGTTGTAAGTTATCTAGGTCGCTGCTAGCTGGCAGATTCAAAGGTAGCGGTGAAGTGAAAAATGAAGACAGAAAATTATGCACCGGTGTCATTGTACATTACTGTGATGGAATACCCTCCCATTTGACTGTTCTGTGACTCACTGAACACCTATCCTTGTCAGAGGAATAAGGCAACCTCACAGAGATTTAACACGCACAGGAAACTTTATTATCAAGCAGAGTATGGAAATGATCTGCAAGTACAGAGAAAGACAAATACTGAATTAACTATACATGGAATAACATGAATATGAACAGTGCAAAGTAGTGAATAGGGTAATGACCACAATAGCTCAAGGGGAGAGAATGCTAAGTATAACAAAGGACCATGTCGAAAAGGACTGTATAAATGTATACATAAACATTGTACTTGAACATGCAGCATAAATAACTCAGTAATAACATTACAGGGAATAATAATAGCAACTACGACTAACAGTAATAGTAAACACACACACATCTCAGCCATAACAACAACAACCATTACTCACTTTTACCCACGCACTCCATGAACACACTGCCGTAAATTCACCTCTAGCGACACTGAAGGCAATGGCCATCGGGACATAGGGATGCATCGGGCCTGATTTAGCCAGTGCTGGACCAGCTACATCCTCTTAGCCAATCAGAGAGTGCCATTGTTACTGTTGTGAGAGTGCTGTCATGGTTGCTATGGTTATTATGTTTAGGTTGACACTATATGCTACAATGTATTGCTATGCTACAATGCAAGGGTGCACATGAAAATAAGAATTTGTTCTTAACTGACTTGCCTAGTTAAATAAAGGTTAAGTAAAATAAAATAAATAAAAAATATCCTAGAAAAAGGGCATTAAAATAGAAAACATGGTGCGGACGTCTGCTTTCATCTGAGCGTACCGATCAGATGCGGATGTGGATCAGCTAATGACGGACAGCTAGCCCGCAGCTAGGCAGCTAGCTTCAGCACCATCTAGCGAGTCAACAATGCAAATGTTGTACAGGTGTGATCTATTGGACATTCTGACTGTATGTCAAAAAAATATTAACTTTTCTTAAACCCCCTGTCTGCTGTGTACTTATTTATGTTTTTAAACTTATCTGAGCCATAGCCTGGAATCACATACCTATTACTATCCAATCAGCATCCTCTCAAAAATGATGGGTGGGTAAAAATCCACTGGGCCAAACGCCGCATTTTGGATTAGGTCATCTTCTGATTGGTTGAAGGTGATCTAATCTCTGATAAATTAGTTTTAATAATACCCCTCGTGACATTGTCAGATAGAGTTTTTTAATGATGGGATGGCCAGGCTGATATTATGAAGGGGAAATTCATGAAAATATTTATAATCATTTCAAACTTCATGAATAATTTTGGATAAATTGCTGCAGCTTTAGATTGGGTACTGCAAACAAGTTTACTAATAATTTGTACATTATGTGGTTCTTAAAACCTCTTATGGATAGGGGAGACGCTAGAGTCTCAACTGGTCAATTGCTTGGGGAAATGCAGAGCGCCAGATTCAAATAAAATGCTATAAAATTCAAACTTTCATTAAATCACACATGTAAGATACTCAATTAAAGCTACACTCGTTGTGAATCCAGCCAACATGTCCGATTTTAAAAATGTATTTCGGCGAAAGCATAAGAAGCTATTATCTGATAGCCTGCACCATCTGCACCAGCAGTAAACAAAGGAGCTAGCATAGCAGGCGCTACACAAAACGCTGAAATAAAATATAAAATATGCATGACCTTCTTTTGTTTGCATTCCAATATGTCCCATAAACATCACAATTGGTCTTTTGTTCGATTAATTCCGTCCATATATATCGAAAATGTCAATTTATAAAGCGCGTTTGATCCAGAAAAAAACAGCTTACAAAAACACAACGTCACTAAAAAATATTTCAAAAGTTGCCTATAAACTTTGCCAAAATATTTCAAACTACTTTTGTAATACAACGTTAGGTATTTTCAAACGTTAATAATTGATCAAATTGTAGATGGGGCAATCTGTATTCAATACAGGAAAGAAAAGAAACCAGCACTGCTTTTCACGTCTTGAGCAACTCACAAAAGTGTCCCCAGTTCCGAGCTGGCCTACTTCTTCATAGCACAAAGGAATAACCATATTCCAAAGACTGGTGACATCCAGTGGAAGCGGTAGGAACTGAAAATAGGTTCCTATTAAATATCCAATGGCAAAGACAATATAGGGAACAGAGAGGGGAAAAACAAAATCTGAACAGTTAGTCCTCAGGGTTTTGCCTGCTACATAAGTTCTGTTATACTCACAGACATGATTCAAACAGTTTTAGAAACTTCATAGTGTTTTCTATCCAAATCTATGAATAATATCTTATATTCTTGGCATGAGTAGCAGGAAGTTGAAATTGGGCACGCTATTTATCCAAAAGTGAAAATTCTGCCCCCTAGTTTTGAGAGGTTAATTAAGACATTAACACATCGATCATGAATAAAGGCAGAAGTAATAAGTGATAGTTTATGACTTCATAGTATGTAAATTGCTCACTGACATAAACATACTGTAGTTTTTTATACATTTTATAATTATGGTTTAGAAATAATTTACAGATCATTAACAAATTCATTATCCATGATGTATTAATGAGCATTGTTAAACAGTGTTAACCGTTTACAAATACCTTAATTACTAGTGTTAAATGAAGTCGTAATAATGATTTACAAGTGTTCAGCAAATCATTAATACATGCCTTAATAATGATCTATTAATGGATTATAAAGTGTAAAGTGTAAAGATGTAAAGTGTTACCAGATCATTGAGTAAAGAAGTAATTGCATGTCAGATTCCATACCACTCTATTGGGGTTGGGTTTGATTCACTCCAACCATCTTCGTTCAGGAGTTGGACACCCCGGAGTCTTGTGTAGACCCAGAAGACACTAATTCTGGTTTAATATCTGAGAAGATCCAACCAACACCTGAAAAAACAGACCGAGCACCTGCAGACACCCTGTCATTACCCCCTCAGTGGAAACCCATCTCCAAAACCACTATATCAGAAAACAAGCCGACAGAATCAGTCAGTAAAGACATTAACAAGGAGACTTTGTCAGTAACCGAGAAGTCTGAATTAGTAACCAAGGCAACTGTCTCATTACCTGAAACTAGTTCAGTGACCATGGAGACTGGACCAGCATCTGTAAAAAGTGTCTTGGCAACCAAAGAAACTGGAGAAGTACCTGTGAAGATTGGATCAGTAACCAAAGAGATACAATCAGTACCTGAGACTACTTCTGTAAAAAAGATGACTGGGTCAGTAACCAAGATGACTGGGTCAGTAACCAAGATGACTGGGTCAGTAACCAAGATGACTGAGTCAGTAACCAAGGAAATTGGGACAGTTGCCAATGGTCAGTTGCCAAATACACCCAGCGACCCCCAGGAAGACCTGGTAAGAGTACCATACCCGTGCACCACATATGTACACACACTCACACACACAATTACCTGCCCGCACGTTTTACGTTTATTTTTCATAGGATGGGAGATGGGACCTCCTTCACACTCGACTGTCTGAGAAACTCAACACCTTGAGGAATATTCAGGAGGAGGATCTACATGCGGTCAGTTCACACTGTCACACCTCCCTGATTCAAGTACTCATCAGACCTGGGTCAAAATTTAGCAGAGGTACAGGATTTTAAGGGCGCCTGTCTTCAATCCATTATATTGTGTTGATGGTGCTCTCCATGTGGTTGTGTAGGCTACAGGGTCAAAGGCAGAGGGGACCGGCGGTGGCTTTGGTGGTCTGAGAGAGATAGAGGTGTGTGCTGCAAGCCTTAGACAACTCAGACACAGAGCAAGTGGCCATTCCTCTGCCAATTCAAAGGAAGGTGGCTATCCCATGTTGGATAGAGAGCTCTACACAGTTCTGTGTGGAGTGGAGCATTCTCTGGAAACACTCACTGGCCTGTTGCTCAGTCCCTCTATTACCACCGTGGAGGACAGTCAACTAAGACTGCTACAGATGGAGGTACAGTACCTACAAACTGCTGATTTACATTTACAGATCTCTGGAAATAGGTAGCATATATTGCACACTGGCGGTGACATTTTTGTGGTGCAAAAGAGCACCGATCTGTGATTGAACTTTTTTTCAACAATGTGAGAAATAAGGAGGTGATTATTCATATTATTACGTTGATGTATAAATAGTTGCCACCTAATAACACACATTGTTGAACAAGTAAACTTTGCCAGATGAACAATTGTGGTGCCAGGTTTAATCTGTGCTCTTTTGCACTATGGAAATGTCACCCTGGGGTTTTTTAATCACTCACTATCAAATTAGCTAAACTGCAATAACAATATTTTCCGATGACAAAATCTCTGAACCTGTGCAAATGAACTGTGCATGTGTGTATGTGTGCGTGTGTATGTGTGTGTGTGTATGTATGCGTACCTGTGTGTGTGTGTGTGTGTGTGCGTGCGTGTGTGTGTGTGTTGTGTGTGTGTGTGTGTGTGTGTGTCTATGTGCCTCACAGTGCCTCTCAGTGGAGCTGCCAGCCTTGAGTGAGGAGCTGAACCATTTAAGGTCAGGCATCAACCCAGACCAGTTGTCTGAAGCACCAGAGACCACAGCCCAGTGTGTGACCTGTCTTCAGGGTTGTTTTCAAACAGCCCAGTCAGCCCTCACCTCCTCACTGAGCCGGCTACACACAGAACTGGGCCACAATCAGGTCAGTGGCTCCACACAAACCACCTCACAACAACTTCACAATAACATCACAACCAACCCACAATCACTTTGCAATCACCTAAGGTTTGGGATACGGTTCGAACAGAAAAAACTTGAGAGTTAAGTATAGGAATTCATTCGGAGTGGTTAAGGTAAGGGTTAAGGTCTGGGTTAAAACAGAACAATTAAAAATGAGTGCCTAGCAATGGGATTGAACCTGCGATGCACCGAGCCGTAGTTCATGGTTTAAGCCCTTCTTCAATCCCCATCCACAACACCCTAGCAAGCCATGAGACTGCTAGATTGTAATAGGCACTTGTGTTGCCCCTTGTGGACAGTATTAAAATTGCATGCATACACCCTGGACAAATGTCTAATACCGCAGTGGAACTGGTGTGACCTGGCTGCCCTACAAGCACATTATTATCCAGACTTACAGGAGCAATTAGGATTAAGTGCTTTGCTCAAGGGCACGTTGAAAGATTTCAGTTACTGGCCCAACTCTAACCGCTGGTTTACCTGCCACCCAGCACTTCTTAATCCCCTCACAAACCAGCCCACAACCACCTTACAGCCATTAGCTAGAACAGATATCATTGTGTTCTTTACGATATGCAACGGGCTCTCGTGCCTTACTGCTTAACCAGGACTTGTCAATTTCTGTCTCTTTTCACTGTGCGCTGCATGCAGGCAGGGACGGAGCAACAGGAGAGCCACGTGCGCGTGTATGATGATTTTGAACGTGGACAGAGTGACCCATTCACACACATCAAGGATGTCCCCATGCTGGAGGTACAACATTTAGTTTGTTAATCATAGGGCTAGTGAATGTTTGTGTGAGTTTGTGTGTGTGTGTGTGTGTGTGTGTGTGCCCCTTTGTCAGTATATTCCCACGTAATCCCGTCTTTTACTCTAGATGTCTACTGTAGGTCAGTAACGATGGTGTGTCTCTGCAGTATGTCGTTGGTCGGTGTCCCGAGGATGCAGTGGAGTTGCAGCGGGTGTCCCAGGCCCTGCTGCAGGGTTTGGCCAGTCTGGTGGAGCTAGGCAGAGAGCGTCTGGCAGACAGTCAGGACCACCCACCGCACAGCCGCACCCAGCTGCAGACTCTGCTCAGCAGGCACAAGGTAAGCATATGCTGGGGAAAAGAGAGCGTTATGTCAAGTCATTTTATGCACATTCGACTTGGCATGGGAGCTGATGGAAAGGGAGAACAACTGTAGAGGACAGTGTCTTCCCACTCGGAAAACAGTCGAATCCAAGTTTAAATGAACGTTTGGGATCATCTCCATGTAAACCTCTGACCAATTGCCATGTGATTTTGTCAATTTAGAAACTGGGTTTCAATTGATTATTTTGTGTCTGTCTGTCTGTGTGTGTGTGTCTGTGTGTGTGTGTCTGTCTGTGTGTGTCTGTCTGTCTGTGTGTGTCTGTCTGTCTGTGTGTGTCTGTCTGTGTGTGTCTGTCTGTGTGTGTCTGTCTGTCTGTGTGTGTCTGTCTGTGTGTGTCTGTCTGTGTGTGTCTGTGTTTGGCGCTGGCTGAACAGAAGTTGTACCAGGTTATGGAATCCCAGCTGGCATTGGTTCAGCGGCTGTTCCAGTGTGAGCCACAGGGGGGGCTGGTTGGTCAGGAGGATGAACAGGTCCGGCTGGAGCAACAGGTCACCACTCTGCAGCAACATGCTCTGGAGCAGGGAGCCACCATGCACAGAAGGCTGCAGGTACACGCACACACATGAAAGACCCACATAAGTAAACATATACACACATACACTCACACTGTGTATGCGTGTGTGTGTGTAGGTCTGGACACAGTGGGAGAAGGGCTGTGTTCAGCTGGGCCGGCAGCTGGAGGAGCTGGAAGCCCTCATCCCCTGCGAGGATCTGGTGGAGGAAGAAGAGGGGCTACTACAGGAAAGACTGGACACCTGTCAGGTATCCAAACCTCCCTCCCGTCTCCTCCTCTTCTCTCTACTACTCTTCCTTCCTTATCTTGCTCTCTTTGTGTCTATCTCTCTGCTCTCTTTGTGTCTGTCTCTCTGCTCCCTTTGTGTCTGTCTCTCTGCTCCCTTTGTGTCTGTCTCTCTGCTCCCTTTGTGTCTGTCTCTGCTATCTTTGTCTGGCTCTCTGCTCTCTTTGTGTCTGACTCTCTGCATGCTCTTTTCTGTCTTCTTTTTCTCATTGCATTGACCATCTCAGTATTTCTTGCCATCCCTATCATCTCCTCATCCCTCTCTCGTTCACTGTCCCATATCTCCTTCTGTCCACCCCCTTTCTTCTCCTCACATACCCAATTGAACAACATTTGCCCACTAAGAATTAGTTTGCACTACGTAACCAGTGTAGCCCTTATTCTTAATTTGTATCACTGGAAGATACTGTATATCATGAGCATAAGTCTTAAGCAACAGGTGTCTTATGTCCACATGAGCGATGCATCCTTCATGTACTGGGATGAAACCACCTGTTGTCTAATTCCAGTAACCAACAACAATGTAGGACGTGCCACAGACTGACTCCCAAATGGCACCCTATTCCCCTCATAGGACTCTTGTCAAAAGCAGTCCACTATGTAGGGAACAGGGGGCCATTCGGGAGACAGCCATACAGAGAGAGCTGGATGTGAACCAGGCCCTTCAGTGAATGACGGATTCATGGGCACCTGGCACAAGAAAGATGGAGAGAAAGAGAGATGGAAAAATAGAAGGAGAGAGAGGTGGACAGAGAGTAATGGGTGAAAAAAAGGAGAGTTATTTGTTGTGGCATCGCTTCATTCCAAAATCAAATTACTTGGAGGAATACGGATGGCCATTATCGGAGAGTAGAACACGGTGTTCCATTTCGGATTCCCTCCCCATAACTAGCTGACTTCCCCCCCCCTCCCTTTTACAATTACAGAATCCTATTTCTCATCTTTCGGACGGACCGACTTGAGTGGAATGTGTGTGTGCGTGCACATGTGTGTGCACGTGTGTGTGTAGGGGTAGAGTACACATGCTTCTTTTCATCAAATCTCCTTAATAGATTTATGCCTTCCCCTATCTGGCCATAATAACTGAATGAGATGCTGAATGGCCCCCTATTCCCTGTATAGTGCATTACTTTTAAACAAGCCCATAGGGCTCAAGTCAAAAGTAGTGTACTATGTAGGGAATAGGAGGCCATTTGGGACTCATAGGCACTGGTGTGGGGGTGGGCATGGGTTCAGGTGAGGATTCGGGTGGTGATGATTCCATTCTCACTCTCTATGCATTTCTTTCGCTCCTTTCGCCTTGTTCCCTATCGCACTTCTTTCTTTTTTTGCATTTTCCCCTTTTCACGTTTCTCTCCCCATTATCCCTCTCATTATTTCTCTCTTTCTGTAACCCTTGCAAACATCCCCTTACTCCTCCTCCCTCTTTCATTCTCTGTTCCTGTCTTCCCCTCCTCTCCCTTTTCTGTTCCCGCTTCATTCCCTTTTCCTCTCCCCACATCCCACAATAATTATTTGATCCCTACATTTCTTTTCATCCCCCTTTCTTCTGGCCCTACCTCTTCTTTCTTCTCTCTTATTCAAAACACATTCCCTTCTCAATTTTTATTCTTTCACATTTTCACCCTATCCCACCCCTATTCACCCCCTTCTCTCTCTCTCTCCTTCCCCTTGTTTCCCCCCATTAGCGAGTGCTGGCCCTGTTGGAGGAGTGCAGGCCTGCCCTGGGCTCGGTCCTGGACCAGGGGAAGGCTCTGCAGGCCTGGGGATGCAGTACCGGGGTCGGCGGCACAGGAGGCGTACTGGAGCTGCGCTGGCGGGCTGTCCGCATCAAGGCAGAGCAGGAGAGCCAACGCAGCCGCGACATAAGGGACAACTGGACCAGGTGGGCGCACACAGACAGGGTTTTCGGAAAATGGACAGGGACATACACACAACATAGCTGTGGGCACATGTACAGTGCCTTCAGAAAGTATTCACACCCCTTGACTTTTTCCAAATGTTGTTGTGTTACAGCCTGAATTGAAAATTGATTAAATTGAGATTTTGTGTCATTACCCGACACACAATATCCCATAATTTCAAAGTGAAATTGTTTTTAGAAATGTTTACAAATTAATAAAAAATTAAAAGCTGAAAAGTCTTCAGTTAAAATGTACTTAACAATTATAAGTTGCATGGACTCTGTGTGCAATAATAGTGTTTAACATGACTGTATATGACTACCCCATCTCTGTACCCAACACATACAGTCGTGGCCAAAAGTTTTGAGAATGACACAATGTTTACTGCTTCATTGTCTTTAGATATTTTTGTCAGATGTTACTATGGAATACTGAAGTATAATTACAAGCATTTCATAAGTGTCAAAGGCTTTTATTGACAGTTACATGAAGTTGATGCAAAGAGTCAATATTTGCAGTGTTGACCCTTCTTTTTCAAGACCTCTGCAATCCGCCTTGGCATGCTGTCAATTAACTTCTGGGCCACATCCTGACTGATGGCAGCCCATTCTTGCATAATCAATGCTTGCAGTTTGTCAGAATTTGTGGGTTTTTGTTTGTCCATCCGCCTCCTGAGGATTGACCACAAGTTCTCAATGGGATTAAGATCTGGGGAATTTCCTGGCCATGGACCCAAAATATCTATGTTTTGTTCCCCGAGCCACTTAGTTATCACTTTTGCCTTATGGCAAGGTGCTCCATCATGCTGGAAAAGGCATTGTTCGTCACCAAACTGTTCCTGAATGGTTGGGAGAAGTTGCTCTCAGAGGATGTGTTGGTACCATTCTTTATTCATGGCTGTGTTCTTAGGCAAAATTGTGAGTGAACCCACTCCCTTGGCTGAGAAGCAACCCCACACATGAATGGTCTCAGGATGCTTTACTGTTGGCATGACACAGGACTGATAGTAGCACTCACCTTGTCTTCTCCGGACAAGCTTTTTTCCGGATGCCCCAAACAATCGGAAAGGGGATTCATCAGAGAAAATGACTTTACCCCCAGTCCTTAGCAGTCCAATCCCTGTACCTTTTGCAGAATATCAGTCTGTCCCTGATGTTTTTGTGGCTTCTTTGCTGCCCTTCTTGACACCAGGCCATCCTCCAAAAGTCTTCGCCTCTCTGTGCGTGCAGATGCACTCACACCTGCCTGCTGACATTCCTGAGCAAGCTCTGTACTGGTGGTGGCCCGATCCCGCAGCTGAATCAACTTTAGGAGACTGTCCTGGCGCTTGCTGGACTTTCTTGGGCACCCTGAATCCTTCTTCACAACAATTGAACCGCTCTCATTGAATTTCTTGATGATCCGATAAATGGTTGAATTAGGTACAATCTTACTGGCAGCAATATCCTTGCCTGTGAAGCCCTTTTTGTGCAAAGCAATGATAACGGCACGTGTTTCCTTGCAGGTAACCATGATTGACAGAGAAAGAACAATGATTCCAAGCACCACCCTCCTTATGAAGCTTCCAGTCTGTTATTCGAACTGAATCAGCATGACAGAGTGATCTCAAGCCTTATCCTTGTCAACACTCACACCTACAGTGCCTTGCGAAAGTATTCGGCCCCCTTGAACTTTGCGACCTTTTGCCACATTTCAGGCTTCAAACATAAAGATATAAAACTGTATTTTTTTTGTGAAGAATCAACAACAAGTGGGACACAATCATGAAGTGGAACGACATTTATTGGATATTTCAAACTTTTTTAACAAATCAAAAACTGAAACATTGGGCGTGCAAAATTATTCAGCCCCTTTAAGTTCTTTCCACAGATTCTCGATTGGATTCAGCTCTGCACTTTGACTTGGCCATTCTAACACCTGGATATGTTTATTTTTGAACCATTCCATTGTAGATTTTGCTTTATGTTTTGGATCATTGTCTTGTTGGAAGACAAATCTCCGTCCCAGTCTCAGGTCTTTTGCAGACTCCATCAGGTTTTCTTCCAGAATGGTCCTGTATTTGGCTCCATCCATCTTCCCATCAATTTTAACCATCTTCTCTGTCCCTGCTGAAGAAAAGCAGGCCCAAACCATGATGCTGCCACCACCATGTTTGACAGTGGGGATGGTGTGTTCAGGGTGATGAGCTGTGTTGCTTTTACGCCAAACATAACGTTTTGCATTGTTGCCAAAAAGTTCAATTTTGGTTTCATCTGACCAGAGCACCTTCTTCCACATGTTTGGTGTGTCTCCCAGGTGGCTTGTGGCAAACTTTAAACAACACTTTTTATGGATATCTTTAAGAAATGGCTTTCTTCTTGCCACTCTTCCATAAAGGCCAGATTTGTGCAATATACGACTGATTGTTGTCCTATGGACAGAGTCTCCCACCTCAGTGAGGTTGGATGGAGAGCATTTGTGAACAGCAGTTTTCAGTTCTTTCCACAGATTCTCGATTGGATTCAGGTCTGGACTTTGACTTGGCCATTCTAACACCTGGATATGTTTATTTTTGAACCATTCCATTGTAGATTTAGCTTTATGTTTTGGATCATTGTCTTGTTGGAAGACAAATCTCCATCCCAGTCTCAGGTCTTTTGCAGACTCCATCAGGTTTTCTTCCAGAATGGTCCTGTATTTGGCTCCATCCATCTTCCCATCAATTTTAACCATCTTCCCTGTCCCTGCTGAAGAAAAGCAGGCCCAAACCATGATGCTGCCACCATGTTTGACAGTGGAGATGGTGTGTTCAGGGTGATGAGCTGTGTTGCTTTTACGCCAAACATAACGTTTTGCATTGTTGCCAAAAAAGTTCAATTTTGGTTTTATCTGACCAGAGCACCTTCTTCCACATGTTTGGTGTGTCTCCCAGGTGGCTTGTGGCAAACTTTAAACAACACTTTTTATGGATATCTTTAAGAAATGGCTTTCTTCTTGCCACTCTTCCATAAAGGCCAGATTTGTGCAATATACGACTGATTGTTGTCCTATGGACAGAGTCTCCCACCTCAGCTGTAGATCTCTGCAGTTCATCCAGAGTGATCATGGGCCTCTTGGCTGCATCTCTGATCAGTCTTCTCCTTGTATGAGCTGAAAGTTTAGAGAGACGGCCAGGTCTTGGTAGATTTGCAGTGGTCTGATACTCCTTCCATTTCAATATTATCGCTTGCACAGTGCTCCTTGGGATGTTTAAAGCTTGGGAAATCTTTTTGTATCCAAATCCGGCTTTAAACTTCTTCACAACAGTATCTCGGACCTGCCTGGTGTGTTCCTTGTTCTTCATGATGCTCTCTGCGCTTTTAACGGACCTCTGAGACTATCACAGTGCAGGTGCATTTATTACGGAGACTTGATTACACACAGGTGGATTGTATTTATCATCATTAGTCATTTAGGTCAACATTGGATCATTCAGAGATCCTCACTGAACTTCTGGAGAGAGTTTGCTGCACTGAAAGTAAAGGGGCTGAATAATTTTGCACGCCCAATTTTTCAGTTTTTGATTTGTTAAAAAATTTGAAATATCCAATAAATGTCGTTCCACTTCATGATTGTGTCCCACTTGTTGTTGATTCTTCACAAAAAAAATACAGTTTTATATCTTTATGTTTGAAGCCTGAAATGTGGCAAAAGGTCGCAAAGTTCAAGGGGGCCGAATACTTTCGCAAGGCACTGTATGTTAACAAGAGAATCACTGACATGATGTCAGCTGGTTCTTTTGTGGCAGGGCTGAAATGCAGTGGGAATGTTTTTTTTTGCAATTCAGTTCATTTGCATGGCAAAGAGGGACATTGCACTTAATTGCAATTCATCTGTTCACTTTTCATAACATTCTGGAGTATATGCAAATTGC
Organism: Oncorhynchus clarkii lewisi; assembly: GCF_045791955.1. NCBI lineage: Eukaryota > Metazoa > Chordata > Actinopteri > Salmoniformes > Salmonidae > Oncorhynchus > Oncorhynchus clarkii. Next base: position 28,233,634 of record NC_092154.1, read on the forward strand.
CATCATACAAACTGAGGCAGCAGACTTTGTGAAAATTAGTATTTGTGTCATTCTCAAAACTTTTGGCCACGACTGTACACTTATCTGTAAGGTCCCTCAGTCGAGCATTGAATTTCAAGCACATATTCAACCACAAGGACCAGGGAGTTTTTCCTATGGTTCGCAAAGAATTGGTAGATGGGTAAAAAAAGCAGACATTGAATATCACTTTGAGCATGGTACAGTTATTAATTACACATTGAGAGGTGTATCAATATACCCACTCACTACAAAGATACAGGCATCCTTCCTAAATCAGTTGCCAGAGAGGAAGGAAACCGCTCAGGGATTTCACAATGAGGCCAATGGTGAGTTGAATGGCTGTGATAGGAGAAACTGAGGATGGATCAACAATATTGTAGATACTCCACAATATTAACCTAAATGACAGAGAGTAAAGAAGGAAACTTGTACAGAAGAAAAATATTCCAAAACAATCCTAGAGGATAAACTGGTTCAGTGTGCTTTCCAACAGACACTGGGAGACAAATTCACCTGTCAGTCGGACAATAACCAATGCCAAATATACACTGCAGTTTATTACCAAGGCGACATTGAATGTTCTTGAGTGGCCTAGTTACAGTTTTGACTTAAATAATCTTGAAAATCTATGGCAAGACTTGAGAATGACTGTTTAGCAATGATCAACAGCCAACTTGACAGATTTTTTAAAAGCTTCATGGGAAAATATTGTACAATCCAGGTGTATTTGGTATTTTATTAGGTTCCCCATTAGCTTTTGCAAAAGCAGCAACTACTCTTCCTAGGGGTCCACACAAAACATGAAACATAATACAGAACATCAATAGAACAGCTCAAGGACAGAACTACATATTTTTTTTTAAAGGCACACGTGGCCTAGATATCAATGCATACACAAACTATCTAGGTCAAATAGGGGAGAGGCGTTGTGCCGTGAGGTGTTACTTTATCTGTTTTTTTTAAACCAGGTTTATTTGAGAAATATTAGATGGAAGGAAGTTCCATGCAATAAGGGCTCTATATACTGTACACTTTCTTGAATTTGTTCTGGATTTGGGGACTGTGAAAAGACACCCGGTGGCATGTCTGGTGGGATATGTGTGTGTGCCAGAGCTGTGTGTAAGTTGACTATGCAAACAATTTGGGATTTTCAACACATTAATGTTTCTTATGTAAAGAAGAAGTGATGCAGTCAGTCTCTCCTAAACTCTTAGCCACGAGAGATTGGCATGCATATTATTTATATCTACCCTCTGATTACAATTAAGAGCAAAACGTGCCGCTCTGTCCTGGGCCAGTTGCAGCTTAACTAGGTCTTTCCTTGCAGCACTCGTCCACACGACTGGACAATAATCAAGATTAGACTAAACTAGAGCCTGCAGAACTTGTTTTTTGGAGTGTGGTGTCAAAAAAGCAGAGCATCTCTTTATTACGACCAAACCTCTCCCCATTGAACCATTGAATCTATATGTTTTGACCATGACACTTTACAATATAAGGTAACGCCAAGTAATTTAGTCTCCTCAACTTGTTCAACAGCCACACCATTCATTACCAGATTCAGCTGAGGTCTAGAACTTAAGGAATGATTAGTACCTAATACAATGCTCTTAGTTCCAGAGATGGTTAGGACCAGTTTATTACTTGCCACCCATTCCAAAACAGACTGCAACTCTTTAAGGGTTTCAGTGACTTCATTAGCTGTGGTTGCTAATGTGTATATGGTTGAATCATCAGCATACATGGACACACATGCTTTGTTTAATGCCAGTGGCAGGTCATTGATAAAAATAGAAAAGAGTAGAGGGCCTAGACAGCTGCCCTGCGGTACACCACATTTTACATGTTTGACATTAGAGAAGCTTCCATTAAATAAAACCCTTTGAGTTCTATTAGATGGATGGCTCTGAATCCACAATATGGAAGAGGTTGAAAAGCCATAACACATACGTTTTTTCAACAACAGGTTATGGTAAATAATATCAAAGGCTGCACTGCACAGTACAGCTCCCACTATCTTATTGTCATTTTCTTTCAACCTATCATCAGTCATTTGTGTCAGTATAGTACATGTTGAGTGCCCTTCTCTGTAAGCATGCTAAAAGTCTGTTGTTAATTTGTTTACAGAGAAATAGCATTGTATTTGATCAAACATAATTTTTTCCAACAGTTTGCTACGAGCTGGCAGAAAGCTTATAGGTCTGCTGTTAGAACCAGTAAAGGCCGCTTTACCACTCTTGGGTAGCGTAATTACTTTGGCTTCCCTCCAGACCTGAGGTAAATAATATAGAGTCAGCTACAGTGCCTTGCGAAAGTATTCGGCCCCCTTGAACTTTGCGACCTTTTGCCACATTTCAGGCTTCAAACATAAAGATATAAAACTGTCTTTTTTTGTGAAGAATCAACAACAAGTGGGACATAATCATGAAGTGGAACGACATTTATTAGATATTTCAAACTTTTTTAACAAATCAAAAACTGACAAATTGGGCGTGCAAAATTATTCAGCCCCTTTACTTTCAGTGCAGCAAACTCTCTCCAGAAATTCAGTGAGGATCTCTGAATGATCCAATGTTGACCTAAATGACTAATGATGATAAATACAATCCACCTGTGTGTAATCAAGTCTCCGTATAAATGCATCTGCACTGTGATAGTCTCAGAGGTCCGTTAAAAGCGCAGAGAGCATCATGAAGAACAAGGAACACACCAGGCAGGTCCGAGATACTGTTGTGAAGAAGTTTAAAGCCGGATTTGGATACAAAAAGATTTCCCAAGCTTTAAACATCCCAAGGAGCACTGTGCAAGCGATAATATTGAAATGGAAGGAGTATCAGACCACTGCAAATCTACCAAGACCTGGCCGTCCCTCTAAACTTTCAGCTCATACAAGGAGAAGACTGATCAGAGATGCAGCCAAGAGGCCCATGATCACTCTGGATGAACTGCAGAGATCTACAGCTGAGGTGGGAGACTCTGTCCATAGGACAACAATCAGTCGTATATTGCACAAATCTGGCCTTTATGGAAGAGTGGCAAGAAGAAAGCCATTTCTTAAAGATATCCATAAAAAGTGTTGTTTAAAGTTTGCCACAAGCCACCTGGGAGACACACCAAACATGTGGAAGAAGGTGCTCTGGTCAGATGAAACCAAAATTGAACTTTTTGGCAACAATGCAAAACGTTATGTTTGGCGTAAAAGCAACACAGCTCATCACCCTGAACACACCATCTCCACTGTCAAACATGGTGGCAGCATCATGGTTTGGGCCTGCTTTTCTTCAGCAGGGACAGGGAAGATGGTTAAAATTGATGGGAAGATGGATGGAGCCAAATACAGGACCATTCTGGAAGAAAACCTGATGTAGTCTGCAAAAGACCTGAGACTGGGATGGAGATTTGTCTTCCAACAAGACAATGATCCAAAACATAAAGCTAAATCTACAATGGAATGGTTCAAAAATAAACATATCCAGGTGTTAGAATGGCCAAGTCAAAGTCCAGACCTGAATCCAATCGAGAATCTGTGGAAAGAACTGAAAACTGCTGTTCACAAATGCTCTCCATCCAACCTCACTGAGCTCGAGCTGTTTTGCAAGGAGGAATGGGAAAAAAATTCAGTCTCTCGATGTGCAAAACTGATAGAGACATACCCCAAGCGACTTACAGCTGTAATCGCAGCAAAAGGTGGCGCTACAAAGTATTAACTTAAGGGGGCTGAATAATTTTGCACGCCCAATTTTTCAGTTTTTGATTTGTTAAAAAAGTTTGAAATATCCAATAAATGTCGTTCCACTTCATGATTGTGTCCCACTTGTTGTTGATTCTTCACAAAAAAATACAGTTTTATATCTTTATGTTTGAAGCCTGAAATGTGGCAAAAGGTCGCAAAGTTCAAGGGGGCCGAATACTTTCGCAAGGCACTGTATCATCCTCAGTAGCTTTCCATCTAAGTTGTCAATTCCAATTGTCATTATTGATCGATAACAATCATTTTTCTACCTCTCCCACACTAACTTTACAAAATTCAAACTTGCAATGCTTTTCTTTCACTATTAATTTTTTTTATGCATGAATACATTTGCTCACTGTTCATTGTTGGCATTTCTTGCCTAAGTTTGCCCACTTTGCCAATGAAATAATCATTAAAATAATTGGCTACATAAAATGGTTTTGTGATAAATAAGCCATCTGATTCGATGAAAGATGGAGTTTAATTTGTCTTTCTGCCCATAATTTAATTTAAAGTACTCAAGTGTTTTTCTATCATTCTTTCTATCATTGACCTTGGTTTCATAATACAGTTTCATCTTTTTTTGTTGAGTTTAGTCACATCATTTTTTTGCAGTAAGTAAGCCAGTCAGATGTGCAGCCAGACTTATTAGCCACTCCTTTTGCCCCATCTCTTTCAACAATACAGTTTTTCAATTCCTCATCAATCCATGAATCCTCAACAATTCTAACAGTCAGCTTCTTAACAGGTGCATGTTTATCAATAATTGGAAGAAGCAATTTCATAAATGCATTAAGTGCAACGTCTGGATGCTCCTCATTAATCACATCAGACCAACAAGTATTTTTAACATCATCCACATAAGAGTCAGAGCAAAATAGTTTGTATGATCTCTTATACACTATTTTAGGCCCAGCTGTTGGAACTTTGGCTTTCCTGGATATAGCCACTATATTGTGATCACTGCATCCAATGGGTACGGATACAGCTTTAGAACAAAGTTCTACAGCATTAGTAAAAATGTGATTGATACATGTGGAGGATCTTGTTCCTGTAGTGTTTGTAAACACCCTGGTAGGTTGATGAATAACCTGAACCAGATTACAGGCACTGGTTACAGTAAGAAGCTTCCTCTTGAGCAGAAAGCTTGATGAAAACCAATCAATATTCAGGTCCCCAAGAAAGTAGACCTCTCTGTTTACATCACATACACTATGAAGCATTTCACACATATTATTTAGATACTGACTGTTAGCACTTGGCCTATAGCAACACCCCAAAATAATAGGCTTTAGATGTGTCAAGTGAACCTGCAACCACAACACTTCAATAACACTTCTTCTCCAAGCATCACAGGGATATGGCTCTGAATATACACAGCAACACCTCCCCATAAGCATTTCTGTATCTTCTATAGATGTTATATACTTGTATTGCTACTGCTGTATCATCAAATGAATTATCTAAGTGAGTCTCAGAAATGGCGAATATATGAATGTTATCTGATGTTAGCAAGTTGTTGATTTCATTAACCTTATTTCGAAGGCTACATATATTAATATGGGCTATTTTCAGCCCTTTTCTGGGTAGCTTATCAGAGACATAATACTGAAAAGAGCAAACAAAGCAAGAGAAAAAAATATACATTCAGCAGTCCATTAATAAATTGGGGTGTGTGTGTGAGATGCAGTGTGCAAACCTCTTGTAGACTTCCCCAGAAAGACGCACAGCTGTAAGTGCTGCCAAAGGTGATTCTAACATGTATTGACTCGGGGTTGAATACTTATCTAATGAAGATATATTAGTGATTTATTTTCCATTCATTAAAACAAAAGGATTATTTTGTGTAGATATTTGACAAAAAAAATGACAATTATATCCATTTTAATCCCACTTTGTAACACAACAAAATGGGGGGAAAGTCAAGGGTGTGTGATTACTTTCTGAAGGCACTATAAATGTGAACTGCTCTGCATAAGGACACATCGAACGATGTTTGAACCCTGTTTTCCCTCTTGTAGGTTCCACAACGACTCTGTTTCGCTCACTGGATGGATGGGCAGTGCTAAAGAACGCCTGAAGACATGGAGAAGTCTGCCTGACGCCACACCTCAAAACGAGGAGCTCACCCGTACTTACCTCATCCAACTACTGGTAAAATTGTTAGGGAAAAAACTTTAGATGACATGATTTGTAGCTCAATGTAGTAAATAATTGGAATTCATGTTACATGACTGACAGTGTCATCCAGACCCTACCGGAAATGTACATGTAAGAAAATGTATGGATACACAGAAAAACAACTTTTATTGTATAACACATTTAATTGTAACATGTTAAAAATGCAGTCCATCTGTCTTTTCTTTCACAACACCTGAAAGCTAGTTTGGAGTGAGTTTTTGGTTCCTAAATACATTACAATGTTTTGGAAACATCAAGTCAGTTCACATGCCATGGGAAATGTTAGAATGGCAAACTGAATGTGTGAATTTTGTTTGAAATTTCCGGTATGGGAGCTGTTCGATTTGACGTTTGGTTCTTTGACAGGAGTTTTCAGTGGAGCTGGAAACCAGGTCCGCTGAAAAGGCCTCTGCGCTCAGGGCGGGCACATTGCTACTGCAGCTGAAGGAGGCTGATGCACCGGGGCTGCGCAGACAACTAGCTCAGCTGGAGCAAACTTGGACCGAAGTCACGTCTGCACTTCCCATAGCCCAGGAGAGACTGCACCAGGTGGGGATATGATTGATTGGTTGGTTGATTGTTTGATTGTGCTCTTGATGAGCATCTGAGTAGAAGAATCAGGTGTCTTGTAGTAGAACCAGGTTGTAGTGTAGTAGAACCAGGCTGTAGTATAAGCAGCTGAGTAGTAGAACTAGGCTATAATGTCGTAGAACCAGGTTGTAGTGTAGTAGAACCAGGTTGTAGTGTAGTAGAACCAGGCTGTAGTGTAGTAGAACCAGGCTGTAGTAGAACCAGGCTGTAGTGTAGTAAAACCAGGTTGTAGTGTAGTAGAACCAGGCTGTAGTAGAACCAGGTTGTATTGTACTAGAACCAGGCTGTAGTATAAGCATCTGAGTAGTAGAACTAGGCTATAGTGTCGTAGAACCAGGCTGTAGTGTACTAGAACCAGGCTGTAGTAGAAGCATCTGAGTAGTAGAACCAGGTTGTATTGTACTAGAACCAGGCTGTAGTAGAAGCAGCTGAGTAGTAGAACCAGGCTGTAGTGTAGTAGAACCAGGCTGTAGTGTACTAGAACCAGGCTGTAGTAGAAGCAGCTGAGTAGTAGAAGCTGGCTGTAGTGTAGTAGAACCAGGCTGTAGTGTAGTAGAACCAGGCTGTAGTGTAGTAGAACCAGGCTGTAGTGTACTAGAACCAGGCTGTAGTAGAAGCAGCTGAGTAGTAGAACCAGGCTGTAGTGTAGTAGAACCAGGCTGTAGTGTAGTAGAACCAGGCTGTAGTAGAAGCAGCTGAGTAGTAGAACCAGGCTGTAGTGTAGTAGAACCAGGCTGTAGTGTAGTAGAACCAGGCTGTAGTGTATTAGAACCAGGCTGTAGTGCCTCCTCAACACTGCGATGCAGTGCCTTAGACTGCTGTGCCACTTGGGAGGCCCAAGATAACTTAAACATATTTTGAGGGGTAAAAATGTTCCCAATATTTTTTTTTTTACACATTTCAAAAAAAAGATCTTCCCACGTACCCTATGGGGACTGCCGACGTACCCGTACCCCTGGTTGGGAAACAATGCTCTACGTAACCAGCGCGGAAAGGAAAGAGCTGGAAAACCAAGCGTGATGGAAAAGAGAGGAGTGGAAAGGAAAGGAGAGCAAGCCTCGCTGGGCTATTGAGACACACCCATTATCTTTCAAATCATCTCCTAACAACACACACAGATGGGATGAACAAAGAGAAGAGGCGAAGACTAGTTTTTCCATTTGGCCCCTCGTCTATCACCACTGAATCCGAGCAGGTTCTCAGAACTTTCAACAAACGGCCGACCGTTGTGCCAAACTGAACAGTGAGGGTGCATCTTAAATGGCACCCTGTTCCCTATTTAGTGCACTACTTTTGAGCTGGTAGTGCACTATATAAGGAATATGGTGTCATTTGGGATTCACCCTGTGAACTCTTTCATGTACAATATGACCTGTTGTGGGTTCACTGACTTGATGAAGATAGGGGAGAGGAGGAGATGAAAGAAGAAGCTTATCTTCAGACAACGGGGGTTGCACGTCATTGGCACTGGCTCCCACAGTGCATGCATCACCGGAGCATCAAAACCCATTACCTATACTCGCACACAAACACACACAGAACATGCACAGAGGCATACACAGACACGCAGTCACGCACGCACACACACAGACATGCACACACACTGGCATTGCCCCCTTCTCCCCCTTGCAGCTGTGGTCTCAGTGAAGGCCAGTTCACAGCGCCGCATACAACGACTCTCTTTCTTTTTAACTCTCCTTTTTCCCCCCTGTGTTTTGTCAAATGAAGGATATAAGTCAGCTACTGGGAAACTCCTCGATAAGAGCAGAAAGGGATAGTTAATTCATGTTTTCCACTTTATTTTGTCTGTGGTCAAATTCACAGCTTTAGGATATTCTAAAACGGCATACAAATATGGTATATTTACACTGGTATGCCTTTCTAAAGCAATGCTCTACATTATGTTGACTATACAGTGCATTCAGAAAGTATTCATACCCCTTGACTTATACCACGTTTTGCTGTGTTACAGCCTGAATTCAAAATGGATCAAATAGATTTTTTTCTCACTCATCAACATACCACATAATGACAAAGTGAAAATGAAATACAGAAATATCGAGTATTCACACCCATGAGTCAATACATGTTAGAATCACCTTTGGCAGATTTTACAGTCTTTCTGGGTAAGTCTCTAAGAGCTTTGCACACGTGGATTGTACAATATTTGCACCAAATAATTCTTCAAGCTCTGTTAAGTTGGTTGTTGATCATTGCTAGACAGCCATTTTTAAGTCTTGCCAAAGATGTTCAAGCTGATTTAAGTAAAAACTGTAACTAGGCCACTCAGGAACATTTAATGTCGTCTTCGTAAGCAACTCCAGTATATATTTGGCCTTGTGTTTTAGCTTATTGTCGTGCTGAAAGGTGAATTTGTCTCCCAGTGTCTGTTGGAAAGCACACTGAACCATGTTTTCCTATAGGATTTTGCCTGTGGTTAGCTCTATTCCATTTATTAATATTATTATTATTTTAAACTCCCTAGTCCTTGCCAATAACAAGCATACCCATGACATGATGCAGCCACCACTATGCTTAATTTGTTGTGTTGGATTTTCTCCAAACATAATGCTTTGTATTCAGGACATAAAGTTCATTTCTTTGCCACATTTTTTGCAGTTTTACTTTAGTGTACCTTATTGTAAACAGGATGCATGTTTTGGAATATGTTTTACTCTGTACAGGCTTCCTTTTTTTCACTCACTGTCGTTTATGTTAGTATTATGGCGTGACTATAATGTTGTTGATCCATCCTCAGTTTTCTCCTATCACAGCCATTCAACTCTGCAACTGTTTTAAAGTCAAGATTGGCCTTATGGTGAAATCCTTGAGCGGGTTCATTCCTCTCCGACAACTGAGTTAGGAAGGACGCCTATATCTTTGTAGTGACTGGGTATATTAATACACCATCCAAAGTGTAATTGATAACTTCACCATACTCAAAGGGATATTCAAACCTTCCTGGTCTTTGTGGTTGAATCTGTGTTTGAAATCCACTGCTCAGCCTAGGTACCTTACAGATAATTGTATGTGTGGGGTACAGAGATGCGGTAGTCATTCGAAAATCATGTAAACACTATTAATGCACACAGAGGGAGTCCATGCAACTTATTATATGACTTGTAAGTACATTTTTACTCCTGAACTTATTTAGGCTTGCCATAACAAAGGGGCTGAATACTTATTGACTCAAGACATTTCAGCTTTTCATTGTTTATTCATTTGTAAAAATTCCACTTTGACAGTATTTTGTCTTGTGTGTAAGCCAGTGACACAACATCTTAATTTAATCCAGGATGTAACACAACACAATGTGGAAAAGGTAAAGGGGTGTGAAAACATTCTGAAGATACTGTACTGTATAAACAGTATATGCCATTTATATACACACATACACTATAGAGTTCCTTCGTCACTTTATATCCACTTTTGAATGCTGAAGTTTTGATGTCCCTTTTCTGCCCTTCTGTGTTCCTCAGCACCTGCTGGAGAAGTGGCCACCATGCCAGGTATTGTCAGGCCTGGAGGCGTGGGTGAAGGACAAAGAAGCCAGGCTGGAAGATCAGGGACAGGCCACCATCAAGGCCTGCCATGACGCAGATCAGCTCAGACACATAATCCAATACTACCAGGTACACGAACACACACAAACATACACACACATACACACACACACACACAGAAATGTATTGAGAAACACAGGACTAGTTCCACATTATTATATATTTTTTTACATGATTGTCATTGCACAATAGAGTAATATGGATAAATAAATGCTGTTATTTACAAAGTTATCATAGTAAACATTGCTTACTATAGTACATACCGCAATATACTATGGTAAACTATAGTACGTACTATAGCACACTATGGTAAAATGTTTTATGGGACAGTCTATTGCAATGTAGTACACAATTCTATAGTAAGTGCAATTACTGTTTTTCTCAATCGCATACAAGCGTTTTTTAGGGAACAATGTTGTCGAACAATGTTGTCGATTTTCAGAGAGTCCACAAGACACAGAACTCTGTGGCCTTTTGCAAAACAGTAAATGTTTTTTCAATATGTAGTTCCCTTCTCAAAACATAAATACATTTATCAAAACTATTATACCATCAAAATTGCAAATACATTAATCAAAGAACATGACTGCCTGCAAAAAGAAACCATACATATCTCTTGAGTCTCAGCAGATCAGACATAAAGTTAATCTGTGTTTAAAAAATCCCAATCGATCGATATCTTTTCTTTGCAGTCACTAAATCAGTGTTCCCCAATTTGAGGCCCTCTTGGGATTTTATTTGCCCCCCCCCCAAGTTTTCTGAGCAAAAAAAATCATAAATCATATTTGTTTATTATTTTAAAAAATTGGGGGGGACATAAAAGACTATAAACACACATGCAAACCAGCTCCAAGTGATATTCATTTTGGAAATTGTTTTAATCAAATATAATAGTTCTTGCGGTCAATTTGCAGTCTACACATAATTTGTAATTATGTTCCGGTCCATCAGCTCAAGAAAAAATTGGCCCTCGTCTGAATGTAGTTGAAAATCCCTAAATTATGACGATCAAAATTGGAAGTATAACTATCCAGAAGTGCAGAATTATGGATAATTACTCTTCTTGCATATTTCACCAAACCATTTCATACACATCAAATCAAATATTATTTGTGATTAAAAAAAGCACATTGCGTGTAGGATTCATTCATCGGTATCACCACAATCCAATTCCATGTATATACAAAGGTTGGTTTTGGTCATAGTTTTGTAGACTTTCCATTTTTGCACAGAAACCCAATCCACAATAGAATAAGGAAAGGTGAATACAATGGAGGAACACAAATTAATTTATTGGCCTTAATTCACACAAAAACAAGTCTCTGTAATGGAAGGTCACAATGTTGGAGATGATGACTTAAGAGTCAGTGATTGTATGATTTAGAAACAGTGAACACAATTGCACACATTTATTTTCTGATGAAAACAGTGTAACAGTGTATTTTGTTTTCAATGATGACATTTGTTTTTATTGTTTTGCAAAAGGTGGTCGAAGATATGCAAGTCAGATACTAAGATGAAGAAAATTATCATAAGTTCTGTGAATGTACAGTATTTGAGCATTTGATCATTTCTGTTCTGCTATAGATACGTTTCAACACAGATCCAACAATTGCTTGTTTGCGATTGAGAAAAACTAATGACCGAAAGGTACTAAAGTGTGTAGTGTATTACAAAATTCTATGGTAAATGCTACACGATTGAGGGATACTGCAGAGCGTATTATAGTATTCTACAGTATACTACAGTTCACTACAGACTGTATATATCTATAGTACAAGTGCTATAGTATTCTATAGTAAACTGTAGTATTTTTTTATGTGGGGTAGTAGAGTAGAGTAGTATAGATTTCTGTGTGTTAATGCCAGTGTGTGTTGAATCATTTCATTCCTCAGGGGTGCCAGGCAGGCAATGCCAGCGGGCAACTCACCCTGGATTTCCTGTGCCAGTCCGGACCGCAGTCAGTGGCAGCATCGGATAACTCTGTCAGCTGCTCTGAGGAGCGCACACTCTTTGCCGAGCGAATGGGTGCCCTCAACTTAAGCTGGCTCCTCCTAGAAGGGAAGCTGGGCAGTCAAGTGAGTATGACAGCGAGCCAAATAAAGCCAGGCACAATATTGTGACAGCCAATCAAATTAAGGCTTTTTTTACCATCTACACAAGATAAAAAAAACAAGGAATCAGTACTTTACTAAATAAAGATGGAAAGCTGACAACTGCAAATTCCAAGAGCAAAAATATACAGTGCCTACGGAAAAAATTGAGTAAATCGTTTTTTTCCTCATCAATCGACACACAATGCCCCATAATGACAAAGCCAAAACAGTTTTTTAAATTTTTTAAAATAATTTATTACAAATAAAAAAACAGAAATATGACATTTACATAAGTATTCAGACCCTTTACTCAGTACTTTGTTGAATCACCTTTGGCAGTGATTACAGCATTGAGTCTTCTTGGGTATAACGCCACAAGCTTGCCACACCTGTGTTTGGGTAGTTTCTCCCATTCTTCTCTGCAGATCCTCTCAAGCTCTGTCAGGTTGGATGGCGAGCGTTGCTACACAGCTATTTTCAGGTCTCTCCAGAGATGTTCGATTGGGTTCAAGTCCAAGCTCTGGTTGGGCCCCTCAAGGACATTCAGAGACTTGTCCCGAAACCATTTCAATCCAATCGATTCAGGAAGTGATCTGACATTTCCAATTATAATTTCCCATTATGAACTTACCGAATTGAAATGGAATTGTCCCCAACCCTCGTGTCTGTATCATACCTACGGTTTGCAGGTGCACCAGGCTGAGGAGCTGTTCCGCATCTGCGCAGAAAGAGAGAAGCGACTGCGACGGGTGCTCAGCTGGGCTGCGGGGCTGAGAGAGAGGCTGAGGGAGTGGCAGAGACCTGTCAGTCAGACTCAGGTGGACAAGGCCCTGCAGGAGTGGGAGGTATGGAGAGTTTTAACAAGCCAGAACAAGGGACATGGATACTACACTGCATGCACTGTATGTAGATGGGGACTTCATTGAGTGAATAGTGTGTGTGTGCGTGCGTGCGTGTTTGCGTGCGCACGGGTGTGTGTGCGCGCGCATGCCTGAGTGTGTGCATTTCTTTATAGAACAGTTGACAAAAGGTGACTTCCTCTATCTGTTCAGGCTGTGGAGGAGAAACTGAAAGACGTGTGTGTGGAGGTCGAGGATCTGGTCCGCGACACCTGGTCTGCAGACACAGTCACCCAGGTCTGCACAGACTTAAACCAACAGGTGACTAACACACACATCGACACAGGCCACAAGTTAACTATGTTTTTTTGTTAGTCAAATATGGTTTTGTTTGTTAATTAACTATGGTTTCATTTGTTAAACTGAGACTCAGCGATATGACGTTGCCACTTGCAGCACCGCAGATACAGTGCCTACCATTACTATTCAGTGCCCTTGGATTTTTTCACATTTTGTTGGTTTACAAAGTGGGGTTGAAATGGATTTCATTTGAGATCAGAAAATTCTATAAATGTCAGTAGTATTGCACTCTGTAAACATGATTTTTGAATGACTGCCCCATCTCTTTATCCCCCACACCCAATTATCTGTATGGTTTATCTGTATGGTCCTTCAGACGAATAGTATATTTCAAGTACAGATTCAACTACAAAGACCAGGGAGCTTTTCCAATGCCTCGCAAAGAAGGGTACCACTGATTGGTAGATAAAAAACGCAGACACTGAATATCCCTTTGAGCATTAGTTATTATTTAGGCTTTGAATGGTGTATCAATACACTCTATCACTACAAATATACATGCGTCCTTCCTAGCTGAGTTTCCGGGGAGGAAGTAACCGCTCAGGGATTTCACAATAAGGCCAATGGTGATTTTAAAACTGTTACCGAGTTTAATGGCTGTGATAGGAGAAAACTGAGGATGGATCAACAACATTGTAGTTACTTTACAATACTAATCCAAATGACAGAGTGAAAAGGAGGAAACCTGTACATAATACAAATTTTCCAAAAATGCATCCTGTTTGCAAACAAGACACTAAAGTAATACTGCAAAAAATGTGGCAAAGGAATACACTTTCCTGAATACAAAGCCATGTTTGGGGCAAATCCAACACAACAGATCACTGAGTACCACTCTCCATATGTTCAAGCATGGTGGTGGCTGCATCATGGATATGCTTGTCATCGACAAGCACTGGGGAGTTTTTCAGGATAAAAAGAAACGGAATAGAGCTAAGTACATGCAAAATCCTAGAGGAAAACCTGGTTCAGTCTGCTTTTCACCGGAGACTAATTCACCTTTCAGCAAGACAATAACCTTAAACATAAGGCCAAATCGACACTGGAGTTGCTTACCAAGAAAACAGTAAATGTTCTGAGTAGCCAAGTTACAGTTTTGACTTAAACCATCTTGAAAACCTATGGTGAGACTTGAAAATGGCTGTCTGGCAATGATCAACAAATAAATTGACAGAGCTTGAAGAATTTTGAAAATAATAATGGGCAAATATTGCACAACCCAGCTGTGCAAAGCTCTTAGAGACTTACCCAACAAGACTCGCAGCTGTAATTGCTGCCAAAAGTGTTTCTAACATGTATTGACTCAAAGGGGGGTGAATACTTATCTGATCATGATAAAAAAAATCAATCAACTTTTTCTCCATTTGAATCCCCACTTTGTAACACAATAAAATGTGAAGAAATCCAAGAGGGGTGAATACTAATGATAGGCCCTGTATTCAGATGAGCATGATGCAAGTCTTTGCTCTCACACAGTCACACAGACTATCTCCGCATCTGCACTGGTGCACTTCACGCTGCTGCAAAGTGATAGCTATGGGGTCAAAACAGAGGAGAAGTTTAGCCTCATACTTCAATGCTCTTAGTTGTTGTGGAAATCGACTCAATATTGCTGTTTACTTTATGCATGATTCTATCTTTACTCATGGTTTTATTTGTTATGTGTGCCCATATAAAAAAAACAAGGAAAACCCACAAAAAATGTAAATTGTATTTTCATGTTGGGTTGAAAGAGAAGCCTGCAAACACTTGAGTCCTCCAGGACCCCATTGCTGTCACATTCCACTGCTCTGGCATGTTATGTGTCATACAATATGATATATAAGGGTTTTACACACTACTGAGCTAAACTGAGTCGAGCAAAACCAAGCTGTACTCAGCAGACCTTGCTACACATCTACCATAGTTTCTGGAACCATACAGAAAAAGTAATTGTGAAAATTAAATATCCAAGCCAACACAGCTTGTTTTGGGTCAGCATGAAAGTGTGAAAAGGGCATTATCAGTATTTTTTCCCAACCCTACAGGTTGGGAGCCTGAGGCCTGATCTCCAGCGGGTGCTGGTTCAGTGGGGCCAGTTTGAGAAGGAGCTGGGTGATGTTTCATTCTACACCACTAAGCTGCGCTGTGGTCTGGAACACAGCAGTGGTCCCTTCCTCTCCTCCCACCAGGTCAAAAGGCATGTGGAGCAGCTACAGGTGAGTGTGATGAAGTTGTCAACCATATAAGAAGAGACATATCAAGGGGCGGTTCCCATAGAAATGCCTGAGCACGCTATCTTAGCATGTCATGACCGCCAAGCTATGTTATCCACATTTAGTGCACACAGTGCGGTACAGCACTCCTTTGAAAGGAAGTCATTTTTGACAAATATGGAAATGTCATTCTGTCACTTTCCCAGCTATTTGTTGAAGACATATTCAGCTATTTAAGAAGCTGACTTAAAGCTAGCTAATGTATTGCGATTCATAGAAAACCTACCAGCAAGGGACAAGTTTGTCATTGGCAACCAGCTAGTTAAAATCCTGCCCTAGTCTGCTAAACAGCCGATACAAGAAGTGCTCGTCAGTTCCGACTCTCTGTTTTGAAACATCTCTGTCTCAAACATTAACCACTGATACAGTACCCGATATTTTACAATCCATTTTAATGGTAGATGAATATGAATGAAAAGATGATTGAAAGAGATACCACAACTCTAACCTTGAGCTACTGTAGACAACCCAAAATTGTGCGTATAGGACATGTGACATAAACACATTGTGTGCCAGATGTATTGGAAAGCCTATATCTTCCTAACATGTAAAGCTACCAAACCTAAATCTCCCATATACAGCGTGCCTCAATACTGTAGGAGATTTTGTCATGAAATGCTGTTTGGTTTGATGAGTTGTAAAGGGAGTGTTTGTTTACACTATGACGTTTCTCTGCCCACAGTGCCTCCAGAAGGAGGCTGGGATGGGGGCGGAGATGTGGACTGCTCTGGACCAGTCGTACGCAGGCTTGTCGGACGCTATCAGTCCTGGAGCGGCCCAACTCCTTATTGAGAGACTTGAGGAGGAGAGAACACAGTCAGTACCACCGCTAACTGGACCTTTTAAAGGGGCAATCAGCAGTTGAAACAATAACAAAGCATCATTCCTGCTCCTGTTCCAGTAAAAAGCTAAGGGATAAGGCTGGAGAAATGTGACGAGACTCAAATTCATAGACAGAGCTATAGATGCAAGAACTGACCATCCATAATATCAAAATTATAGTTTTAACCATGTTTTGTTTACATTTATTTTGTTTACAAACATTGAAATAAAACAAACTTGGATTTGGGGTTCTGATGAGGGTACAACAGTTTAACTAAGCTCATAAGGCATTTACAAGTTATATTCGTCAATAATCAATACATT
This sequence comes from Oncorhynchus clarkii lewisi, assembly GCF_045791955.1. Taxonomy (NCBI): domain Eukaryota; kingdom Metazoa; phylum Chordata; class Actinopteri; order Salmoniformes; family Salmonidae; genus Oncorhynchus; species Oncorhynchus clarkii. Next base: position 28,250,419 of record NC_092154.1, read on the forward strand.
CAAAAATGGATGTAGAAAATGCAGATTGCCCTTTTAAGGTGGACTTGGCAATTTGACATAATCAAACAGCAGGGTCGTGTTTAGTAAGCACGAAATGGAAGAAAACATATTTAACAATGTGTATATGTATATAACAATAAGAAACACTTGCTTTTGTTTTCCATTGAGAAATCAAACATGGGTTTCAAATACTTAACTCGATTCAAGTACTTTATCTGTGCATGTTTGAGCTTGCCCAGCTTAATTAAAAACAGAAAAACCCCAAAACTGCAAACCCCGCCCATCTGGCACTCCAAGTAGACTCAAACAACGCTCCAAGTACTTGACTCGATTTTTCAAGTATTTCCAACCAAAGTCTGACAGAAAACTGCCAAGACTGCCACTTTAATAGGGAAATTAATGTTTTTTTTGTTGAACTGTGGAAAACACAGGCTTAGGATATCTTATACGTATTGTTCTATGAGATCATCTGCATCAGCTAACAACACTTTTTGTGAATTTTGAAACATTTATGTAATCAAAACAAATAAGTATTTTGTTCGAGCTGGTAAGCCGAAAGCTAACTAGCTTTTTGGTGGACTCGTGTAGAGTAGACTAGTTTGTGTGGTCGGCATAGACTAGTGACGTGAAACATTTTGCGACTAATTTTGTAGTTCCATTTCACTCACAGTTAGCAACTGACTTATTTTTAGCACATGAAGGCTTCATAATTCATAAAGCATGTCATATTGCTTTGTATATGGCTAGTGAAAAACTTTAAAACAAGATGCCTCAGTAAAAAAATATTGGCGGGTAGCCCACTTTGTTGTCGTTTGAAACACAGATTGCCCCTTTATTATGTTTTAAAACTGTCGCCCCCTGTCAGGTGGAAGGCGCTAATGCAGGAGGTGGATGAGGAGCTGCTGAGAACTGGGGATCTGCTGTCGTTCTGGGGGGAGTACAACCGTCTGTACGACCAATGCTCCGTCCGCCTGCAACACCACCAGGAACAGTGGGGGGCGCTGCTCAGCTTCCTGTCGACACCACGCCACTCCACACAGGACCTGGTCGATGCCATCAAGGTGAGTGCCACTGTCACTCGGGTTGGGGTTAATTCTAATTGAAGTTTACTGAGTGTACAGAACATTAGAAACATCTGCTCTTTCCATGACATAGACTGACCAGGTGAATCCAGGTGAAAGCTATGATCCCTTATTGATCCACTTCAGTCAGTGTAGATGAAGGGGAGGAGGCAGGTTAAAGAAGGATTTTTAAGCCTTGAGGCAATTAAGACATGGAATTATGCATGTGTGCCATTCAGAGGGTGAGTGATCAAGACAAAATATTTAAGTACCTTTGAGCGGGGTATGGTAGTAGGTGCCAGGCTCACCGGTTTGAGTGTGTCAAGAACTGTACCGCTGCTGGGTTTTTCAAGCTCAAGAGTTTCGTGTGTGAATCAAGAATGGTCCACCACCCAAATGACATCCAGCCAACTTGACACAATTGTAGGAAGCACTGGAGTCAACATGGGCCAGCATCCCTGTGGAACGCTTTCGACACCTTGTAGAGTCCATGCCACGACAAATTGAGGCTGTTCTGAGGGCAAAAGCGGGTGCAACTCAATATTAGGGAGGTGTTCGTAATGTTTTGTACACTCAGTGTATATATAGCTTCTTCTTTTCAGTTTATTGAGTTGAGTTTAATTTCAGTATACATGGCAGCTGAATTGAGTATACATCAAGAAAAAAACTAAGTAAATGTCAATAAGTGTGTGCGCTAATCTAGAATGTTCAGAAGTCTGGTGTTATTCAGTTCAAGCACTTTGGATGGTAGAGAAAATAGAGTAGAGAAAATATTTATGGTCAGGAGGAGGCAGCATCTCAGTCACAGCCAGGGAGTCAGAAACAGACAGGTCCGTAGCCTCATCATCGCCGACCCCAACGTCCTCTCCGTGCTTTGGGTTTCGTAGATAATTTTCTATTCCTCCAACACTACCATTTGTGCAGCACCCACTTGGGTGATGTCACTGCTGCCACACATTTGGTAACAGTCAGAGTAGTTGACAATCTTCACTACTGCAAGCCATTTCCAGTAATGTAGTCCTCTCCCGTCTCGAGTCACTTGCTTTTGCGATGTTGAGGCATTCAAGCAACAACAGTCCCATTCAAAGCTAATGTTAGCTAGACAAGCCAAACTGACAACAGTCTTCAAACTCATTCAGATACATACATTCTAAATAAAAATGGGTCAAAACACGACTCAGTAAATGATCAGAAACAAAAAGCGGATCAAAAATGAATAAAAAATACTTATAAACAAAAACATTATTATAGAGGTTGCCTCATGGCCAGTGTTGGGGTCGTTACTCAAAACAAATAAAAAATATTACCTATTACTCGTTACTACTTTTAACAATAATACTCTATTTATTACTCCCTGTGAACAGTAATTAGTATTTTCCGCATCCTCACTAAATGTAAACAATGTCACCAACACAAGTAAATATTATTATGTTTTAAGTAGGCTATGTGCATTAGGCCTGCAGATATCAAATCCCAGGGCATTGAGGGCAAGGATATATGAACACTATCTAAGCCTACCTGGACTATGGCATCAGGCAGGCCAGCTGTCATCCGAGAGAGACAGTCCTTTAGTGCCACTGTCTTGGACATCAACATTTCCCAGGTTAGTAGTAGAGTGTCGTAGAAACAGTTATCCTCTCCTTGCAAGATGTCCAATGACACAGTCAGTGGCTTCATGACTGCAATATTCCCTCAGGAATTTATACTCCTGGTCAGTGATGCATTTTACCCCCAGTTGAGAGCAGAGAATGGTCAACTCTGCGATTGGGAAATGCTTTGTTTTAAACGCTTCTACCATTTTTCATCCCCCTCACTAAAAACAGTTAGTAGTACTGGGTGCTTGCGTAAAACAGGAACTTGGTGAGAGGACGTCAACCTCGGGCCGAAAACAATTACATAGAATCCGATTCCCACAACACTGCTTATGGTGCGCCATGGCAAACGCCGTGTATTGAGAAGTCATTTAAAATATATACAGTACCCTTCAAAAGTTTGGACACACCTACTCATTCAAGGGTTTATCTTTGTTTGTTCTATTTTCTACATTGTAGAATAATAGTGAAGACATCCCAACTATGAAATAACACATATAGAAACATGTAGTAACCAAAAAAATTGTTGAACAAATCAAAATATATTTTACATTTTATATTCTTCAAAGTTGTCACCCTTTGCCTTGATGACAGCTTTGTGCACTCTTGGCATTCTCTCAACCAGCGTCACCTGGAATGCTTTGTCAACAGTCTTGAAGAAGTTCCCACATATGCTGAGCACTTGTTGGCTGCTTTTCCTTCACTCTGCGGTCCAACTCATCCCAAACTATCTCAATTGAGTTGAGGTTGGGTGATTGTGGAGGCCAGGTCATCTGATGCAGCACTCCATCACTCTCCTTGTTGGCCAAATAGCCCTTACACAGCCTGGAGGTGTGTTGAAAAACAAATGAGAGTGATGGAGTGCGCAAACCAGATGGGATGGCGTATCGCTGCAGAATGCTGTGGTAGCCATGCTGGTTACGTGTGCCTTGAATTCTAAATAAATCACTGACAGTGTCACCAGCGTAGTACCATCACACCTCCTCCTCCAGGCTTCATGGTGAGAACCACAGATGGTGAGATCATCCGTTCATCTACACTCCGTCTCACAAAGACACGACGGTTGGAACCAAAAATCTCAAATTTGGACTCATTAGACCAACGGACAGATTTCCACTGGTCTAATGTCCATTGCTCGTTTTTCTTGGCCCAAGCAAGTCTCTTCTTGTTATTGGTGTCCTTTAGTAGTGTTTTCTATGCAGCAATTCGACCATGAAGACTTGGTCCATGCAGTCTCCTCTGAACAGTTTATGTTGAGATGTGTCTGTTACTTGAACTTTGTGAAGCATTTATTTGGACTGCAATTTCTGAGACTGGTAACTCTAATGAACTTATCCTCTGCAGCAGAGGTAACTCTGGGTCTTCCTTTCCTGTGGCGGTCCTCATGAGAGCCAGTTGCATCATAGCGCTTGATGTTTTCTGTAACTGCACTTGAAGAAACTTTCAACGTTTTTGAAATTTTCCAGATTGACTGACCGTCATGTCTTGAAGTAATGATGGACTGTCATTTCTGTCTGATTATTTGAGCTGTTCTTGCCATAATATGGACTTGGCCTTTTATCAAATAGGGCTATCTTCTGTATACCACCCCTACCTTGTCACAACACAACTAATTGGCTCAAATGCATTAAGACAGAAAGAAATTCCACAAATGAACTGTTAGTAAGGCACACCTGTTAATTGAAATGCATTCCAGGTGACTGGTTGAGAGAATGCCAAGAGTGTGGAAAGCTGTCATCAAGGCAAAGGGTGGCTACTTTGAAGAATCTCAAATATAAAATATATTTTGATTTGTTTAACACTTTCTTGGTTACTACATGCTTCCATATGTGTTATTTCATAGTTTTGATGTCTTCAAATTAAGATGTCAAAATAAAGAAAAACCCTTACATGAGTAGGTGTGTCCAAACCTTTGACTGGTACTGTATATTTTGAATTATTAAGTTGCCATTTCAGTTTACTTCCTGAATTGACTGACTTCAATTCAAATGGACCCCTACAGTGTCGCAATTACCATATAATTACACGTAGAACACTACAACTGCAACTGAATCCTAGCAACCAATGTCTTATGTCAGATAGCTCAACAATTCCCTGGAGGTCGGTGGGTTCCCCAGATAGCATATGATAGCAAAATGTGTATAATTGCAAGACATTTACTTCAAAGCTGCAAAATGTTCTCTCATCTTCATGCAAAAATGTGAATAAAAGCATGACGTTAGCTATAAAACAGCACATGTAAGTCCCTTCCTAATGGCAAAAAGTGTAGAATTGCATAGAATAGCATTAGATGTTTTTCTATCTGCACCATGGAAAAATGTGTTGAAATGCAGGTTAGTTAGCAAGTTAGCTGATTTTCTTGCAAAAAAATGATGAGAAACGAATTAATTATGAATTAAGGACTGTTACTGTCACTGAAGCTTTCCCATTACTGTCTCCTTCCCTCCCTACCTACCTATGCGCTTGTGTAGGCTGGATCTAATCTATATACAAATAAAGTGCCTTCAGAAAGTATTCACACCCCGTGACTTTTTCCAAATGTTGTTGTGTTACTTCTTAGGGCTAGGAGTCCCGCTAGCGGGACAACTTCCAGTGAAAACTGGAGGGTGCTCAATTCAAAAAAATAATCTTAAATAATATGGATTTTAAACATTTAAGTACTGTCGCGTTAGGGGATTTTGCTATAGGACCATTAAGGTACCCCCATCGAGAGTGAACCAAGTCGTCTCACTCAAGTTCTTATGTCACCCGGCTAACAGGTGACTCACAGGTCCACTGGACTGGTTATGTATCCTGCCCTTTATTCTGAGATCAGCCTTGTGTGGTGCCGTTAGGCTTGTTTCGGGATCCTAGATAATATCAATCAGACTTAGACTACCTCTTGTTTTACTTTCACTTTCCCTTTCCCTGTATGCTCTTATATCTAGACTCACGCAATCTATAACTTGGTTACGATTTACAGTCTATGTCCGTCGACTAATACTACTTGAATATTAATATAGAAGATATCTGTTACAATAAAATGATTATTCTGTCCAAACCGTTATATTGTCTTTTGTGTAGAAACTAGTCTTGTTTTCCTAGATTGGGAGCGTCAGAGGTGTTCTCTCCCCGAGGGTTTTGGGGCTAGTTTATACTTTTTATTCGATGTTTGCAATTCACACAGTAGTCCACGTTATTACAGTTTCTTTTTGGTCCTTAATCTATTACATCAACACTCATCAAAACACTTGAACTCTTAATGCCTCATACATGTATTACAACAAGAGGTTAATTACCTTAGCTGACCTGGCTGGTTCCCAAAGAGTATGTTCTTCAACTCACAATTTCTCTAGAGGTTTTATCCAATCACTCAGTATCTGTTCCTCCTACTAGAAGTTTGTACTATGATTCGCTGAATCTTGTTAAAAGGCTGTGTCGAGATCAAGACCCTTCGTAACACCACTGATGCTGTGTATCGACTCCAGTTACGGAGTGGATATATTAAGCAATGGCAGTGTACAGGGTAGTTGTCTCTGTTCGTCTCTTTACAAAATCCAGAAATCACAAGTTACAATTGTTCTAGAGTATGAAAGTCAGATATTACCTTTTGGGGTGATGATAGGTTTAAATATCACGAGCTGCCTGTCAGTGATAAGTCAAGTAGATCTATCATGCCCTCTTAATGAAGGCATTCTTCTTATATACTCTTTTCGGGACCATGTCAGCCTTAGCGCTGACTCACATTCTAATCTTGCGGCGAGCTATTCCTGTAAAGGGTCAGTGTGATATGTCAGTGTGATAGGATCAGTGTGATATGTCACTGTGAAGATATTACTAATGACAGTGTCTATGCATCCTCTAAGCCCAACTCTTGCATCAAATTAACCCAGTCACATTCTACTGTTGGTTTAGCTTTTTCTTGTTTTGTCGATGACTCGCCTTCTTCCTCATCTGGGGGCGGTACTTGAACGTAAGGTATCTCATCGAACCAGTTATTTGGCTCCTACTTAAGAGGCGGAGCCAGTGGTGAAGGTGTGGGCGGATACAGTTAAGGAGGTGTCATCAGAGCCCTTTTTTGTGCTACCGCATCAGTACATATAAGTGTCTTATATCGGCTGAAAGATTAAATTCTTGTTAATTTAACTGCACTGTCTGATTTACAGTAGCTATTACAGCGAAAACATGCCATGCGATTGTTTGAGGACGGCCCCTCACATCAAAATATTTTTCCACCGGCACAGGTTTCATACATTCACAAATAACGATTAAATATTCACTTACTTTTGGGAGATACCAAAAATATTTTCGGCCTACGCTGGTGTGGAATTATCCAATAGCAACAATGGGCCATGCTGTGCCTTGCGTGTGTGCGTGTGTGAGTGAGTGCATGTATGTGTGTTCTCCTCTACCACATACCTGATCCTGCAGACCAAGAAAAATAATATTCAATATTATTATTTTGTAATCAGTGAGCAACCTATCTTCCACTCGCTCCATTAGAGCACAACCCATTCGTCATCTGTGCCTACTTGAAAAAGCACTCATATACTTTTAATTAAAATACTCAGCTGTTTTGCTATGTGAATTCAAGACAAGGAGGATGTTTCCCTCTGAATTTGAGACCCAGAAAACACAAGAATATGCAGAGAAAAACAAAGCAAATACTGTAGTAGCGTTGTCCCTAAGCTGATCCTAGAACTGTACCTAAGGGCAACTTCTACCCGTATCATGTATGTCTTACATACAGTGATTTTCACCCTATGGGGTATAGGGGCGCATTTTTTTTTCAAGCAATAACAAACATGAACCAACTAATCAAGGGCTTGGTGATAAGTTCACTAGTGGCAGGTTAGTCATGCAAGTGTTAGAACAAAAATCTGCAGCCCTAGTGAATTGGCAATGTCTCACACATTTATGGCAGTAGCATCTCACGTGTGTGTGTGTTTGTGTGTGTGTGTGTGTGTGTGTGTGTGTGTGTGTGTGTGTGTGTGTGTGTGTGTGTGTGTGTGTGTGTGTGTGTGTGTGTGTGTGTGTGTGTGTGTGTGTGTGTGTGTGTGTGTGTGTGTGTGTGTGTGTGTGTGTGTGTGTGTGTGTGTGTGTGTGTGTGTGTGTGTGTTTTCCAGCATCAGCAGGTTGGCTTTGAGGATGTTCAAGGCAGTCTGGGCGAAGTCCTAGAAGCCTCCAAGCCTCTGATTGGACAGGCGGAGCCACTTGTCGCCGCCATCGTTCAATCAAAGTCCATGTTGTTGTCACGTGACCTGGTGCTGCTGGGCCAGGCGTTGTCAGGGAAACGTGCACGGCTTCAGGTGAGAGGGGAAAGCCATGTATAAAATGTAAATATATAAAATAGAACAAACAGATTTGATTGTAAATATTGTGGAAAAATTTTAACATCAACATTGATGGATTTATACAACAAAATTAATGTATAGACATTTTATGAATGTATGTTCCAAAAATATATTGTATGCTGAACAAAATTGGGAAATGTAATTATTTCATACTTATACAATTTCTCAGAGAAAACGATTTAGTTTAAACAAGTAATAATAATAAAATAAAACAAGATAGGTGTCAAAGTTATTGGCACCCCTGTTTTCAATACTTTGTGTACCCTCTCCTTGCGAGGATAACGGCACTCAGCCTTTTTCTATAATGCTTTATGAGATTGGAGAACACATTGGGAGGGATCTTTTACCATTCCTCACAGAATCTTTGCAGATCTTTGATATCCTTCAATCGGCGCTTATTGACTGCCCTCTTCAATACAAACCAAAAGTTTCCAATGGGGTTCAAGTATGGACACTGCAAAATGTTGCTTTTGTGTTCAATTAACCATTTCTTTGAGATTGTAATGTGTGCTTGGAGTCATTGTCTTGTTGGAAGATTCACTTGTGCCAAGTTTCAGACTCCTGGTGGAGGCAACTAGGTTTTTGGCTAAAATGTCCTGGTACTTGTTAAGGTCAACAGCATCATGAACTCTACCAAGGCCCCAGGACCAGTCAAAGCAAAACAGCCCCATAACATCAAAAATCCACCACCATATTTTACAGTAGAAATGAGGTTATTTTCTGCATATGTATCCTTCTTTCGACGCCAAACCCACCAGCTCTATTTAAGTCTCATCTGACCATAACACTCATTTCCAATTCAAGTACCAATGCCATTTAGCAAATTCCAGGCTTTTTTATGGCAGCCATTCCAAATAGCCTATTGGCATGAAGGTGGCTTCCAATAGTAGATTTGGAGGCTGAGGGACCCCAAAATGCTGTAATTCTCCAACTATGGCCCTTGGATTTTTCTTTCCCTCCCAAACGATCTTCCTCACTATTTGTGGGGACAAGATATACAGCGTGCATTTCAGAAAATATTCAGACCCTTTAACTTTTTCCACATTTTGTTACATTACAGCCTTATTCTAAAATGGATTCAATTGTTTTTTCCCCCCATCTATCTACACACATTACCCCATAATGACAAAGCAAAAACAAGTTTTTAGATTTTTTGAATATATATTCAAAATAAAAAACGGAAATATCACATTTACACAAGTATTCAGACCCTTTACGCAGTACTTTGTTGAAGCACCTTTGGCAGTGATTACAGCCTCAAGTCTTCTTAGATATGACGCTACAAGCTTGACACACCTGTATTTGGGGAGTTTATCCCATTCTTCTCTGCCCATCCTCTCTAGCTCTGTCAGGTTGGATGGGGAGCATCTATGCAAAGCTATTTTCAGGTCTCTCCAGAGATGTTCGATCGGGTCTACGGTCCTGATGCAGGTTTTCATCAAGGATCTCTCTGTACTTTGCGCCTTTAATCTTTCCCTTAATCCTGACTAGTCTTCCAGTCCCTGCCACTGAAAATCATCCCCACAACATGATGCCACCAGCATGCTTCACTGTAGTGATGGTGCCAGGTTTCCTCCAGATGAGGCACTGGTTTCATTGGTTTCATTAGAATAGAGAATCTTGTTTCTCATGGTCTGAGAGTCCTGTTGGTGCCTTTTGGCAAACTCAAAGTGTGCTGTCATGTGCCTTTTACTGAGGGGTGGTTTTCGTCTGGCCACTCTACCATAAATTACCTGATTGGTGGAGTGCTGCAGAGATGGTTGTCCTTCTGGAAGGTTCTCCCATCTCCACAGAGGAACTCAGGAGCTCTGTATGAGTGATCATCGGGTTCTTAATCACCTCCCTGACCAAGGCCCTTCACCCACCATTGCTCAGTTTGGCTGGGTGGCCAGCTCTAGAAAGTGTATTGGTGGTTCCAAACTTCTTCCATTTAAGAATGATGGAGGCCACTGTGTTCTTGGGGACTTTCAATGCTGCAGAAAGGTTTTGTGACCCTTCCTCAGATCTGTGCCTCGACACAATCCTGTCTCGGAGCTCTACGGAATAATTCCTTCGACCTCATGGCTTGATTTTTGCTCTGACATGCACTGTCAACTGAGGGACATTATATAGACAGGTGCCTGTCCTTCCAAATCATGTCCAATCAATTGAATTTACCACAGGTGGACTCCAATCATCTCAAGGATGATCAATGGAAACAGGATGGACCTGAGCTCAATTTTGAGTCTTATAGTAAAGGGTCTGAATACTTATGTAAAAAATAAGGTATTTCTGTTTTTTAATACATGTGTAAAATATCTTAATGCCTGTTCTCACTTTGTCATTATGGGGTATTGTGTGTAGATGAAACAAACAAAACAAATAAACAATTTTAGAATAAGGCTGTAACGTGACAAAATGAGGAAAAACATGCATGTACATGCATCCTTAACCAGGCAAATTTACCAGTGGTTTTAAACGTGGCAATTGTTGCTCTAACTGTGGTAAGTGGTATATTTGTTTTTTCTGTTGGTTTTTTATACCCATTGCCTGAGTACTATCATTTGTCTCTTTTCATTAGTGAGTTCTTTTCCTTTCCCCATGCTGATGGATGAGAAAGGGATTTTACATGCGTGTTACCACATTTTTATACCCCAGTGAAACAGGAAACCATGGAAGCCACAATACAGTTCCTTAAAATTAGATTAACTTAAATATAGTAGAATGTTAATGCAGATGTAATTTAGTTTGATTTTATTTATAATAATCTTTAGGTTAGGGTTTGTTGTTGCATACAATATAGCTCAGTGTTTGTTTCTTTTATCGTATTTTTTGCTCATCAAAGGTGGCAATTATTTTGGACTTCACTGTATGTGTTTGTGTGTTTGCTTACAGGAGGATTTGGATCAGCGCCACACAATTAGCACTAGTATGGATTCACTGGAGCTGCAGACCGAGGCTTTGCGTCACATGCTCACTTCTGATGTCTGCAGCATGGACAGTGTGAAGGTGAGTCAGACAACACACACGCATGGACACACACACACACACACATACTCATATTTATTCATTGCTCCTTCAGTCTGCTCTGATGGCGCTGAGCCATCTGCATCCTGCCCTGGATGACCTCACTGAGGCAAGCCTTTCTGTGACCCTGGATGGCCTAGAAGCAGATAGACTGAAGTCCCTGACCAGGAAGTGGGCGCAGGCCCTCTACTGTGCCTCCCATATGAACAGGTAAGTGGGCCAATTGTTTACATATCTACTGTAGGATCAGCCTCCTCTCCCCCAATCCTTACCTTAACCATTAGCGGGGAAAGTGCAAAACTGACCCAATATCAGCTGGGGGTTTTTTTTTGGGGGGGGGGGGTACAATTAACATTATTTCCCAAGAATAAACGTAAGGGATTTTACTGAATAATTGGACATGTATTGTGTGTGATTTGGTCTGTTTGTGTGTTTGTGTACTTACACGTGTGTGTGTGTGCTCAACAGAAAATTGCAAGCTGAGGCCCAGCTCTCCCAGAGCCTTCAACAGAAGTGGGACAGCTGGGAGGGCTTCCAGGAGAAGATGGAGGAGGACTTGGCCCCAGACGTTTCTGGAAACTACTCCGGCCTCCGTGAGCAACTGGCAATCCATCAGGTCCATTACCCTTTTTTAAAAATAAAATCTTCTCCCATTGTTCTAATCTTCAGATAATCTTCTCAATCATTATGGCTGGCATTGTATCACCACCCATCTCTTAGAGGTCCTGAATAAGATATATATATATTTCAGATTGTATTGAACAGACAGCGAGAGAGGATGAAAGTGGGGAAAGATAGTGAAAGGATGTGTCGAAGGCCAGTAGGCCAGATTCTAACGCATGGCGGCACTGTAGACATACATGTCTGCTAGAGGCTGCAGCATTACCGATAGACCAGCCAGGAGACTAAGATATATTTTTTATAAAAATTAAACAATATAAAGAAAATCAAATGAAAATGAACTACTATATTTTAGGTTATGGCACACTATGGGCATATAGGGCTTCTGCAATATCTCACAGACCACTGTGTATTTCAGGCTAAGCTGCATATTAGAATTGATTCCATGTAAACCTTGGAAATATCCACTTAAAAAAAACAACAGGCCTTCCGAGTGGCGCAGCGGTCAAAGGCACTGCATCAATACAGACCCGGGTTTGATCCCGGGCTGTGTCACAACCGGCCGTGACCGGGAGTCCCATACGCCGCCGCACAATTTACCCAGTGTCGTCCGGGTTAGGGGAGCATTTGGCCCTGGGGGGGCTTTACTTGGCTCATCGGGCTCTAGTGTCTCCTTGTGTCTGCAGGCTGACTTTGGTCATCAGTTGAATGTGTTACAACAGTACGGTTGTTCATGGCAACGCTCGATAGTCTTGATTTAACTCTAGCATATTATTCACACATTCATGTTGATTAAGTCCATTATCAGTCCTAAGCCACTGCTCCGATATTTAATGTATTCTACGGTCAGAAGAGGACTGGCCACCCCTCTGAACCTGGTTCCTTTCTAGGTTTCTTCCTTGGTTTGTGCCTTCTAGGTTGTTTTTCCTGGCCACTGTGCTTCTGCTTCTGCATTGCTTGGTTTGGGGTTCAGGCCAGGTAAAAGTAAAGCACTTTGTGACAGCCGATGATGTAAAAAGGGCTGTATTCAATGAATTGGGTTAATTGATATTCCTTGTTATTAAACAGAGACTCCGGATTGAAGTATTGGCTGGGCACCAACTCTTGAGAGGGGTGATCGTCATCTCAATGAGGTCAATTGAAGACACACCAGAGGAGAAAAGGTAAAGGAGTGCCGTAGGTTACATTTCTAGCAGGGTTGGGGTCAATTTGAATTGAAGTCAATCAATAGAAAAAACATTATATGAATGAAATTGCTTCTCCTTCTTAGTTCATTGAAAGGTAATTGAAGATATATACTTTTTTCAATTATTGAATTGGAATCTAAGTTTATTTCCTGAATTAACCTTGAATTGAACCTGACCTTGATTTTCAGAATGCATAATTCAAAGCTAATAACTCAAAGTAGTATCATTAAACAAAACTGAAATATGTGTGAATTGAAAGATAAATAACTCTCAATTAAAGATAATATATTTTATGTCTTACAAAAAAAACCCGAAATATTGCATCTCAGTGTGCTAATGATGGCAACTTAAAGCTGGAATCCTTAATTGTGAGACTGCCATGTCCGTTTGGGATATTACAACAACAAAGAAGTCTCAGACATCATTGCACGCACAATAGAACAGCAGAATATACACCATTTTATTTTACCACACTGCTCGACACACCTCACCTATTTCGTCCCCAAAACAAAAACAATAACAAAGGTGCATGTGGTGCTGTTTCCACTAATGTGGATTCCATCTTTAAGGTTATATTATAAGAGTGTGGGTGGGTGTTTTCCATCTTCATTTTAACACTGTAAATTTCAACGGGGCCAACTATGTGGTTACGCTGGGTTTATCATTCCATCACACACTGGACTTAATGTAGGCGTTCTGGCCTCCAGTGGTTAGGAAATCAAAGCTTGCAGTCTTCTATTTCTTCTGAGGATCTGCCATCTCGTAAAGTAATAAAAATGTGGTTTTCCTGCCGCGTTCTTTCTAGTTTGGGTAATGGCGTCCCAGCTGTGACCATAATTCACACAAACACACACTCACACACACACACAAATAGGCATACGTGTGAACACATGCACGTGCACACACACAAACGCATGCATGCATGTGCATGTGCATACAAAACACACACACACACACACACACACACACTGGGGAGCTGTACTATTCTCTGGAACAGCAAGATGGCTGATACTAAGGACCGCCACATAATTTGGTCGTTGTGCATCAAGCGTGGAAACTTCCAAGCTTTATAAAAAAAACTCTCTGGTTACGTCCCAATAATCTCTCTTTTCTCCCGAAGGAAATGACTGATATATGGAAACTCCCTCTAGCTCATTTTCAATTTGTGTAGGGAGGTGAATGAGTGCACACTTCAGGAGGAAGGGGAGATTATTGGTCACAACAACTGCTCCAAGCCCCATCTCCTCCAACTTCATCTTCGTATCAGCCTAAGAGTTACAGTTTGCGTCCCACATGGCACCCTATTCCCTATAGAGTACACTACTTTTGACTAGTCATATGGATGTGCCATTTGGGGCAGATCCATAGAGGCCTGCCGGTTAGACAGTGTTTTATCAGTAGAAACGGGAGGAGATTGATTTAAGTGAAGGTTCGCCAAGAACTGCAGATTAAATTAGCTAGCTAAATCTGTAACATTTACTGAAATGTTGTTGATCTATGTGCATTCATCCCTGTCAAATAAGTTGAATGAAATAAAAAAATAATGAAGTTGGATCAGATCTGAAATGTTGATTCACCAAACCTATGTTTTGTTATTATCATAGGTGAATTAAACGCGTTTCTATGGGGACCAGGTTCAGGTCATATTTTCTAGATTTTGTTCAAAATAGTAGAATATAAACACTTTGTTTCAATTATCCAAAAACAATCTATGCATTCACCTGCAAGTAGGAATTCTAAAAAGCTGTCTATATCATTATTCCTGTAATAGTTTACCGTGTATCCCGGAAACTTCTAGAAAATGTGTGTGATACCTATCTGTGTATATTACTAGTTGGTAGCCCCACTAGTTGGTTTATTGGAGTAGGCTATATTTCTCAAATTCCCCCTAAGCTGTCGGCCAAGTGTGGAGAAATGAGAGACCCTGAATACCCAGGCTGTTCAATAGCATGAACACAATGGGGACAATTAAAACCTGTTACTGCAGTGGGCTAAATCAGGGTCACACAGAGTGTTTCTTGCTAGTCTTAAACAAATCTACTTTGAAACAGAAGTATTCACCTCACACATGGATATGACCTTAAAAAAAATAAGACACCTATACCATGTCAGATATAGAGTTGAAATGTATTACATTTTGAGTTTGCATCCCAATATAACATTTTATATACAGTATATCAAAGAAGCCTGAACTATAACAAAACCGTTTGACTGGGAAACACATTCTCAAATTAGTTTTATTTTTATATACAGTTGAAGTCAGAAGTTTACATACACCTTAGCCAAATACAATTCCTGACATTTAATCCTAGTAAAAATTCCCTGTCTTAGTTCAGTTAGGATCACCACTTTATTTTAAGAATGTGAAATGTCAGAATAATAGTAGAGACAATAATTTATTTCAGCTTTTATTTATTTCATCACATTCCCAGTAGTATTTTGTAGCATTGCCTTTAAATTGTTTAACTTGGTTCAAACATTTTGGGTAGCTTTCAATAAGCTTTCCACAATAAGTTGGGTGAATTTTGGCCCATTACTCCTGACAGAGCTGGTGTAACTGAGTCAGGTTTGTAAGCCTCCTTGCTCACACACGCTTTTTCAGTTTTGCCCACACATTTTCAATAGGATTGAGGTCAGGGCTTTGTGATGGCCACTCCAATACCTTGACTTTGTTGTCTTTAAGCCATTTTGACACAACTTTGGAAGTACGCTTGGGGTCATTGTCCATTTGGAAGACCCATTTGTGACCAAGCTTTAACTTCCTGACTGATGTCCTGAGATGTTGCATCAATATATCCACATACTTTTCCTACCTCATGATGCCATCTATTTTGTGTAGTGCACCAGTTCCTGCTGCAGCAAAGCACCCCCACAACATTTTGCTGCCACCCCCGTGCTTCACATTTGGGATGGTCTTCGGCTTGCAAACCTACCCATTTTTCCTCCAAACATAACAATAGTCATTATGGCCAAACAGTTCTATTTTTGTTTCATCAAACCAGAGGACATTTCTCCAAAAAGTGTGATCTTTGTCCCCATGTGCAGTTGCAAACCGTAATGTGTCTTTTTTATGGCGGTTTTGAAGCAGTGGCTTCTTCCTTGCTGAGCGGCATTTCAGGTTATGTCGATATAGGACTCGTTTTTCTGTGGATATAGATACTTTTGTACCTGTTTCCTCCAGCATCTTCACAAGGTCCTTTGCTGTTGTTCTGGGATTGATTTGCACTTTTCGCACCAAAGTACTTTCATCTCTAGGAGACAACGCGTCTCCTTCCTGAGCGGTATGACGGCTGCGTGGTCCCATGGTGTTTATCCTTGCGTACTATTGTTTGTACAGATGAACGTGGTACCTTCAGGCATTTGGAAATTGCTCCCAAGGATGAATCAGACTTGCAGAGGTCTACAATTTTTTTCCTGAGGTCTTGGCTGATTTATTTGGATTTTCCCATGATGTCAAGCAAAGAGGCACTGAGTTTGAAGGTAGGCCTTGAAATACATCCACAGGTACACCTCCGATTGACTCAAATGATGTCAATTAGCCTATCAGAAGCTTCTAAAGCCATGACATCATTTTCTGGAATTTTCCAAGTTGTTTAAAGGCACAGTCAACTTAGTGTATGTAAACTTCTGACCCACTGGAATTGTGATGAGGTGAATTATAAGTGAAATATTCTGTCTGTAAACAATTGTTGGAAAAATTACTTGTGTCATACACAAAGTAGATGTCCTAACAGACTTGCCAAAACTATAGTTTGTTCAGAAAAATGTGTGGAGTGGTTGAAAAATTAGTTTTAATGACTCCAACATAAGTGTATGTGAACTTGCGACTTCAACTGTATATATGAAATTATGATTTGGTCATTTGACTGCAAGACTTCTATTAATTAATTAATTAATTTTATATGGCTGCCAGCTGCGATGGGCTATATTTTCAACTCATTATGCACAATTTATTGGCGGCCTGATTGGTTGTTATCTTTTCACCATAACCTATACAATTTTACATTGGGCTCTACACTTAACAGCCTAAATGGAACAGAAGAATGGGACAGAGAAACAATACAGAGGAACGTGAGCCGATATGCGTCGGAACAGTAGGTCTCCAATTTTGGCGTTCATATAGGTCCTAGCCTAATAGCCATGCCTTCATGAAAAATATCCAACTGTTAGTTAGCTAACTAACTAGTTGCTGGGAGGATGAGACGTCATTGGACGAGTGGGCGAGTGACTGAGTTTTTCCCCCATATCACTTTCCTTGCTAGCTATGCTGAACTTGAAGGACTATTCACAGTTAGCACATCTCTTAGTTATCAATCAAATGTATCTGGCATCGATCAAATTGGCGGGTAGGCAAGCAAGTTCCCATTGTTGTCAAAACGTGGATTGGAACAAGCATGAATTGGCAGGCAAACTGCAGCAGGGTGTGCAAGCTACTGTGCTATTCCCCATCATTTTTCAGTTCAATTTTGACGGCCAACTACAAGCTGGAAAAGTTTGAGAGGGTTTATCTACTGTTCCCTCGTTAGATTTGAGTTCGTCTCTCTCTGGCTAACATTACTTGTTGATCTTGTTGTTGTGCATCGGCAACTGAGGATGTCTGATCAATATGTTCCCAAATGTAAGAGGTACAGTGGGGCAAAAAGGTATTTAGTCAGCCACCAATTTCTGCCAATACCCCAGAGATCAAATTGAGCTTCTTCAGTTGCTCATTCATGGTGGCCAACAGAGCACTGTTGTCCCTGGAGAATGAAGTGGGGTATTCTCCCTCGGTTTCTCCGCCCATAGTGTTAGAATGTTTGGACGGCCGCTTCTCTTCGGTTTTGCTGGATGACAGTACTGATCTTGTTTGTTTTGCTTGTTGACTAAGCATATGATGAGATATGATGAGATAATATACCCTCCAGTTGGATCATTTTTTTATGGATAAATGCATAAATGACCAATTTTAAACAATAAAAATGGGGCACGTTGGGGTAATGTATTTCAGTGATGTGCTCGCTAGTTATCCTTATATGGTGTAAATGACCCAAAAATACTGTTGCCATCAACCATGGTTGATTATCTCTTCTCTCCTCACCTCTGCCCTCATTTTCTCTCTTTTCCTCACCCTTTCCTCTCCTTCCCCTTTCCTCTTCTCTCCTCTGCCCTCCTATCTTATTCTTTCCTCCCCCTTCCTTCTCTCCCCCTCTACTCTCCTCTCCTCCCCTCCAAGCAGGCCTGACCTCACCCTAAAGCTCACCCAGATGAGAGAGCGATGGCAGCAGATTGTTAGTGTGGCACAGCAGCGAAGTAGCCTGGTGCAGGAACGGCTGGGCCAGTGGCGGTTCTACACCCGGGGTGTGAGGAGGCTAGGGGGGCTGCTGAGAGATGTGGAGACCTTATTTCCTTCTGCTGCTCAGGCCCTCTGTACTCTGCAGCAGCTACCATGTTCCCTGGAGGACTTGGGGGTGAGAACATCATTTAAATATAATTAAATAAATTATCTGTGATGAATGGTCATTCCATTTTAATAGAGACCGTGCTAATTCAGAGCTTTCAGGGCAATATTTGCTGTTTCTAAACATGTATGTGATTTTGGAGTACCGCAGTGCACAACACATTTTAGGTGCTGTTTATTTTCATTCCACAACTTGATACACTAAAAGAGAGGTTTTTGATATATGCTGTTGAACATAGTGTTAAATCATTTTTAGATTTTTATTTGTTGTTGTATTGAGTCACTATCAGTACAATCAATTTTTGAACAATTTCACCTCCCACCCTTCCCGCCCCCCATCCCCAACAAACCTCTGGCGGCTCCAACTCATCCCCAAACTTGGTCTAAACACAATACTGGGATGAAGAACAAAAACATACAACTCGAATAATAACAAGCAATAAAATAAATAAGTAACACCTTCTACTGTTAAATAGGCTAACAGAGGCTAACCCTACATAGATGAAACTATACAGTAACTCAGACCGCTTTGTCTCCCCTCTGTTAAATAGGCTAACAGATGCTAACCCATCATAGATGAAACTATACAGTAACTCAGACCGCTTTGTCTCCACTCTGTTAATAGGCTAACAGAGGCTAACCCATCATAGATGAAACTATACAGTAACTCAGACCGCTTTGTCTCCCCTCTGTTAAATAGGCTAACAGATGCTAACCCATCATAGGTGAAACTATACAGTAACTCAGACCACTTTGTCTCCCCTCTGTTAAATAGAATAACAGATGCTAACCCATCATAGGTGAAACTATACAGTAACTCAGACCTCTTTGTCTCCCCTCTGTTAAATAGACTAACAGATGCTAACCCATCATAGGTGAAACTATACAGTAACTCAGACCGCTTTGTCTCCCCTCTTCAGCGTGCTGAAGAGACTCTCGCCCAACACAACGGCTTCTACAGACACACCCTAGAGACAGGCAGGCTGCTATCCTCCATGGCAGAGCTACAGACACAGGCCCAGCTACAGACAGAGTTACAGACCTTGCAGGAGTCCTGGGACCATGCCAGGGAGCTACTGGGAGAAAGGAGAATCCTGCTGGAAACTGTTGTTCAGGTATATGAGTCAATCAATTAACCAATCAATCTCTTGGAAGCACTTGAACATGAGCGCGAATTTTACATTGTAGTCAGTTTTTACTTTTTTGTCATTTAGCAGATGCTCTTATCCAGAGCAACTTGCAATCAGTGCATTTTACGAAGCAAATAAGCTAAACCAATATCATCGTCATCAACTTCAAAATCGGTGCAAGAAGAAAATAAAAATAAACTGTTAAAGAGGATACACAGAACTTTTGCCTCTGAGCTTGCTATTGACCCAAAAGTGTTCCACTAACTGGACAGAAATATTGTTCAGAAATGATCCTTTCTATTGGACAGAAAGGAGCACACCTCCCTACACATGAACATTTGGATCGACCAATAATAGATTATTTTGAAACAAAGAAGACAGAGACAGAATACAAAAAGAACAGACCTTTTTTTGTTCTTTCACAATAGACAGCGATTCCAATTCATCTGATAGGGAAGATTATGATTAAGGCGGAGGATCTATAAAATTATATGTAATTATGACACATCTCTTATTCTCTCTCTCTCTGTCTCTCTCTCTCTCTCTCTCTCTCTCTCTCTCTCTTTACCCCATGTTCTTCAGTACAAGCACCAAAACCCCCTTCTTTATGAGTGGGGCTGGGGGGTTGGAGTGTTAATGCTTAAAGACTGCCAACCGTGTCTGCCTGTCTGTCTGCCTGTCTGCCTGTCTGCCTGTCTGCCTGTCTGTCTGTCTGTCTGTCTGTCTGATTTGAATGTCTGTTAGCTTGACCCACATACCATGTACTGTATCTGTGCACTGCCCAGTGAAAGCCCCCTAACAGCCAAGGCCATCAAAGAGCAACCCTAATCTAACCATAATCCATGCAGGGGCCAGCTGCCAGCTACGGTTAAGGCCACACAGCAACGCAATAACACGGATGAAATTGTATATTATGCATTCACAATTGTCTGTGTATTTCCATCAAAAATCAACTCAAATATTTTTTGGGCAGCAAGTTGCCTACTTGAAAAAATGGTTTATGTCTGGCCATCTTCTCCGTTGTCAATCATCCATCAACGGATGACTGAATCCTACTGGCACAAGACATCATTTTCTGACACAAAATCTCTATCTGACTGCCACCTAACACTACCCACTACAACCATCATCAAATCAAAGTAAACTTTACAGTTGCCAGCTAACCCTGAGAAATACAGAATATTAGGCACGGTATGGTCCATCACTACTGCTACCACCATCTGGGTTGGGCTCAATTCCATCCATTTCAATTCAGTCATTTCAGGAAGTAAACTGACATTTCCAATTCTAATTTTACAAAACATTTCATAGAGAGAAAATTAGTGCTGATTTTCCAAACACAGATTAAGCCTAGTTCTGGACTAAGAAGAGGAGATTCTCATTGAAAGCACTTTTCAGTCCAGTACTAGGCCTAATCTGTGTCTGGGAAACCAGCCCTTAAAGTTGTCACTACATT
The DNA here is from genome assembly GCF_045791955.1 of Oncorhynchus clarkii lewisi. Lineage (NCBI taxonomy): Eukaryota > Metazoa > Chordata > Actinopteri > Salmoniformes > Salmonidae > Oncorhynchus > Oncorhynchus clarkii. The sequence goes on from NC_092154.1 coordinate 28,271,242, forward strand.
TTCCCGAGATGATGATGATGTAAAGTCAGTTTTGCAGTTTTCACCGGAAAGTCTGTAACTAGGATTTGGGAGATGGCAAGCTGATCCTAGATTTGAACCCGAAGTCAATTTAGGAGAGGTTCCTTTACCTCTGACTTAAAGGATGGATGAAACTACACCCCTCAGGCTGCTGAATCTGATTGGTTGTTGCTGTGACACAGAGGCAGTTGTGAGCCTCGAAAGGGGCTTGCTTTGAGTCTTTGCTATCAGGCCATGCTAGAAAGGGCACAAGTATCGCACCTCATAACCACAAACACGATTTCAACCACCATAAACCCAAACTTTTACCCTAACCATAATCCCATCCCTTTGAAAACCCCATGCAAACCAAATTATACCATTCCAGAGTGGCCATCTAGTGACTACTCACACTTGTTGCTGTCTGTTGGAACCATTATGACCTCATCTGTGAGTGTTGTTTACGACCCCCTGGGGGGTCAGGTTAGTTGTGTGAACCCCTTCCATAGGATCTGCGTGAAAACAGAGGCCAAGTTGACACCCAATTCCCTATATAGTACACTACAATGCCTACAGAAAGTATTCACACTCCTTGACTTTTTCCACATTAAATTGAGATGTTGTGGAATTATGTTTTTAGAAATATATATGTTTTTAAATTAAAAGCTGAAATGCCTTAAGTCAATAAGTATTCAACCCTTTTGTTATGGCAAGCCTAAATAAGTTCAGGAGTAACAACTTGCTTTACAAGTCACATAATAAGCTGTACTCACTCTGTGTCCAATAATATAGTTTTACAATGCCTTGCAAAGAAGGGCACCTATATAGGGGATGGTTGTTTAGCAACAGAACCGACTCATGCGCAACTATGTAGCGAAACAGACATGGTTGGCTTATTTTGTTGACAACATGTAAGCCATATTTCGTCTCCAATGTTTATTGAAAACATAAATATATTTGCACAATGAGCACTTCTCTCAAATACATCGTTACAGTTGTTGGATAGTTATCTAGCTAATTTTAGCCACATTAACATTGACATGAAATCAGTCAAAACACCTCCAAACAAGACATGGTATCAAGAACAAGATTAAATGAGCTAAAACGAGCCACTTACAATCCCCTACATGTCAGTTTCCTGTCATTCTTGTTAGCAGTCTGACCATCCAGAATCACAACAACAGGTTGACTTCTGCCCCATGGAAGCATGCACATCATTTTTGAGACGTTATCAGCTAACCCATCTATTGAGGATGGTGAAGTTATGAATTTCACTTTGGATTGGTTATCAATACACCCAATCACTACAAAGATACAGGCGTCCTTCCTAACTCCATTGCCAGAGAGGAAGGAAACCGCTCAGGGATTTCCCCATGAGGCCAATGGTGACTTTAAAGCAGTTTGAGTTTTGGCTGTGACAAAGTTGTTGATCCAACTGAGGAACATTTTTCTTTTGGTACTTTTACCCCTTTTTTTCTCACTAATATCCAATTGGTAGTTACAGTCTTGTCTCATCGCTGCAACTCTCATACGGACTCTGAAGAGGCGAAGGTCGAGAGCCATGCATCCCCCAATACACAGCCCTGCCAAGCCGCACTTCTTCTTGACACACTGCTTGATTAACCCGAAAGCCAGCCGCACCAATGTGTCGGAGGAAACACTGTACAACTGACGTTCGAAGTCAGCTTGCAGGTGCCCTGCCCGCCACAAGGGGTTGCTAGAGCGCCGTAGGACAAGGAAATCCCGGGCCGGCCAAACCATCCCCTAACCCGGACGAACCTGGGACAATTGTGTGCCGCCTCATGGGACTCCCGGTCACGGACTGCTGTGACATTTTCATTTTCCACAAATTAGCAAACATTTCTAAAAACATGTTTAGACTTTGCATGTGTAAAAAAATATACATTTAGTACATTTTGATTTCAGGCTGTAACACAACAAAATATGGAATAAGTCAAGGGGTATGAATACTTTTTGAAGGCATTATACCCTATGGGTCCTGGTCAAAAGTAGTGCACTAAATAGGTATTCAGGAGGCCAAGTCAAAGAGTTTATGTCAGCCCCGGTGAATGGGAAATCCCCAAGCTATATAGGCGAGACCCAGATGCAGACACAGGAGGCAGATTTAGGAGGCCAAGTCAAACAGTTTATGTCAGCCCCGGTGAATGGGAAATCCCCAAGCTATCAAGGCGAGACCCAGATGCAGACACAGGAGGCAGATGGTTGGAGTCTTACAATGTTTATTAATCCAAAAAGGGGTAGGCAAGAGAGTGATCGTGTACAGGCAAATGGTCAAAACCAGATCAGAGTCCAATAGGTACAGGGGTCAGAACCAGGAAGACTATAAAAACGAATAGAAAAGGAGTACGGGAAAAACACGCTGGTTGACTTGACTAAACATACAAGATGAACTGGCACAGAGAGACAGGAAACACAAGGATAAATACACTGGGGAAAATAAGCAACACCTGGAGGGGGTGGAGACAATCACAGGAACAGGTGAAACCGACCAGGCCGTGACACAAGCACAATAGTGGAATCAGGCTAAGACGATGTCTGAAATAGAGATAACTAATTGACATTATAGAAAGGGAAATACACACCAATCTCTCACTCAAATGTGTGACTGAATCTTTGATTAGAGTTGGAGTAACATTTGTGCCTTAGTGGTATATTCAGAAAATGCATTTGAAACTTTTGTTTGTGGATGTGGAGAGGTGTGACCTGTCTATTTCTGGGAACCCTTTTTGCCCATAGAATAATATAATGTACCTAAGTCACGCTATTCAATTTGTTTTTTGCTGAACTGGACTGTAAACTAATACTGTCAATGAGAATTACCTCCTCTATATCTTGTAGAATTGGGGCCACTTTCAAGTCAGACTAGTCGACAGCGCACACAAACTGGACGAGCTCAGGGACAGGCTGAAGCAACCGCTGCCAGAGAGGCTGGAGGAGCTACAGGGTGAAGAGAAGCTCACAGAGGTGACTACCTTCTGGATCTGGATCTGTGTGTGTGCGTGCGTGCGTGCGTGCGTGCGTGCGTGGAGACACGCATGCCAGTGAGTGTACATACGTGCAAGTATGTGTCTGCGTGTGCTTATTGAGCTGATATTGAGCTGTGTATATTAGTATCTCTCTGTGTGGGGGGATTTGAACCGCTCTGTGCTGTTAGCTTAGAAGGTAACACTTGAGGTAAGTCATTAGGTGAGTAACACTAGCTAGGTTTCCAACCAATTCGCGACCAATTTTTATGCGAATAATCTAAAATCAGCATAAAGAAAATATGCGTATTTACCCACCAGAGGTGTGTTTACACCAAACGGACTTGGTGCGATCAGGGTGTGATGAGGTAGTGCACACAAAAAAATGTGTTTTTCATGTAACTTTCATATAGTGATAGTTTTGTCACCAAAACTGTTGCGTTAAATAGCAAATGTATGTGCCTACTTTGGTCTTGACATGTGTGCTCTAGCCAACAACAGATACTGTGCGGGTAGGCTATACATGATGAGATTAGCCTATTATGTACAAGAGCGATAATATATTTATTTGTCATCGATCATCATCTTTCCATAATAAGACCCTCAATATTTATTTGAAAGGAGCATCAAGCTCATCCCCTTGCGCCTTCACCACCCTGTAAAGTTCATCATCATGTATGTCATCTGTAGCCTAATAAACTGCGTGGTTTCTAAATTGTTGTGGTTGGATCACACACCATATCATCATCGGGTGACTCATAAAATGTACCGAAACTTTCTGTTTACATCACAGCTGTCATTATTTTTTTTTATACGGTATGACTATACTCGTATAAAAACTGTGAATGGAAATGTGCTTACTGACATAGAAATTGCCAAGACATTGATAATGATAAAATCAAACATCTAGATACAATGTAATACTTTTTTAACATTTTTATTTCAATTCTGCGGAATAGCAGCACCTCAGACCTGACTTAAAAGGATAGTTCACTCAAAATAAATATTTTGCTCAATCGTCCACTCAATACAATCTACAAAAATGTGCATGTCTGCAGTCAAGTTTTGAAGGTAGAGTACTTTCACAACAGAGTGCTTCGCATCATATGAAACCTGCACAACGTTTTGGGATTATATTAACAGTGCACTAATGAACAAAACACTCAAATATAGCTTTTGAGTGAAATAACCCTTTAATAATCTCATTTTGTGGGCGGCTGTTAATCAAGGTCTCATTGGAGCGGTACTTCTATCGTGAAGAATGAGGATAACAGTGGCAAAGATAGTCAAGTCAAGTGCAATCAGGTTTATTTAAAGTGCATTGTCCAAGGGTCTCAACACACTTTACATAATAAGGCAAGGGGGAAAAAGAAAGAAAAAACGATGTAGGAAAAGGAGGAAAAAAAGGGTAAATAAGTGTTTAGTCACAACCCAAATGGCACACTATACCCTATAATGTATTACTTTTGACCAGGGTCCATAAGGCTCTGGTCAAAAGTACTGCATTATATAAGGAGATGGGCCCCATTTGGGACACGCTCTAAGATACGAGGAGAGACATGGTATTTTTTTCTTGTCTCTAATACACCTTCTTCGGCTTTCTTAGCACACACATTTGCTTGTTTGGGTTTGTAATTTCATCACTGCAGCTATGGAAAATCATTGCTGTGTTGGGTATCACTCTTGTCATGCCAGTAAAAGTTGTTTGAGTTTGAATTTGACTGGGGGAAAGTGAATTGATTGAGGGTTTTTTTCAGGCACTCACAGAGGGGCCAGAGTTACCAACAGGTTTTGGGGGCTCCCATTATCCTGCCACCCACTGAGTCCCACTATTATGAGTTTCCTACACTCCCCTCTGTTTCCCTCTTTCCCCCCTCTCCCTTCCCCCCTTCACTTCCCTCCTCTCCCCTCCCAGTTATCCCCTTGCTCCCCTCCCCCCTCCCATAATCCTTGAGAGAAAGAGAGAGAGACACACATACAGAGACAGAGAGAGAGAAACACACATGTACTCGACTAGTATGCACTTAATACAGCGCCGGGGTGCCTGACCGGTCAGTGGTGTGTGTGTTGTGTACGTGTGTGTGTTATGCAGGAGAACGAGGCCTCTCTGGAGTTGTGGGCTGGTGGAGTGAAGGAGTTGTCCACCATGAAGACGGATCTGTCCCAGTACATCTTGGCCGGGGATGCTACCCTACTACAAGGACAGGTGGAGCAGCTGCACTGCCAGTGGGAGGAACTCTGTCTAAAGGTGAGAGGGGCATGGATAGAGAGAGAGAGAGAGAGAGATGTAGGGAAAGAGAAGTAAGATGTCGGTCTGTCAGTGTGTGTGTTAGAGAGAGAGGAAGACTGATTTTATTTGAGAGAGTGAAAGTGGATGAGAGGGAGGGAAGGTACAGATATAAAATAGAGTAGTCACTAGCTATGTTCTGGCCACACAAAAGGCTCCTCCACTACTGGGGCTTTGACCGGTGAATGTGTGTCCAGCGAGTGGAGACACACAAAACACACTCATTTATGGCAGTGCAACAAGAGAATAGGAGCAGCGTGGAATGGAGGGAAAAACTGTGGCTGAATGGGATGCCACTACTGGCCAGCAAAAATACATTCGATACTTGCATTTCCCAAAAATATTATTTGAAAATGTAGTGTTTCTATTTCTGCTTAAGATTTAAGAGTTTGACATTAGATAGTGTTGAACATTTGACATTTCCAGTGTGCCCTTTTAATATCTCCTCAATAGTTATTTGCACATACTGTGTTTCAGGGGTTGAGGTTCTGAATGCCTCTGTAAGAGACATTAGTATTTGTGCTCTCATGTGGTATAATATTTTACTAATGATGTACAGTACATCTTTGTCAGTGAGAGAAAGATGTACTGTTTTTTTTGTGGGGGGGCAGGATTTAGTTTGATTGTTTTGAGACCTAATTGGGTCCTGATACAAGCACATGGGCATTTTGAACGCTGTGGTCAAACGGTCATTCATAGTTCTGTTGGGGTTTGTAACTGAATTTGTCTATTACTGATTGTAAGACGAAATGACCGCAGCACGTGAGTGATTTGAATGCCTCTGTTGGAGTTTGTAACTGAATTTGTCTGTTACTAACTAAGTTCAATTCCCATGCAGACTAGTTTTAACAATGGTGAATGGAGGTGTTTAGCTCTTTAGCTGAGCAGAGGTCAGTATTCCAAGCTACAGTTACATCTCCCTTTAAATCAAAAACAAACAGAGCATTTTTGTATAAATGCCTGTTAAAGTTTTTTTTCTGATGACTAACTTGCGCGTTAGTCCTTGTTGTTGGAGCAACAATGGTGCCCTCATGGTTCCAGTGACTGCCCCACTTGCAACCTGTTAGGGAAATTGTTGAAACTGGTGCGCTTGTGGGGACACAGAGCTGGCAGCAACCATTAGTTGTCCTTAAAAGATAGTGTTGCATTGCTATTATAAATAGGCCCAGGTGGTAGTTCATTCATTTTGACATATTTAGACATTTGTTTCCTTACCTTGAAAGCAGTACACTTCCGGCGCCGACAGAGATGGCCGCCTCGCTTCGCGTTCCTAGGAAACTATGCAGTTTTTTGTTTTTTTACGTGTTATTTCTTACATTAGTACCCCAGGTCATCTTAGGTTTCATTACATACAGTCGAGAAGAACTACTGAATATAAGATCAGCATCAACTCACCATCAGTACGACCAAGAATATGTTTTTCGCGACGCGGATCCTGTGTTCTGCCTTACAAACAGGACAACGGAGTGGATCCTATGCAGCGACCCAAAAAAACGACTCCGAAAGAGAGGGAAACGAGGCGGTCTTCTGGTCAGACTCCGGAGACGGGCACAGCGCGCACCACTCCCTAGCATTCTTCTTGCCAATGTCCAGTCTCTTGACAACAAGGTTGATGAAATCCGAGCAAGGGTAGCATTCCAGAGGGACATCAGAGACTGTAACGTTCTTTGCTTCACGGAAACGTGGCTTACTGGAGAGACGCAATCCGAAGCGGTGCAGCCAACAGGTTTCTCCACGCATCGCGCAGACAGGAAAAAACATCTTTCTGGTAAAAAGAGGGGCGGGGGCGTATGCCTTATGACTAACGTGACATGGTGCGATGAAAGAAACATACAGGAACTCAAATCCTTCTGTTCACCTGATTTAGAATTCCTCACAATCAAATGTAGACCGCATTATCTACCAAGAGAATTCTCTTCGATTATAATCACAGCCGTATATATCCCCCCCCAAGCAGACACATCGATGGCTCTGAACGAACTTTATTTAACTCTCTGCAAACTGGAAACAATTTATCCGGAGGCTGCATTCATTGTAGCTGGGGATTTTAACAAGGCTAATCTGAAAACAAGACTCCCCAAATTTTATCAGCATATCGATTGCGCAACCAGGGGAGGAAAGACCTTGGACCATTGTTACTCTAACTTCCGCGACGCATATAAGGCCCTGCCCCGCCCCCCTTTCGGAAAAGCTGACCACGACTCCATTTTGTTGATCCCTGCCTACAGACAGAAACTAAAACAAGAGGCTCCCACGCTGAGGTCTGTCCAACGCTGGTCCGACCAAGCTGACTCCACACTCCAAGACTGCTTCCATCACGTGGACTGGGAGATGTTTCGTATTGCGTCAGATAACAACATTGACGAATACGCTGATTCGGTGTGCGAGTTCATTAGAACGTGCGTTGAAGATGTCGTTCCCATAGCAACGATTAAAACATTCCCTAACCAGAAACCGTGGATTGATGGCAGCATTCGTGTGAAACTGAAAGCGCGAACCACTGCTTTTAATCAGGGCAAGGTGTCTGGTAACATGACCGAATACAAACAGTGCAGCTATTCCCTCCGCAAGGCTATCAAACAAGCTAAGCGCCAGTACAGAGACAAAGTAGAATCTCAATTCAACGGCTCAGACACAAGAGGCATGTGGCAGGGTCTACAGTCAATCACGGACTACAGGAAGAAACCCAGCCCAGTCACGGACCAGGATGTCTTGCTCCCAGGCAGACTAAATAACTTTTTTGCCCGCTTTGAGGACAATACAGTGCCACTGACACGGCCTGCAACGAAAACATGCGGTCTCTCCTTCACTGCAGCCGAGGTGAGTAAGACATTTAAACGTGTTAACCCTCGCAAGGCTGCAGGCCCAGATGGCATCCCCAGCCGCGCCCTCAGAGCATGCGCAGACCAGCTGGCCGGTGTGTTTACGGACATATTCAATCAATCCCTATACCAGTCTGCTGTTCCCACATGCTTCAAGAGGGCCACCATTGTTCCTGTTCCCAAGAAAGCTAAGGTAACTGAGCTAAATGACTACCGCCCCGTAGCACTCACATCCGTCATCATGAAGTGCTTTGAGAGACTAGTCAAGGACCATATCACCTCCACCCTACCTGACACCCTAGACCCACTCCAATTTGCTTACCGCCCAAATAGGTCCACAGACGATGCAATCTCAACCACACTGCACACTGCCCTAACCCATCTGGACAAGAGGAATACCTATGTGAGAATGCTGTTCATCGACTACAGCTCGGCATTCAACACCATAGTACCCTCCAAGCTCGTCATCAAGCTCGAGACCCTGGGTCTCGACCCCGCCCTGTGCAACTGGGTACTGGACTTCCTGACGGGCCGCCCCCAGGTGGTGAGGGTAGGCAACAACATCTCCTCCCCGCTGATCCTCAACACTGGGGCCCCACAAGGTTGCGTTCTGAGCCCTCTCCTGTACTCCCTGTTCACCCACGACTGCGTGGCCACGCACGCCTCCAACTCAATCATCAAGTTTGCGGACGACACAACAGTGGTAGGCTTGATTACCAACAACGATGAGACGGCCTACAGGGAGGAGGTGAGGGCCCTCGGAGTGTGGTGTCAGGAAAACAACCTCACACTCAACATCAACAAAACTAAGGAGATGATTGTGGACTTCAGGAAACAGCAGAGGGAACACCCCCCTATCCACATCGATGGAACAGTAGTGGAGAGGGTAGCAAGTTTTAAGTTCCTCGGCATACACATCACAGACAAACTGAATTGGTCCACTCACACAGACAGCATCGTGAAGAAGGCGCAGCAGCGCCTCTTCAACCTCAGGAGGCTGAAGAAATTCGGCTTGTCACCAAAAGCACTCACAAACTTCTACAGATGCACAATCGAGAGCATCCTGGCGGGCTGTATCACCGCCTGGTATGGCAACTGCACCGCCCTCAACCGTAAGGCTCTCCAGAGGGTAGTGAGGTCTGCACAACGCATCACCGGGGGCAAACTACCTGCCCTCCAGGACACCTACACCACCCGATGTCACAGGAAGGCCATAAAGATCATCAAGGACATCAACCACCCGAGCCACTGCCTGTTCACCCCGCTATCATCCAGAAGGCGAGGTCAGTACAGGTGCGTCAAAGCTGGGACCGAGAGACTGAAAAACAGCTTCTATCTCAAGGCCATCAGACTGTTAAACAGCCACCACTAACACTGAGTGGCTGCTGCCAACACACTGACACTGACTCAACTCCAGCCACTTTAATAATGGGAATTGATGGGAAATGATGTAAATATATCACTAGCCACTTTAAACAATGCTACCTTATATAAATGTTACTTACCCTACATTATTCATCTCATACGCATACGTATATACTGTACTCTATATCATCGACGGTATCCTTATGTAATACATGTATCACTAGCCACTTTATACTATACTATGCCACTTTGTTTACATACTCATCTCATTTGTACATACTGTACCCGATACCATCTACTGTATCTTGCCTATGCTGCTCTGTACCATCACTCATTCATATATCCTTATGTACATATTCTTTATCCCCTTACACTGTGTACAAGACAGTAGTTTTGGAATTGTTAGTTAGATTACTTGTTATTACTGCATTGTCGGAACTAGAAGCACAAGCATTTCGCTACACTCGCATTAACATCTGCTAACCATGTGTATGTGACAAATAAAATTTGATTTGATTTGATTTGTCTATGGGCAAGAAGTGACTTCAATCCACACTTTGGTTTTGTTTTACAATCCACTACCGTAAGCATTTTGAGATCAATTCCTGTGTCTCCACTTTAGCATGTATTACATTTAATGCCGAAATCAATAAAAAAGATATTCAACCAATTCATTGAGTATATTGCACCCTAACAGGTGCAATATTTTTAAGATGATAAGATGAGAGATGATTTGGTTTTGAAATGTAATACATCCTACACGGTGGAGATTTACATGGGGAATGGGTATTACATGAATAATTAAAAAACATGTGAGTGATGAAGCTATCTTTCAAATTGTGACTATTTAGCTGATTTGAAGTTTTGGTACTGTATATCTACAGTATATTTTTGCCCATTACAGGTTTTCTGAAGTTGGGGATGTGCATATATCATGCTTGTATGCTTCATAGAACCACAATGGAGCCCTTATATGACAGTGTCCCCACAACACATGGCGCCGTCCCCAGAAGGCTAACAGGTTGCAGGTGGAGCCAGTCACTGGAATGGCTGAGGGACAGATGGCCAGCCAGGACTGTGGCCTGCCTGTGTTTCAAGAGACAGCCCCTGTCCCCTATTGTTGTGGTGGCAACGCAATTCCTCACAGGGCATGACAGGTCACAATAGAAACCGCTCCTAATGGTATATTAAGAATTTTAAGCCTCAATGGTAAGTTAAGTGAGAGAAAGAGCCACGCTTGTGAAAAACAAAACAATGAACAGACAATGAAATATTGGCAACCCAATGAACCAATATCTGCCAGTTAAGCTCTTTGACCTCAAACAATCAGCATCCCCTCCTTTGTGGAGTAATGGGAATATAATTATCACATTAAGCTCTCATTAGGAAAATGGACCATATTAATTTTATGTAAAAAAAAAAGCTTGACTGTCTTGAGGCCTCGCTCAATTTACTTGATTATGGGGAGTCCACCAGGGTTCTTGCATTTGCATTGCCTTATAGTGAACTGGTACACACAATGGTTGGGATCAATTCCATTTCAACTCAGTCAATTCACAAAGCACACTGAAATTCATTTTCCTTGTTGCTTTTCAATGTACAATGAAATGTGTCAGAGGTCCACACTTCTGGAACAAGCCAACTTTATATAACTGGGTCAAACTTGCATTCGGCTGCTTTAATGGGAATAAGACTATGTACTGTAGGATATTTGTACCATGCCTTTCCACTTATGATATCTTCTGGTAGAACTAGATTATTCACAGAATGGAATAGACAGCAGGGAGGTTTTATCACAAGCACTTTTGGGCCTGTACAATTTTGCATTAGTAGCCAAAAGCACTCTTGAAGTAGCCCCCTTACTGATAGGCATCGATAGCATGGGAGCTGGAGAATACAGCTGAAAACCTTGCCCCAAATAGTGATACAAAACCAATCCAGTTGGCACGTCAGGGTATTATTTATGGGCTACTTTCAACAAACCTGTGTTGTATGGTGTTATCTTTTCAATTTAGACTCAACCTCACTCACAGTTTAATGGAGATGCAGGTATTCAGCTTAATAATAATGAACATGGAGTGATACAAAACAAGAGAAGCATCTGCACATGAAAACAGAAGCAATACTGCCTGATGAGTGAGGATACAGAGTGCTAAATAAAGGGGAAGTAATCAAGGTGGTGATGAAGTCCCTGCGTGCATGATGATGGGGTGCAGGTGTCCGTAATGATGGGTTGCCAGGACCGGTGGTTAGAAAACCGGGGGCGTCACGCACCAGAGTGGGAGTAGGTGTGACAGTACCCCCCGACACACTACTCCAGCCGCCGGACGTCACCGGGCCAGGAGGGTGGCTCCGAGGGCTCTGAGTGGGCCAGTCCAGATGGAGAAGGTGGAAATCTCGAATGATGTTGGGATCTAGAATGTCGTCCACCGGGACCCAACACCGCTCCTCTGGACCGTACCCCTCCCAGTCCACCAGGTACTGGAGCCGACCCCCACAACGTTGGGAGTCAGGAGGGGTGTCGTGGGGGGTGGCATCCACCAAGGGACCAGAAATCACCGGCCTGAGGGAAACATGAAGAGGGTGAGATCCGGTAGTTAGGGGGAGCTGTAATCTATATGTCACCTCATTGATCCTCCAGAGGACCTTGAACGGCCCTACGAACCGGGGTCTCAGACTTCTTACAGGGCAGGCAGAGTGAGAGGTTCCTGGTGGAGAGCCAGATGGAACACAGGACCCTAACTGCGGTGGCGATCCACATGCTCCTTCTGACGGTGCGCTGGAGCCTCACGAGGGCATCGTTCCAAAACATTTCTGCGTGCCTGGACCACTCATCCACTGCAGGAGCTTCGGTCTGGCTCTGGGTCCATGGCGCCAGGGCTGGCTGATATCCCAGAACACACTGTAAGGGAGTCAGCCCAATGGAGGAGTGATGCAATGGAGGAATTCTGGGCGTACTCTGCCCAGAGAAAGAACCCTGCCCGTCCTGGCAGTGACTCCTCAGGAACCTCCCCAGTACCTGGTTCATCCTCTCAAACCTGTTAGACTGAGGCCGGTACCCGGAAGTGAGGCTTACTGTGACCCCCAGCTTTTCCATACCCATGACGTGAATTGGGGGCCACGGTTGGAGACGATGTCCTCAGGAAGGCCATCGTTCCCGGAAGACCTGCTGGAATAGTGCCTCAGCGGGGTATGAAGTACAGAGGGATAAAAATGGCAGGATTTAGAGAATCTGTCCACAACAACCGTAATAGTGGTGAAACCATTAGACAGAGTGAGATCAGTAACAAAATCTATGGACAGATGGGACCAAGGCCGCTGAGGAATGGGAAGGGGAAGGAGTTTCCCTGCTGGAGTGTGCCGGGAGATTGTTTGGGCACATATGGAGCATGAATTGACCTAACGGGTGACGTAGGCCACCAGTACTTTGCGGAGATGGATGAAATAGTGCGGGTAATACCTGGGTGTCCAGCGGCGAAGGATGTGTATGCCCAGGTCAAGAACTGACCCCACACCTCCGTGAGGACGTAGATGCACTCAGGAGGGCAGGTAGCAGGCGCGGGTTCCCTCTCCAGAGCATGGCGGCTGTCCACATTTACATCACAAAACACGGGGCCAATGATATGGGAGGATGGAATGGTGGCGTGGAGGGCATTCACAGGACTCTCACCTGACGTGGAACCACAAGGTAAGGGAAAGCAGGTCTTCTGATATCCGGGTGCCCATGCAGTGATATTAATCCTCGACCAGGAGATGGTGGGGTAATACTGTTGGAGCCACGGAAGGCCGAGGATGATTTTGTGTACAGGAGCTGTGGTGATGAGGAAGGGAAGGCTTTCCCGGTGCAAGGGTCCCACAGTGAGGGTGAGTGGTGCTGTGATGTGTGTAATAGTGCCGAATCCCAATGGTAGTTTATCCAAGGCTTGGACTGGAAAAGGAGAGGAGAGCAGATACAAGGTAATGTTCAGGGAGGAGACAAGGGCCTGGTCAATAAATTTCCATGAGGCACCGGTGTTCACTAGAGCCGTAGGGACAGCCCACCAGTGAAATGGAAACCAGGAAGTGCTTGGCGGAAAATGCTGAAGAAATACTCACGCCTACCCCGGGAGACTAATTATCACGGGGCCAGCCCTCTGCTCCAGTGGACTTTGGGTTGGGACGCCACGGACACTCCAGGAGCTGGTGCCCGAAGAAGGTTGTACAGGCTGATGGCCATTGATGTGTGCGTCCAAGGAAAGGTTATCATCCTGGCATGCCAACTCCGTCTGGACCTCCTTTCGCAGTCCTCTTTGGAATAGGGTGCATAGCGCCAGCTTATTCCATCTGCTGGAGGCTGCCACAGTCCGGAAAATGAGGGTGTACTCCGCAGCGGTCTGGGCACCAACCCCCGGGCAGCAGGGAAATTACTGTGGCAACCTTGGACCTCTCGTTGGGCGAAATAGAGGGAGCACTGTAGGAAGTCACAGCATTTGGATGGAGTCCAGACATATTTGTCCGGGAGGAACAGTTGGGCATCGCTGACCAGGGTGGACTGCTGGGTAGGATGGGGGACTGGCTAGTTGGAGGTGAACCCTCTCGGGTGGTGTCGAGGCAGTGGAGGACGCGGAGGACCTCGTCTATAGCCGTACCCAGTTGCGCCAGCTGATTGTGGTGTTGTAGTAGATGTCCCTGTTCGTCGATCATCTGGTAGATGTCTTCCTCTTCTGCTGCTTCCATATTTTGAGGCAGTATTCTGTAACAGAGATGCAGGGAGTCAGGAAGCAGGTGCAGTTGTTGAGTTTAATAATAACGAACATGGAGCAATACTCCCGTGTAGGATGAGCCGCGCCTGGACATGAAAACAGAACCAATACTGCCTGATGAGTGAGGATACAGAGTGTTAGATAAAGGGGAAGTAATCAAGGTGGTGATGAAGTCCAGGTGTGCATGATGATGGGGTGCAGGTGTGCATAATGATGGTTTCCAAGACCGGTTGTTAGTAAACCGACGACATGAGTAGCAGGAGCGGGAGTAGGCGTGACACAGTTAGTTGACAGTGCCTGTTTTTGTGTTAAATGTCTGTTATGGTCTGGGTGTTGAAGTATCTTGACAAAATATAGCATTTTGGACCTGAGATCTGTTTTTTGTCAATCAGAATAACATTACTGAAGGTATTATTTAACTTAACTTTCAGTTAATGCTGTTAAAGTGGCTAAAATGATTAATTAAAATTGAGGTGGCCATATAGTTCCAGACTGGAAGTGCAAGACCTAGCTTGAGTGGCAGTCTGTTTGTGCTATCATGTCAACTCCCTCAATGTCATGCCATGTTTGCAAATGATTAGGCGAAAGCACAAACAGATCTGGGACCAGGCTAGGAAAGACCCCCATCACAATGTTTTTTCCGTATCTGATTGTCAATCCCTTCCCCTGTTAGTCTATCAAGCAAAATCCAGTCCTCGAGGATCGCACATAACGTAGGTTTCTGTTGCTCCCTTGAACTCAATCCAGCAGGCACTGGGAATTGAGTTTGACACCCTGTCAAGAAACCTAATACATGAATGCATGGTACATTCCAGTGTTTCACATGGGGCAACATATACTCACCCTCCCCCTCCCTTCTCTTCTCAGGTATCCCTACGCAGGCAGGAGATCGCCGACCGGCTCAGTGCCTGGACCATCTTCAACGACAAGAACAAGGAGCTGTGCGACTGGCTGACCCAGATGGAGAACAAGGTGTCGCACAGCGGAGACCTCAGCCTCGAGGAGATGGTGGAGAAACTGAAGAAGGTAGGAGGAAACTGGGGTATGGTGCACATTTTAGGAAACAACCTCAGGTGTGGTGAAACTGAATGAGGTAAGAGGTAACTGGGGTACAGTGCACATTTTAGGACATATCCTCCGATGTAAACCGTATATAAAATTGTCACTTACAATTGGCGACATAGCGGCCACCATTTTTGGGAAAATGCTTTATGCTGGTTGAGTTGACCGACAGTGGGACAACGTAAAAAACAAATGCTAAAATTGCCAATTTAGTTTTGTGTAATTGTTTTTTACAATGTAAAAAGGCACATAGAGGGTGTTTTTGCTCCACTACAATCCTGGTCACAACCCATTCTTTCAAGACAAAAATAACTGTCTTCTCAAACTGAAACAAAGCATGTTTGGAATGGATACGCAGTTTACCTTACCTTGCTGGGTCCATAGAATTATACACAGATGTAGGATCTTAATTTGATCACCCTGTTGCTGAAGAACTTTCCTGTAATGCAGGAAATGTAAAACTTGTAGTGCATTTGAGGTCTAAAAAGTCTTCTGAAGTTTGTCATTTCCACTTTGAAATTTCAGACTTGATTTTCCCTTCTGAAAAATGTATCAATCTCTACAAAATGTTCAATTAAAGGACAATTCCGACAATTTATAAACAGTTATCATGCTTAGTATATATGTACTATTGTAAGATTTGATACACATTTTGATGTTTTATCATTTTTGTTAGTCATACTGCACGATTCATTGTTTTTGTAATTTTGAAGCTTCTGTATTGCGCTCGTCTACAGCATACTACGATTCCCAGGGTGCATTTAATCTCCCATGATGCAATTCTAAGCATGCAGTTACTGTAGCTTAGTTAGCTGGCTATATCATGCCCAGATGAAGCTTAGTCTAAATACGTAGAGAGGTTGGTAGCTAAGCACCAAAACCGAGGCGTGCTCAAATATGTGGTAAAACAGATAGGGTTGGCTTAGATTGTTGATAACATGTTAACTACAGTATATTTCATTCCCAATGTATATTGAAAACATAAAGTTGCACAATGAGCACTTGTGTCTCAAATACGTCATTACCGTTGTTGATTAGCTAACAGATTTTAGACATGTTATCATAGACATCAGTCAAAACACCTCAAAACAAGACACCTTAAGAACAAGATCAAACAAGTTGAAACGAGCCACTTACGATTTACCATGTGGCAGTTTCTTGTCATTGTTGCTATCTGGCCATCCAGAACAAAAACAACACACAGCCATCTGCCCCTTTTGAAGCGTGTACATCATTTTCGTGACATGATCAGCTAACCCTTTTATTGCTTATGGCACAGGTTATGAGTGCATTTCATATTAATTTTGGGTTGGAAATATATTTTAATGCTTGCATGAATGTCATGCTGAATATATGTTCATATTAATAACCAGGTTTCAACCTTTTCATGTGAGTAAAATGCATGTCGGATAAAACATTTTTATGACGGGCCTGATGTAAACAGAAAATTGATGGACTCTTCTCCCACTCTGTCACGGATGCCATGGTTGCCCTTAGTTTGAAGATGTAATCCAGAGACAGGTGTTTATACAACAGCCTTCTTTCTGTGTGTTATCTTGTCGACTACCTCTGCATATTTGCAATCAAACAGCAGAATTTTCTCCATCTCCTTAGCTATCGTACTCTAATTCCACCGAGCATTCCACTGATTTCTAAAACTTGGTAGTACAGAAAGTGGAGAGCAACACTTTTGTAGTTCTACTACGTGATATCTTTTTTTTTTTAAGTCTCGTTAGAGAAGACTATCTACACATACTGACCAGCTCATGTTATAGACAGAAGCGTGCTACAGTACATGGCAGACCAATCCATTATCTCCTGGCTTTTTCCGTGGCTAAACAAACTATGTTCATAATTTAACATTTTATTCATATTTACAGATGGCATACAGATGGCATACAAGTTTGTTATTAAGACACATGAAAGTTCACATGTTCCAGAATGCATTTCTGCCCAAAATGTTTACTTTCAATTGCCTCTCCTGTGAAGTAGTGACTCGCGACACACGCCTAGTTTCCTGAAACGAGTCACATATAGCAGGGAGTCCCAATATAATCGCAAAACTACAGACGGGTTATATAGATTGCTGAAAATGACTATCCATCATTTATTGTATTAGTCATCTCAGTGAACATATTTGAAAACATGACAGAGGTGCAATTTCTTGTTTTGCTCATCAATAGACAGTCAACAGACATGAAATCATAAAATGACTCTAAAACTGTGTAGGACATCACTAAATACTTCATAATAACAACTCAAATGTTAAGTGGGGGAGTTGTCCTTTTATTATAATCCACATTAACATTTGCTATTGCTGCAGGATTATTTTCCCACTGTAGCAAATGGGCTCAAATTAAGATCCTACATCTGTCTGACTGTGTCTTTAGTAGCTATTGATCTGAATGGTCTTGATAGGTATGGTAAGCACTGAAAATCTCTGTAGATTCAGACCCAATTCTGGTTAGATAGATTAACCTTTTAATCACTGGTTGTTGCATAACCACTAGAGCCCCAGCTCACACACACAGTGTAGCCCAGACGATAGAGGTAATGTGGGTGTTCATCTGAGGGAGTCTGCCAGGTATCCTCAGGCCAGTTGACTGGACTGGGGAAATGAGTCCCTGTGGACCTCCTTTACCTGTATTATGCACGTTTGTGATATTATATATCACATGCTTGGTTCCATAATGAGAGCGGTAATCCTACAAAGTGTACCATTTCTGACAGAAACATGAACAGACAAAGTAAACAGGTTTACATACCATATTTTACTGTATGTAAGGCAGAATGGGTACATGAGGATTTGGCCAACCCATTTCTTCCTGTACAGTAAAACAATGTCCCTTTCTATTGAATTTAGCCTAGATAACGCCTCATTTACTTTCTCATCGACGGTAGTCATTTAGTACACAGGGTGTGTTCATGTTTTTGATGTGGTGTGAGAAAAAAAAAATCAATTCAACGCTTGAAATAGAAAGTGATCTTTGTTTAGCAGCCCTTTCTCTTGTGGGCACCCCTTGATCAAAGCTTAAAGCAGAAGTTCATGATTTTAGAACTTGATGTTAGCCACATAAAATTCTAATAATAATAATTTAATAGGATCTCAATGGTTAGCCACTATAAGCTAATTTTAGCCACCGCTAGCTAACAATCAATGGAAGCGATAGGGGCAGTCTTTTTTTAATGGCCTAATCACCTTTAAGTAACATCACACATATGGAGTTGATTTCAGTTGATTTAAGTTTGGCCATCACATTAAAAAAATTGCAATATGGCCTCAATTGTTTGAAAGCCCCCCAAAATTATTTGGAGATACCTGAGTGAGTGGGTAGCCGAAAGAGCGGGGGGTGGGCTGTGTAAATACGTGTAAATCTATCTGTTGTAAATACGTATTTGAAATGCACTTGATGTAGCTGAAAGTACATTATTTGAAATATATATTTGAACCAGGTTTGGTAGTCTGCTCCCTCTCCTTGAAAGCAAAAGAGATTTCGGTGATCTGAAAAGAAAAGTATTTTTCTTCATCTTCTTCTTCTTCATAGGACTGTATGGAGGAGATCAACCTGTTCAGTGAGAACAAAAGCCACCTCAAGCAGCTGGGGGAGCAGCTGATGCTGGCCAGCGACCAGGCCAAGCAGGCCCAGCTCCACGGCACCCTGAGGGACGCCAGGGACCGTTGGCAGCACCTCTTCCACCACATAGAGGCCAGGTGAGGCTAGCATATCTAAAAACTGGGCTCAGGTTTTTTTTAATTGATTTCCAATGACAGAGACCGTATGAAATGAAGAGGAGACGGAGAGAAGAGCCGTGATTCATACCCACACAGGCTACTGCTACTAGCGGAAGGTAACCTAAGCGGTTAGAGTGATGGTCCCGGAATGGAAAGGTCTCTAGTTTGAATCCCCTAGCCAACAAGGTGAAAAATCTGTCTATGTGCCCTTGAGCAACGCTCCAGGTTTGCCGTTGATAATGACTCACCCTGGCTATGACCCCACTCTCAGGGAGAGTTGGTATATGCAAGAAACATATTTAGGACAAATGTAAGCACCCACCAAATGATTGCTTCTATTACTAGGCCTACTACTACTGCTTCTACTACAATACTACCACTACTACCACTACTACTACTTCTACTACTACTACTACCACAATCGTAAGGGTTACAGAAGCTGCAACAAGACAACAAGCGACTTCCTATCCTTCCTTGTCTCAGTTTGGTGGGTGAGCCTTTCTTTTATTCAACCTCCTGTCTGTCTGCCAGGTCAGGTGCCACCGTGGCCGAATGTTGACAGTTGCTTTGTGCTCTTCAGGAGGCCAATTTCTTTTAAACAAAATTGTATTTGTCACGTACACAGTTTACAGCATTTATGAATGGTGCAGTGAAATGCTTGCGTGCTAGCTCCCTCAATATTGCAGTACAATAATCAATATCAATAATAAAAGGCCAAATGCAAAGTAAAAAAGATCAAGTCAAATAAAAAAGATAAAGTAATTAGAAGAAGGTAGTACGCAAAGTAGTAACTGATATGTATGGTTAGGAATGTGCTATGTCAAGTATGACTGTATTTACAAACATAAATTGAATAGTGCCTAGGTCGCGCAGTTAAATAAATAGCAGAAATAGAGCAACAGTATTGACAGAATGTGTGGTTGTGTGTGTGTGTGCGCGCGCTCGTGTGTAAGGTTTTCATGTATGGAGAGTCAGTGTTGCAAATAGTTTCTAGCAGCAGATAGAGACTATTTACATGTTAAAGACTAAGCCTGTTGGTCTGAGACCCGATGCTCCGATACCACAGCGCTCAGCTTGTCTGGGTGACAGACACAACGGATGGCACATTGTTCATAGTGAGTGCTGTGAGTGTTGTTCACAGTGGCAACATCGTTTAGCACTACGGCTAGTCAGCTTTTATGCTAACCGGGTAACAGATGCTGACGGGGTCCAGGCTATCATTAGCGCCAGTAGGCTATAGTGCTGTTTCCTATTGTTTAGCCCCCACCACGTCACGGCTAATGCAGGGTGACAGAACCCCCCACCCCCTTCTCCTCCCACTCCAACTTGCTTGGGTCCCCTCCACTCTTGGGCTGACCAAGGGGGACTCGGAAGGCAGACGTAAGGCCATATGGTACAGTCCTAGACTTTTGAGGGGGGCCATACACGCTAAATCCCCTCTGATTCCAAGACTGTCCATCTGTCTGTGGATACGCACGGTGGCTGGCTATGTAGACAGTAGATGATAATGACTATAACAAAAGTGATTGTACAGCAGCTGCAAAGCTGAAGGAACATTGGTGAACTACAGGGTGCAGTGTGAGTTACTTTAAAGTTTGTGCCATAGTGGGTCCTTGACTATTCTTTGGGGGTGGGCCATCACCACTCCTGACACCTATATGGGAAACAAAGGCTGAGTGTTGCTAGGTTAAAACAGGTATGACACGTGCCCAAGGGCACTGACCTTCAGGGGTCCACCATTGATTTTGTTAGTCACTTACTCAGATATCCTATTAACATGCCATAAATCAATGCAAAATGAGTAGAATTGCAGGAAATTAGCTGTAAAACGGCAAAACAAATTGTTCTGTAACGCAGACTTATTTCTTTATCTTATGTTAATACAATATTTTTCTGTTAACAGATCCCTCTGTAAGTATTAAATTATAGTTTTTAATCCGGGTGCTGAGTTCATGTGAGTTAATGTGTAGCGGCTAATTTATTGCTAATAGGCTATGTGTTTGTAGATTGACTGAGGTGTATTAAGCTAAAGCTGGGGTCATTTTTGCTTGTTTTTGCTGTTGTTCTCCAAACACAATTTTTAAAGTTTTTAAATTGTTTTTAAATTGTATAAATTGTTTTTAAATTGTATAGAAATGCAGCAAATGAGCTTCAACTTTCTTAAAATGTCTTGACCTCCAGACCTCAATAAAACTCAGACCCTCGCTACGGCCCTGAGAGCATTGTTTGCTAAGCTAAAGGTTAAGCTTAGAGTAGCATGACATTGTTCTTGGTACTGGTCTATGGACAGGTTTGCGTGTTGTTGTGTTTTTACTTTAATGATTAGGGTTTGGGGAGGGTGAGCTGATCCTACATCTGTTCTTAATACATCTTGTACCCGGGCCATTACAAGTTCAGGAAGTCACTCCTACACTCTCTAAAAGTCTCAGGCGAGACGTGTGTGGGGACCATTGTTACTATATAACTGTAACCTCTATAGAGCCTTGTCCCCCTCCCCCCCCCCCCGTAGTGACGGTCACTTTGTTTGCCTTGCTTTTTTCTCCCTTTCCCTTAATGTTCTCTCTCTCTCCATACCTCTTCACACATTCTTTGTCCCTCTGTCCATCCTTCTCTTCCTATACACTGGCTCAGCATGGGAGCTTGCCCTGGGGCTCAGTGTCTTTTGTGTGGCCCAGTGTCACTACTCTTTGTTGGGCTGTCAGATTTTGTGAGAGGTGTGGGAGGGAATGTGGGTCTCATGGTTAGTTTAGTTTGGTTTGGTATAGTTTTGATTTGTTTAGTGTGGTTTACTTTAGGTTTTGTTTGGGCTCAGTTTGGTTTAGTTTAGTGCTTGGTTAAGTTTAATTTGGTTTAGTTTTGTTTCATGTATACTGTATATTAACAGTTTAAAGCTGAATTGCAATACAATACATACAAGCAATACAATACATATAAGTTGCACTGCTGCGAGCTGCACATTCTTCTGGTCACCTCAATCAAAACCTCCTATTTTTTGGTCAGATATAACCTATTAAACAGTATAATGCATTATCCTCATGATTCCTGTAATAAAAGTGTCTGCCCTGATGCTGTGCCTGCCTGTCTGTCTCATCCCGACTCCCAACACGTTCATTACTATGGGACAGCGGGATATCAAATTTGAACAATAAACAATGTTGCAAATGCCAGAAAGACAGAGAGTAAGGTTTATACAAATCTCCGCTGTTGAAAACGAATGTTAGTCTAAAAGACATTTGAGGTAATGTCTAAATACTTTTTATAGTGGAGCTCAAGTTCATAAATTGCCTGGCTGGGCTGATGAGAGTGGATTGTGCAGTCAGATGGAACAGAGTAAATAGGCATTTTAACTTCATAGATTTAGCCGGTGGTTACTTGTGGAATTGACATCGGCTGGAATGCGGTTTTAACCAATCAGCATTCAGGATTAGACCCACCCGTTGTATAAATAATATTAGTGCACATAAAGATGAAGGCATTTATCTCTGTTGAACAAAGAAATCTGAAAATTCTGGTGCCCTATTTTACCAGTAAAATGGAACAAAAGTAGTAGCCTAATTGTCAACACAAAATTAAGTTGCATATCAAAATATTTTGAATCACGCATTCCTGCTTGGACATGTTAGATGTAACAACTTATTTATTGAATACCATCTCAGTAGTGTATTAGACCTCTTAATAAAGCATTGTGAATGTCTTTCTAAAATGATGACTAAAATGTATTCTGTTGTGTGACGCTGCAACAAAAACAATTGGGGGTTGCCACCAAATCATTGCCTGGTGCCACCAGAGTGAAAATGTTTGTCTGGAGCCCTAATTTAGTGTATATGTAGCATTTATAAGTATTATCTGCTACATATGGAATGAGAAAGCCACATTATAGACTTAACTTTTTTGTTAGCTAATTTATGAGATACTGAATATGGACTTTCTCTTAAAGCAAAGATAAGTGGCACACATGATGCACGTACACACAAACACTTAAACGCATGCACAGACAGACAGACAGACAGACAGACAGACAGACAGACAGACAGACAGACAGACTCACTTTCATTATTAACGAAAACTCTCCCTCAAGTAGAAGACAGTACTGAGTGCTACCAGGGGGTTTGCAGAAGGATCCAACCTGCACACACTTAGGCTTATTTTTCTCCAAAGAGCAGCTTTTTGTAATCAAATGTAGTCATGGCAACATTTTCTGTGTTCTGTGTTGCCATGGTGACTAGGGGACACCTGGGGGAAAAAGTGGGAGGTGCAGGGTAATAGTCGCCTGGGTACCAGTCTCTTTAGCTAATCCACTCCCTGTACTCCATATCATGTGCAAAAGAGACTGGCCTTTCTGCTGTCTTCAAATATGAACATTCTATTATTAATGATCTTGATGAGAATGGAGGATTTGATCCTGATTCCCTCACCCTCACAGCTATCCTCCAATCACATTTATTATGCAAATATTGGAACTATCATTTTTTTCTCCACAGATCTCTTGGCATCTCTTTGCTAAGTAACTGTTTGTCTCTCCAGACGAAACCAGTCTGTCAAAAGTTGTTAGCTCAGGTCTAAATTCCCAAACTACAGTGCCTTGCGAAAGTATTCGGCCCCCTTGAACTTTGCGACCTTTGCCACATTTCAGGCTTCAAACATAAAGATATAAAACTGTATTTTTTTGTGAAGAATCAACAACAAGTGGGACACAATCATGAAGTGGAACGACATTTATTGGATATTCCAAACTTTTTTAACAAATCAAAAACTGAAAAATTGGGCGTGCAAAATTATTCAGCCCCCTTAAGTTAATACTTTGTAGCGCCACCTTTTGCTGCGATTACAGCTGTAAGTCGCTTGGGGTATGTCTCTATCAGTTTTGCACATCGAGAGACTGAAATTTTTTCCCATTCCTACTTGCAAAACAGCTCGAGCTCAGTGAGGTTGGATGGAGAGCATTTGTGAACAGCAGTTTTCAGTTCTTTCCACAGATTCTCGATTGGATTCAGGTCTGGACTTTGACTTGGCCATTCTAACACCTGGATATGTTTATTTTTGAACCATTCCATTGTAGATTTTGCTTTATGTTTTGGATCATTGTCTTGTTGGAAGACAAATCTCCGTCCCAGTTTCAGGTCTTTTGCAGACTCCATCAGGTTTTCTTCCAGAATGGTCCTGTATTTGGCTCCATCCATCTTCCCATCAATTTTAACCATCTTCCCTGTCCCTGCTGAAGAAACGCAGGCCAAAACCATGATGCTGCCACCACCATGTTTGACAGTGGGGATGGTGTGTTCAGCTGTGTTGCTTTTACGCCAAACATAACGTTTTGCATTGTTGCTAAAAAGTTCAATTTTGGTTTCATCTGACCAGAGCACCTTCTTCCACATATTTGGTGTGTCTCCCAGGTGGCTTGTGGCAAACTTTAAACAACACTTTTTATGGATATCTTTAAGAAATGGCTTTCTTCTTGCCACTCTTCCATAAAGGCCAGATTTGTGCAATATACGACTGATTGTTGTCCTATGGATAGAGTCTCCCACCTCAGCTGTAGATCTCTGTAGTTCATCCAGAGTGATCATGGGCCTCTTGGCTGCATCTCTGATCAGTCTTCTCCTTGTATGAGCTGAAAGTTTAGAGGGACGGCCAGGTCTTGGTAGATTTGCAGTGGTCTGATACTCCTTCCATTTCAATATTATCGCTTGCACAGTGCTCCTTGGGATGTTTAAAGCTTGGGAAATCTTTTTGCATCCAAATCCGGCTTTAAACTTCTTCACAACAGTATCTCGGACCTGCCTGGTGTGTTCCTTGTTCTTCATGATGCTCTCTGCGCTTTTAACGGACCTCTGAGACTATCACAGTGCAGGTGCATTTATACGGAGACTTGATTACACACAGGTGGATTGTATTTATCATCATTAGTCATTTAGGTCAACATTGGATCATTCTGAGATCCTCACTTAACTTCTGGAGAGAGTTTGCTGCACTGAAAGTAAAGGGGCTGAATAATTTTGCACGCCCAATTTTTCAGTTTTTGATTTGTTAAAAAAGTTTGGAATATCCAATAAATGTCGTTCCACTTCATGATTGTGTCCCACTTGTTGTTGATTCTTCACAAAAAAATACAGTTTTATATCTTTATGTTTGAAGCCTGAAATGTGGCAAAAGGTCGCAAAGTTCAAGGGGACCGAATACTTTCGCAAGGCACTGTAACTAGCTACATACTGCAATTCCAACCACACAAAGTCTTCGTTTTGATTTTAAGCCTCAAAACAACTTGCCGAGCTAACAGCGGAATGTTTCCAATTCTGTTTTCGAGGCTCAAAATGTTGTCATGGAAAATATTTATGTTATTTCCAACAACGATTGAGCAACTCTGCCTTAAATCCAGCGCATATTGAACATTGAGATTGAAGAGACTGGCCTTTCGACAATGACAAGGAGTGGAAAGGAGTGGAATGTAAAGAGACTGGTACTCAAACTATGGTAGTAATGGCTAAAGGAGTTTATAGTATACAATGCTATTAAAAAATAAATAATTTAAGAACAAGTTACTACTGACTTTCAGCATGGATATAAGGAATGACAGTCAACTTGTACTGCACTGACTTAAATGACTGATGATTGGCTAAAATAAATGTATAATAAGATGATAGTTGGAGCTGTATTGTTAGTTTTCAGTGCAGCCTTTGATGTTATTGATCATAATTTGTTATTGAAAAAACCTGCTTGTTATGACTTTGAATCACCTGCCATCACATGGTTGGAGAGTTACATATCAAATAGAACTCAGAGGCTATTCTTCAATGGAAGCTTCTCTAACAGCAGATATGTACACAGCAAAAGGCAGTTACCTTTTTTTCACACCATTTTAAGAATGGTCCATCACCCAAAGGCATTATGTGCCAATATAGAATTCAACCAATATCAGATTGATGATCTAAGGAAAGAGAACACGGTGCTGAAAGGTACTGTTGGACTCTTTAAATAATGTCGCCGGAGAGGATTGCTCCTGTTTTATTAACCTCTCTGGGATATGGTCCCACCTGGCCAACATCCAGTGAAAATGCAGAGCGCCAAATTCAAATAAATTACTATAAAAATTTTACTTTCATTGAATCACGCATGCAATACACCAAATTAAAGCTACAGTTGTTGTGAATCCAGCCAATGTGTCAGATTTCAAAAAGGCTTTACGGCGAAAGCAAACAATGCTATTATCTGAGGACAGCACCCCATCAAACAAACACAGACAATCATATTTCAACCCTCCAGGCGTGACACAAACGAGGAAATAAAGATATAACTCATGCCTTACCTTTGACGAGCTTCTTCTGTTGGCACTCTAATATGTCCCATAAACATCACAAATGGTCCTTTTGTTCGATTAATTCCGTCGATATATATCCAAAATGTCCATTTATTTGGCACGTTTGATCCAGAAAAACACTGGTTCCAACTTGCGCAACATGACTACAAAATATCTCATAAGTTACCTTAAGCTTAAGCTTAAGTAAGCTTTGTTCAAACATTTCAAACTACTTTCCGATTACAACTTTATGTATTTTTTTAACGTAAATAATCTATAAAATTTAAGACGGGATAAACAGCGTTCAATACCGGAGGAAAACAATGTGGAGCGTGCTTTCTGGTCACGCGCCTCTATCAAACAGTACACTTCTCTCTACCCTGGTTCTGAACAGTGCTACTTCTTCATTTCTCAAAGGAAAAACCTCTATGTATATTTATAAACAACAGCTGGTGCACGACATCTAAGGAAGTCTCGAGGTTTTGCTCACCTGAGGTAGAGTATCTCATGATAAGCTGTAGTTTACGCTATCTAAGGAGTTTTCATCTGTATTTTTCGTTGCTGTCTACATACCACCACAGACCGATTCTGGCACTAAGACCGTACTAAATGAGCTGTATACCACCATAAGCAAACAGGAAAATGCTCATGTTGAGGCGGCGCTCCTAGTGGCCGGGGACTTTAATGCAGGAAAACTTAAATCAGTTTTACTTCATTTCTATCAACATGTGCAACCAGAGGGGAAAAAACTGTAGACCGCGTTTACTCCACACACAGAGACGCGTACAAAGCTCTCCTTCGCCTTTCATTTGGCAAATCTTACCATAATTCTATCCTCCTGATTCCTGCTTACAAGCAAAAATTAAAGCAGGAAGCACCAGTGACTCGGTCAATAAAAAAGTGGTCAGATGAAGCAGATGCTAATCTACAGGACTGTTTTGCTAGCACAGACTGGAATATGTTGCGGGATTCTTCCGATGGCATTGAGGAGTACACCACATCAGTCACTGACTTCATCAATAAGTGCATCGATGACGTCGTTCCCACAGTGACTTGTACGTACATACCCCAACCAGAAGCCATGGATTACAGGCAATATCCACTAAAGGGTAGAGCTGCATGCTGACCAACTGGCAAGTGTCTTCACTGACATTCCCAACCTCTCCCAGTCTGAGTCTGTCATACCAACATGTTTCAAGAAGACCACCATAGTCCCTGTGCCCAAGAACACTAAGGCCTAAGTGACTACCGAACCTTAGCACTCACGTCTGTAGCCATGAAGTGCTTTGAAAGGCTGGTCATGGCTCACATCAACACCATTATCCCAGAAACCCTAGACCCACTCCGATTTGCATACCGCCCCAACAGATCCACAGATGATTCCTTTCACACCTGGACAAAATAAACACCTATGTGAGAATGCTATTCGTTGACTACAGCTCAGCGTTCAGCACCATAGTGCCCTCAAAGCTCATCACTAAGCTAAGGACCCTGGGACTTAACACCTCCCTCTGCAATTGGATTCTGGACTTCCTGATGGGCCACCCCCAGGTGTTAAGGGTAGGTAACAACACATCCGCCACATTGATCCTCAACACGGGGGCCCCTCAGGGGTGCGTGCTCAGTCCCCTCCTATACTTCCTGTTCACTCCTGACTGCACGGCCAGGCACGACTCCAACACCATCAATACATTTGCCGATGACATAACAGTGGTAGGCCTGATGATTCCAGATGAAGCTGTTTGAGAGAATGCAAAGCGTGTGCAAAGCTGTCATGAAGGAAAATGGTGTCAACTTTGACGATTCTCAAATATATATATTTTGATTTGTTCAACACTTTTTTGGTTACATGATTCCATATGTGTTATTTAATAGTTTTGATGTCTTTGCTATTATTCTACAATGTAGAAATTAGTACAACATAAAGAAAAACCCTTGAATGAGTAGGTGTTCTAAAACTTTTGACCGGTAGTGTATACCAATGACCTTCCTTATGCCTTATCTGAAAATCAAACTACTATATTTGCAGATTATACTACAATTTATACAGCAAGACTATAGGTTCAACAGGTACAGGAAGCTCTACATGTAGATCTGGGAAATATTTGCCTGAACAAACTTGTTTTGAAAACCAAGGTTATGTTGGTATGTTCCAACAAGAAGAGGCCAACACAGCATGGGATACAATTAAGTATGGGGGGAGTACAAATTGAGAAAGATTCTTAAGCAAACAACCCAAGCATTAATTGGGAGTCAGGTGAACTACTGTTCTGTGGACTGGGGAAATGCAACAGCAAGTGAAATTAGAGGCTGCAGATTGCACTGACAATGCAGCAAGGATTGTTTTAAGGTGGCAATATGGTTATTCTGTTGTAGTCATGGTCAATGCTCATGGTTGGTCATCAATCAACAAGATAATTGAAAAAAAAACATGCTTATTTTATTTCACAATCTAC
Source organism: Oncorhynchus clarkii lewisi (assembly GCF_045791955.1). Lineage (NCBI taxonomy): Eukaryota > Metazoa > Chordata > Actinopteri > Salmoniformes > Salmonidae > Oncorhynchus > Oncorhynchus clarkii. The sequence goes on from NC_092154.1 coordinate 28,299,984, forward strand.
ACCATGTAAAACAGCCAAACTCTATTCACAACAGTATTCAGTTGGTAAGAGACTGACATTCAGTAAATACTAGAAATAGATTGTCCACCATCTACAGTGGGGAGAACAAGTATTTGATACACTGCCGATTTTGCAGGTTTTCCTACTTACAAAGCATGTAGAGGTCTGTAATTGTTATCATAGGTACACTTCAACTGTGAGAGACGGAATCAAAAAAAAATCTAGAAAATCACATTGTATGATTTTTAAGTAATTAATTTGCATTTTATTGCATGACATAAGTATTTCATACATCAGAAAAGCAGAACTTAATATTTAGTACAGAAACCTTTGTTTGTAATTACAGAGATCATACGTTTCCTCTAGTTATTGACCAGGTTTGCACACACTGCAGCAGGGAATTTGGCCCACTTCTCCATACAGACCTTCTCCAGATCCTTCAGGTTTCGGGGCTGTCGCTGGACAATACGGACTTTCAGCTCCCTCCAAAGATTTTCTATTGGGTTCAGGTCTGGAGACTGGCTAGGCCACTCCAGGACCTTGAGATGCTTCTTACGGAGCCACTCCTTAGTTGCCCTGGCTGTGTGTTTTGGGTCGTTGTCATGCTGGAAGACCCAGCCACGACCCATCTTCAATGCTCTTACTGAGGGAAGGAGGTTGTTGGACAAGATCTCGCGATACATGGCCCCATCCATCCTCCCCTCAATACGGTGCAGTCGTCCTGTCCCCTTTGCAGAAAAGCATCCCCAAAGAATGATGTTTCCATCTCGATGCTTCACGGTTGGGATGGTGTTCTTGGGGTTGTACTCATCCTTCTTCTTCCTCCAAACACGGCGAGTGGAGTTTAGACCAAAAAGCTCTTTCTGTCTCATCAGACCACATGACCTTCTCCCATTCCTCCTCTGGATCATCCAGATGGTCATTGGCAAACTTCAGATAGGCCTGGACATGCGCTGGCTTGAGCAGGGGGACCTTGCGTGCACTGCAGGATTTTAATCCATGACGGCGTAGTGTGTTACTAATGGTTTTCTTTGAGACTGTGGTCCCAGCTCTCTTCAGGTCATTGACCAGGTCCTGCCGTGTAGTTCTGGGCTGATCCTTCACCTTCCTCATGATCATTGATGCCCCACGAGGTGAGATCTTGCATGGAGCCCCAGACCGAGGGTGATTGACCGTCATCTTGAACTTCTTCCATTTTCTAATAATTGCGCCAACAGTTGTTGCCTTCTCACCAAGCTGCTTGCCTATTGTCCTGTAGCCCATCCCAGCCTTGTGCAGGTCTACAATTTTATCCCTGATATCCTTACACAGCTCTCTGGTCTTGGCCATTGTGGAGAGGTTGGAGTCTGTTTGATTGAGTGTGTGGACAGGTGTCTTTTATACAGGTAACGAGTGGAGAACAGGAGGGCTTCTTAAAGAAAAACTAACAGGTCTGTGAGAGCCGGAACTCTTACTGGTTGGTAGGTGATCAAATACTTATGTCATGCAATAAAATGCAAATGAATGACTTAAAAATCATACAATGTGATTTTCTGGATTTCTGTTTTAGATTCCGTCTCTCACAGTTGAAGTGTACCTATGATAAAAATTACAGACCTCTACATGCTTTGTAAGTAGGAAACACTGCCGATTTTGCAGGTTATCAAATACTTGTTCTCCCCACTGTATGTGTTATCCAGACAAAAAAGAGAAACAAGCAAAATAACATTTTTATTTAGAGCAATAAAGAAATATAATAATTTATCAGGGCAAACCAGATACCTTTCAATATATAAATTCAAACAATACTTTAGAACCATTTAAATATAATAAATTGAAAGTGTCATGTGTACTCCCTCTCCGGCCTCTAGGTCTTCAGGCTGCTGATTATCCCGCACACAAGTCACCATCGTCAAGCGCACCAGTGCCTCATGACACTCACCTGGACTCCATCACCTCCTTGATTATCTTCCCTATATCTGTCACTCCCCTTATTTCCTCAGGTGTTATTGTTCCTGTTTCATGTCAGTGCACTGTTTGTGGTTCTTGTTTTGTTTATTTATTAACACTCACTCCCTGTACTTGCTTCCCTGACTCTCAGCGCACTCGTTACAGGAAGGTTGTGCGTGACTATGGTAGATGAAGGAATCAATCTATCTTTTCAGACTGTTAGGGTATTTATCTGGTCAATATGTCAGTGTATTATGCCTGTTTGTAACAGTGTGTTATAAATGAAAATGGGATTGTATTATAAATTGTATTTTAATGTTTAAGGACTCTTGGATGATTAGTCCAAATGAAGACTAAAAGAGATCCTAATAAAATCATGTATTTGTATGTTTTATGTGGACCCCGGGATGAGTAGCTGTTGCATGTGCAGTAGCTAATGAGGGTCCTAATAAACTTAACTAAACTGTGGGCACTTGTGAAGAATAAACACTTCATGAACTTGAATAAACACTTCAACTTGGTAGTTCCAAAAGTACAAACCCTGTCCACCTGCCACTCCAGAAAGACTCAATCAAACAATCGAATGTAGGCATATTGGGTGTAGTTAATTATCAGATATGTAGTATTGCTCTGACTCTCTTCCCTTTGTGTGTATGGGTGGGCGGGCATGTATATGTGTGTGTGTGTGTGTGTGTGCAGGGTGAGGAAGCTGAAGGAGACCCTGGGTATGGTGCAGCAGCTGGACAAGAACATGAGCAACCTGCGATCATGGCTGTCCCGCATCGAGACCCAGCTGGCCAGGCCCGTCACCTACAACGTGTGTCACCATGAGGAGATCCAGAGACGGCTTGCCCAACAGCAGGTGGGTGGTAGTAGGGTGAAGTTGCCCCTAGACACTGATCTTGGGTCAGTTTAGCATGTGGGTGCCAGGGTCCTGTTTATTAGGCACCAAATGAACAGGGAGGGAGTACCTGTTTAACGCTTTAAAATGTTTTCCCTTGAACACAACCCAGGTTGTCATAGCGAATATTATGAAGTGATTTACCTGTATAAATACAGATTCAAGAAGGTGTTTTTGTGTAATATGCACATCACAAATTTCCCACCGGTGCTGGGCCAAAAACATTCTGTTACTCAGATATAGATTGTAATGACCATATCTGTAATATCTGTATCGATTTCATTTTATTTTAGTTATTTGAATAGATGGCGATAGATACAAACATATTACCCCATTGAACAAACAACCATCCAATGCATAGCCTTGTCAATAGCCGTGTCCAACGTTGTCCATCTGTCTGTCCACATTACGCTAAGGTTGTCCTTGTTTCCATCCACAGGAGCTGCAGAGGGACATCGAGCAGCACACGGAGAGCGTGGCGTCCGTCTTGAGGCTGTGCGACATCCTGCTGCACGACCAGGATGCGTGTGGTGGCGGCGACAGCGAGAATGACTCCATCCAGCAGACCACCTGCAGCCTAGACCAGCGCTGGAAGGCCATCTGTGCCATGTCCCTGGAGAGGAGGCTCAGGTAGGACACACACACACTCACTCACATGTGTGTGTATACACACACACAATCAATCAATCCCCACAAAATATATAATGTATTTATAATGCATTACCAAACAGGTGGCTTATACAAAGTGTTACTAAAAGTGATGAATGAAGTTTGTGGGTTCATTTGGATGGTGATGGATGGTGATGTTTCGCGGTCCAGAGTGAAGTTTCATCTGGGTTAAGATCAGCTTCCCCTTCCCTTATCCTAACCTTAAAGGAAATATCCACCCAAAACCACTCATTCCTATAATTTAAAGTGTTAAATAACACTAATATGTGAGAACAATATATGTTGTTAACAAATGTTTAATTTTGTCGTTATAATAAGGTTGGTAGCAACATGTGAAACTTGTTGTGGAAATCTGTGGCAGCTCTGTCTGGCTAACTAGCAAATGTAGTGACACACAATAAGACTGAATTCAATGTCAGCATGTGAAGCAGAATTCAACCTCACCATGTTCAACCTGCAGATCGATGTGTCTCGCAGCGGCACCATGCAATGCACCCTGGACTGAAGAGGCAGACAAATAGGAGAAATGTGGTGGACCCTAAATTATACATTTCTCAAAGTAGGAATATCGCTAAAATATAATCAATTGCTCATTCGAAAGAAGACAACCTGTTATGGCATCAGCTAGTATTTAAATCTGACATGTATGATAGATGTTTTTGAGATCTTAGTCATATTCCTTTTAACTTCCAGTGTAGTGAGAGCGGTTTAATCGCAGTGCTAGTCATACCTGACAAATGTCCGCCTGCTCGAACGGCAATAGCTCAGATACACATGAAAACATAAAATCACTCAGAAAATTGATAGAACATCACTCAGAGATGCAGGCAAACAATATAACATTCAACATGGGTGAATCTTTGCTTTGCCTATTAGTGGGAGGATTGCAAAACATGACCCAAGATTAGCGTCTCAGGGCAACTTTATCCTACACTGATGTTTCCCTATGATAGGATCGAGGAGACCTGGAGGCTGTGGTGTAAGTTCCTGGATGACTACTCGTGCTTTGAGGACTGGCTGAAGTTGGCCGAACGCACGGCAGCCAACCCCAACTCTGACAACGTTCCGTACACAGTCGCCAAGGAGGAGCTCAAGAAGTTTGAGGTCAGATTTGGGGGTCAGGACCCTATAGGAACTGACAGTGAAGTTCACCTCTGCCTCCCAAATGGCACCCTAGTGCTCTACTTTTACCCAATGCTCTGATGAAAAGTAGTGCAAATTGCAGGGAATAGGTTGCCATTGCGGACACACTGTCTGAGATTTTCATTGTATTCTATTAACTAACCAATGGCTCGGTTACTGGATGGTTGGTTTAATCATATCCTTTCCCCAATATTCATCAATCAATGTTATTCACAACCCTCTCTCCCTCCTCCTTCCCTCCATCCTTCCTTTTATCTTCCCTCATAATCTTCCTCCCTCGCTTCCTTTCATCCTCCCTCCCTCACTCTCGGAATACCCTCTACACCTCCCCCATCCACCATACATCCCCTCCCTCCCCACCCTACGCAGGGCTTCCAGAGGCAGGTGCAGGAGCGTGTGACCCAGCTGGAGCTGGTCAACAACCAGTACCGCAGGCTGGCCCGGGAGAACCGCACAGACGGCGCCAGCCGCATCAAGGTTATGGTCCATGAGGGCAACTGCCGCTGGGATACACTGCACAGGAGGACGGCGGCCATCTTACGCAGGCTAAAGGTGATAAGGAAGGAATGCTTTTATTTTTATTTTTAAGAAAATAAAAAATATGCACACTGCGCTTGCCAGTGTTACTTTAGTTAGCTTACACATCGGCCTTACTGTCTATCAGAGCTTAAGAAATCATTGGCGTATTGCTTTTCCTATTTTTAAGGAACTTATAAAAAAAAATGAAATGCAAGATGGCCAAATCGTCAATTTTATTTTATTTTTTACATCAAGAGCCAGAGCTATGACTGTTTTCCACCCCCCATGTGAATCTTGAATTTTATCTGCACCTTGACTCTAGGTGTGCACACTATCAAGCACTATTTTCTTACAGTCAAAAACTCACGGTCTCTTTTCCCCTTCCCCACTGCAGCATTTTACGGGCCAGAGAGAGGAGTTTGAGGGGACCAGGGAGAGCCTGCTGGTGTGGCTGACGGAGATGGACCTGCAGCTCACCAACGTGGAGCACTTTTCTGAGACAGACACGCAGCACAAGATGAAGCAGCTCAACGTAAGGGGGGAATGGGTGGGATTGGGGGAAGGTGGGGCAGACAGGGATTACACACACACGCACAAGCTCAGGAACGCATATTCACTAGTGGACACACACACACATGGAGGAATGTGCATTCACACAGTTACTGTCTTGCACATGTGAACTCAGATTCCCACAGTAACTCACTCAGATGCAGGAGAGCAAACATGTCACACACGCATCCATGGCCAGCTTTAACACAGTCACTCATGCACACAGTCAACCAAACACTCTCACATTCGCCTCTCCTTTCTAGCTCCGGGGTGAAGTTTCCCAGCCATGGGTACAGATTTAGGATCAGTTTCCTCTTCCCCAATCCCAACCACAACTATTAGTGGGGAATATGCCAAACTGACCTTCTCCCCTCCAGTCCTTCCAGAGGGAGATCACCCTCAACACGGAGCGCATCGACGGGCTGATTGTGTTCGGTGAGGGCCTGATCCAGAGGAGCTCTCCGCTGGACGCCGCTCTCATCGAGGACGAGCTAGAGGAGCTACACTCCTACTGTCAGGAGGTGTTTGGCAGGGTGGTCCGCTTCCACCAGCGCCTCACGCAGCCACCGGTTAGTATGTGTGGACACACATACACACAGATGTACAGGCACGCACACAAAAAAGAGAAACACACCCCAACAAAGAGAGAGAGAGAGAGACACACACACACACACACAGAAGAGTTGTACTCCTACTGCCAGGAAGTGTATGGCAAGGTGATCTGCTTCCACTAGCTCCTGACACAATCTCCTCTCTTCCTCTCCAGGTGTTGAAGGAGGAACCGGAGCTCTTCAGCGGGGACAAGCCCCTGGTGGGGAGCTGCGAGCTGATTGGCCGTTCCTGGCTGGGGCGGAGCCAGAGTCAGGGGAGTGCCCCTGCCACACCCACCCACCTGTTGGCCCCTCCCCTGGAGTGTTCGGGCCGGGAGACACCCGTGAGCGTGTGCGACTCCATCCCTCTGGAATGGGACCACACGGGAGACGTAGGAGGATCTTCGTCCCACGAGGAGGAGGAGGTTGAGAAAAAAGACGGGACCTACTACAGTACTCTGCCAGGTAAAATACAGTGTTCATGTTTCCTCTCTGATGACAACTAAGTGTGTATGTGTGTCTGTCTTACAATCAGTAATGAGTATTCAACAATGCTGTGGTATTTATGAATACAGTATATTCATGTACACACACAGCCACAGTGACAGTCACGCACACACACACACACACACACACACACTCACACTCAACTTGGCCCTCTTCTACTCTTCTCCAGAGGTGGAGGTTACAGAGAGTCCAGAGGACTTTGTGAAAGCCACGGCTCTCTCACTGGGAGCTGATCCCTCTGGTAGGCACCACTATGGTCTTCCTCTTCCATGCCGATGCCATTGGGTGGCTATATACAAGCGGGTTCTGCTAGGCTTGGGGCATGCCTCACGCAACCCCACAGTAACCTCACGCAAAACTGCTAAAGTACACACTATCTTATAGGAGTCCTCACAATAAAGTGTGATCACCGCTCACAAAAAAGCTAAAGCTCACTAACAATTTCACTAGGCTACATACTTCACTTAGCTCAGTGTAATTTTTTTTAAATGTATATTTTCTGATTTCATTTAACATATATAGAGAGAGGATGACAGGGAGTTGTGTCAAAGAGCAGTAGGCCAAATTCAAATGTATGCTGACAAGTGTGCCAGAGGCTGCAGCATTACAGCTAGACCAGCCAAGCCACAGCATTGTTGTTTTTTTCTCGATTTGAAGGTTGGGGGTTCAATCCCTGATCGAGTCATACCGAAGACTCAAAAAATTGAACCCGATGTGTCTCTGCAGGACACTCAGCATTAAGGCCAGGCACCACATGCTGAAATGAAATGTTTTCATCTACCTGTCAATTTAGAGATTTTTGGGGTATTTTGGTCCATTAACATTAGTCTTTTTAAAGAGTAAACATAAACATTTAAAAAACTTGATGAAACTGTATATTTTCTTTAGTTTATCATATTACCATCAACATTTTTATGGATTTGAACAAATTTAAACTGAACATACATCAATCATTTCAAAGCTCACTACATAGGATTACACATCATTTCAAAGTCCATTTCATAGAAAATGTTATAAACTGGACTACATTTAGTAACTTACTTTGGTGATTGGGTCTAAATAGGCTTTTGGCATTTGGTAGTCTTAATTCAGTGTACTTTTCTTTAACTGCCATTTCCCAAAAGTCAGACTCTTCCCACACACCAACTAATTTTCTCAGCGTCAGAAGGACCTGCTTGACCATATCAAAATTGTGTGTAGTTATCCTTAGATATATTCTCGGGACTTGCCCAGAGGGAATTGTTGATATGCCGTAAATGTTTTATTCTAGTTAACATTCTATTTGGAAAAATGCCTTTAAATGTCTTTAGTGTTTTACAGATAGAAAGATTGAAGTATTTATCCAAGTCCGGTCCTGGAGTGTCTTAACAAAATGAAACAAAAATATTTAGGCTGACTTAATCCAGTGTCTAGAATTTATTTTATTTGCGTTGTATGCAAATATGCACTATTTAATAATAAATCACCTCATTTGCATATTGTAGTAATATGTTTCAGAAAATAGTCATTCAAAAAAACATTTTATTCAACTGATAAAAGTTGATTGTGATATGATTAAAAGGATTAGCGTGTGGTGCCTGGCCTTAAGGAGATAGATTGGGGGTAAGGCCCTGTGACAGACTAGCGTCCTGTCCAGTGGATGTATTTGAAGTAGAGAGGTGATTCAGCAACACCTGGAGGACAATGGCGTTAAATAAAAAATCATTTTTATTGCTAAATGTAGAAGCAATGTGTTATGGCTTCTGGCCTTCGTCAGGGTTTTTACAGAAGTAAAACAGTCTTTTACAGAAGTAAAACAGTCTTTTACAGAAGTAAAACAGTCTTTTACAGACGTAAAACTGTAAAAGTAAAGTAGAAGTAAAACAGTATTTTTATACATTTCAAGGGACCAATCACAGTTAGTATACCAATCAAAACATGTGATTGGTTAAATCAGGGGATGTACTTGTACATCAAACTACCTCACGCTAAGGAAACAGAAGATAGGTTCCTGCCCCATGGGTCATTCTGGCTCGGGCAAGGCTACTTACCTTTATTAACACCTCAGTTAGAGACTTGTCTGCATAGTAAATAGGCTTTAAGCGTAAAATCCGCTTGGGTTGCCAGATACAGTGAAACCACTCCCATCTGTGTTGCCAGATCCAACTACACTAATAACCATAACCTCCCTTTGCTACTGTCTACCATCTGAAATACTGCATGGGAATAAAGATGCACACACATGGGTTCTTTCACTGCTTGATTTATACTTGTATAGCATTATTATTTGGGTGGCAGAAAATCTCCTTTATAACCAGAGCAAGCCCACTGGGCAAAAACTGGTTGAATCATTTTTTTAACGTAATTTCAACAACAAACAATCAATGTGATAATGTTGAATCAACATGGGAAACTGATTTAATTTTCAATAAAAATAAAAAAAACTAAATCTAATGACGTGACATTTTTTGTTGATTTCACATAGAATTCACATTCATTGACAACTCATGTAAATCAAAACTAGTTGTTGAAATTACGTCTATGCCCATTGGAAGTAGAATGGTCTGCAGGGAAAATGTGGTTATTATTGTGTTTTCAATGTAAACTCAGGCTCTAACGGGGTGTGTGTATGTGTGTATGTGTGTGTGTGTGTGTGTGTGTGTCTGCATGTGCGTGTACATGCATGTCTGTGTGGTCCTCTCAGTTCCACTCAGATCCATGGCCATACCCGAATCTCCAAGTTGGCGCTCACCAGGCGACCCGGACAGGGAGTCCCTCCACCTGGACTCTCCTGACGGCCTGGACCCCTCACCTACACACACTAGCACTCCCTTCAAACAAGGCTACGTAAGTCGCTCCGGGCTGAAATGTATCCTAGGATCAGCTTCCCCTCCCCAATCTTAACCATACCCATTAGTGGGGAAAATGCTAATCCATTTAGGGGCAACTTCCCCTTACTCCTACATAAATCTGCTCTGCTGCCCCCCTCTGGCTACACCTAGTGTTTGTGTGTGTGATTAGATTCAATTATATATTTTTATTTAGTCACCTGCACAGGGTCACAGATGTATTTGCAGTATACAGTGAAATGATTAAGTGCCGAGTGAATGAATGAAACAATAAAACATGTCATATTAATAATACACAGTTTAGAACTGCGACAATGATAAATATAAATGTCCATTGGGGTGTGGGAAATTTTCTGTTGAGAGGGGGAGGCAGTGTGCACCCAATGATGCGTTGGGCTGAGCGTACCACCCTCTGTCGTGCCTTGCGGTCAGCGGCGGTGGAGTCACCAAGCTGTGATGCAGCCCGATGGTATGCTCTCGATGGTGCTCCTGTCGAACAAGGGCCCTCGGGAACAGACCTTTCTTCAGCCTCCCGAGGTTGAAGAGTCACTGTCGTGCCTTCTTCACCATGGTTTGACCATTTCAGCTCATCGGAGATGTGTAACACAGAGAAACTGGAAGTTATTGACCATCTCCACTGCGGCCCCGTTGATGAGGATGGGGGCGTGCCCAGCCTGGTTCCTCCTGAAGTCCACAATCAGCTCCTTTGCTTTGCTGACATTGAGGGAGAGGTTGTTTACCTGGCACCACACTGTCAGAGTGCCTACCTCCTCTCTGTATGCCGTCTCGTCCTTGTGTGCATGCATGCGCATTGGTGTGTGTTACATGCTGTAACAGTGTGTCTGCGTTACAGGTGCGTCTGATGTCAGAGTGCAGTGGTAGCATCAAAAGTGTCAAAAGGGTCTCCCTGATCCTGGATGATGAGGAGCAGCCCGAGGAACAGGGCCTCACTGGCCTGACGACCGCTGACAAACAATCAGGTACCGCACACACATTGGGGGAGGAAACATGTGAACATTCTTACCTGCCGTCATGCAATATTTGCGATACACAAATAAATATATGTTACAAATGTGTGTGTGTGTGTGCCTGTGGGTGTATTTGTGTTCTCAGGGGTGATCGAGCGCTGGGAGCTGCTGCAGGCTCAGGCCAGGAGCAACCTGCTGTCTGGCCTGCGGGAGCCTTGCCAGTTGACCTCTGACCTGCGTGACATCACTTCCTGGCTGGAGTGGGTAACGCCAGAGCTGGAGAGAGTGCAGGTTCCTGAGACCCCCACCAGCATCCAAGACATGGAGGCTAGGGTCAAACAACTCAAGGTAAGGCTTCTGAATATTATACTGTACTACAGTGTCCATTTTAGGACAGCTGAGACTAAGGCTTTTTAAATATTGAAACCATACATTGCTTGTCTTTTCCATTCAAGGTAAGGAAATGAACTACATACAGTGCTCATCTTTTCCATTAATTTTGGTTTGAGGCATAATAGGGTAATAGCTGGATCTACACAACAGATAGCTGACCTGGGACGTGGACTTAACTCTAGAGAGCCACTTTTGAGGTTTAAAAACATTGGACAAATGTACATTTTGAAGTCAACTATCCCTTTAATCGTCTCTTTAAAGGGGCAATCTGCTTTGTCGTTGTTTAAGTCAGATTGCCCCTCTACCTGTCCCTTTAAAGGCCCAGTATGTAGCTTTGTGCGTGGCCCGACCAAATGTGAGTTATAGATTTGTAATTCTTATTGAAAGCAAGTCTGATAGATCCATACCATGTGCTCTATTTCTATGCTTCCCCTTCTTAAGTTTAGATTTTGCTTCAAAAATACTATATTTTTGGTAACTGAAAATATTTTTCTCAGCGGTTTAGTTGGTACAATAATTTTCGACACTATACATTGCGCGCTCTCTCTCACTCTCGCTCTCTCTCACTCCAGGAGATGCAGAAGGTATTTGCTCACTACAAGGCTGTCATGCTGTCGCTTAACCTGGACAGTCGCGAGTTGGGGGGGTGTGACGGTCCGGAGGCCCGGGAGCTAGGGGAGGGCCTGGCTAGTATGAACCAGGGCTGGATGCTGGCCTGCACTGGCCTGGAGGAGTGGCAGGACAGTCTGCGTACCACTGTCATGCGCTGTCAGGTCAGTTACTGTACAGTTACAGGACAGTGGGTAAAACTGTTTGAAATGACATATTGTCAACCAGTTTTGCCTAGAAAATACGTAATTCAACCGGTTTTGCACACTGGGAGTAAATTGTTTCTCAATTTTGGTTCCTGGGGTATAGCTCCTCAAGGTTGCACATATTTGTTATTGCCCAGCAAAAGCACACCTGATTCAACAACCCTTGCCCTTCATCAGGCGTGCTTTTGCTGGGCCAGAAGAAAAATGTCCAACCTGTCCAGATGGTAAAACTGGTAGCAATGAAGTCATTCTGATGTCTTCTGTGATGTCATGGTCTGGTTGTATGCTGATTGGAAAATGTTCTTTTTAGCGACCAGAAAAATAGATCCATACCTGGTTGTAAGGTCATCTGACGTCTCTTGAGTGTCTCTGCAGAAAATACAATTATTATTATTATGACGTCCAATGCGGCGACCTACCGTCCTATCCATGGGGTGTACTTGTAGTTCAAGCTGCCTCACAATACAGAATCAATAGATGGGTTCATGCCCCTATGGGCGGTTTTGGTTTGGACAGGATTAGTTGTCCAAGGCTTACTTACTATGCACCGACCTGAGGTCCCTGACCTTTGCCCTTTCTCCTCTAACCCACGGCAGGAGTTCCACGAGACGCTGCACTCCCTGCTGCTGTGGCTGGCCCATGCCGAGAGCAGGCGCTACGCCGTCGACATCCACCACCCGGACACGCCGCCAGGCACGCTGTTGGAGCACCGCAACACACTCACTGTGAGAGAGGGGAGTGGGAGGAGACATAGGGGAAGGGGGAGAGGGAGGGAGAATGCTGGAGGAGGGAGAATGGGGAGGATGGATAAGGGGGGAGGAGGGAGAGGGAAGAGAAAGGGGGTGTGGGGTGGTAGAGGCGATGGGAGTGGGCAGGGGGTGGTTTAGGAGAGAAAAGGGGTGATGATGGTTTGGGTGGTTAGAGTAAGGGAACTTGAGTGGAAAATTATGGAGATAGAGGGAGAAAAATGGAGGGAGTACACATGACTTGACAGAGAGAATGGGGAAACGGAAAGTTCTAACGGATAGTGCAATATACACTGAGTAGGCTGAGCAGATGGGTGGCAGGTAGCCTAGTGGTTAGAGCGTTAGACCAGTAACTGAAAGGTTTCTGGTTTGAATCCCGACAAGGCTCTGTTGCTGTGCCCTTGAGCAAGGCACTTAACCCTAATTACTCTTGTAAGTTGCTCTGGATAAGAGTGTCTGCTAAATGACTAAACAATAAAAAAATAAATGAATCCAGGTCAAAGCTATGATCCCTTATTAATGTCACTTGTTAAATCCACTTCAATCAGTGTAGATTGAGGAGGGGAGGAGACAGGTTAAAGAAAGATTTTTAAGCCTTGAGACATGGATTGTGTATGTGTGCCATTCAGAGGGTGAATGGGCAAGACAAAACATTTCAGTGCCTTTGAACGGGATATGGTAGTAGGTGCCAGGTGCACCGATTTGTGTCAGGAATTGCAATGCTGCTGGGTTATTCACGCTCAACAGTTTCCCATGTGTTTCAAGAATGGTCCACCACCCAAAGGACATCCAGCCAACTTGACACAACTGTGGGAAGCATTGGAGTCAACATGGGCTAGCATCCCTATGGAACGCTTTCAACATCTTGTAGAATCCATTCCCATGAATTGAGGCTGTTCTGAGTGGGGGGTGGGGGGGAGTTGCAACTCAATATTAATGTTTAGTATACTCATTGTAAATGTTGCACATTCCCTTATCAATGGTTTGGCCAATGAGTTTTTACATTGATAATTTTCCACGGGTTCGGAAGCTCCCCTTCGACTGATGTCTGTGTCTGTGTCTGTGTGTGTGTCCTTTTTTCCAGGGCCTGCAGAATGAGTTGCGGGCGAGACAGAGCCAGGTGGGCTCGCTCCAGGGGCTGTGGGGCCAGCTGCAGCCAGCGGAGGAGGAGGGGGTGGGGGAGGAGAGCGTAGAGGCTCGGGAGAAGCTCCACGTGACAGCCAACAAACTGTGGACGCTGCTCCGCCAGGTGGCCCACGACCTCAGCATTGTGCAGGAGCGCCTGGTAAGGAGACCCCACACCAAGTGATTTGAATTTAACATTTTTAAAAATTGCTTCTCCTTTTTCGTTTATTGAGATCATTTAAAATAAAAGTAATTTTTTTCAATGATTGAATTGGACTTTGAGTTTACTTCCTCAATTGACTAACTTCAATCGAATTGAATTTAAACCTGCCCCACAAACTTTGCTAGGGTTTGTGGTTGATTCCATTCCAATATAGACAGCTCAGAAAGTAAACTCAAACCTTTGTTGGTTTACATTCCTGATTTGAATGACTTGAAATTGAATTGACCCCAACAATGCGCTCCACGGTTTATGGATTATGCAATCCCAATCACCAGGGACCTCCACAAAGTGGTGCACATTTTTTATCTCGCCCAACAATCACCAAGCCATTGATTCGTTGGACCGGGTGTATTAGTTCTTGGCTCGAACAAAACTATGCCCCTTCTGGAGGTGCCCCAGCAATGGATTCAGAAATGACATATTGACAATGTTCTAGAAATGCACAAAGAACATTGTTTACCAGACAGAATTGGAAACACATTTAGAAGAAACATAAGAAACCAGACTGAAACGGGGAGTCTATGTGGACTTAAAGATACAGCAAGAAACGCAAGTCTTCGGGTTTACACTGCAAAGATGTCTTAAAACAAATTTGACACAACCCACATTCCTGAGTCGTGTTCATTAGGGCACGCAATGGAAATGGATTTAAGACATTTTGCAATGGAACACCAAAATGAGCGTTTCCTAATAGACAAATCCAGGTAGTCCCTTCTTGTTTCAGTCTGTTTTCTTACATTTGGTGCCTAATGAACACGACCGTGTTGCTGGCACCATGCTCCATCCAAATGAGCCCATTGAAACCCTGATTAAAGCAGTTAAGCTGTCAAAACATTGGTATTTATTAACTGTATTGCATCGGAACCAGGAGTGTGAGACTTTTATTTAATTTTCTAACCATTCAAATGAACAACCTGACGTGTTTACTGCCCTTGCTGCAGGACTGTGGGACTCTATCTGCAGGTCCGGCTGCGGCTCGAGCTGCAGTTGAAAGTGAGGGCAGAGGGCAGGCGGAGGGCAGTCAGTCCCCGTCTAATGCCAGTCAAGAGGAGAGCACCAATACCACACCAACCTCAGCTGGCAGAAGGTACGGACCAGATAGTTTAAATTTCTTCAGTTCAAAAATGCTTTATTACAATAGGTAATCACGCAGTGCAAATAGAATATACAGTATATAACAGAAAATATAAAACATAGAAATGATTATTGTCAATGTTGAGATGATTATAGACACTTGGGCTGGAATCCAATTGAAGGTGCACTGCAGTGCTGCACTACCGACAACGTGCCTTTAAAAAGCTCTTTCCCCCCCATGTTCAGAGATCCCATTCATGAATGTCGGCTCAAGTGTTAATTGCCTTTAAAAGGCGCTTTCTCTGTAATGTAGTGGGCAGCGCTGCAACGCGCCTTTGAATGAATTCCTGCTTTGATGTAATGATAAAAGGTTAGTGGTCTCAAGACTTTTTACGTGGAGGCTGAAGTTGCCCCTAGACACTGATCTTTGGTGAGATTTGCATTTCCCCCACTAATAGTTAAGGTTAGGATTGGGTGAGGGGAAACTAATCCTAGATACGTACCTGGGGAAAACTTCATCCCAAAACAGTTGTTATGGTCTATGGAGGTCGTCTGTGGAGGATTCCTGTATGTTTTAACTGATGATTTGCCTAAATACTGTTCTTCGTCCCTTGTCTTGGACCTCCAGGGGGGAGAAGAGGGACCCAACCCCACCTCGGTCCTTCTTCTACCGCGTGCTACGAGCCGCCTTCCCCCTACACCTCCTCCTCCTCCTGGTCCTAGTGCTGGCCTGCCTGGTGCCCCTGGCTGAGAACGACCACAGCTGCACACTGTCCAACAACTTTGCCCGCTCCTTCTACCCCATGTTGCGCTACACCAATGGCCCACCACCCACCTGATACAAACACACACACTGACATGAGTGGCCTGCTTCCAAAGCTAACCCATCGATACTCTCTGCTTAAGAGCTGGAGAGAGGACATTGTTACGGTCCCAAAATTGTATTTTAAATATCTATATTTATAGATTTGAATTTATAATTAATTTATTCCCTTAAAAGCCATACCGATGTTCAATTTCTATCAAACAATTGATGTGATCCACCCATTTGGAACTCTTGCCGCTAACGTCACTAGCAAGTACTGTATTTCAAAGGAGACTTGTTTTTGTGAGGTTGTGTTCTGCTTGTAAAGATTTCTATCATAATGATTTGCCCTTCAAGCCATGTATTGAAGTAGCAGTCTGTTGTAGGACCTATCCAGTCCACAACAGCTTTATATTGATGTTCTTTCAGAATGATGTCACCTGCACTCATTCAAAAATGCCTTCTGTAAGCTTCTACTATTCAAATGGTCAAATTTTGCGACCCTTTGACTTGGCTGTGCGAGTGAAATGTTTAGTTGGTTGCACTGGTGTGAGCTGCACATTCTACCTGGTCGCCTCAATCAAAACGTGCAATTTTTTGGAGGCGGATAAATCCAATGAATTTGTTAAAGTAAAGTGCATTATCCTCATGATTCCTGTAATACATGTGTCTGCCCTGCCTCTGTGCCTGCCTGTTTCGCTGGGACCGGCTGTAATAATGAGTCTCTCACACTCTTCTCCCCCCTCGTGATTGTATAACATTTAAAAAACAACACTTTGGAAGTAACTAGTCTCAGCTTTCTGTAGGTATCATTTTTTTTCTCAACGATCATAATTGAGCTCAAAGCACACTGTTTTATAATTATCTGATATGGCTTTGAAATACAGAGAGTGTGAAATGTTGCATGAGCCATTGCAAGTGCAGTAAACCTCATTGCAGTTTTTTTTAGGACATTACATTTACTGTTAGATTAATACATGGCTACTAGCAGTAGGTGTTATGTTTGGAGTTAGCGATCTAGCTAATGTGTTTTGGAGTTTCCACTTCCTCCGGTGGTGAAATAGCACCAATTAAACTAGGCCTATATATAATATTAGTGCACATAACGATAAAGCCAAATTCATCTTTATTTCACAAAAAAAACATATTTTTTTTTAAATCGGGAAATTCTAGAGCCCTATTTTGACAGTAAAATACAACAAAAAAATAGCCTAATTGTCAACCCACTGGATTAGGTTACGTACCAAAATATTTTTAATCATGCAATCCTGCTTGGACATGTTAGAAGTAATAACTTGTTTATTGAAAACAATTTCAGTAGTCCCTTACACTTAATGATGCATTGTGAATGACATTATAAGAGGATGACTGAATGACTGACCCTGCTAATTGTATTGGGGGGGTGTTATCACCAGATCATGGGCTGGTGTCACCAGCTGAAGAAGTTAGTGGCACCAGTGAAACACCTAGGAAACATTTTAGTCTGGAGGCCTGGGTCAGTGTGTATGAAGTATGTGCACTGTATTATTTCCAAATAATATAATTTTGATGTCCTTCACCTCTGAACCTGCACAAGCATTCGTAGCAGTTAAATCATATATCAGAAAGTGTATATTGAGGTAGCCAACATGAACGGGTGCCATTTTGACACCAGATTGTTTTTTTAAAAAAATATGGAAGACATGTTGTTAAACTGTACGTCTTTATTATTGTCCTCTCCTATACTGCGGTCCCTGGAAATATGGAGCCACTGTTCCACACATCGATACTGTGTAACCAATCAAGAGCACATCTGTCAAACTGAATATTTTGTAAGGGGGAGAATTTGAAGAGCGGAAGAGTATATCTTTCACGATAATGAGACATTGGCAGACTGTAGGGTAGATACCAGTAGTAACCAAGACACTGTTATAAATTGGTGCAGAAATAAATAATAGCAGTTTTCATTTCAATTTCTAAAAGTAGAAATCTACTCTTTAAATTAGAAAAAAAAAATGAATTCAGTAATCATTTTTGCGAAAAGACATTTCCATGGCTGCATAATGTACAGTTGAGTAGGACACTTAAGCCCTAAAGATGGTGGTGTGCTAAATGATTTAGGCTCTCAAACAATGAACTGTATATGTATGCCGCTTTTCTCTGGCAATAAACATTGTTTGTCTTACTGAACAAAAACTCCAAGGGCGTATTCTGTGGAGACTATTGAAGATGGTAATTGTCTAGCTTGATGCTAAGGATGCACACACACACCATCTCTGAATTTGTTTCCTAGATCACTTTAGAACAATACACAAAAGCTACTGATCCCCTGGTGCTACATACTAAATATAAATAACAGTATAGAATGGAGACTGTTAAAAGGAATACACTACACAAAAAACTATATTTTTGTATTTTGTTAATTTGTCACATGCAAAATACTGACACGCACAATTTAACAAAATGCTTAATATAGTTTGAGTGTTTTTGAGTGTACTATTTCTTGAGCGCAAGGACACTGTTCTTGAGAAAGGACCCCACTGGCACAAAAAGTTCATAATTTATTTTTTATTCTTCAAAGAAACATACTCCTGTGCGACGGTGGGAGAAAATCCACATAAAAATTCACATTGGGAAACCTTTAAACATTTAAAGCACTCACGTTACAGTTGAAAAAGCATGTGTATCCTTATCCTGCTGGCAGTGTACAGCATTCTCAGAGATCGTTCAAAGCAGAATGCACAGCTGGGCTACAAATGGCTCAGTCATTGGGAAAGTGAAAGGACTTGTGCACAGCTGACTAGTTGAATTAAAAATAGTTAACTCAAAAACATTTCTTGCCTTGAGAGGAGTCTACTGTTGGTGTTGACAAAGATCAATGGTGTTTGTCTTATAGTATTAAACAGCTGATGTGAGCTATGGCCTAGACTCAGATCAGACCTGCATTAACCCACGATAAATGACAACTGCATAGCATATTGCTTTTGTTTGGACGAGGTCTGGGGTAACTGCGTTGGAGCTGTCAAATCGGCGAGCACCCACTCTTGTGGTCATTGTCCCGAAACCAAACCCATCCTTAAATCCCACCCGTGTTAGAAGTTCAGAATGAGAAAGTGTAGGCTATGTAGAAATGACACCGCCCAAACAAAATAAATGATATGCAATGCAGTTGTCGGTTATCACGGGTTAACTCTGAACTGGTTGAATCTAGGCCTTAGTTAACCATTTTTCTAAATGACAGACTAAATGGACCCAGAGATAGCAATTAGCACCCGCATACTATTTTAGATCTCATGTTAAAGAGTAGAACCTCGAGTTACGGACTGACCGATCAAACGGGAAATATGGAACCGGGAAATGTATTATTAATTGCAAAGAAAACGTAAATGTTGCTCATGCGCCTGAGTCTGTAGATTACAGAAACGTAAATGTTTTTTTTACTAAATGGTTAGAAAATACATGTTAATAAGTAATTCATATTGTCTACAAAGGTTTGATGCGTTAAATCCATGTCAAAGTAAAGAATACGTCAGCATTCTGAACAACCTCCATTCCCGAAGAGTTCATATCTCCTGAGGTCCTATACTGTACTTTGTTATTGATGCTAGAAATCCCCCCAAAATGAGACATTACAAATTAAAAGTGTGGGATGCAGCTATGGCTGTCTGGTCATCAAAAGTAAATAATATGCTTCCTCGACCAGAGTAAATATAGCCTAGGTAGGTAATATAGCGCTACTGAAAGGAAATTGGCTAAATTAGCACAGGAAATAAAGCTAGCACTCTGCTTTTCTATTACTACAAGCTTGGCAAAAGCAGACTGCAACATAGTTGATTATTAAGGCTTTAATTCAACAACAAAAAACTATGTGAGAACTAGGCGTTCGTCTGAAGCCGAAAATATATCATTAGGCCATATGTGTTTTTGGATATAGGCCTAATTTAAATGTGCATTATTGTAGCGTCACCATCTTTATTGCAAAATGAAATAAACACAATTTTAAGCTACATATTCATTTGACAGAGGTAATGAACTGTCCATTGATCAGCACAGCAATATATAAAACAGGACCATGTTAGTAAAACAAGTGGTTCTGAGTTTAAGTCAATATTACGCAGATAAACTAACGGTAACAGAAATAAAGAATGCAGACAGGCTCTATATACACTGAGTATACCAAACATGAGGAACACATTCCTAATATTCAGTTGTTTTGATTGTGATCCTATTGTGTGTATCTTTAGGACCTCACATTAGTTGAATGTATCATTGGCATTCTAAGGCCTGGATTCAATCCAATGCATGTTGTAGAGTGTTTACCGTGACCATACATTTAGGAATATTGCCTTTAAAAGCTGCATTGTCGACAGCGCTGACATGACTCGGGTTGAATCCTGGCCTAAATATTGTCAGGTGTGAGGACAACACAAAGCTGATGAATGGATGGAAAGGCCCAGTTAGCAGGTGGGTTATGTTATAGGCAACACCTTACTTGAACCAGTCATAATCACCCCTACATAATACTGTTATCACAAAGACATAACAGATATAATAAACAGTCAGGACAGCTGATGTGTGCGTTTAAGACAAGCTGGTCGCTATGTAGAAGGCACAATCTAAACACTTTCTTGGTCGCCAGTAGCAACCACACAAAGTACAACAGGTCTAAAACAAAACACACAAATAAATGTATTTTCTACTTCGGGTTCGCACGCCTAAGACCCTCCCTCCAAAACTGTCAAGATGACACCGTTTTTTAAACCGGGAATTGAGCTTGTACTGGGCCTTATTGGGCCAGTCATAAATAAAGTGGTACATAAACATAACAGCGTTGCACTGTGCTCTTTGAAAGGCGTGAGTCTTATTACAATATTACAATTATTGTATCTCTTCATTTCACCATGCTTTCTTCCCGGTAGGAATAAACACAGAAACAACATTGTGGTCAGAATTCGATCACATTGCCCACGTATGAAGGGCTGAGTTTTAGCTGAGACACGCGGACGTAAAACTGACATTCAAGTAAGTCCCAAATTAATTTGTATGAATGTTTGAGTCACACTCCCATTACTAAAGATGGGATTGGACCCATAGGCACTTTTTGCGAAGGAATTAAAAAATCTTCCGTCTTAATTTGCATCTTTATTTGAGGAGACAAAATAGTGTCATTTAGATTTTTATTGTTGATTCAAACAGGACTTTGTCCCACTGTGTATGATGATATTATTATTGTGGAGTCCACCTTTAAGGGAATGTGTTCTAGAGTGGAATGACAGTAGCGTGACCCTTCACCTCCACCTTTTCAGCTGGAAATATATTTGTTTATTAGGACATGTGCCTAATTTGCGTACTGTATGCAAAGTTTGAAGCTATACAGATGGTGGAACAAAAACCTAAGGGTAAAGCAAAGGAATAAGATCTTGAGGTGAAGTATATAGTTTTAAAATGTGTTTTTCTTTCTTCCATGACAGTTAAACAATTTGAACCAGTGCAAATGGCCATCTATCTTTTGATTGTCACTCAAAGTTATATTTATTTATATTGATGCTTTATTTATACAGATTATCCCATTGACAGTAAAAAAATAAACAACACGTCACACACCGGATAGGTGCAGCGAATATGGGTTGTTTTACAGGGTCAGCCATGGTAGTATGGCACCCCTGGAGCAAATTAGGATTAAGGGCACATCGACAGATTTTGCACGTTGTCGGCTCAGGTTATTGGCCCAACGCTGTAACGGCTAGGCTACCTGTCGCCCTCCGACAGTACAAAAGAAGAGGGGAGAGTCCATGATGACTGTTTCTGTGTCCCAGTAGGCTACTCCTAACTGCCTTCCTCTCATCTCCTTTCCCTCATTGCCACTCATCCACTGATGTTTAATTTCAGACTTTCTCGTATATTCTACTTTCAAACTAGTCTGGCTGATACCGAACTTGAAGTCTCCTG
Source organism: Oncorhynchus clarkii lewisi (assembly GCF_045791955.1). Taxonomy (NCBI): domain Eukaryota; kingdom Metazoa; phylum Chordata; class Actinopteri; order Salmoniformes; family Salmonidae; genus Oncorhynchus; species Oncorhynchus clarkii. Next base: position 28,321,696 of record NC_092154.1, read on the forward strand.
ACTTCAGAGTCTGGAAAGGCTGTTTTGATGTTGTCAGGACGATGCGTTGATAATGAAGGGCTGTGCTTTTGCTGGTTGGTTCTCACTCAAACACACGAGCGCCACTCCCTTCCATTACAACTGTTGGATCTTCAAATCCAAACAATGAGAGGTCTCAAGCCCCTGGGGGGAAAAAACAGTTCATAAAACTAAATTGATGAGTCCGCTCAATTTCTGAGCAAATGTTGCATTAACAAACTGCCTCCTTTCCAGACCAGTCAGTCACAACTTTTCCTCGCTGTGTGGTCACGTGGGTCGCCCCAGCTAGGCTACATTCAAACCTGATCATAAACCAAAAGACAGCTTTAGCAGGGACAATAAATATTGTTATATTTTTTATGTTTGCGGCCTCCGAGAAAACAGTCAAGAACAGTGCTAATGCCTGAAAGGAGTTTTCATTGGATAGCATTGGGATGCAGCCCCTCCCAGGCACGATCTGAAAAACCCTTATACTCGTTCCAGTTCCTCTGTTTCAGAGTGGTGTTAAAAGCCGTTCCAAGAAGTAGCCGTCCACAAGGGTCTCAGTCACATTCTCTCCATTGTCCTTTTTGCTGCTAGAGATCCATTTTTCACCACTAATAAAGTGACAAAGAGGAAAGGACAGAGAAAGGGAGGGGATAATAGCAGGTTGGCGTCAGAAAATAAGAGTTCTTTGTCTTTTTGAGATCTCTGAAATTAAGGATCTATTAAGAGAGACACACACACACACACACACACACACACAGGCTTGAAGCCAGGGTAAGCCACGTTGCGGCACCCTTGAAGTTGTTTGAGGGGTTTAAGTGCCTTGCTCAAGGGCAAAACGGCAGGAGAAGGAATGACATGAGACAGGAGTGTATACCTGTCTTTCTACCGGGGTCCCTGCAGTCCAATTGCTCCTGCTGTTGAGGCTCGCTTCTGCTGCTGGGGGTCCATGTCTGGCCGGGGCAGCTGCTGAGGTGGTGGGCTGCGGGTGGCTCACCTCTGGACAGGGGCCCACTGAGTTGGCTTGGTGGGGCAGCCGTGGGCTGTGCATGATGTGGGCATCCAGCATCTCCAGCAGCAGGTCGTACAGGGGCACCATGTTCTTCATCTTCATGCAGTGCAGGTGGTCCATGCCCTTGTTACTGCACAATGAGCAAAGACAGAGGTCATGTACACTCACTGCTTTTCGTGATACAGAAGAAAAGAAAATACACAGAAATGGGCAAAGATTCAATCAGATCAAGTATTAACCGGTGATAGCTGACACCTGCATGCTAATGTTTTAGCGGTGTCTTGGTGGAACTGGTTAGAGCTGTCAAATCGGTGAGCAGCTGCTCTTGTTGCTCATTGTCGTGTTAGAAGTTCCGAATGAGAAAGTGTAGCCTAGAGTGCCTTCAGGAAGAATTCACACCCCTTGACTTATTCCAAAAAAATGTGCGTTATAGCCTGAATTCAAAATTGATTCAATATATTTTTTTTTCAGCCATCTACACACAATACCTCATAATGACAAAGTCAAAACATGTTGTTAGACATTTTTGCTAATGTATTGAAAATTGAATCTCATTATCCTACCCCTGAGTCAATACATGTTAGAATCACCTTTGGCAACTATTACAGCTGTGAGTCTTTCAAGAGGTGTACAAGTCTCTTAAGAGAATTGTACACCTGGATTGTATAATATTTGTACATTGTTATTATAAAAATTCTCACAAGTTGGTTGTTGATCATTGCTAGACAGCCATTTCCAAGTCTTGCCATAGATTTTGAGCCAATTTAAGTCAAAACTGTAATTAGGCCATTCAGGAACATTCAATGTTGTCTTGGTATCTTTAGGTTATTGTCCTGCTGAAAGGTGAATTTGACTCCCAGTGTCAGTTGGAAAGCAGACAATCAGGTTTCCCTCTAGGATTTTGCCTGTGCTTAGATCTATTCTGTTCCTTTTCATCCTAAAATACTCCCTAGTCCTTGCCGATTACAAGCGTATCCATAACATGATGCAGCATGCTTGAAAATATGAAGAGTGGTACTCAGTGATGTGTTGTGTTGGATTTGCCCCAAACATAACGCTTTGTATTCAGGACAAAGGTCATTTCTATACCAGTTTTGCTTTAATGCCTTATGCATGTTTTGGAATATTTGAATTCTGGCCTCATGGTTCCTTCCTCTCCAGCAACTGAGTTAGGAAGGACGCCTGTGCCTTTGTTGTGACTGGGTGTATTGATACACAATCCAAAGTGTAATTAATAACTTCACCATGCTCAAAGGGATATTCAATGTCTGCTTTTTTTTTTACCCATCTACTAATAGATGCCTTTCTTTGCGAGTCACTGGAAAACCTCCCTGGTTTTTGTGGTTGAATCTATGTTTGAAATTCACTGCTCGATTGAGGGACCTTACAGATAATTGTATGTGTTGGGCACAGAGATGAGACAGTCATTCAAAAATCATGTTAAACACTACTACTATTATTGAGTCCATGCAACTTCTGTGACTTGTTAAGCACAATTTTACTCCTGAACTTATTTAGGGTTGCCATAACCTAAGGAGTTCATTAGTTATTGACTCAAAACATTTCAGCTTTTCATTTTTAATTCATTTGTAAACATTTCTAAAAACATAATTCCACTTTGACAATAATGGGGTATTGTGTGTAGGCCAGTGTCACAAAATCTCAATTTAATGAATTTTCAAATCAGGCTGTAACACAACAAAATGTGGAAAGTCAAGGGGTGTGAATACTTTCTGAAGGCAATGATAGAAATAAAGACGCTCAATATCTTGCGACATTGATCGCAAGATATTAGCTCCTTGTCCCTTAGCCTCTTAATAATTGCGTAATGGTAAACCTAGACACGTGCATTTTATAGTGTTCTGAGTGGTGACCTTGGTTAGATCCATTTTATGGGCCTATAGTATTCAAATGATAATGGAGTCAGATGGTATATCATATTAGGGTCGTAGACCCCTACACTCTGTCATCCTCAGACAAAGTCAATTTTCACTTATCTACATAGTTCCGACACCACCAAAACAACCGCGATGTGGATGTCAGCTAAAGCGGATCTGATTGAGTAGAGCCCATGGTCTTCATCAGATTACCTTGTAAACACCATGTTGGTTGAAAATCTTTTTCTGTATAACGCAAGCTTAATTAAAAGATCACTCGTGGTAGCAGCAAACAGTCGTGATGGTTGTCTCAGTCGTGGCGGTAGTGACAATGTGGTGGCTCAATCTTGACGGCGGTGACCGTATTGAAAATTTGACTATACCGTAGTGGCAAAATGATAACTGGCTAGTGTGATAGTTTTGATCGTATTTTGCCTGAGCGGTAACTACAAAGTGTGACGGAGGTGACTATATTGTAACTGCCAAGAGTGAAGATGGTGACTGTATTATGCCTGAGCGATAACTTGTGAGTGCAATGATGGTGACTGAGAGGTAACTTGCGAGTGTGACAGCGGTGGCCATATTGTGGCTACTGTACCTGACGTGGCGGATGTGTGACAGCAGCATCAGCAGGTGGGCGAGGCGCGCAGACTGCTGCTGAAAGCTGAGGCCTGTCTTTGCGATGGCCCACACCAGTGCGTCTGTTACGGCATCCAGCAAGCGCAGGAGCTTCGAGCGACTCTGCAGCTCTTCACTCCCCTCCGAGGAGCTCAGGCACATGTCTGCGACCACAAAACACACACAGTTGAGAAAATAAAGAAAAAACGTAATTGTAGTTGTCGCAATGACTCAAAACCACATTAGCCCTCTGCACTAAAGCCAAGCCTTTATCTCTGGGAGCTAGCAAAAATCTTCAGGTCTCAGGAAAGGTGACTTATTGTGCAAGCACATTTCACCAAACCACCTTTGCTACACTTCATAAATAATTTCCAACATGTAGCATTATTAAATGCGATTACTTTGGTTACAGTTAAGTGAAACAAAATGTTATTTTTCGTGATCCACTGACCTTGAAACAGGTTCTGACTGTTAGGTCTTTAAGTGTTAAACAGTAACTATGATGGGAGTAGAGAGAGACAGTGTTCTCATTAGGCCTTGTCAGAGTGAGTTATTCCTCTGGTTGTCCTTGCCAACCCTCCCTAGACTCCCAAACAGATAGGATTACACTGGATAAATGGTCCAACAGACTTGTGGTTAATCTTGATATGCATGATATAAATAAATAAAATGGGAAGTAAAAAATACTTATAAAGATGCAGTACCGACAGACAAAAGTACAGACAGAAGGCCAGACAAACAGATGCATAACACACAAACACACACTCATGCGCAAACACAAACACACACATTAACACCCACGTACTGGAGTTGAGGAGGATCATGGCCTTGAGGCAGACGTACTCCTCCCTCTGCAGCTTGAGCTCTCTGAACCTGGAGGTGGCAGCTAGCAGCATGTCAAAGATATCCACGAAACCCTGCACACAGCTCCCCTCTTCCCTGAAAACACAGACACACAGTCACACTGCATTTGAATACTTCTTTTGGATCCACTGTGAAAATATTTTAGAAATCATACAGATGCTTAATCCAGGAGTAGAGAGAGGGTGGTCACCTGTTCAGGCTGAGGTCGGGGGAAAAAATGAGCCTACCAGGGTGGTCCACAGACCTCCACATGAGCCCTAGCATCAGCACCTCCAACCAGCAGCACTCCAACAGGTGCACCTGGTCGAACAGGCACAGGTCCACAAATCCTGTAAAGACATAGCAGGGCCCGTATTCATAAAGCGTCTCAGAGCGCTGATCTAGGGTCAGACTCAATCCATAGTGCTGAAGAGCTGCGCTACAGCACGTTTCAAATTTAAAGGCAATGTTCCCGCATACTGCTCACGGTACACGCGGTTTTGTTGTTCGCAATGTAATAATGATACTCAAAAAAGTCATATTTATGAACAGCAAACAGTGAGTAGATTATGGCTCCGTACACACTCAGGTAGAACTGATATACAACACATTTGACACAATGATTGTGACACCATTTATGTTTGTGATACATTGGAGTGTTTGTCAGAACAAAAATGTTTACACTACCATTGTGCACAACCTATTACTTCAATGCAGAATATCTCTCCACTGTATCACAACCGTTGTGTCCAATGCGTTGTACATCAGCTGCACAGCCATTTACATATGACCTTTTACTTTACTTCAACCCTAGCAGACAATGGGGTTCCACAGCATAACATAATAACAGAACATTATTACACTGTTATGCCAGAAAATGTTAAGAAAAATGTATTCAATTGATTCAGGTTACTCAACAGTAGGCTGTACTTAACGCTCTGTCACTCTGTTATTGTCACACCCATTGACAGAGGATACACATATAGGCTTTACATGGACACAGGAACACAATACTTTTCGGCCTCCTGTTCATTGTGTCAATGTTTTATACAGTTTTTCTGCTGTACTCAACTTGTGCACAAAGAATGGAATAGAATTGAACATATGATGCTAGGAAAGTATTGTTTTTTAATTGTGGATGAAAAACAGACAATAAATCAATCAACACCAACCTGGGATCTTCTTGGCCCAGCTGATCATGTGGACCAGCTCTTTGTCGGCCAGGTTGGTGAGTGACATCATGACGTTGGCCTCCGTCAGGGGCCTCCTCATGTCCTTCTGGAGGAAGATCTCCGGTGGCTCTGCCGCCATGATCCGGCCAATCAGCTGCTCCGGGGTTAATACTGTGGGGCAGAGTTCCTTGATTGGCTCGCTCCCCTCAGCTAGGACCCGCTTGGGCCCGCTAGCAGTGCCCCGGGTGAAGAAGCGACCCACGCGCCTCGGTTGATGACCCCGGTAGCTGCTGCGGTCGCGACGCATACCTGAGGGAAAAAGGAGGTGTTGAAAAACAAATTATAGTCCCACTAAGCGCAAATCAGATGGGATGGTGTATCACTGCAGAATGCTGGTTAAGTGTGTCTTGAATTCTAAATAAAATCACTGACAATGTCACCAGCAAAGCAACCCACACCATCACACCTCCTCCTCCATGCAGAGATCATCCGTTCATCTACTCTGCATTTCACAAAGACATGGCGGTTGGAACCAAAAATCTCAAATTTGGACAGACCAAAGGAAACATTTCCACCGGTCTAATGTCCATTGCTCGTGTCTCTACTTATTATTTGTGTACTTTAGTAGTGGTTTCTTTGCAGCAATTTTTTTGTGACAGCACTTGAAGAAACTTTCAAAGTTCTTGAACTGTTCCGGATTGACTGACCTTCGTGTCTTAAATTAATGATGGACTGTCATTTCTCTTTGCTTATTAGAGCTGTTCTTGCCATAATTTGGAATAAAAGGAAATAAATTCCCCAAATTAACAAGACACAACTGTTAATGGAAATCCATTCCATACCTCGTGAAGCTGGTTGAGATAATTCCAAGAGTGTGCAAAGCTGTCATCAAGGCAAAGGGTTGATACTTTGAAGAATCTCAAATATAAAATATATTTAGATTTGTTTAACACTTTTTTGGTTACTACATGATTCCGTATGTTTTATTTCATAGTGTTGATGTCTTCACGATTATTCTACATTGTAGAAAATAGTAAAAATGAAGAAAAACCCTGCAATGAATCGATCGGTATCCAAACTTTTGACAAGTACTGTAGTACTGTAATTGGGCTCAGGTGCATTCTCTTTCCATTGATCATCCTTGAGATGTTTCTACACCTTAAATGGAGTCCACCTGTGGTAAATGCAATTTATTGGACATGATTTGGAAAGGCACACACCTGTCTATATTAGGTCACACAGTAGACAGTGCATGTCAGCGCAAAAACCAAGCCATGTGGTCGAAGGAATTGTCCGTAGAGCTTCGAGACAGGATTGTGTCGAGGCACAGATCTGGATAAGGGTACTAAAACATTTCTGCAGCATTGAAGGTCCCCAAGAACACAGTGACCTCCATCATTCTTAAATGGAAGAAGTTTGGAAACACCAAGACTCTTCTAGAGCTGGCCGCCCGGTAAAACTGCGAAATCGGGGGAGAATGGCCTTGGTCAGGGAGGTGACCAAGAACCCGATGGACACTCTGATGGCGCTCCAGAGTTCATCTGTGGAGATGGGAGAACCTTCCAGAAGGACAATCATCTCTGCAGCACTCCACCAATCAGACCTTTATGTTAGTGTGGCCAGACAGAGGCCACTCCTCAGTAAAAGGCACATGACAGCCCCATGACAGAGTTTGCCAAAAGGCACCTAAAGGACCCTCAGATGAGCAACAATATTATCTGGTCTGATGAAACCAAGATTGAACTGTTTGGCCTGAATGCCAAATGTCAAGTTTGGAAGAAACCTGGCACCATCCCTATGGTGAAGCATGGTGGTGGAAGCATCATGCTGTGGGGATGTTTTTCAGCAGCAGGGACTGGGAGACCAGTCAGGATCGATGGAAAGATGAACAGAGTAAAGTAGAGAGATCCTTAATGAAAACCTGCTCCAAAGTGCTCAGGACCTCAGACTGGGGCGAAGGTTCAACCTTCCAACAGGACAACGACCCTTAGCACACAGCCAAGACAACGCAGGAGTGACTTCGGGATAAGTCTCTGAATGTTTTTGAGTGGCCCAGCCAGAGCCCGGACTTGGACGCGATCGAACATCTCTGGAGAGACCTGAAAATAGCTGTGCAGTGACGGTCCCCATCGAACCTGACAGAGCTTGAAAGGATCTGCAGAGAAGAATGGTAGAAATTCCCCAAATACTGGTGTGCCAAGCTTGTAGTGTCCTACCCAAGAAGACTTGAGGCTGTAATCGCTGCCAAAGGTGCTTCAACAAAGTACTGAGTAAAGAGTCTGAATACATATGTGAATGTGATATTTCGTATTTTTTTTCTCTATAAATTTGCAAACATTTCTAAAAACCTGTTTTTGCTTTGTCATTATGGGGTATTGTGTGTGTATATAAAACGATTTAATCCATTTCAGAATAAGGCTTTACCGTACCAAAATGTGGAAAAAGTCAAGCGCTCTGAACACTTTCCGAATGCACAGTACTGCAGGATTTTGTTCCAACTAGGCACCACACGTGACCAACTGAGCCAATTGATCAGTTCAGGGATACATTTGCCGAACTGATCAATAAATTCAACACACCTGGTCTTCCAGGTCAATTAAATCAAAAACATGAAGTGCCTGCAGCACTCCAGGGCGAGAGTTGCCTACGCCTGTTTTAGAGAGTCTGTTGATAAATTCAAATGAAAGGTACACTAAATTTAAAGGGATGGCTTTAGATAAATGTATGGAAAACCCTAGTGAATGAAAACTCCATGAGAACATCTATTGGCCAGCCAGTGGGAGTGTTTTCAGCTCTATTTCTGTGTTTTTTTTTTTATTTATACATTTGTAAAACCCTTATGGGGTATTGAGTGTAGATTGACGAGGGAAAAAAAACGACTTAATCAATTTTAGAATAATGCGGTAACAGAACATAAATGTGGAAAAAGTCAAGGGGTCTGAATACTTTCCGAATGCACTCTATATCTCACAGATAGAAAGAGAGGGAATATCACCACAACGATTAATGGGCAAGTGTCTCTGACAACAATAGCGGCTGTCTTTTTCCAGTTTACGATTCTACATGTTGAATCGGCACAAAGCCACAGTTCGCCGGCACCCAGCAGGTGGTCAATGACACACCACTGCGACGGCAAGCGAAAGGACGGCCACCCTATGCTTTCTAGACTTCAGTCGTTTTGCATAAAGTAGCCTTGTACTTTGCTATCTAGGTTTGGATTTAAAATCAAAATGTTCATCTTGATGAGGAAATGTGTGATCAACAAACAATGAAATGACAACCGTACCAACCTGTGTCTCTATAGCAACTGAACCGTAATTTAGCTTGGCACAAACAGATCATTACATTGAAGGGAGCAAAACATTCTAGACATCCACCTGATGCACAAGGCTCACAGAGTAGAGAAAGCAAATAGCAACTATATTTCTTGTCCACTTGCAAACATGTGTGAATGTGTGGGTCCCCGGGCGAGCATGTGTGTGAGTATGTAACTATATCCTATCCTCAGTGCCTCTGCTCATTGTGAGAGCAAAGTCTAGCCAGTGGGGAATATTCACATATCAAAAATAAACAATTTCTAAGGCACTGGACACACAAACATTGGCCACACACTGGACTATATAGAAGCTGTATGTATTTAACGTCTCAGAGTAGGAGTACTGGTCCAGGATCATTTTTGTAGTAGGTCATAATAAATATGATTATATGTTAGGGGGGGGGGCTTGATCTGAGACGCTTTGTGAATAACACCACTGGCAAGATTAGGGTGAGGATAGTGTGAAGGAGGTAGAAGACAAGGAGGATAAAGGGAGGGAGGGGTAGTAAGGAAAGCGAGAGAGACACGTACCACACTTTGTCATGCCCACTTCGTAGCACTTGCGGAGGCGGCACGCCTGGCAGCTCTTGCGGCGGTTCTTATCGATAGTGCACTGGTTGGTCGCCGGGCAGATGTAGTCATTGTGACCTGAGAGAGAGAGAGAGAGAGAGAGAGAGAGAGAGAGAGAGAGAGAGAGAGAGAGAGAGAGAGAGAGAGAGGTTTACAAAGGGTAGATAGGGAGAGAAGAGATAAGAGGAAGATAAACATTTTGTTTAGTTTTATTCCATGTGTACATTGGCAGCTAAATACAAGAAAACAATTATAAAAGGTCAGAGTGAGAGAGAGAGGAAAGGTTCCTCTACTTCAGGGATGGGCAACTTTGATGGGGGTTAGGCCACAAAAAAATCTGAACTCATCATGAGGGAAGGCAGTTGCTCACGGGTCTGTGTACCCACATGTGCAACACCCCCCCCCCCCCCCCCCCCCCCCCCCCCCCCCCCCCCCCCCCACCACATTGCGAACAAAACATTTTTACAGACCCCTCTTGACAGTGGAGAGAAAGAATGTACGTTTAGAGTTCATTTCGTGCAATTGTACACATTTTGCCATGGGGTGGAGAGAAATGAGAGAGGACTTCGGCAGACCATTTCCTGGCTTGTCTCCTTTTAATCCCTTTAAGATGTGAGATTCACACACAAACACACATGCACACGCGCACACACACACACACACATTTTCAACCACTCCACAAATGTCTTCTTAACAAACTATAGTTTTGGCAAGTCGGTTAGGACATCTACTTTGTGCATGACACAAGTAATTGTTTACAGACAGATTATTTCATTTATGACTCACTGCATCACAATTCCAGTGGGTCAGAAGTTTACAATACACTAAGTTGACTGTACCTTTAAACAGCTTGGAAAATTCCAGAAAATGATGTCATGGCTTTAGAAGCTTCTGATAAATGATGTCAATTAGCCTGAGTCAATTAGAGGTGTACCTGTGGATTCATTTCAAGGCCTACCTTCCAACTCAGCGCCTCTTTGCTTGACATCATGGGAAAATCAAAAGAAATCAGCCAAGACCACAGGAAAAAAAATTGTAGACCTTCGCAAGTTTGGTTCATCCTTGGGAGCAATTTCCAAACGCCTGATACCTGGTACCACGTTCATCTGTACAAACAATAGTATGCAAGTATAAACACCATGGGGCCCGCCCAGCCGTCATACCGCTCAGGAAGGAGACGCGTTCTGTCTCCTAGAGATGAATGTACTTTGGTGTGAAAAGTGCAAATCAATCCCAGCACAACAGCAAAGGACCTTGTGAAGATTCTGGAGGAAACAGGTACAAAAGTATCTATATCCACAGAAAAACTAGTCCTATATCGACATAACCTGAAATGCCGCTCAGCAAGGAAGAACCCACTGCTCCAAAACCACCATAAAAAAGCCAGACCACGGTTTGCAACTGCACATGGGGACAAAGATCGTACTTTTTGGAGAAATGTCCTCTGATCTGATGAAACAAAAATAGAACTGTTTGGCCATAATGACCATCATTATGTTTGGAGGAAAAAGGGGGAGGCTTGCAAGTCGGAGAACACCATCCCAACCATGAAGCACGGGGGTGGCAGCATCATATTGTGGGGGTGCTTTGCCTCAGGAGGAACTGATGCATTTCACAAAATAGATGGCTTCATGAGGAAGGAAAATGATGTGAATAAATTAAAGCAACATCTCAAGACATCAGTCTTGTTAAAGTTAAAGATTGGTTGCAAATGAGTCTTCGAAATGGACAATGACCCCAAGCATACTTCCAAAGTTGTGACAAAATGGCTTAAGGATAACAAAGTCAAGATATTGGAGTGGCCATCACAAAGCCCTGACCTCAATCCTATAGAATATTTGTGGGCAGAACTGAAAAAGAGTGTGCGAGAAAGGAGGCCTACAAACCTGACTCAGTTACACCAGTTCTGACAGGAGGAATGGGCCAAAATTCACCCAACTTATTGTGGGAAGCTTGTGGTAGGCTACCTGAAACGTTTGACCGAAGTTAAACAATTTAAAGGCAATGCTACTAAAACCTAATTGAGTGGATGTAAACTTCTGACCCCCTGAGAATGTGATGAAATAAATAAAAGCTGAAATAAATCATTCTCTCTACTATTATTCTGACATTTCACATTCTTAAAATAAAGTGGTGATCCTAACTGAACTAAGACAGGGCATTTTTACTAGGATTAAATGTCAGGAATTGTGAAAAACTGAGTTTAAATGTATTTAGCTAAGGTGTAAGTAAACTTCCAACTTCAACTGTATGTAGATTGTCCCAGTTGAGAACTTTTGACTGACAAAAACGGACAATTGATGAACAATTTCATTCGTGGTCATGCATCTCAATGTGGCCGTATCCTTACCCTTTTGTTCTATCCTCAATATTTATTCCCTTTTCAGCATATAGTGGTGCTAAATGCTTAGGCCGGGATTCAATCCGATCACGTTTTGTCGTTAACGTGCCATTTAATGGTCATTTCCAACATGCAGCGTTTACAGTGAATGTGGTCTCTGCGAACACAGAAACATTGTCTTTAAAATACACATTGTTGACAAAGCACGATCGGATTGAATCCTGGCCTTGGTAAATCTGGCCCAAAGGTAGCAGAAGAAAGACGCCCAATAGGATTGACAACACAAGCTATCTGTGAGGGCTGTCACTGGTGACTTTATATGATTAGTGGTAAATAAGATGTAAAAGCAGAAGGTATTTCTGATGTGAAATGATCTATTGAAGAACCTCACTATTTCCCTCTTTCCCCCTCTTCATCTTGAGTAGGTGTGGGCAATGTTACCCTATGAGGACCACTGTGGGTGCAGGTTTTTGTTCCAGCCAACCAGTCATACGTCCAACTCTACTCATTACTCACACACTTTGACTAGTTGAATCAGGTATGTTGACACTTAACTAAAGCTGCAGAGTTGTGTTTGTGTGTGTGTGTGTCCTATTCATGAATTTATTTAAACTGCTGAAAACACTCCCACTTGCTGGCCTATATATTTTCTTATAGAGTTCTCATTCAATATGGTTTCCATACATTTATTGAAAACCATCCCTTTAAATACCTCTCATTTGAATTTATCGACAGACCAGCTCTCCAGGACAGGCAACCCTCATCCTGGAGTGCTGCAGGCACTTCATGTTTTTGATTTAATCGATCTGGAAGACCAGGTGTGTTGAATTTATCCCTGAACTGATCAATTAAATCAGTTGGTCACGTGTGGTGCCTAGTTGGATCAAAATCCTGCGGTACAATACCTACGGAACTCCAGGAACAGGGTTGCATACCCATGCACTAGAATATATGAAGAGAGCGGTTCAAAATATTTCAGTGGTTGTGTCACATTTCAGAATCAATAAGAGACACTAAATCCAGAAGTGGAAAGAAAGCCATCGAAATATACAAAACAAATACTCTGATCTTGTGTATTATTTAGGATTAGGAAAGTTCAGAATTTTTGGGGGAGAGCCTTTAGGCACAAAATATATTGGCAAATCAATAATACAGTGGTTTGATTCATCTTGAAAGTTGCCATATTCAATTGTTCCATCCCTGAAACAATAGGGGTTGAACAGTACTCCTATAAATCTACTCTAATAATCCTCACTAATCATTGAACTGTGATGACAATGGTCCAGTCATCATGAACCGTGCACCAGGCTCCAGGTTTAAACAGCCACGTATGGTCGCTGTTCCATAATGATTCAAGTAGACTACATGTCCCGTATTACTTATCATACATTAGCCTAACATGATTCACGATCCTCAGGAACAACCACACGAACGAGACAGAGGAAAGAAAGGCTACTGATAATGGCTAATATATAACACGATACAAATTATAAAATAAATACAGTGAAAAGTCTGGGCATATAAATAAAACATTCTAGAAATGATAAATCAACTTGGTAGGTTTGGCGCTATACTGTCATTTGCTCATGGCTACTGAAACCTATAGCTTGAGTCTCTAAATTGCATCCCTTCAAGGTTATAAGGCCAGCATTTCATTACCGTCACTGTGGAAAATGTGATATGTTGATATGCTTCAGTTTGCTGCCATATGACTGGTTTCACATGTCTCCAGCGATCATAAAGGTAAAATAGATCTAAAACAATTGTCATTGATATTCACAATCCCCTTGTCCAAACTACATACTCATTTACATTGGGGCAAAAAAGTATTTAGTCAGCCACCAATTGTGCAAGTTCTCCCACTTAAAAAGATGAGAGGCCTGTAATTTTCATCATAGGTACACTTCAACTATGACAGACAAAATGAGAAAAAAAATACAGAAAATCACATTGTAGAATTTTTTATGAATTTATTTGCAAATTATGGTGGAAAATAAGTATTTGTTCACCTACAAACAAGCAAGATTTCTGGCTCTCACAGACCTGTAACTTCTTCTTTAAGAGGCTCCTCTGTCCTCCACTCGTTACCTGTATTAATGGCACCTGTTTGAAGTTGTTATCAGTCTAAAAGACACCTGTCCACAACCTCAAACAGTCACACTCCAAACTCCACTATGGCCAAGACCAAAGAGCTGTCAAAGGACACCAGAAACTAAATTGTAGACCTGCACCAGGCTGGGAAGACTGAATCTGCAATAGGTAAGCAGCTTGGTTTGAAGAAATCAACTGTGGGAGCAATTATTAGGAAATGGAAGACATACAAGACAACTGATAATCTCCCTCGATCTGGGGCTCCACGCAAGATCTCACCCCGTGGGGTCAAAATGATCACAAGAATAGTCAGCAAAAATTCCAGAACCACACGGGGGGACCTAGTGAATGACCTGCAGAGAGCTGGGACCAAAGTAACAAAGCCTACCATCAGTAACACACTATGCCACCAGGGACTCAAATCCTACAGTGCCAGACGTGTCCCCCTGCTTAAGCCAGTACATGTCCAGGCCCGTCTGAAGTTTGCTAGAGAGCATTTGGATGATCCAGAAGAAGATTGGGAGAATGTCATATGGTCAGATGAAACTAAAATATAACTTTTTGGTAAAAACTCAACTCGTCGTGTTTGGAGGACAAAGAATGATGAGTTGCATCCAAAGAACACCATACCTACTGCGAAGCATGGGGTTGGAAACCTCATGCTTTGGGGCTGTTTTTCTGCAAAGGGACTAGGACGGCTGATCCGTGTAAAGGAAAGAATGAATGGGGCCATGTATCGTGAGATTTTGAGTGAAAACCTCCTTCCATCAGCAAGGGCATTGAAGATGAAACGTGGCTGGGTCTTTCAGCATGACAATGATCCCAAACACACCGCCCGGGCAACGAAGGAGTGGCTTCGTAAGAAGCATTTCAAGGTCGTGGAGTGGCCTAGCCAGTCTCCAGATCTCAACCCCATAGAAAATCTTTGGAGGGAGTTGAAAGTCCGTGTTTCCCAGCAACAGCCCCAAAACATCACTGCTCTAGAGGAGATCTGCATGGAGGAATGGGCCAAAATACCAGCAACAGTGTGTGAAAACCTTGTGAAGACTTACAGAAAGCGTTTGACCTCTGTCATTGCCAACAAAGGGTATATAACAAAGTATTGAGATACACTTTTGTTATTGACCAAATACTATTTTCCACCATAATTTGCAAATAAATTCATTAAAACCCTACAATGTTTTCTTCTCATTTTGTCTGTCATAGTTGAAGTGTACCTATGCTGAACATTACAGGCCTCTCTCATCTTTTTAAGTTGGAGAACTTGCACAATTGGTGGCTGACTAAATACTTTTTTGCCCCACTGTACCTAGCTCTTATCAATTTGTAAATTACAGTGCATGGAGAATGGGGTTATTTCTATCTAAAAAATCAGTTGATGTTGTTCCACTTGGAACGGACAGGTTGCTCAAGCTTATTCATCGTAAGGTGGTGGAATTATGAGGGAATTAAATCAAGGTCAGAACACAGACTATGTGTAGACACACCTCCTCCACACCTTCATGTCTTTGATCTCCACCCCAAACGGATAACGTGTGACGAACATGCTATTCTCCTGCTTAAATTCATGGTCAGAATACAGGTTGAGAGAAAAGTGCATAAAAATAGAATTGTGTTCCATTTACGCGCTTTTAACTCGATACAGAATTCCCCCCTGCAATGCCCTCAGAAAGTATTCATACCTCTTGACTTATTCCACAATTTGTTGTTACAACGCAAATTCAAAATTTATTAAATTACAATTTCTCACCCATCTGCACACAATACCTCATAATGACAAAGTGAAAACATGTTTTTACATTTTGTAGCAATTTCTTTGTAAACGAAATACAGAAGTATCTCATTTACATAAGTATTCACACCCAAGTCAATACTTGTGATTACTGCTTTGAGTCAACTTGGGTATGTCTGTATCAGCTTTGTACATCTGGAGTTGGGGATTTTCTCCCATTCTTCCTTGCAGATTTTCTCAAGCTCTGTTGAGTGGCGCTGAAAAGTCATTGTCAAGTCTTTCCACAGATTTTCAATGGGATTCACGTCTGGGCTTTGGCTCAGCCACTCAAGGACTTTCACATTCTTGTTCAGAAGCCATTCCAGCTTGCTTTGGCTGTATGCTTGGGGTCATTGTTCTCTTGGAAAGTACATCTTTGCCCCCAGTCTGAGGTCATTTGCACTCTGAAGCAGGTTTAAGGGTTTCCCTTTATTTAGCTCCATTCCTTTTCCCCTTTATCCTTACCAGTCTCCCAGTCCCTGCCACTGAAAAGCATCCCCAGAGCATGATTCTACCACCATCATGCTTCAAAGTAAGCAGACATAGCGCTTCAGGCCAAAGTGTTCCATTTTTGTCTCGTCAGACCACAACATATTTTGTCTTATGATCTCAAGAGTCTTTCACATGTCATTTTGCAAACTCCAGGCGTGCTGTCATGTGTCTTTTTCTCAGGAGTGGCTTCCATCTGGCCACTCCCATAAAGCCCAGACTAGTGAAGTGCTATAGAGAATATTGTCCTTCTGGCAGGTTGTCCCATCTCAGCTAAGGAACTCCGTAGTTCTGTCAGAGTGGTCATTGGGCTCTTGGTTACCACCCTGACCAAGGTCATTCTTTCCTGGTTGCTCAGTTTGTTTGGACAGCCAGCATTAGGCAGAGTCTGGGTAGTTCCATATTTTTTGGAGACAACTGTGCTCTTAAAATTTCTACACTTGAGAAATAGTTTTATACCCTTCCCCAGATATATGCTTCATCACAATTAAATCTTGGAGATCTACGGACAGTTCTTTGGACTTCATGGTGTAGTTTCTGCTCTGACATGCACTGTCAACTGTAGGACCTTATATAGACAGGTGTGTTTCTTTCTAAATCATGTCCAAGCAATCACAGGTGGACTCCAATCAAACTGTAGTGACATCTCAAGGATGATCAAAGGAAATTGGATTCCCCTGAGCTCAATTTGGAGTATCATAGCAAAGAGGTATGAATACTTATGTAAAGTAGATATTTCTGTACCTAATTTTTAATACATTTGCAACAAATTCTAAAAACATGTTTTTACTTTGTCATTATGAGGTATTGTGTGTAAAAAAATATATTTTATCCATTTGGAATTCAGGTTGTAACACAACAAAATGAGGGGTCAAGGGGTATGAATACTTTGAAGGCACTGTATGTGCATGATCTGGAACACTGAGCCCTTACTACCTTGGATGCTCCTCTTGAAGAAAGCCTTGCAGCCCTCGCAGGACCACACCCCGTAGTGGTAGCCCGACGCGTAGTCGTGACACACGGCACAGAAGTGCAGTTCAGCCTTCCCTTCCAGCGAGATGACCGTCTCCTCACCCTCCTGCGAGCGCTTCCTCAGAGGCTTACTGTCCGTCACACAGAGAGAATACAGACAGCAAAGACAACATGACTGATGATGTTTTGAAAACCATACAAAACAAGGGTAAAACTTTATAATGACATTCATGAATAAGCATGAACATTCATTCATTCATTCAAAGTGCCCCCCTCCCCCCCTCCCTTCTGACCTTACTGACTCACCATCACAGATCTAACAGGACTGGATAGGTGAAAGCAATATGAAGAAAACACTGTAAATATAATCAAATTCTTGTTCTGTGGCGGAAACGAGATAGGTGTGAGCCATTGCTCTATCTAGTCCCTTCACAAAGAATAGGCTCTGAATTTTCTAATGAAATGCAGCAGTTGGAGGTCTGCAATGTGTGGGGGCTTTTGCCCAGTTTATAAGTAGAATCAGGTTTGTTAGTGCTGGGCTAGGGCAAAAGCCTGCAAGGAGTGAAGAAACTCAGTTTCCTTCCTACCTGCTCTCAGATAGGGCGTGGGGCTCCGCCCAGGACACTCGGGTTGGCTGGCCTTGCTGTGGGCGAGATTGGGGCCGATGGTGCAGAGACAATGGAGGCCCCATGTGAGCTTGGGGGGGCCAGAAGAGGGAGGGACTGAGGGACTGGTGGGTGGATGGGCAGTCAGAAAGCGCGGGCCCAGCGTAGCTCAGCAGAGTGGGGCTGTAGAAGGACAAGGGGTTGAAGTCGTGCCCGATGTCAGTGTATGGCGAGGGGATGCAGATGGGGTGGGCCTCCATGGGCAGCGCCGGGGACGGGGCGCTGAAGATGGGCGAGAGGATGCGGCCACCGCGGCCAACACGGCTGGGATCCACTTCCTGCAGCTTCAGAAGGGTCGCAGAGTCACGCTCTGGGAGTGGAGACGCAGCCATTGGCGACTGCGGGAGCTCTGAAGGTAGGCCAGGGAGTCTTCTATATTGTGACATCAATGAGACACACCACTCCAAGTAGGAGGATGACAGTGTCCCTTGAAGCTGATTTAAGGTCAGTTGTGAATTTTTCCTTCATTAATAATTGAGATTATAATTGGGGAAGGAAAAGCTGATCCTAGACATGTGCTTATGGTCCCAACTGTAGGAGATCTCAAAGCAGGCTTTAGCAGAGGTCTATGAGAATTTTAGCAAGAGACTCGACTATAAGAAGCCTACAAGAGGATCTGGCTGTAATGCATCATCAGCATGGAACACGGTTTCGGGGGTTGTGTCACCAGACATGGACGTGGCTTTTTCCCAGAATCGATAAGTGGAGTAGCAATCCATCCGTGTATGGATCTCTGACGACATCAAAAAATGACACAATGGCAGGGTCTCTGATATCAGGGGATTCCAACTGAAGGGAAAGAGAGAAAAGGATTGTGTCAAACAGAGCACTTCACTAAAACATCATACAATAAACTCAAATGAATTATTGAGAGCCAATAACATTCTATGCACAAAACCGAAGATGTTCCATAACTTTTTTTTGTATTTTTAAAAAGGGGACTGCACTATCCAATCTCCTTTCAGATTTTTTTTTACATTTTATGACAGGACAGTTTTTCTGCCTACTGAACACGACCCAGGTTTTCAACACTACTCAGATAACCTCCACAGCTCCACTCACTATAGCACTCTTTGTAATTGAGACCTTATTCAAGTACTGCCAGTGGCTACAGACATAGTTAGCATCTCATAAAACCATGAAGAATAAAGGACTACATGTGGAGTATTGAAAAATGAAAACGATCAAAGCCCAAAGACTAAACACCTCCCTCTACAACTGGATCCTGGACTTCCTGACAGGCCGCCCACCAGGTGGTAAGGGTAGGTAACAACACATCCGCCACGCTGATCTTCAACACTGGGGCCCCTCAGGGGTGCATGCTCAGTCCCCTCCTGTACTCCCTCTTCACTCATGACTGCATGGCCAGGCACGACTCCAACACCATCATCAAGTTTGCCGATGACACAACAGAGGTAGGCCTGATCACCGACAACAATGAGACAGCCTACCAGGGGGTGTCAGAGGAAGACCCTGAACATGGTCAAAGACTCCAGCCACCCTAGTCATAGACTGTTATCTCTGCTACTGCACGGCAAGAGGTACCAGAGCGCGTCCAAAATGGCAGGTTGACAATGTCAATGAAAACACTTCCCAGTTGGTCAGCGCATGCTCTGAGTACATATCCAGCAGCATACCACCCTGCATACCACTGCTGGCTTGCTTCTGAAGCTAAGCAGGGTTGGTCCTAGTCAGTTCCTGGATGGGAGACCAGATGTTGCTGGAAGTGGTGTTGGAGGGCCAGTAGGAGGCACTCTTTCCTCTGGTCTAAAAAAATATCCCACTGCCCTGTGTAGGGTGCTGTCTTTCGGATGGGACATTAAACGGGTGTCCTGACTCTCTGAGGTCATTACAGATCCCATGGCACTTATTATAAGAGTAGGGGTGTTAACCCTGGTGTCCTGGCTAAATTCCCAATCTGGCCCTCAAACCATCACGGTCACCTAATAATCCCCAGTTTACAATTGGCTCATTCATCCCTCTCCCCTCTAATAATCCCCAGTTTAGAATTGGTTCATTCATCCCCCTCCTCTCACCTGTAACTATTCCCCAGGTTGTTGCTGCAAATGAGAATGTGTTCTCAGTCAACTTACCTGGTAAAATAACGGAAAAATAAAAAAAATCTGGTAATCTGTCTGGCCTTGTGAATGTTGACCTGTTTAAAAGTCTTACGGACAGCGTGACCACACAGTCTTCCAAAACAGCTGGTGCTTTCATGCATACTTTAGTGTTGCTAGTCTTGGAGCCTGTTGGTCAGACACTCGATGCTCCAATACCACTTGCCAGATGATAACAGAGTGGCTCGGGTGACTGGATCTTCCGGGCCTTCCTCAGAGACCGTCTGGTGTAAATGCCCACACACACCCTCTGTAGAGCCTTGCGGTTGACGGCGGTGCAATTGCCATACCAGGCGGTGATATAGCTGGTCAAGATGCTCTCGATGGTGCAGCTATTAAACTTCTTGAGGATCTGAGGGCCCATGCCAAATTTCTTCAGTCGTCTGAGGTTGAAAAGGCACTGTTGCGCCTACAGTGTCGGTGTGATTTGACTATGTCAGATCGCGCCTACAGTGTCGGTGTGATTTGACTATGTCAGATCCTCTGTGACGTGCACGCAGAGGAGCTTTTGACCCTCTCCACTGCAGCCTCGTCGATGCAGATGGGGGCGTGTTCACCCCCGTTTCCTGTAGTCCGCGATGGTTTTGCTGATGTTGAGGGAGAGGTTGTTTTCCTAAAAGTGTGCGCTTTCCCTTTAAGACCCATGACGTCATTCACACAAAGTTAGTTCAAGGCTCGAGCAAAGATGGGAGAGATGAGAGGCATGGGAGACATTCATCATTCAGACATAATTTTTTGGTTTGAAAATCAGCAATATTTTGCGTAATGTTATCACAAACAATGTACTCGGGTAGAGAATAGATGTTGGCTTCAGCTGTAAGCTAGCAAGGAAAGTTTGCCTACAAAGCTGGAAGCTACTGATATCTTCCAGCCTTGCAGTGTTCTAGCCTGTATTGGACATTGTTTTGGGAACAGTAATTAACAGTTTCAACATTTCTAAATGCTGTTTTGCATTATTCAAGTGTAATAACTTCTGCGCTGCATAAGTGGTAATGCAGCCCAGACACCCATGAGGAATTACTGAAGTCACTGGAAGGCTAGAGCTAGCAATAAGTAAGTGGAGCAGGCACGGTGCTCTCGCGCTGTACGGGGACATCAGCTGTGCTAATAGACAGACTTGATCCGCTCTCAATCAGTAGACGACGTGAGATATTTGACAGAATAAATTATATTACAGAGACATTTCTCATGTTCTAGTATCGAAAAAGTACTGTTTCGGTATACCATGCAACACTAAGCTGATATGGTCCTTAACCCGCCTCTCAAATCACCTAATGATGACAAAGTGCTACAGGGCAATATACATTTATGCAGGTTACCTTTGGTTGCTTGGGTAGAGGGACAATGGTGGACATCTTGAAGCAAGAGGGGATTACAGACTGGTTAAATATGTCCTAAGAAACACTCCAGCCAGCTGGTCTGCGCATATCGGATACCATCTGGAGAGTATTCACACAGGTGAAAGTCTTACCCACGTTGGCCACACCGATCTCACAGTCCTCTTGAGCAGCGGGGGCCCACGTAGAAGGATCGGGGTTAATTCGACAGCATAAAAAAAACATTTAGCTCCTCTCTGAGAGAGGCATCGTTGTTCGCCACACAGCTGGTTTTCCCTTTATAATCCATGATCATTTGTAGCCCTTGTCACATGTGTTTGGCGTCAGAGCCTTTACGGAACCAACAGAGCACACACGCATACACAAAAACATAGAGACAGGGTTGGGGACTAATTACAAAAAAAACAACCCCTTACATTACCACCAAAAATATTGTTAATCAGATTACAGATACTTTTGAAAAAATGTATGATTACTTCTCGGATTACTTTTCAATTCAGAAATTACTTTTGGATCTCAATGACATTCAAATCAGCATAGGAAAAGAGACCACTATGATGACACATCAAATGTGCTTGATGGATTGCGGGAAAAAAGCAGGAATGGACTTTTTTTAGGCTACAGTCCAATCTATGTCTTCAAATGGTGCGACTGCTGTCGGCATCCAAAGATTATCCAACTTGATTAAACGCTTGGAGATAAGAATGACAGCAGTGTAGCCTACGGGCGATACGGATCACTTATTATTAATATCTACATACAGCAATTGTTATGAATCACACTGCTTTACTGTAATTTAGCTATTTACACCTTTACAGATGTTAGTTGTTTTGCATGGCTGATCACAAATGTAGGCTATATGTGTAATTTAACCCAATAATGGTTGAATTTAAGAACTATAAGCTGCCTATAAAGAATTGTTTTTGATCGGTAAAGAATTAGCATAATCATATTATTGTCTGTAGTAGAAAGAGGTGGGTTAGAAAAAGCCTACATAACCATCCCTTAAAGTCAAATGCAACATCCATTTATGGCCAACTATGTTAACCTCCAACATTGATTTATCCTGCAATAGATCGGTAATATTTATTTTGTCATCTTCTAATGCCTCTTACTGAGTTTGGGTAATCCAAAAGTTACATTACTGATTACAAACTGTTAATTGTGCAATTGATAAATACTGGGTCTTCTCCGTGTATTGATTGATTGTGACACTGCAGGACGTCTGACTTGGTGCAGGACTCACATTACGACAGTCCAGTGCTCTGAGGGCAGTTTTTATGGGAAGCCAGCCAAAATAAACGTACCTTAACCCCAATGGGTAGACATATATAGAAACAAAAAACAGACAGACACATGCAGGGTCATCCCTAGCTACTAAGCGCGGCTGGTAGGGGGCCCACTTTTTTAGTAGGAAAATCTGGTGGGTGAACCAAATAATTACTGATCTTATTGACTAGGTGGGTTCAAGCCCGGGTCTCATGCACACGGCAAAATTGTGTTAGCCTGCTGAGATAAAGGCTAGGCATTTGTTTATGGAGCTAATGTAAGTGTTCAGGTCTCAGTTAAGAATTACTACTATCACCTTACAATGGCAAACCAGGCAAGCACAGCTAGATTATGTAGTTGAAATATACTATACCCAGGGCTGGTGCCATCCCCTAGTGCCATTGTGGCCTTGAGCAAGACATTTAACCCCTAAACTGCTGTAAGGGTGATGCTGTAAGGCTGACCCTGCGCTGCTACCAGCCTTTTGGGTAAATAGTGTGTCAGAAATGTATGCACTGTGACAGAAGACATACCCACATTGGTGTGTACACACAGACACACACAGGTTTCAGACGAGCTCAGGTAGCAGGCGTCTGTCGCCTTTTATGACCCATGTGTTGCTGGGAAACACAGTTCCAAGGAGAGGTTAATCATTCTTAAATGTAAATCATCATTTAGTGTTTCCCCTTAGCAAAGGCTATATGGCACACTTTCACTGCTACTTCAACAGGCTAGGAATATGCATACATCCCAATGCCCAAAATGTAAACATAGCTGAAACCATCCCATCACGTTTTGGACGCATGACAGGCTGACTACACCGCTCGCATCGCGTGTGCGTGAGCGTTGCAAAATACATTTTGAAATCTATATTATTCAATCATTGCACCCACACTGCTCTTGCACGCCAACGAGCGTCTGCATTGCCAAGGGCTAAAATAGAAGTCAGTTCTATTTCTGATGCAGTTCACGCTGCAAGTCCTGCCTCTCCCATCTCCTCATTGGTTTATAGAAGCAGGTACACACGTGCCATCTCTTCATTGGTTATACCCACGTGGGTGACTGAAAGACAAACGAGGTCAGTGTTGCACCTAATTTATGAAAGTTGCCAATCGCAATATAAAGTCAAGAAAAGAAAAAGTCTAGGAGGAAGAGAGATCACTAGAAACGATTCGGTTGACCGTTTTATGTGTGGATTAATTGTCAGAGTAGAGGACCTTGTCCATTTCAGGTAAAATAACAACTCAATGTTTATATCCCAGGACAAATTAGCTAGCAACAGCAAGCTAGCTAAATAGAACAAATCAGCTAGCAAGTGCAAGCTAGCTAGCTAAATTGCCATAAAGGTTTAATGCTTTTCGACCTGTCCCCAAATTAACGTAATTGGTTCAGAGATTGTTTTGATATTTTAACCTGCGTGTCGTGATCGCGATTGGTGTGGGGGGACAAAATACATTTATGCACGATGGCGCACGTGCGCAGCCGGTTTGGGTTCCATGTGAGGCAGTTATGACAGCTAGCAAAATAGGACAGGAGCAGTAGAGCACAACTGTAAACAAATTGAAATAACTCTATTAGCTGGTTAGCTAGCTACTTTAATTATCTGTGGTGTAAAACAAATCACCTACTGACAACAAGCGCTCCTAGGGCGTTATTTTAACTAACCTAATGCAATGGTAAATCTTAGTGTTGGCGGTAGCGCTATACTGTAGGTCCAGGGGTTTGTCAGAAATATATCCCACTCTACCCAGTGTGAAGCCTTCCACGGTAAATCCATGTCCTCTACAAATTTAACAAGAGATTAGCGACAAGGAGGAGCCATGAGGTCGTGTTGGTTCGTTTACTCACCGATTCATGCTGCCGCTACCACTGTTGCTGAGCAGTAGGACTCACAAGTCACCAATTCCCGCCAAACAGTGTATGCTCGCTGCCCTCTGTCTCAGGGTGTTCAACAGCGATTTCTCATTTAGTCTTGTCCGTCCCAGCTTGAGTACAGACGAGCCAGTGTATTGTCTAGCTGTGCTATTTCAACACTGAGAACTGTACTCTGTCTAGAATAATACATCGGTCTTGAATAAATCCACATGTAGTCTAGAGCTGGGAAGATAAATCGGAAATGTTCAACACCGACCATATGATCACTTGTCACAGGCATTTTTCTGATATCGTTCATTACGATAAGTAGACTATACTAGAGAAATGTGAAGTTTGGAATGAAATACGTTGGGTGATACATGGGTGATTTGTTAATGGGACAATTGGCAACAGAGGACAAACATATAGCAAAATCATACAGTCATACAAATATTCCCTTTTTTCAATTTTATAAATCCAAGTTGATTGAAGTTTGGGATAATTCTGGCCTTGGTGTTTTTTCTTGCCAATTTCAAGTATTTTTAAACATAAAGCACAATTACTAGAGCATTCTGCATCCTTAATTATTATTTCAGGGCGAAAGCACATGAAGGGGGGCTTTTGGTGTTTCGTTTGAAGCAGTGACCTTGCCTTGAAAGCAGCCTCCCCACTACTCAGTCCTGAAAACAGCTGGCAATGAAGCGTGAGAGAGCAACTCCCACCTACTAAACCTACTGAGTATGGATAAGATACAGGGCCAACACCATCTATAGAACACCAACCAACACATTTACTTTCCCTATTTGGAGAGCTTTGCTGCACATTAGCCCAATCTAAAGAGCTAGGCAGAAGATTCCTAATGGACAGACTCGTGCACACTGGCTATTCAACCAAAAAAAGGCACCTCATCCCACATGCCTGATGTTATAACACCCACACTAATCCAACATCACCTTATACCATCATGCCACTAGTTGGCCAATTCAGAGATACAAGAAACCCCAGCCTCGTGCTCCTACACATTACAGCACAACTACGAAACCCAAATGTTGGCTTTTTGTTGGCTTTCCCAGCAAATGCCTAGGTTTTATCTCAGCAGGCTAGCACAAACCCAGCAACTCCGAGCCAAATTGACCCCGGGGATGGATGGATGGATGGATGGATGGATGGATGGATGGATAGATGGATAGATAAAAACATAAAATGTCATAGCAGAGCTGGCAAAAAGCACATGTGCCTTCACACCAGAGATCAGGGTTCAATCTCCCCTTTAAGAATCAACTATATGTTTGCATTTGTTGCACATCCATACACCAAATTACTTTCATCTAACCGTACCCAGAAATGAAAGAGGTGAGCCAATAGCCAGCTAGACTGTTACTTGCCTGAGCATTTTCTACATTGAATCCATGCTTCTGAGGCTCTCATCTGCCTCACTGAGCTTACGTGTGTAAAACTACTGGGGAGGGGTGCAAGGACTCTTATCCCTGAGATACTTAGAGGAAGTCGAAAAGTGTACAGTACTTAATTTCACTCAACAAAATGCCTTAAGAGGTACTTTGGACTACTGCCCTGAATATCCCTAAGCCCACTAACTCCAATCCCAAACCATATTCACCTCCCAGTTTAAGTATCCACACTCCACTAGCTGAAAGCACACAGCTTCTAGAGAAAATCTGCTCAAACCAGTCATGCACAGGTGTTGCCGTTTGAAGATTTGTACAGCGTGTTTCTCAATTACAACCAAAACCTCATCCTTGTTGTACTGTACCAGGCATTCGCTGACCCAAAAAGACTGAAAAGTAATGGTTGGAGATTTGACCTCGGGGGTATTTTTTTTTACAAAAACAGGACACCCCCAACATGCTTCCTAGAGCAAAGGCATTTGTCTAATTTACAAACTACATGGCATAAGGCCAATAAATCCTATGAATTTTGACTGTGTTCCAAGATCCCCAAATAGGCTTGGCTGATTCTCAATGACATGTCAAAGATGAGAAGGAAAGAACAGAACATGACAAAAGAGAAATGGGAGAAACAAAAAGGTTGTTGAAAATATTGACCTACAAATTTTTTTACCTTTATTTAACTAGGCAAGTCAGTTAAGATCAAATTCTTATTTACAATGACGACCTACCAAAAGGCCTCCTGTGGGGATGGGGGCTGGAATTAAAAATAAAATATAGTACAAAACACACATCACAACAAGATAGACAACACTACATAAAGAGAGACCTAAGACGACAACATCGCATGGCAGCAACACAACATGACAACATATTAATTTAGGGTTGATGGAAAATCAATTCAAACCTGTTCTCATCTCAAATGACCCACTTGACTGTTGCAATTGTTCTAGCCTAAGCATAATCATCTTAGACTAAAGAGCACATTCTCTGTCCAAGACACATGGATGCAAAATTTAGAGAGAGTACCAATGGACACACCACTATTGAGGTTATCTGAGTGAGCTTTCTCTGAAAACGGTTTACTGTCAAATAAGTACATATGATTGTACAGCAAGGCAAACTACAGTGTAAGTCACCATTTCCCAAACTAGGGGTTGTGACCCCATGTGGGCTCGCCTGATTTGAAAATAGGGTTGCGAGAGAAATTCTGGAGAAAAAAATTGCACTTGGTTCATAGAACCAGGGTTACGTGAGTAACCTCCAGTAGCCGCTAAATGCAGTTGTAATAAACAGTGGTTTCTGTTTTCTTCCTATAAATGTTGCTCTAACCTTTTAATGGCTTAAGCTACAAAATCTTATGACCCCATCACTGAAAGATACAACTCTCAGAAGCACATACCGTATGTGTCGTCTGTTTTCCTCAGAACCAGGCAGTAAATCAGACTGGTGGAAAAAGAACATCAATTATGTTATTTTCTACACAGAAGATCATACACAATTATTGCCTGATATTTTCCTGAACTTCCCAATGCCTTTCTGATTCACTTCAAACCGTACTTCCTTCAGATTGAAATATTATTACAAATCAATCTAAAACAGTTTGACAGACTGTCATAGCTCCAATTAAAAAGGTAAAAATGTGTTTTTAATTACATTCATTATTTATTTTTTTACATGTTGGAGTTGCAAAATTGTTTTTTATATCAAAATGGAGTCATGGGCCAAAAAACTTTGGGAACCCCTGGTGTAAGTGGTGATGAATAAATCATATCAAAGTAATCCACTATGTGGTGGTGACAGTGTAGCCAAACTGACATTTTTCATTAAGATAAAAGTATTCTTGTGAAAAACCTTTTAAGGCTACTGCATGAATGAAAAGATGAATTGGCCAGAATAAATTCAAAACCCTACCTACATACTCAATTTGGTTGGGTCCATTGATGATTGCCCATTAAACCTGCGCTAAAGGAAAGTAGGCTATTCTCAAATAAATGATTGACTATTTGAGAGTGAAAAGTTTGTGGCTGTGTGGTTATGACACTGTGGATCCAACACACTCCTTTATAACTGTACTGACATCCTGTCAGCATATGCGTATGTCGCACGTCACTACTGCACTGGAGAGGCTTTTGAACGTTAACTAGACATTTTTTATCAAAATGCGTTCTGGAACATGTGAACTTTTATGTGCCTTAATAAAAAAATGCGTATGCCATCTATAAATACGAACAAAATTGTTAAATTACAAGCCTAGTTGGTTTAGTCACGGAAAAAGCCAGGAACCTTCCCGCTAGCCGCGTTTGGCTGAGATGATGGATGAGCTAGACCTGCTGAGAGATGAGTTTGGATGTAGCATATTCTGTCTATAACATGACCTGGTCAGTATGTGTAGGTAATCCTTTCTAACGCGGCTTTTTTGAAAGACATCACAAAGAACTTCAAGCGTGTTACTAATGCTTTCCACTTTCTGGAGGATGATCATGCTGACTCTCTGACTCAAATCAGACAATGAGGAAATTCCCGATTTAGGTCCAAAAGAGATATTGAACCAGACATTGTAGAGTCTTCTGATGACAGTGATGGGGAATTAACGCCGACCAACAGTGTTGTTGTCACGGAAGAGGTTGACCGAGTTGAAATCAGTGGAATGCTCAGTGGAAGCAGAGTATGATAGCCAAGGAGATGGAGAGTGTCGAAAACAGAAGGTTGTTGTATAAAACATGTCTCCGGATTACATCTTCAAACTAAGGAAAATCACGGCATCCGTGACAGAGAGGGAGACGCCGTCATCCATGTATATGGGTAAGAGTCTAGCTAGCTACATTTTCAATTATTATACATTTCAAATTTTGTCAGAAAGCTAACATTGCACCTAGTTGGTTAGCTACCCGCAGAGACTGTAATGTGAAGAACAACTTGACCTGCACCTAAGTCAAATTAGGATATAACGTTAGGCCAACGAGACAGTGTCCAAGTTCTAAAATTGCCCTGCTTTTATTTCGTCACACTCGCAACCGTAAGCTATTTTCTGTAAATAGCTCGCCATTAACTTGTAAATAATGATCTTGACAAAAGTTAAGACGCTGTCAGCTATGATATGGTCATTATTTGACCTGGCTAGCCAGCTAACAAACTAGAAACTAAACAAAACATTGTTTATAAAGTTTACTTTAGTTACCTGGTTTGCTAGATTGACATATACTAAATGTATATTTAAACAGATGGGTTTGATGATAAAATACAACACTTATGATATTTTGGACCACCAGGCTGCTGATTTCATGTTGGATGACAATAGAATGATGTCACTGCGACAACTGTCTACAGACATGTCGACAGACGTAGTATAAACCAGCCTTTAGTTTCGAAATCTTTGGTTGTTTAGTACACTACCGTACTCACTCTGTTTAGCACATGGCTTCAAAGGGCTCCCGAGTGGCGCAGTGGTCTATGGCACAGCATCTCAGTGCTAGAGGCGTCACTACAGACCCTGGTTCAATTCCAGTGTCACATCCAGCCATGATTGGGAGTCCAATTGGCCCAGCATCGTCCGGGTTAGGGTTTGGCCGGGGTAGGCCGTCATTGTAAATAAGAATGTATTCTTAACTGACTTGCCTAGTTAAATAAAAAAATAAACATATGACTCCTCAAAAAGATGGGTGGGACTAACTAAGGCTGAAGAGGATGTGAATGATGCT
Source organism: Oncorhynchus clarkii lewisi (assembly GCF_045791955.1). Taxonomy (NCBI): domain Eukaryota; kingdom Metazoa; phylum Chordata; class Actinopteri; order Salmoniformes; family Salmonidae; genus Oncorhynchus; species Oncorhynchus clarkii. The sequence continues at coordinate 28,351,120 of NC_092154.1, forward strand.
GAATGGGTGTAGACAAAGAGCTCTCTAGTAGGTTTACCAAAACATTCAAGGGCCATTTTCTCAAAAGTGGGGTTACAAGTTTATTAACTTTCAAAGCAGAATTACTTTCCCATTGTTCCTCAACTGTAGTGTATGATATACAATTTTCTAGCTCTGAGACTCTATTTTATCCAATGTAAAAAAGACCAAATCGAGCCGGTCGGTCACAGAAAACTTGAAAGCAACTCCTGTAGCGAATGGTTTAAAAGTGAGATCCCCCATAATTGGGCCTATTCTTCTTATTCTTATTTATCTTTATCTTATATTTTCACTGAAATACATATTACACAATAATCATGTACTACAATATTTTATAAAAATATGCAAACCTTTGTCACAAACACACGCATTGGCTTGTTCAGGCTTCCATTTCTTTAGGGCAAATTGCTTTTTCAAAAAATATATAGGTGGCACCACAGGTTCCAGAGTGGTGGGGCGAATGATCAGGTAACCTAGGCAAGTCAGTTAAGAACAAATACTTATTTACAATGACGGCCTACACCGGTCAAACCCGGATGACGCTGGGCCAATTGTGCACCGCCCTATGGGACTCCCAATCACGGCCGGTTGTGATTCAGCCTGGATGAAACTCCGGAGCCTGTACTGTATGACAAAGGGATTAATCAGTTGTAAAATGACTGTTCTCTCTGCAACCGACAGGCAAGCGGTACCAGAGCACCAAGTCTAGTTCCAAAAGACTTCTAAACAGCTTCTACCCCCAAGCCCCATAAGACTCCTGAACACCTAATCAAATGGCTAACCAGACTATTTGCATTGCACCCCCTTTTACACTGCTGCTACTCTCTGTTGTTATCACCTATGCATAGTCACTTTAATAACTCTACCGACATGTATATATTATCAAAACTAACCGGTGCCCTGCACATTGACTCTGTACCGGTACCCCCTGTATATAGTCTCGCTATTGTTATTTTACTGCTGCTCTTTAATTACTTGTTACTTTTATTTCTTATTCTTATCCATATTTTTTTAAACTGCATTGTTGGTTAGGGGCTGTATACCTGTTGTATTCAGAGCATGTGACTAATACAATTTTATTTGGATTTGAAATGGTTTTAAATGGGCTATAATGGGACTTGCATCTTTCTAATCAGATAATATGGTTTGAAAAAAAATCCTGGAAAAACTTCTGGCCCTAAACTAAAAAAAATTAAGCTTCTTAAATGGTTCTTCCTCAGCTCTTAAAATCTGACTTCAGTCTCCTTCCACCTCATTTAACACCTGATTTACTTAACATCTCAATAGGTGGTCCAGGTATCCTCATGACATGGCACAAGTGGGGTTGGGCTCTTTTGTTCTCTATTGTTCCTAAAACAAGGGGGAGGCCGATGTCATCAAAGTCACCATCAGACCAACTCCTTGAATGCGCTACTCCTTGAAGTTTGCAGGTGTGGGGGCCTTTCGTGTGTGTACTTGTATATTGCTTCTCAACAGGAAAAGTAAAAAATAAAATAAATTCCCTGGAGGACATCTTTAAGGTTCCTTGGATTACTCTTGCCTGATAAAGAAACTGAGTTAAGTGGAGGGGTTCTTGACGTGGTATATGCAGTTCTTCAGAATTCTAAAAAGGTTCTTGAAATATATTGAAGCCTGTTTAATTGTCCCTTTTATATCATATAACAAATTGGCCAGTGGTAACTAGTGTTCATTTTTTTGTTTAACATTTCTATTGTTGATTCGGGAGTTAAATTAACACAAAAAAACTTGTGTTAATAACCAGAGTTTAACCAAAACCATATCCATCAGTCATATTTCCCAGTATACTCTTTTGCAGGATGATTTATTGAAAAAACAAATCGATATCTGTTTTTGCATGTACATTGATTGATTAATTAATTAAAGGTACACTACGGGATTTTGGCAATAAAGCCTCTTTATCTACTTCCTCAGAGTCAGATGGATAAAAATATTATGTCTCTGCATCCAGTACGAAGGAAGTTAGAGGAATTTTTGCGAGCCAATGCTAACTAGCATTAGCGCAATGACTGGAAATCTATCTAGCATGTTAGCAGTTACCATAGACTTTCAGTCATTACGCTAATGTTAGTTAGTTGCTAACTAGCGTTAGCGCAATTGCTTTCTTCATACTGCACACAGACACATAAAAATGGTATCCACAAGTTCATCAGAATCTGAGGAAGTAGATAACGGGCTTCATTGACAAAAATTCAAAATGTTGGATATCCCCACTCTGTTGGATATCCCCACTCTGGCCGGATACTAATATTTATGTACACACCACTTAGCCAGCCAGCATAATGTGACTTTTAATGATACACATTCACTTAGGATCTCGCTAGGTGAAGGTCACAGAACTGAAAATTCATGAATGCAACAACCATGTCTTTCACTAGCAAACACAGTCATGGGTGGTACTGGTAGCTCTAAAATTCACTTGAAAGGCACTCTAGGAAATGTGCAAATAAGGTTCAACAGCACGTGTCATTCCACTCATTCCACCAAGGCCGAGTGCCTGCTGGTTTTCGTTCCTCCCTTGTACTCAATTGATTAATTAAGGTCCCTAATTAAAGAACTCCCCTCACCTCATTGTCTCGGTCTTAATTGAAAGGAAAAAAAACTGCAGACACTAGGCCCTCCATGGAATGAGTTTGACACCCCTGCCCTACAGTGTTAAAACAACACCCAGAAAACAAGACCTACCAACATTTTAAGAACCATCTGAGTCCCGCAAATAACAATAAAAGGTTTTTCGTAGAATCTTTTATGATGGTTAATTGAAACTCTTGATTTTTTAATGATTCGTCAAATAACCATCCCATTTAAGGTTCCTCAGAAAACCTCATGGTTCACCTACGGTAGGGTTCCCCAACTGGCGGCCTGCGGTCCAAGTTTGGCCCGCAGGTGATTTTATTTGGCCCACCAAGCTTTATGATCTCCTCACAAAAAAATAGATATACTGTATGTTTTTTAAAAAAACTTGGTGGGCTGAAAAAACACCAGCAAATCAGCTAGAAGTGATTTTTATTTTGGAAATCTGTTCCAAAGTATCCCCACGCATAATAGAGAGATATACACTGAGTATACAAAACATTAAGAACACCTGCTCTTTCCATCACATAGACTGACCAGGTGAAAGATATGATCCCTTATTGATGTAACTTGTGAAATCCTCTTCAATCAGTGTAGATTAAGGGGAGGAGACAGGTTAAAGAGGGATTTTTAAGCTTTGAGACAATTGAGACATGTGTCAAGACCTGCAACACTGCTGGCTTTTTCACACATTGGAGTCAGTCAACATGGGCCAGCATCCCTGTGGAACGCTTTCAACACCTTGTAGAGTCCATGCCCCGACAAGCTGTTCTGAAGGGGTGGGGGTATACTCAGTGTATGTGAGCGTATACAAAATGTAAGCAAGGTTGGAAATTATGTTATAGTCAAATATTATCTGGTTGGGTTTTCTTTTTGCAGTCAATTTGCAATCTACAAATAATGTTTTATTATGTTCCGGCCCTCTGACCATCCGCTCAAGAAAAAAACTAATTTGTCCTGCGGCTGAAATTTGGTTGATGATCCTGTCCTATGGTATTGCTCTGAAGAACCTTATTTGGTTCCAACTGGAACATGTTTTTTTTAAAGAGTGGAATGATGAAAACCCTGTCAAACTGCAGTAACATTGTACTTGTTCATATGAATTCTAGTTTAAAACTAGACTAACAGACAGAGACAACAACTGCAATTGGACAATATAACTAACACGGCTGAGCTTGCTTTATTTAGGGTTGCATCTGTAGAAGAATAAACTCCTCCCCATGGTGAAGGAAGTTTCTGATGAACTTCACCAACGCCGTGGATCCGAGACAAGGCTTTGTTGAATCTAGCTTCGACTACATTGATTCAGTCAATAGTTGAAATAATGGGTCAATACTTCAAAAAAAATTACATTTTGAAACACCCACCGTGTACCTATGTTTGTCCTCTGTAGTTGCGTGCCTTTTTTTGCTGAAATCCATACTTTTGAGTTGCCATTTTTGAGCAACAGCAATGAGAAAACAGTCAACGGTTGTCTTTTATTAACGTTTAATAGAAAAAGTATGAATTTCAGCAAATAAAGAAAGGCACGCAAATACAAAGGACAAACATAGGTAAAAGATGGGCATTTCATAATACTTCAAATATATATATATATCGACCTTGGGCGAATCAATGTAGTCAGAGCTAGATTCCACAAAACCTGGTCTCGACTCCAATGCTGTTGTTGAAGTTCATCATAAACTTCCTTCATCATGAAGTGGAATTTAGTCCACAGATGCATCTGTAATTAAAATGTTACTCACATAGTCTACCCATGTCATTACTATTGTGTTAGATGCATCTGTAATTAAAAAGTTACTCACACAGTTTATCCATGTCATTACTATTATGTTGATTGATTTTCCAGTTAATCATTTTGGATTGAAAATGTCTAGGTGGCTTAAGCCAGCCGAAGTTCGAATATAAACCAAATTTGAGCACATTACATTTTCTCCAGACAAAAATAAATAGGCTATAAACGCATAATATTACTGGTTCGTTTACCTTGGCAGAGTAGGCTCTATTCAGCTGCGATTGTTATCAGTAAACCAGTTGCTGAGACCTGACATGTTTTTTTTTTATTTTTATGGCATACACCATGTCAGATTGGTAATGTTTTGATGTAGCTGCTGCAACATTTATGTTAATTGTTTTTGCTTGTGTCTGTAGGAAGTGATGTGTTAACATGTTTGTTAAATAAATACTGTTGGAAAGTGAAGAGCGAGTTTTGCATTCTTTAGTGCGTAGTGCCTAGCCGCGCAACCTCTGATTTCCGCGAATCTGATTGCGCGACACGCACAGAACCTGCAACACTCCGATGTGGAGCATAGCTAAATTGTGCACAAGGTGACAAATTGTGTAAATTATTGTAGAAAATATTACTTTGTAGCTCTTAACGCTTTTGCAACAATATCTTTTTTTAAACCAAATCAAAAAGTGGTGGGGTGCTGCCCCACTTGAGTGAAAAGTGCTGTGGAAAATGCTAGTAAACCACACGTTTGCCGGTGGCTCTAAATTGACAAAATAGAATAACACATATGCACATACAATTTCAGAAGATGGACAGAATAATGAATACCCATTGCATTAATAAATTAATTATGTACACAACAATAAGATAGCATTGTGGTATATTGAAATAAAATAAATATGACGCTCAAAAGTAACAAGTCCATCTATAATTTGAACCCGTTATTAAGGATTCAGTAGATAACGTTAGACCTCAAATAGCAGTGTAGCATCTTACAATTTTACAAGTTAAACCAACCTAATTTTCGTGTTGTCACCTACCTCTCGTGCAGATTTTACCGCACAGACTGTCAGAAAAGTTCCAATGGTCAGTTAGAAAAAACAAATTCATCAGGAACATTGACATGCAGTTTCTGTCCTTCGTTCAGCAACCAACTTTGTCGACCTTTTCGTCAAGCGCGCACGACTAGCAGAGGAGATTGAACAGTGTGTCCGAAAATACTCAGATATAACTGATATAGCTTGTACGGAATACATATTAGGAACTCCCGTCATTCCTCCTCCTCAACGCGCACCCCTCCCCTAGCCAAATATCAACCCTGCACTAGTCAAGTGTGATGTATTGTTGTCTCTATCTTCTTGCCATTTGTGCTGTTGGTTATGCCATGTTGTGTTGCTACCATGCTGTCATGTTGTGTTGCTACCAAGCTGTGTTGTCATGTATTGCCGCCATTCTATGTTGTCTTACAGTAGGTCTCTCTTTATGTAGTGTTGTGTTGTCTCACTTGTTGTGATGTGTTTTGTCCTATATTTTGATTTAATTTATTTTTTATCCCAGCCCCCGTCCCTGCAGGAGGCTTTTTGCCTTTTGGTAGGCTGTCATTGTAAATACGAATTTGTACTTAACTGACTTGCCTAGTTAAATAAACATAAAATAAAATAAAACGTGTAACCCCTCCTTTTGTTCTTCTGCAGTAGGGTTTTAGGGTGGACTACATCCCACTACTGGATTCAAAGTGAAAAGAAAACCAAACTCGATTGGGATAACTAACTTACTCCTCACAACTAAAATTGTCAACAACAAAAAACACTAAACAAAGCAAAACATACTCCCACTTCTTCTGTCCTTCAAAGTTCCATATCTCCCCACTCAGGCTCTGGGGCCTGAGATGGTAGTGTGGCTCGTGACAGCCTTTCATGTAGCTACGCCGCATCCACAACGATGTCCATCTTTCCAGACTTTTCCCACTTTGGCAGATCAACATAGCTAAAGAGTAAAAGTCCACCTTCTTAACCTGTAGAATATCTGGGTCCGTCTGAAGAGAGGCAACATGTGCCTCATGACGTGAATGCCTATTCTCCACCATAGGCTCTCAGGACCATTCGCTCCCTCAACCCTCTTGACAGCTGCTGCATATGATATGTTCTGTTTGGCCCAGACTTTAGCCAACTCATTTTCCTTCACCCCTCATAGGGCATATTAAAGATGAAGCAACATGGTTCCCACCACAATTGCAACATTTCACACAATCAAAATTCAAACCACAGTCAACGTAATCTTCTCCACAACTTTCACACCTTGGCTTCTTTCTTCTACAGACACTTTCCATATGTCCAAAGGCACTTCAGCGATCACACTGCTGCAATCTTTGGACAAACGGTCTTACACAGTAATTCATATACCCCAACTTCATCTGGGTAGGGATGGACTCAAAAAACAAAAGAACAGATACTCTTCACTTTCTCTTCAATAACTACACTATTCATTAGACGTGCATCATTCACTCCAGGGATATTTTTCATTTTCATCACATTGACTTCCCACAAAATGCCAGATATCACCCCATTGAGGGGTGCCCTGCTCCAGAGAGCCACGCATGACATGGCAACCTTCTCGAATCAGGTGCGAAGCAACACTAGCTCTTTCTGTTTCTCAGAAGTACACAAAATTGTAAAAAGTAAATTTTTCGTAATCCTCACTGCATTTACTTTACCCATCACTCTTTCCAACAGTCTGGATATTTCAAATGGATTCTTCAGATTTGGCAACTCAAACCACTCCTCCTCAAAAAACTGAACTCCTACAAGATAAGAGGGGACATTCACAGAACTAGCTGTTATGTTTCCCAATACTACTTTGCTCCATTTCTTTGGACCGTAGTCCAATCTTCCTCGCTTTCACCACCGTTATTTCTAAGATCCACGCTTGCTCCTGCTTCCTCCATCTTCCCTCAATCGTCACCCCTCCTCCACAACCCCCACCCCTCCCCTAGACATGTATTAGCACTAGTCAAGGGTCATCCCTACTCCTCATCCCTCACCCCTGCATTGGTCAGTTATCACCCCTGCTCTAGCCAAGACTCAGTTCTTCATTTTATCCCTTACCCTTGCACTCTTTTATTCACAATTGGGCAAAATACATTCTTAGAGCAGATTATTTCATTTCTCTGTGGATCCCAAAAAACATTGTATAGCCTCCCGAGTGGTCGCAGCGGTCTAAGACACTGCATTGCAGTGCTTGTTTGTGTTGCAGCCAGCCGTGACCGGGAGACCCATGAGGTGCTGCACAATTGGCCCCGCGTCGTCTGGGTTAGGGGAGGGTTTGACCTGCAGGGATGTCCTTGTCCCATCGCGCTCTAGTGACTCCTGTGGTGTCGCCAGTTTGACGGTGTTTCTCCAACTCATTGGTGTGGCTGACTTCCGGGTTAACCAAGCAGTGTGTTAAGAAGCAGTGCAGCTTGTCAGGGTCGTGTTTCAGAGGACGCATGGCTCTCAACCTTCGCCTCTCCCGAGTCCATACCGGAGTTGCAGCGATGGGACAAGACTAACTGCCAAATAGATATCATGGGTAAAATGGGTGAAAAATTGAGAAATAAATAAAAACATTGTATTATCTAGCTAGCTATCTACCTACAGTAGACCACTGTGTATAAGCTGCTAGCTAGCTAGATAACTTTACTCTACAGATCAAAGTGAACCAAAGTGAATCAAATAAAATCAGCTAGCTAACTTCCTATTAGCTAGCTATCTTGACGTATTTATTAAAACACAAGCTCCAAATTCAATGTTTCAGCAAATCATTTGTTTATTTATTTTTTATACCTACAGGGGTCCTAAAAATGTAAATCAAATGGCTAAATTACATGTTTTATTATCATCTTAAAATAATTCCATATGTTAGTTTAGTAGATATTGCTATTTAAGGACTTATACCAACAGGGGTTAAGGTCTTAATGTCCCCTAGAACAGTGGTTCCCAACCAGGGGATACTTTAGAAGACTCATGAGATCATAGGCTTACTGGTAAAATGCACATGAGGCGGTACTCCAGGCAGAGCAAAATTCAGTTGCTGGTACAGTAACCAAAAAAGTTTGAGAACCACTGCCCTAGAACATACTGTATGAATGGTTAAACAATAAGCACACAATACAGAAGATGTTTAAGAAAATATATTGACAATTTTATTACAAAAGTGCCAGACTGTTGTAAAAGTGTTACACAACTTTAGACATACTATGCTGAGTTAAGTAATGTATTTCTACCAAAAATGCTAACATTAGCGTTTATTGGCAGTGACTTATCTACCGAAACCAAATTGTTTAACAACACAGGGTGAGACCCAGATGCAGACACAGGAGGCAGATAGTTAGAGTCTCTGATATTTATTAGAATACAAGGGGCAGGCAATAGGCAGGTCGAGAACAGGCAGAAGTTCATTAACCAGGTCAGAGTCCAAGAGGTACAGGGGGCAGGCAGGCTAGAGGTCAGGGCAGGCTGAATGGTCAGGAAGGCGTGCTCAGTGTCAGGGCAGGCAGAACAGGTCAGAACCGGGAGGGCTAGAAAACAGAGACTAGGAAAAACAGGAGCACGGAAAAACACGTTGACAAGACAAGACGAATTGGCAACAGACAAACAGAGAGCACAGTATTAAATACACTGGGGATAATGGGGAAGATGGGCGACACCTGGAGCTGGGTGGAGACAAGCACAAAGAGAGGTGAAACAGATCATGGTGTGACAACTGTGGATTGCAGTCACTCCTTAGAGCAGTCCATAGACTGCTTAAGACATAAGGAAACAAATTAATAATTTATTTCCAAAATATCCCACCATTTTTCACGTGTTTTTTCATAAAATATGATTGCTTATGGGGGTACCTGTAGACACACAGTGTCAAATATTACTGTTCTCAGATGTATTAATAGATTTTAGATGTGTATGAACATTTGTTTTTTTGCCAAACACTATATATCATTGTTTAGCTGGACTAGAATGTTTGTGTTTGTATCCTGTATATTTGACTGTGTGCAGTGTTTGATATTATTGCTTTAAACATCCTCTGTTTTGTTCTCATTCATTTACCATTTTGAGACCTTAAAAAGCATCACGTACTGCTGAAATGTCAACGAATGGTATGTCCATCTTTCTGTGAGAAATTACACTGGTCACTCAAAACATTTACTGTATAAAGTATTTACAAAGTATAAATAGCCTTCACTTTAGATGAGGCCATGCAAAAATACTTAGTAAATGGTTTATAAGGACCTATATTAAACATCTTCATTATTACATACTTTAAAAGTTGTTCATAAATGTGTGAACTAGCTTACTTACATTAATAAATGTGGGAGTACTGATTAAAAAAAATATAAATTAACGATGTATTTATTCCTTATAAATTCTTTATTAAGTGGAGTTATTATTAGTGCTACTTCATTTTTCGATAACACTTTATTTGAATAGTCCATTTGTAGATGTTCTAGTACAGACTATCTACGAACCATAACCCTAACCCTAACCTTAGCAAGCAGTTTCACCCTCCTGACCACCACTTTGAGAACCACTGGGACTCATTGCAGGACATCATTAGCAGGACGTCATTGAGGGCCATGTAAGGACTTTTTTTAAGATGTTCTGAAGACTTGTTTTACCAGTCGTCAGGATGTCAAGTGATGGTCCCAGTTGTCCCAAACCATTATAAGTAAAGTAATGACATGGTATGGGATTTTTTTGAGGTAAGTGGTAGGCTGTTCAGTTAAAATAGTGTCAAAATCTTTTTTTTAAATGTACATGATCACTTAGTACTCACTTTTCAAAATGACCCCACCTTGTATTTGAACTTACAACTTCTGAATTTTGAGTACACTGATCTTTCCGCAACATCAAAGTCTTGAGGCATTATCAGAAGTCCCCTACACATTCAATACCTATAATACATCTCTGCACTTAGCAAAAGAGTGCCATCTGCATTGCTATTTTAATTATCAGTTAATTGGACTGTTCTCTCATTATTGATTTCATTAACTTTTTTCTGTATAGTTGTCTAATGTTGGTGGGGCTAGACTGTAAACTCTCCTTCCAGACTCATATTAAACTTCTCCAATCCAAAATTAAATCTAGAATCGGCCTCCTACTTCGCAACAAAGCCTCCTTCACTCACGCTGCCAAACATAACCTCGTAAACCTGACTATCTTGCCGATCCTCGACTTCGGTGATGTCATTTACAAAATAGCCTCCGACACTCTACTCAGCAAATTGGAAGCAGCCTATCACCGTGCCATCCGTTTTGTCACCAAAGCCCCATATACTACCCACCATTGCGACCTGTATGCTCTTGTTGGCTGGTCCTCGCTACATATTCGTCGCCAAACCCACTGGCCCAAAGTCTTTGCCCCGTAGCACGCGCTCCAGGAGGTATATTTCACTGGTCATCCGCAAAGCCAACACCTCCTTTGGCTGCCTTTCCTTTCAGTTCTCTGCTGCAAATGACTGGAATGAATTGCAAAAATCACTGAAGTTGGAGACTTATATCTCCCTAACTTCAAGCATCGGCTGTCAGAGCAGCTTACCGATCGCTGCAGCTGTACACAGTCCATCTGTAAATAGCCCATCCAACCAACTACCTACCTCATCCCCATATTTGTTTTTTTCTGCTTTTTTGCACACCAGTATTTCAACTTGCACATCCTCATCTGCACATCTATCACTCCAGTGTTAATTGCTAAAATGTAATTACTTTGCCACTATGGACAATTTATTGCCTTACCTCCTTTCTTCAATTGCACACACTTTAATAAAGATTTTATATTGTGTTATTGACTATACGTTTGTTTATCCCATGTGTAACTCTGTGTTGTTGTTTTTGTCTCACTGCTTTGCTTTATCCTGGCCAGGTTGCAGTTGTAAATGAGAAGTTGTTCTCAACTGGCCTACCTGGTTAAATAAAGGTGTAAAAAAAAAATATATATATATATATATATATTATATATATATATATATATATATATATATATATATAATTCTGTTTAAATGTTACTCCTGAATAACTATAACAAATATATTTTAAACTATAAAAATAAAGAGAGTCGCATACTCCATATATAAACTCCCAGTAATTTATTGGGTAAATCACCAACGTTTCGGCAATGTCATGAATACTTGAACCAGGTTATGTTGACAAACAGTGCAATTAGTGCAACCAATGACAATACTGAGGGGTGTGTCATAATGATTAAGTTAATTAAAATGACTTTTGTGAAACTGTTAAAAAACAATAGTTTATGGAATATTAAATATTAGGTTATTGTTATCATATGCAAACATAACTGAATATTGTACATACTATTAGCATCAACATACATTATTGTTTAATTCAATGTCACATATCTAATTGTTTCCTATTTCATTTATATTTGTTACATGTAATATCTTGGTTAAACTTTAATGCAAAATAAGCATCATCAACAGGGGGAATATATTAGGTGTACGCTATGTAGAAAGAATATATCAATTTACAAGACTTGTTCATAAAAGAGAGAATTGTTCATAAGAAGGGCCTGAGATCAAAGTCAATATTCAGACCCCTAGGGGTCAATGTTTTCCAATAGGATATCCAGTAAGCCTCACTTTGTAGTAGTTGGATCTCGACGTTACCTCCTCTCCTTAGTAGAGTAACATGCTCAATGCGTGTGTATTTGAGGGAGGACATTGGATGGTTAGCTTCAACAAAGTGAGCTGCTACTGGATAGTCAATGTTCTTACACCTGATTTAGTTGCAGTGTTCAGCTAAGCGTTGTTTTAATTGTCTTTTAATTTGTCCTAACGTAGGCTTTTCCACATGAACAGGTGATGAGATGGATTACTTCCTTGGTCTTGCATGAGATGATACCCCTAACAGGGATTTTTCGACCAGTATGTTGGTGTCTGAAAAAGGATGTTTTTAAAGTGCTATTGCACTGTGCGCTTGATCCACATTTGTAGTTCCCATTTGGAATGGGTGTCAAGAGTGTCTGAGAGGCCCAGGGGGCATGTCAGATCTCACCAAGCTATCCTCCAATATTGCGACCACGCTTATTGACCACCAGTGGGGGTTCCTTGAAGAGGTGTGTGATTTTTTTGTCTGATTGCAGAATATGCCCGTTCTTTTTCAGGATTGCTTTAATTTTCTCCAAACACTTGGTGGACTTAGTGCAAAAGACAGTTGCGTTGTTTTTCTTCTTTGGTAGAGTTTTTAGTAATTCCTCTCTTGGTTTTTGAGATATTTTCATCTTGCAGCATCAAGAGTTTTGTCCTTGTAGCCTCTCATTTTTAATTTATCTGTCATTTTTTTTTAGCATTGCTGTCAAAATCTTTGTTTGTTTTGTTTAACCCTGCATACCTGGCTATATCGTAGACCAATCATGAGTGGAAGGGGATGCATACTATCCACACATAGCAAGGTATTGTGGTCTGTTGGCTTTGTGCATAAGTCTCTGTGTAATGCATCATTTTCTTTGATGATCCGTAAGTCCAGGTAGTTATTTTTCTCTCAATAGTCTGCATGGTGAATTTGAGGTATTCAGAGCTCTCATTTAGTAGAGTTTGGAATTCAATTAGTTCATGCTGACTTCCTTCCCAGAGCACAAAGACATCATCTAAACTCAGTAAAAAAAAGAAACGTCCCTTTTTCAGGACCCTGTCTTTCAAAGATAATTCGTAAAAATACAAATAACTTCATAGATCTTCATTGTAAAGGGTTTAAACACTGTTTCCCATGCTTGTTCAATGAACCATAAACAATTAATGAACATGCACCTGTGGAACGGTCGTTAAGACACGAACAGCTTACAGATGGTAGGCAATTATGTGTTTCAGACATAAGGAAGTGGATGGCTGCAAACTTCCTACTTTTAAACTCGGACAAAACAGAGATGCTTGTTCTAGGTCCCAAGAAACAAAAAGATCTTCTGTTGAATCTGACAATTAATCTTGATGGTTGTACAGTCGTCTCAAATAACACTGTGAAGGACCTCGGCGTTATTCTGGACCCTGATCTCTCTTTTGACGAACATATCCAGACTGTTTCAAGGACAGCTTTTTTCCATCTACGTAACATTGCAAAAATCAGAAGCTTTCTGTCCAAAAATGATGCAGAAAAATTCATCCATGCTTTTGTTACTTCTAGGTTAGACTACTGCAATGCTCTACTTTCCGGCTACCCGGATAAAGCACTAAATAAACTTCAGTTGGTGCTAAATACGTCTGCTAGAATCCTGACTTGATCATATTACTCCAGTGCTAGCCTCCCTACACTAACATTATGCCTGTTAAGGCAAGGGCTGATTTCAAGGTTTTACTGCTAACCTACAAAGCATTACATGGGCTTGCTCCTACCTATCTCTCTGATTTGGTCCTGCCGTACATACCTACACGTACGCTACAGTCACAAGACGCAGGCCTCCTAATTGTCCCTAGAATTTCTAAGCAAACAGCTGGAGGCAGGGCTTTCTCCTATAGAGCTCCATTTTTATTGAATCGTCTGCCTACCCATGTGAGAGACGCAGCCTCGGTCTCAACCTTTAAGTCTTTACTGAAGACTCATCTCTTCAGTGGGTCATATGATTGAGTGTAGTCTGGCCCAGGAGTGTGAAGGTGAACGGAAAGGCTCTGGAGCAACGAACTGCCCTTGCTGTCTCTGCCTGGCCGGTTCCCCTCTCTCCACTGGGATTCTCTGCCTCTAACCCTATTACAGGGGCTGAGTCACTGGCTTACTGGTGCTCTTTCATGCCGTCCCTAGGAGGGGTGCGTCACTTGAGTGGGTTGAGTCAATGACGTGATCTTCCTGTCTGGGTTGGCGCCCCCCTTGGGTTGTGCCGTGGCGGAGATCTTTGTGGGCTATACTCTGCCTTGTCTCAGGATGGTAAGTTGGTGGTTGAAAATATCCCTCTAGTGGTGTGGGGGCTGTGCTTTGGCAAAGTGGGTGGGGTTATATCCTTCCTGTTTGGCCCTGTCTGGGGGTATCATCGGATGGGGCCACAGTCTCTCCTGACCCCTCCTGTCTCAGCCTCCAGTATTTATGCTGCAGTAGTTTATGTGTCGGGGTTAGGGTCAGTTTGTTATATCTGGAGTACTTCTCCCGTCTTATCCGGTGTCCTGTGTGAATTTAAGTATGCTCTCTCTAATTCTCTCTTTCTTTCTCTCTCTCTCAGAGGACCTGAGCCCTAGGACAATGCCTCAGTACTACCTGGCATGATGACTCCTGTCAACTGTTCTGCGGCTATGGAATCCTGACCTGTTCACCGGACGTACTACCTGTCCCAAACCTGCTGTTTTCAACTCTCTACAGACAGCAGGAGCGGTAGAGATACTCTTAATGATCGGCTATGAAAAGCCAACTGACATTTACTCCTGAGGTGCTGACTTGCTGCACCCTCGACAACTACTGTGATTATTATTATTTGACCATGCTGGTCATTTATGAACATTTGAACAACTTGGCCATGTTCTGTTATAATCTCCACCCGGCACAGCCAGAAGAAGACAGGCCACCCCTCATAGCCTGGTTCCTCTATAGGTTTCTTCCTAGGTTTTGGCCTTTCTAGGGAGTTTTTCCAAGCCACCGCGCTTCTACACACCTGCAATGCTTGCCGTTTGGGGTTTTAGGCTGGGTTTCTGTACAGCACTTTGAGATATCAGCTGATGTACGAAGGGCTATATAAATACATTTGATTTTAATTCATGTCACAGTTATGAAAACTTAGGACACTAAAGAGGCCTTTCTACTGACTCTGAAAAACACCAAAAGAAAGATGGCCAGGGTCCCTGCTCATCTGCGTGAATGTGCCTTAGGCATGCTGCAAGGAGGCATGCGGACGGCAATAAATTGCATTGCCTGTACTGTGAGATGCCTAAGACAGCGCTACAGGGAGACAGGACGGACAGCTGATTGTCCTCGCAGTGGCAGACCACGTGTAACAACACCTGCACAGGATCGATACATCCGAACATCACACCTGCGGGACAGGTACAGGATGGTAACAACAACTGCCCGAGTTACAGCAAGAACGCACACTCTCTCCATCAGTGCTCAGACTGTCCGCAATAGGCCGAGAGAGGCTGGACTGAGGGCCTGTTGTAAGCCTGTTGTAAGGCCTGTTGTAAAGGCAGGTCCTCACCAGACATCACCGTGGGCACAAACACACCGTTGCTGGACCAGACAGGACTGGCAAAAAGTGCTCTTCACTGACGAGTCGTGGTTTTGTCTCACCAGGGGTGATGGCCGGGTTCGCGTTTATTGTCGAAGGAATTAGCGTTACACTGAGGCATGTACTCTGTAGCGGGATCTATTTGGAGGTTGAGGGTCCGTCATGGTCTGGGGCGGTGTGTCACAGCATCACCGGACTGAGCTTGTTGTCATTGCAGTCAATCTCAACGCGTGACAGGGTAGACATCCTCCTCCCTCATGTGGTACCCTTCCTGCAGGCTCATCCTGACATGACCCTCCAGCATGACAATGCCACCAGCCATACTGCTCATTCTGTGTGTGATTTCCTGCAAGACAGGAATGTCAGTGTTCTGCAATGATCAGCGAAGAGCCCGGATCTCATCTCATTGAGCACGTCTGAGACATGTTGGATCGGAGGGTGAGGGCTAGGGCCATTTCCCCCAGAAATGTCCGGGAACTTGCAGGTGCCTTGGTGGAAGAGTGGGGTAACATCTCACAGCAAGAACTGACAAATCTGGTGCAGTCCATGAGGAGGAGATGCACTGCAGTACTTAATGCAGCTGGTGGCCACACCAGATACTGACTGTTACTTTTGATTTTGACCCCCCCTTTGTTCATGGACACATTCCATTTCTGTTAGTCACATGTCTGTGGAACTTGTTCAGTTTATGTCTCGGTTGTTGAATCTTATGTTCTTACAAATATTTACACATGTTAAGTTTGCTGAAAATACACGCTGTTGACAGTGAGAGGACGTTTATTTTTTTGCTGAGTTTATGCATCTCTTCCATAGGAGGATTTTAGAAAGTAGGAGGTGTGTCTCTGTTTTGTAAAGGAGTGCTTCCTCAAATTGTCCCACATACAGGTTTGCATAGTTGGGGGAAAAGCCCATGGCTACACCCTGAATTTGTAGGAAAAAGTCTGACTCAAAGATGAAGTAGTTATTGGATAATACCAGTTCAGTAAGTTGTAAGATGCAATCATTGGATGGAGCAAGGGTAGAGTCTCTCCGCTGAAGGAAGTGTTGCAGCGCCTGCAAGTCTCCCGTATGTGGGATGTTAGTGAACAAGCTTTCCACATCAAGTGGCCAGCATGGTGCCCTCTGGTATCCTTCCTAAGCCCTTTATCAATGTGACTGGTGTCTTTGACATAAAATGGGAGATTCTCAACCATCGGTTTAATGTGGTAATCCACAAACTTAAAAATGTTGGATATCAGAGTCGATTGCTGCTACAATGGGTCTACCTAGAGGAGGAGACACTTGTTTGAGTTACAGTTCAACTAAGGAAATTAGTACGTTGAAAATAATTAATCAGGCCCTAATCTATGCATTTCACATGACTGTTGGTCACAGATACCTTTAAAAAAGGTAGGGCAGAGGATCAGAAAACTAGTCAGTATTTGTTGTGACCATCATTTGCCTCGTGCAGTGTGAGGTTCTCCTTCGCATACTGTAGAGTTGATCAGGCTGTTGATTGTGGCCTGTGAAATGTTGTCCCGCTCCTCTTCATTGGCTGTGCAAAAGTGCTTGATATTGGGAATGTCAATCTCGAGCATCCCAAACATGCTCAATGGGTGACATGTCTGGTAAGTATGCAGGCAATGGAAGAACTGGGACATTTTCAGGTTCTAGGAATTCTGTACAGATCCTTGGGACATGAATTATCATGCTGAAACATGAGGTGATGGCGGCGGATGAATGGCACGATAATGGGCCTCAGGAGCTCGTCACGGTATTTCTTTGCATTCAAATTGCCATCGATAAAATGCAATTGTGTTCATTGCCCAGTAGCTTATGCCTGTCCATACTAAAACCCCACCGCCACCATGGGCACTCTGTTCACAATGTTGACATCAGCAAACAGCTCACCAACACGACGCCATACGTCTGCCATCTTCCCGGTACAGTTGAAACTGGGATTCATCCATGAAGAGCACACTTCTCCAGTGTGCCAGTGGCCATCAAAGGTGAGCATTTGCCCACTGAGGTCGGTTACGACCCTGGCGAGGACAACGATCACGCAGATGAGCTTCCCTTTAATCAGCTGTCCTCGTGGCTCGTTTCAGACCATCCCATAGGTGAAGAAGCTGGATGTGGAGGTCCTGGGCTGGCATGGTTACACGTGGTCTGCAGTTGTGAGGCCAGTTGGATATACTGCTAAATTCTCTAAAACAACAGCTTATGGTAGAGATACAGTGGGGCAAAAAAGTATTTAGTCAGCCACCAATTGTGCAAGTTCTCCCACTTAAAAAGACGAGAGAGGCCTGTAATTTTCATCATAGGTACACTTCAACTATGACAGACAAAATGAGAAAAAAAATCTAGAAAATCACATTGTAGGATTTTTTATGAATTTATTTGCAAATTATGGTGGAAAATAAGTATTTGGTCAATAACAAAAGTTTATCTCAATAGTTTGTTATATACCCTTTGTTGGCAATGACAGAGGTCAAACGTTTTCTGTAAGTCTTCACAAGGTTTTCACACACGGTTGCTGGTATTTTGGCCCATTCCTCCATGCAGATCTCCTCTAGAGGGGCTGTTGCTGGGAAACACGGACTTTCAACTAACTCCAAAGATTTTGTATGGGGTTGAGATCTGGAGACTGGCTAGGCCACTCCAGGACCTTGAAATGCTTCTTACGAGGCCACTCGTTTGTTGCCCGGGCAGTGTGTTTGGGGTCATTGTCATGCTGTAAGGCCCAGCAATGTTTCACCTTCAATGCCCTTGCTGATTGAAGGAGGTTTTCACTCAAAATCTCACGATACATGGCCCCATTCATTCCTTCCTTTACACGGATCAGTCGTCCTGGTCCCTTCACAGTAGGTATGGTGTTCTTTGGATGCAACTCAGCATTCTTTGTCCTCCAAAGACGACGAGTTGAGGTTTTATAAAAAGTTATATTTTGGTTTCATCTGACCATATGACAGTCTCCCAATCTTCTTCTGGATCATCCAAATGCTCTCTAGCAAACTTCAGACGGACCTGGACATGTACTGGCTTAAGCAGGGGGACACGTCTGGCACTGCAGGATTTGAGTCACTGGCGGCGTAGTGTGTTACTGATGGTAGGCTTTGTTACTTTGGTCCCAGCTCTCTGCAGGTCATTCACTAGGTCCCCCCTGTGTGGTTCTGGGATTTTTGCTCACCGTTCTTGTGATCATTTTGACCCCACGGGGTGAGATCTAGCGTGGAGCCCCAGATCGAGGGAGATTATCAGTGGTCTTGTATGTCTTCCATTTCCTAATAATTGCTCCCACAGTTGATTTCTTCAAACCAAGCTGCTTACCTATTGCAGATTCAGTCTTCCCAGCCTGGTGCAGGTCTACAATTTTGTTTCTGGTGTCATTTGACAGCTCTTTGGTCTTGGCCATAGTGGAGTTTGGAGTGTGACTGATTGAGGTTGTGGACAGGTGTCTTTTATACTGATAACAAGTTCAATTCATTAATACAGGTAACAATTGGAAGACAGAGGAGCCTCTTAAAGAAGAAGTTACAGGTCTATGAGAGCCAGAAATCTTGCTTGTTTGTAGGTGATCAAATACTTATTTTCCACCATAATTTGAAAATAAATTCATTAAAAATCCTTTTTTCTTCTCATTTTGTCTGTCATAGTTGAAGTGTACCTATGATGACAGGCCTCTCTCGTCTTTTTAAGTAGGATAACTTGCACAATTGGTGGCTGACTAAATACTTTTTTTGCCCCACTGTATTTATGTACATATTCGTATTCATTCCTTTACACTTGTGTGTATAAGGTAGTTGTTGTGAAATTGTTAGGTTATATTACTTGTTAGATATCACTGCATGGTCGGAACTAGAACCACAAGCATTTCGCTACACTTGCATTAACACCTGCTAACCATGTGTATGTGACAAATACATTTGATTTGATTTTGACAAACGACCATCAACTGGATCTGTGTCTGGACACTACTTTATTATTCATATTGAACATCTGGAATATTACACCTGGGACAATCCGGGAACTTGACAAAACATCCAGGGGACCATGACAAATTGCCACAAGAACGTCCTTGAAGATGTCCCCGGGACAATCCGGAAAGTAGACTAAACCTCCTAGACATATGACACAATGTCCTGACCACTTTAGATTACCATTTTGTGACGTTCTGGGGATGTCTTAACTACACATTTGTGTTTGCAGGGGCTGTCCTTTCACCCCCTTCCATGGTGATTACCTACAAATATATTTGGAGCTAGAGTTTACATTGTGTTTACAATGATGCATTCATCAAGATAGCTAGCTAATAGGAAGTTAGCGAGCTGATTATATTTGATTCTTGACTAGGGGAGGTTTGAGGAAGAGGGATTGCACTATACTAGTGCAGGGTTGATATTTGACTAGGGGAGGGTTGAGGAGGGGTGATGCTTGACTAGAGAAGGGGTAATAACGGACCAATGCAGGGGTGAGGTTTGAGGAGGAGGGATGACACTTGACTAGTGCAGAGTTGATACTTGACTAGGGGAGGGTTGAGGAGGAGGGGTAAGACTTGACTAGTGCAGAGTTGATACTTGACTAGCTGAGGGTTGAGATCTAAGGAGGAGGAATGAGGAAGTTCCTAAACTGTATTCCTTGTCTTAACACTTTCTCTCTGTTAACCTTCCCCTAATAACCCTACCTGCATGGACAATCTCTTTGTAGACAGTCAGCAAAGTCACCAACCACACCCGCTGGCGTTCTCGCTCTGTCTATCCATGATTGAGTTGGACTTAGCGACCGCTCTGGTGAGAGCTATTTCGTAATACAGTCGCCCTGTCTTTATTTATTATGTAGGCTAAGAATTGTGACTGTGACATTCTTTATTTTCATTGAGAGAAAATATTTGGCATTTGCGATCACATAAATTATATTGAATTCATGGTATTGTATACTGTAGGTGTAGAGAGGGCTTAATGTTTTTGCTTCTGTGCTCAGTTGGTAGGAGCATAGGTGCTTGCAACACAATGTCCCGCAAGGGTCAGAGGTCTGGTCTACTGAATAGCCTATACATAAACTAAAAGTCACTTTGGATAAAAGTATCTGATAAATGATCATTATTAAATTAACCAAAGCCTACTTGTGCAATTATCAAAATTGTAATATGCACAGCACTCTGAATATGTGTGTCCTCGAGGATATCAAAAGGAAAATATTAAACTCTGAGGTATTTAATTCTGAAAGTCTTTTTAATCAAAGTTTAGAGATGCAGTAGGGCAATATGCTTTCTGTGACCCTATAACTATCCATTTACATGGCAGTTACATATAGACATCTCTTGGCCTAGCTTGTTGAATAGTAGGCTAAGGTATGTAGCTGAACTGTGATAGCTGTTAATGGTTTGTTTAATGCACTTAAAAACACATCTTCAGTTCAACTTATAAAAAATAAGTGCTGGCTCTTTTTTATGTAGGGGCTTCTTTTGTGTGGGGGGTCTACACTGAATAGCGGATGTTTGACACTTGCAGTATGTTCTTTGCAGGGAGTCCAGACTGGAAATTGCTTATGATCCTGTAGCCAAGAACACAGCTCTACAGCGGATTGCAGGGTGAAAATAAACAATGCAAGGTGCACAGTTGAGCTGGACCATACAGTAATTAGTGTCTGATTGTCTCATGTTAACTTAAAGAGCTTTAAAGCAGGAATCTGCAGGTCGTGGGCGACCCTATGCCGCCCCACTTCTTGTGTAGTGTTTTCACTTTGAACAAAAACAAGGGGGTTGAGTCTTGGGCTGGCCTTCTGGGCAAGGTTGTGTCTTTTGCGTTAAATCCCGCCTACTCGAATTACCCTGCTGCCATGGCCCCGGAGCTGGAGAGGAAGTGAAAGTCACTTGCAAGCTAACATTACAACCGCCAGAAACAAACACAAAAACGAACACTTAATTCAACAAGCTAGCTAACTAGCTGCTAAACTGTCCTTGTAGCAGAGAAAACAGAAACAAGCATCATTCTCGGTTCTTGGTTCTCAAGCAACTCAACCCCAAAGAGAAAAATAAGGGAGAAAAAGACTGCTCATGACGAATCCAGAAACCGGTTAAACATAGGAATACAATTTGAAAAGTGGCAAAGTGATGCTGAAATTGGCACCATTATCATGGACTGGAGGGTATTGGTTTGCATTTTTAGCCTGCTAGCTATGTTAGCTTCTAACCTTAGTGTGTTCAGTGTTCAAGCTAGCAAACTCGGCTACTTAGCTAGCTAGCTAACGATAACCCCACAAGATGCCTGATGCCTATATTTCAACTAGCTAGCTAAAGTTAGATATGCAAATTGTTGACATGACAGTGTGTTTGATTCATCCCAGGACCACCCCAAAAAATGCATCTAGCTCCCAGGAAAAAAGCGTACATGGTGCCGCAACGGATCACGAAAGGAGGCCAGTACTCGCCACACACAGCAACTTGGAATGATGACCCTGATGCCAGGTCCCACACTTCCAGGCCACAAACTGTTATGTGATGCTCCTGGTTCCTACCTTTGACTCCTTACTAGAAGATCATCATAGCCAGTATGACCGCAATGCATCCTTACGGCCCTGCTACAGAGGTTAAATTCTCAATGGC
Source organism: Oncorhynchus clarkii lewisi (assembly GCF_045791955.1). Classification (NCBI taxonomy): domain Eukaryota; kingdom Metazoa; phylum Chordata; class Actinopteri; order Salmoniformes; family Salmonidae; genus Oncorhynchus; species Oncorhynchus clarkii. The sequence continues at coordinate 28,373,228 of NC_092154.1, forward strand.
TGACGCGCGCATTCATTCTATCTTGTGAATTGAAATAATGCTAAATTAAGTTGATTTGGTTGGTTTCTGTTGCAGCAGGTAGAACGTCACATTGATACAATGCTGATAGAACACATGTAGTGTAGATGATTAAGATGGGTTAGGGTGCTTATCATCTACGGCTGACTTTGTTTCCTCCATCCAACAGGTCCAAGCTATCCTTGGCATTAGTTTGACTGACACACGGTTACTTCAATAGCCTACAGTACAATGCCATATTCCCATATACACCTCACTGTATCCTGTGCATATGCCAAATAAATGTGGATTTTGATTTGATAACATCATTTTGATGGAATATGAGTAGATTATCGTGAGACCGTATGTAACGTTTATGAATTCAACCATATCTTTTTCAATGCTATGCAGGATTGTGAATCACCATAAATGCTCTGTTGACTACAGTTAAATGGGGGGTGGAAAGACATTACTACCAAATAAGTCAGTGTCACAGCAAGTGTCCTTTACATACTGCTAAGGTCCTATTACCATCCTATTACTTAGTCTACCAATGTCATGCAGATGAGCCATTGTTTATTTGACTGACCACATTGGATATTCATTCAGTCAATCAATCAAGTTGGGCAGTACACAGTACGAATCAATGCTATATAGTCAATGTGCTGAACAAGCAAACAGCTTTCTGTAAATAGTTATTGAATCACAAAGTATAACAAAAAAATCCATAGCATTTCTTACCTCTCTTTTGGTGTTGATTTTCTACAACCTCAGGTTCCCTCGAAATCAGACTGTCTCCACCAGTATCTCCCTGAGAAATAAATGTTTGTGTGATGTTACTGTATCAAATTGTATAGCTAGATGCATTTTTTGGGGTGGTCCTGGCCCGAAAATGCTGTCGACCACCTAGCTAGCTAGCATTATCATCTATAAACCAAACATACTATCATGTCAACAATCTGCATATCTAGCTTTACCTAGCTAACATTAACTAGTTGAAATAAATGCATTGGGCATGTTGTAGGGTTTATGCAGTGTGGCTAAATTATGCTATCCTTAGATTCATTTGAGTACAAAACAGTCTGAATACAGATGATGTTCGCTAGCTAGCAAAGTAGCCGTGTTAGCTTGCTTGAACATTGACCACACTAAGGCAGGGCTCTCCAAATCTGTTCCTGGAGAGCTATTGTCCTGTAGGTTTTTGTTCCAACCCTAATCTAGGGAACCTGATTCAAATAATTAGCTGGTTGATAAACTGGATCAGGTTAGTTACAAGTGGGGTTGGATTGAAAACCTACAGGAGGGTAGCTCCCCAGAAACAGGATAGGCGCTAACGTAACTAGCAGGCTAAAAACGCAACCCAATACCTACCTACAAGTCCATGAGAACGATGACCATTTTGGATTCACTCTTCCACCTTTCAAAATTAATTCCAATGTTTATCCGGTTGATGGATTGGTCATGAGCAGTCTTTTGCTCGCTTCTTTTTTTATTTTGGGGTTGAGTTGATTCAGATCCAAGAACCAAGAATGATTATTGCTTCTGTTTTCCCTGCTCAAGGACAGTTTATTGGTTAACAAGTTAGCTAGCTTGTTGGCTTCATCTGCTCTGTGTTTGTTTCTGGCAGCTGTAACATTAGCTTGCAAGTTACTTTCACTTCCTCTCCAGCTCCGGGGCCATGGCAGCAGGGTAATTCGAGTAGGCAGGATTTAACGCAAAAGACACACCTTTCCCAGAAGGCCAGCCCAAGGTGGCTCAGGATTTAATCCCCTTGTTTTTGTTCGAAGTGAAAACATTACACAAGACGTGGGGTGGCATAGGGTCGCCCACGATCTGTCGATTCCTGCTTTAAGCTTGAGGACAGTGTGGGTGTGTGTGTTTGCCAGTACTCCTATATTAGTTGTGCACAACTACTTGTGTGCTTGTGTGTTTTTGCTCCGCAATGGCTCTGTAAATATAGCCCGGCAGGTTATGCACTCTGGGGGCCAACAGCATTAGCGTACGAAATGACACACACTGTAATCTCACTGGAGGAGATGACACACACTACACTCTCCCCTCTTCTTTGTGCCCAGGTCCTTTGACTCCATCCTCCAATTCACCCCCCATCCCGCTCTGTTGGGGGGTGAATTGGAGTCGATTATTCTAACTCTCTGCACAATGGTTAATGTGGTGTATCATAATAACAATATTCATTGAGCTTTGTTGTTGGCTTTATTGTTGTACAGTGAGAGCACCATATCTGTCTGGGCTTGGTGGAAATGATGTATAACCCAATTATGTGTGGATTATTACCGAGAGGCACTAAATCATTGAGTTTGTGAGGGAGATAGATATAGGACAGAGAAAGAGTATGATGCTTGAGAAATTGGAACTATTTGCAGCTGTGACAATGTAAATCGTGAGCAATAGATTGTGTGTTCAGAGATCTTCCAGGACATGTCCTCTGTGCAACCCAGAGGTGGAACCAAGTCACCATTATTCGAGTCATAAGCAAGTATCATGTCACAAGATCCAAGTCTCAATTCGAGTCCCAAGGGTCGAATCTTGAGTTGAGTTCAAGTCGTGCATTCTAAGAGCAAGTCAAGTCAAATCTCAAGTGAAGTAAAAAAATACATCTATACGTACAATGACTTGTTTAAATATTTGTCTATTTATTGAGGCTACCAGACAGCAGTTTTCGTTATTTTGTCTACAGCACATTTTGATGATGAAATTGTAAAACAGGGACCTTTAGTAGTACTCGCTCAGAGTGTAGATTTATTTACAGGTCTTGGTGATCCAATGGTAAAAGCGACATATTATACAGAAAATACACGGTCCAAAATAGTTTATGTATCATGCTTAACCTTTCCTATCTGAATGGGCAGAGGGCAAGACGGCAAAGCCTCCCCTCTAGAAACTAAATCGAATCTGTCTAACAGGAGCCCAAACAGGTACTGGTGAACACTTGGCACCTTCCAGGACCATACAATTACCCAATTGGCAATTACAAACAATAAATTGGTTCTACAATGTTAGAAGCAATTTCCACACTCATTGTTATATTAGTCTTAAACAGATATAATGATTATTCATTTTATTTCCTCACCATTCATACATGGAACAATCATTTTGATTTATTCAACAAAAGTGTGGCGCGCAGGCCATGTAGCCGATATGCGCACTGAGGCATGTGTGCTCCTATTATGCACAACCAGAATGACAGAGACATAGGACACATGCTGTGTTGAAACCAAATGGGAATTGGGAACTCGGGAAAACTCAGACTTCCAAGCGTCCAAGACAACTAGGAACTCTGAAAAAAAACGAGCTCCGACTGGGAAAAATCTTTTGAATGGTCATCCAACCTTGGAATTCCAAGTCGGAATCTTGGGCATCTTTCTAGAGCTCCGACTTTCCGACCCGAAGATCACTGAAATTATGATTTGGCCTAGTTTTTTCCCCCAAGTTCCCAGTTGTCTTGAAAGCACAAACAGACAAACGGAAATCCAACATAACCCAGGAAATATGAACAAGGGAAACTATAAATAAACAGAACTTCTACATCATGAGTCTTGCAAATGTTCATGTGCACAATACATATCTTGTCCACTCAGAGTGTAAGAAATGGTAGACTAAATGAAAATGTTCTAAGGGTTGCAATCAACTGTATGGGGAGGAAATTATGAAACTCTAGCAATTATTGTAGGATTCGATGCAATATATATACCACATATGCATTTAAATGTGTGAAAGCAACAGCAAACATATCAACAAGAATACAAATCGCTCTCCACTGGCAGGAGTTTTGAGAGCGCAAGTGGAGAACTGCGACTATGTCCACAGTAATAAATGCAAGCTTCATAAGTATATTATATATTTCAAGCAATTTTGACATACCAAAAGACCAGTAGGTTTATGCTAGTAGACTTAATTGTTTCTTGATGCCCCGTAGCTGGTGAGCTTGCACAGTAAATAGTTAATCTTCTTGATCACCAAACTATTTTTGGAGCTGCATATTTACTTATTATGGCAATCCTCTCTCCTTACAATGTAATATTTTCTGCACCTGATACTATAGATGTACAGCAAATCAGCAATCTGTTTGCTAGCTCACCTGACCTGTGTTGACTGACAGTTTGCTGTTCCAATCAGAGAGCCAAGTGTGCGTTTTACTATCCAATCTGTTGCACGTATTTTTGCAAGGGCGATGCTGCGGCTACTGTCTCTGGCTTCGTGGAGAGTAATCCACGAAGACTCTTTGCCACAAAATTTGTGACAAAACGTTACAAAACATGACCAGATAATTTTTTTATCATCAGTTTCAAGTCTTGAGGCTCCAAGTCCAAGTCAAGTCTCAAGTTATTTTATTTTCTATCAAGTCAAGTCTCAAGTCATCAAATTTGTGACTCGAGTCAGACTCAAGTCCAAGACATGTGACTCGAGTCTACAACTCTTAACACAACTCAATCTTGCAACTGAGCAGAAGGCAGCCCTTTGTACGAGCTACTTCATTGTGTGCCTGGCTGCGATAATCATTTCAGAATTACGGCTCCTCGCTTCTTTCTTCTTGTCCAATTTCGGTAATTGCTCAAAACCAGGAACGACAGCTCCATCCAGGTGCATCTAAAGCTACTGTCCTATTACAGCGGTAATGTACAGTGGTAAATTTGTTACACTCTGCCTAGGCTCATAGAGAGGGGCACTGCAGGCAGCCAAGGTACATGGTCCAATGCGCTGGGAAGACTTGATTGAGCTTTCACTTACAGTATAGGCCCATCTTCTCTAGAGAAGCCATTGCCCAGATTTGATTTGTGAAGTTTGAAAGGCAATTTGTGCTCACCTTTTACCTGTTCCTGATCATGTCAGACTTGTTCTCAAAATTTTGCCTTTGGAGGATGATGGAAACAAAATGTCTGAAGCTGTGGGTGGATGACGATGATTGACTGGTAACTCAAATTAAAAAGCATAATGTGTTCTTTCCCCCTTTGGTTTTTGTGTGAGGGAACAGAGACTGGCGGAAAGTCATGCATAGGAGTTATATGAAATAAGGAGGGGTGAGTGCTGTCCAGGTCAAAGGAGGAATGGTTCACCAATGTACAAAGTACAGTAAATGAGCTTTTTCACTTACCTATAGGCTGTTGTTGATCGATCAAGAGTTTTTAAGTGCATATTCAGGTTAGTACTTTCAGATTGATAATCCTAAATTCCCTATTCGATCTTCGCTTGCCCCTTGATCTGAGTTGGAAAACTATTTACAATGGATTTTAAATAATGTTAATTTAGGTGCGATGAAATATTATTATATAAATTATTGAATAAGTCTTTGTTATAAGTTAATCGTAATAAATTCATTGTTACTCCTGGGAAACCAGGTGTGTGCACTTCCTGGGCAATATATAGTAGCGACCAACACCTAGCATCCTAATCAAGAGGTTCAGATCTCTTGGCGCAACGGCTAAGATGTTGGGTTACCAGGGCCCCGGTTCAAGAAACTGTTGGGGCTACCCCTGCATTTGCTGCAATTTATATTGTTTGCTGCCTCAGCTATGTTCATCAAACCAATTCCTCCCACCTTTTAATTCACAAGGAAAGTTGTCAACACAATTCTACATCTTGGGAACCCCCCACACGTGCCAGGTCAACAAAATAGCAAAAACAACTTCCCTCTCTCACTTCTACAAAGTTATCCCACATGATGCTTGCCCTTCTCGTGCCCCAGAGGTCAGCTTGAACTATTGACCTTGACTTGACCTTGCCACCCTGGGGTCACACAGTTTTGATTCCTTGTTCTGTGCTTCTCCGCTCTACCCATACCAGGGCACAGGGTATTGTGCCATTCATGGGGGCTGCGTTTGGGGGCTGAATTCTGAGATGGGGGCATCTCTGGTGTTCCTCTTCTTGGTGGGTCCATCTCTCCCCGGGACCTAGGACTTCTCCTTTCTTTCTGCCAGCTGTTTCCGCTTTGAGGACACTTGTGATAGCGAGAGGGGGGAGAAAAGGGAGTCAGAGAGAGAAAGTGTTTATGGTTATGGAGACGTGTACTAAGGACACGTGTGCGTGTGTGTGTGTGTGTGTGTGTGTGTGTGTGTGTGTGTGTGTGTGTGTGTGTGTGTGTGTGTGTGTGTGTGTGTGTGTGTGTGTGTGTGTGTGTGTGTGTGTGTGTGTTTGTGTGTGTGTGTGTGTGTGTGCATGCATGTGAGACAGAGACAGAGATACATTTATCGGAAAAGGGAGACAGAGAAAGATAAATATGGTGGTTATTATAGGAATGGGTACTTAGAACAGAGAGAGTTGGATTTATGATGGGGCTTATGAGTTATAAATATGCTAAATGACGTACAGTCAGGTCCAAAATTATTGCCACCCTTGATAAAGATGATCAAAATAGATAAATACTGAGCTATGCTCAATTGAATTAAAATATATATATATATGTTATACTAACACAATTGCTCAGAGAAATACATTTTGTAAACTCAAAAAGATAAGGGTCAAAGTTATTGACTCCCCTGTTTTCAATACACCCCCCCTTGTGAAAATAACGGCACTGAGCCAGGCATTGGGCTTGGATTGGAATCAGTACTATGGTCAGATGACTTAATGACTCGAAAATAGAGCTCTTTGGCCAATCAGACCAGAGGAAGGTTTGGTGTCGTAATTAAGAAGCAGATGCAGAAAAGTCAAATATAGTGGTGGATCTTTGATTTTATGGGTCTGTTTGCTTCCACTGGTCCTGGGGCCTTTAAGGTCAACGGGATCACGAACTCTACCAAGAACCATGACATTTTAGCTAAAAACCTCGTTGCCTATTTCAGGAGCCTGAAACGTGGCTGCAAGTAGATTTTCCAGCAAGACAATAACCCTAAGCACAAATCAAAATCCACAAATAAATGGTTTATTGACCACAAAATAAACATTTTGCAATGACCATCTCAGTCTCCAGAACCCATTTAAAACCTTTGGTTTGAATTGAAGAGGCGATGGATATCAAGGATCTGGAACAATTCTGTATGGGGGAATGGTCCAAGATCTTTCCCAATGTGTTCTCCAATCTCATAAAACATTTTAGAAAATGGCTCAGTGTCATTATCCTTCCAAGGGGAGGAGTATTGAAAAAAGGGGTGCCAATAATTTTTGACCCCTATCTTTTTTGGATTTGTTTTATTACTTTATCTGAGCAGTTATATTAATATAAAATAATATGATTTTCCCTTTTTTTTTTAGCATACAAATTTGCTCACCTTAATCAAGGGTGCCAATAATTTTGGCCCAAAAAAATATACACGCAACATGCAACAATTTCAAAGATTTGACTGTATGTATACAGTATATGTATATATACAGTCAAAAGTTTGGACACGCCTACTCATTCAAGTGTTTTTCTTTACTTTTACTTTAGTGAAGACATCAAAACTATGAAATAACACATATGAAATCATGTATTAACCAAAAAAGTGTTAAACAAATCTCCATCACTGTCCTTCTTGGTCAAATAGCCCTTACACAGTCTGGAGGTGTGTTGGGTCATTGTCCTGTTGAAAAACAAATGACAGTCCCACTAAGCACAAACCAGATGGGATGTCATATCGTTGCAGAATACTGTGAAAGCCATGCTGGTTAAGTGTGCCTAAAATTCTAAATAAATCACTGACAGTGTCACCAACAAAGCACCCCCACACCATAACACCTCCTTCTCCATGCTTTACGGTGGGAACCACACATGCGGAGATCATCCGTTCACCTACTCTGCATCTCACAAAGACACGGCTGTTGGAACCAAAAATCTCACATTTGGACATCAGACCAAAGGACAGATTTCCATGGGTCTAATGTCCATTGCTCATGTTTTTTGGCCCAAGCAAGTCTCTTCTTCTGATTGGTGTCCTTTAGTAGTGGTTTCTTTGTAGAAATTCGACCATGAAGGCCTGATTTACAGTCTCCTCTGAACAGTTGATGTTGAGATGTGTCTGTTACTAACTCTGTGAATCATTTATTTGGGCTGTAATCTAGACCTTAGTGCTGCTTTTGATACCATCGATCACCACATTCTTTTGGAGAGATTGGAAACCCAAATTGGTCTACACGAACAAGTTCTGGCCTGGTTTAGATCTTATCTGTCGGAAAGATATCAGTTTGTCTCTGTGAATGGTTTGTCCTCTGACAAATCAACTGTAAATTTCGGTGTTCCTCAAGGTTCCGTTTTAGGACCACTATTGTTTTCACTATATATTTTACCTCTTGGGGATGTCATTTGAAAACATAATGTTAACTTTCACTGCTATGCGGTTGACACACAGCTGTACATTTCAATGAAACATGGTGAAGCCCCAAAATTGCCCTTGCTAGAAGCATGTGTTTTTTTTAATTTTATTTTTTTTAAATTTTACCCCTTTTTCTCCCCAATTTCGTGTTCGTGGTATCCAATTGTTGTAGTAGCTACTATATTGTCTCATTGCTACAACTCCCGTACAGGCTCGGGAGAGACAAAGGCTGAATGTCATGCGTCCTCCGATACACAACCCAACCAGCCGTACTGAGAAGCATGTGTTTCAGACATAAGGAAGTGGATGGCTGCAAACTTTCTACTTTTAAATTCGGACAAAACAGAGATGCTTGTTCTAGGTCCCAAGAAACAAAGAGATCTTCTGTTAAATTTGATAATTAATCTTAATGGTTGTACAGTCGTCTCAAATAAAACTGTGAAGGACCTCGGCGTTACTCTGGACCCTGATCTCTCTTTTGAAGAACATATCAAGACCATTTCAAGGACAGCTTTTTTCCATCTACGTAACATTGCAAAAATCAGAAACTTTCTGTCCAAAAATGATGCAGAAAAATTCATCCATGCTTTTGTCACTTCTAGGTTAGACTACTGCAATGCTCTACTTTCCGGCTACCCGGATAAAGCACTAAATAAACTTCAGTTAGTGCTAAATACGGCTGCTAGAATCCTGACTAGAACCAAAAAATGTGATCATATTACTCCAGTGCTAGCCTCCCTACACTGGCTTCCTGTCAAAGCAAGGGCTGATTTCAAGGTTTTACTGCTAACCAACAAAGCATTACATGGGCTTGCTCCTACCTATCTCTTTGATTTGGTCCTGCCGTACATACCTACACGTACGCTACGGTCACAAGACGCAGGCCTCCTAATTGTCCCTAGAATTTCTAAGCAAACAGCTGGAGGCAGGGCTTTCTCCTATAGAGCTCCATTTTTATGGAATGGTCTGCCTACCCATGTCAGAGACGCAAACTCGGTCGCAACCTTTAAGTCTTTACTGAAGACTTATCTCTTCAGTGGGTCATATGATTGAGTGTAGTCTGGCCCAGGAGTGGAAGGTGAACGGAAAGGCTCTGGAGCAACGAACCGCCCTTGCTGTCTCTGCCTGGCCGGTTCCCCTCTTTCCACTGGGATTCTCTGCCTCTAACCCTATTACAGGGGCTGAGTCACTGGCTTACTGGGGCTCTCTCATGCCGTCCCTGGAGGGGGTGCGTCACCTGAGTGGGTTGATTCACTGATGTGGTCATCCTGCCTGGGTTGGCGGCCCCCCTTGGGTTGTGCCATGGCGGAGATCTTTGTGGGCTATACTCTGCCTTGCCTCAGGATGTTGGTGGTTGAAGATATCCCTCTAGTGGTGTGGGGGCTGTGCTTTGGCAAAGTGGGTGGGGTTATATCCTTCCTGTTTGGCCCTGTCCGGGGGTGTCCTCGGATGGGGCCACAGTGTCTCCTGACCCCTCCTGTCTCAGCCTCCAGTATTTATGCTGCAGTAGTTTATGTGTCGGGGGGCTAGGGTCAGTTTGTTATATCTGGAATACTTCTCCTGTCCTATTCGGTGTCCTGTGTGAATTTAAGTGTGCTTTCTCTAATTCTCTCTTTCTCTCTTTCTTTCTCTCTCTCGGAGGACCTGAGCCCTAGGACCATGCCCCAGGACTACCTGACATGATGACTCCTTGCTGTCCCCAGTCCACCTGGCCGTGCTGCTGCTCCAGTTTCAACTGTTCTGCCTTATTATTATTCGACCATGCTGGTCATTTATGAACATTTGAACATCTTGGCCATGTTCTGTTATAATCTCCCCCCGGCACAGCCAGAAGAGGACTGGCCACCCCACATGTGCTTTCTCTAATTCTCTCTTTCTCTCTTTCTCTCTCTCTCTCTCTCTCTCGGAGGACCTGAGCCCTAGGACCATGCCCCATGACTACCTGACATGATGACTCCTTGCTGTCCCCAGTCCACCTGGCCGTGCTGCTGCTCCAGTTTCAACTGTTCTGCCTTATTATTATTCGACCATGCTGGTCATTTATGAACATTTGAACATCTTGGCCATGTTCTGTTATAATCTCCCCCCGGCACAGCCAGAAGAGGACTGGCCACCCCACATGTGCTTTCTCTAATTCTCTCTTTCTCTCTTTCTCTCTCTCTCTCTCTCTCTCTCGGAGGACCTGAGCCCTAGGACCATGCCCCATGACTACCTGACATGATGACTCCTTGCTGTCCCCAGTCCACCTGGCCGTGCTGCTGCTCCAGTTTCAACTGTTCTGCCTTATTATTATTCGACCATGCTGGTCATTTATGAACATTTGAACATCTTGGCCATGTTCTGTTATAATCTCCCCCCGGCACAGCCAGAAGAGGACTGGCCACCCCACATGTGCTTTCTCTAATTCTCTCTTTCTCTCTTTCTCTCTCTCTCTCTCTCTCTCTCGGAGGACCTGAGCCCTAGGACCATGCCCCAGGACTACCTGACATGATGACTCCTTGCTGTCCCCAGTCCACCTGGCCGTGCTGCTGCTCCAGTTTCAACTGTTCTGCCTTATTATTATTCGACCATGCTGGTCATTTATGAACATTTGAACATCTTGGCCATGTTCTGTTATAATCTCCCCCCGGCACAGCCAGAAGAGGACTGGCCACCCCACATGTGCTTTCTCTAATTCTCTCTTTCTCTCTTTCTCTCTCTCTCTCTCTCTCTCTCGGAGGACCTGAGCCCTAGGACCATGCCCCATGACTACCTGACATGATGACTCCTTGCTGTCCCCAGTCCACCTGGCCGTGCTGCTGCTCCAGTTTCAACTGTTCTGCCTTATTATTATTCGACCATGCTGGTCATTTATGAACATTTGAACATCTTGGCCATGTTCTGTTATAATCTCCCCCCGGCACAGCCAGAAGAGGACTGGCCACCCCACATGTGCTTTCTCTAATTCTCTCTTTCTCTCTTTCTCTCTCTCTCTCTCTCTCTCTCTCGGAGGACCTGAGCCCTAGGACCATGCCCCAGGACTACCTGACATGATGACTCCTTGCTGTCCCCAGTCCACCTGGCCGTGCTGCTGCTCCAGTTTCAACTGTTCTGCCTTATTATTATTATTATTATTCGACCATGCTGGTCATTTATGAACATTTGAACATCTTGGCCATGTTCTGTTATAATCTCCCCCCGGCACAGCCAGAAGAGGACTGGCCACCCCACATAGCCTGGTTCCTCTCTAGGTTTCTTCCTAGGTTTTGGCCTTTCTAGGGAGTTTTTCCTAGCCACCGTGCTTCTACACCTGCATTGCTTGCTGTTTGGGGTTTTAGGCTGGGTTTCTGTACAGCACTTTGAGATATCAGCTGATGTACGAAGGGCTATATAAATACATTTGATTTGATTTGATTTGATTTAATCTGCAGTTAACTCTAATGAACTTATCCTCTGCAGCAGAGGTAACTCTGGGTCTTCCTTTCCTGTGGCGGTCCTCATGAGAGCCAGTTTCATCATCGCCCTTGATGGTTTTTGCGACTGCACTTGAAGAGACTTTGAAAGTACTTGAAATTGTCCGCATTGACTGAACTTCATATCTTAAAGTAATGATGGATTGTCATTTTCTTTGCTTATTTGAGCTGTTTTTGCCATAATATGGACTTTGTGTTTTACCAAATAGGGCTTCTGTATACCACCCCTACCTTGTCACAACACAACTGATTGGCTCAAGTGTATTAAGATGGAAAGAAACTCCACAAATTAACTGTTAACAAAGCACACCTGTTAAATTAAATGCATTCCAGGTGACTACCTCATGAAGCTGGTTGAGAGAATGCCAAGAGTGCGCAAAGCTGTCATCAAGGCAAAGGGTGGCTACTTTGAAGAATCTCAAATATAAAATATATTTTAATTTGTTTAACACTTTTTTGGAGTTACTACATAATTCCATATGTGTTATTTCATAGTTTTGATGTTTTCACTATTATTCTACATTGTAGAAAATAGTAAAAAATGAAGAAAAACTCTTGTATGAGTAGGTGTGTCCAAACTTTTGACTGATACTGCATAAATAAAATTAAAAAGATCAGAATTGAACCTCTCCCATCACAAAAAAACTTTATACAAGGGTTCCTCAAATGACATTTTCAGAGGGGATCCTCAAGGAACCACTGTTCCCCCACAGTGGCAATCTTTTGAACCCCAAAAGGTTATTTGAGGCTGTTAATCAAGGAAAGTGAGAATAAGGTAAAGATGAAGTGGGGATGAGAGTAAGTAAGGGAAAAAAGAAGAAGGAAAGAAGACATATGAAATAGAGTTTGTGGAGGAGAGAATAAGAGGAGAAATTAGAGCAGGAGAAGGACAGATGGAGAGGGAGAGTAGGAACAAGGAAATGGGAGTTGAAGAGGTACAGAGGAAAAAGTGAGATAAAGATTAAGGAGAGTGTGGAAGGAGAGTGAGGGAGAAAAATAATTGAGAGAGTGAGAAATAAAATGGAAGGAGATTTGAAGAGGACGAGAACGGGAGAGAGAGAAGTAGTCTAGTGATATATGGCGAGCTCTGGTCCCTGGGAGATTTCTGTTTATTATTTTTTTGTATAGTTGGAAGAGGTTATTTATCGCCAGTGCGCTGTGCACAGCATTCTCTGCCGGTACACGATGTGACGTGGGAGTAGCTTTCCTTCTGAAAAGCAATTAAAAACATCCCCAAAAGAACAAGCACAAAAAACCAAGCCCGCTGCAACCCCACCAACCGCCAGCCTGTATCCATCAGTCACTTTTGAATTGATGAAAAAAAGACATGTTTTCTTTTTCCTCATATTTCCTCTTTCTGTCCACCAATGCGGGTCATGGTTGTTTTTTTTCATCAGCAGGTTTTTGGCGAGATTCTCTGAGAATTGACACTGTTATGTGCATTTAATTCTCAGTACCTGCTAATAACTGCACATATTTTCTCAAAGAGCAATATCCTTGTTGGTTTGTCTCTGGTGATCTATTTTCATCGTTATCTGATTATGTCATTATTTATCAATCTAGAGACTGGAATGAAGAGGGAGAGGTTGAAGTGTCCCCCGAGATGAAGCCTCATAGAAAAGAAGAAAGCACATTAAGGTCCACGTCTCACATGTCGCTCTTCTCAAATATATATAAAATGTATCAGCTTTGTTACGGTAAACGCTGCATATGTCAGCTCAGTCTGAAATTACCTTTAAATGTCAACCGCACTCGAACGCAATCTTCTTCGCTACGGATTGATTCAAGCCCTTAGTCTTTGCAACTCCCTTCAACCAAAGTTCCTCTCTGCACTCAACGATCCAGTGATAAAACAAATGTGTGTGTGTGTGTGTGCGCGCATGTGTGCTTGTACATCTTGTCCAGATGGTTAAATAGAACCTCTAACTCCAAGCCAAATAGTTATTGTCCAAAGCTACAACATAAACCACCTCCATTAAAAAATTCAAGAACTTAAAATCTGAATTTAGTTGTCTGTAAATTCAGTCGTGATAAAAACCATGATACCTTAACTTCTTATTGTACAGTACAGTACAGGGTCAACAATAAGCTCACATGGTTTCACAGGTTCACACAAACAAGGTAAGTCTTGGAAACTCTTGGACAATGACAGGATTCCTAAAACAGTAGTAGTGGGACGATAAGGTGCCACACAATTCTTTGGGAAAGGACATCTTAACTAAAAAAACTAAAGTATCACTTTTCTTCCCGGGTTCTGATAAAAAAGCATTTAATGGGGTGACACGGTCTGAGGTTTTAGGGGGTTTGGGATATTTGGTATTGAGTTGGGGTTGGGAGTTGAGCTGTTAGACAGTTAATTGTATCATCTTCTCTCTTGTTTTATTACGTTTGACAGATAGAGTGCTTATAAAATGGCTGCCCGACAAGAGGTTTTGGCTTGGCTACCATCCCTTTGATGTGCTGTCCCATCTGTTGTCCGTCCTCCTTACGTGCTCCTCACTGCAGTAAGAGCATGGGATTCACACATTATCCTGATACAAAAGGAGAAATGCATTTTATAATCCTCCACTGGTTAGCTAGTTGACCCTTAAGGAAAACCACATGAATTGTACATGTGATCATACGTGATCTTATGTGAAGTTAATTTGATAACATGTGACATGTAAAGCAACATGTGATATCATTAAACTTTCACATGATTCCACATGTTGTACTATAAGAGGAGTAAAGCCTAGATAAAACCAGTATCTTAAGCATAGGCCAGACTACTCCTTTACTTTGGACATGAACAAAGTTGACTTCGACTTTACAGGCAGCTTCATTACAGCAACATGACTTTTCACAATGATCTGCTCATGCGCAATACATGTCTATGGAACACATTAAAACACCATATGGAAGATCTGTATGTGACTTCAAGGTCTTTGCACAGACCAATGAAATGCATTTTTGTTTTATTCACTCAATGTGCTGGCTTGGGTCTAGAGATTCTACCAAACAAGTCTCAGTAATATTTTATGCAGTGTTTTTTCTTACACAACTCCATGGAGTATCTGATATTGTTACTGCCCATTGTCTGACACAGTCTGAAAACCCATCTCTTCAAACAGCACCTTGGCTTCCCTTTAACACTGACTCCCACCTTCATTTCCATTGCTGATAAAACATATGTTAGAGTCAAGGTTGATGTTTTGGAGGATTAACACTGCCATCTACTGGTATACTGTAGGTAAATTTCAATAGCTCACGAGGGTAGAATTTCAATTGATTTTGCTGGACTCCTATCGCCTCTCTCCTCTATCCTCTCTGTCTCCTTTTGAAAAATGTCAAAGGTAATCGAGGAGAGGCAGCAAGGAGAGGGAATGTGGAAACAAATGCGCTTGTATGAATTTACTCTACTTCACTCGCACGTTATCAGGCAAATGGCGTTTTAAAATACTTCTGTGCTAGGTCCCGGTAGGATACTCTTGTGCGTCCTCTGCTGAAGTAGGTAATCGAGGAGGGGGGCATACTCCTCCTTTCGCCTACTAACGAATTGACACTCTCCTCAACCACTGACAACTGGAGAGGAGGATGGAGGAGTCGAGGGGAGGACAGACATTTTGCCCAATTGAAAATCTCCCAAGATGTTCCTAATAGCCCAATTCTCCTCCCTGTGTGTGTGCACTCGTCTACTCTCCCTCAGTTATTTAAAAGTTTAGATTGGTTTAAGAAATATGGTAGATATGTAACTGTACTCAGTCAACACCCTTCCAGTGCTTTGAAATCCCCGAAGGTGAGTAACTCAAAATCTTAAAATAATAACATCTGATATACAACCAAAACAAACAGCAAAAGCATCCCACAGGGTGTAGTCACAAGCTTGATGTAATCATTGGGTGCCAGGAATATGGGACCAAATATTCAACTTTTGACTACTTTAATACACATAACTGAATTTGAATAAACGGTCATGTGGAATTTGATTGCCTGACACGACTTGAGACTGCCGGTTTGGCCGTAATACGGTCACTGTAACAGCCCAAGTTACACGTGACCTGCGGTTATGAGGCCAGTTGGACGTACTGCCAAATTCTCTGAAACGGCATTGGAAGCAGCTTATGGTAGAGAAATTAACATTACATTCTCCTTCAACAGATCTGGTGGACATTTCTGCTGTCATCATGCCAATTGCCCGCTCCCTCAAAACTTGAGGCATCTGTGGAATTGAGTTGTATGACAAAACGGCACATTTTAGAGTGGCCTTATATTGTCCCCATGCACAAGGTGCACCTGTGTAATGATCATGCTGTTTAATCAGCTTCTTCATATGCCACACCTGTCTGGTGGATGGATCATCTTGGCAAGGAGAAACACTCGCTAACAGGGATGTAAACAAATTTGTGCACAGCATTTGAGAGAAATAAACTTTTTGTAAATACAGAACATTTCTGGGATCTTTTATTTCAGCTCATGAAACCAACACTTTACAAGATAAATGTTTGATCAGTGTACATAAATAAATGGTCTGAATACTTTCCGAACGCACTGTATTTTTAAATATATAAACATATACCGTTGAAGTCGGAAGTTAACATACACCTTAGCTAAATACATTTAAACTCAGTTTTTCACAATTCCTGATTTAATCCTAGTAACAATTCCCTGTCTTTGGTCAGTTAGGATCACCACTTTATTTTCCAAGCTGTTTAAAGGTACAGTCAACTTAGTGTATGTAAACTTCTGACCAACTGGAATTGTGACACAGTGAATTATGTGAAGTGAAATAATCTGTCTGTAAACAATTGTTGGAAAAATTACACAAAGTAGATGTCCGAACCGACTTTCCAAAACTAAAGGTTATTTAGTGGTTGAAAAACTAGTTTTAATGACTCCAACCTAAGTTTATGTATAGGTCCAACTTTAACTGTATACAATGTGATATTTCAGATTTTTTTTATTTTCATAAATTTGCAAAAATGGCTAAAAACCTGTTTTTGCTTTGTCATTATGGGGTATTGTGTGTAGATTGATGAGGGAAAAAACAATTTAATACATTCTAGGCTGTAACGTAACAACTGCTCTTAAATGCAAGTAAAACTAAATGCATGCTCTTCAACCGATCGCTGCCCACACCTGCCCGCCCGCCCGTCCAGCATCACTACTCTTGACGGTTCTGACTTAGAATATGTGGACAACTACAAATACCTAGGTGTCTGGTTAGACTGTAAACTCTCCTTCCAGACTCACATTAAGCATCTCCAATCCAAAATTAAATCTAGAATTGGCTTCCTATTTCGCAACATAGCATCCTTCACTCATGCTGCCAAACATACCCTCGTCAAACTGACCATCCTACCGATCCTCAACTTCAGCGATGTAATTTACAAAATAGCTCCCAACACTCTACTCAACAAATTGGATGCAGTCTATCACAGTGCCATCCGTTTTGTCACCAAAGCCCCATATACTACCCACCACTGCGACCTGTACGCTCTCGTTGGCTGGCCCTCGCTTCATACTCGTCGCCAAACCCACTGGCTTCAGGTCATCTACAAGTCTCTGATAGGTAAGGCCCCGCCTTATCTCAGCTCACTGGTCACCATAGCAGCACCCACCCGTAGCACGCGCTCCAGCAGGTATATCTCTCTAGTCATCCCCAAAGCCAATTCATCCTTTGGCCGCCTTTCTTTCCAGTTCTCTGCTGCCAATGACTGGAATGAATTGCAAAAATCACTGAAACTGGAGACTCATATCTCCCTCACTGCACCTTTACATAGCCCATCTGTAAATAGCCCAGCCAACCTCATCACCATACTGTATTTGTTTATTTATCTTGCTCCTTTGCACCCCAGTATCTCTACTTGCACATTCATCTTCTGCACATCAATCACTCTAGTGTCTAATTGGTATATTGTAATTACTTCGCCACCATTGCCTATTTATTGCCTTACCTCCCTTTTCTTACCTCATTTGCACACACTGTATATAGATTTTCTTCAACTGTATTATTGACTGTATGTTTTGTTTATTCCATGTGTAACTCTGTTTTGATGTATGTGTTGAACTGCTTTGCTTTATTCCTGGCCAGGTCACAGTTGTAAATGAGAACTTGTTCTCAACTTGCCTACCTGGCTAAATAAAGGTGGGAAAAAAGGTTTTTATAAAAATATCTTGATGCCATACTTTGCTGGCTTGCTGGGCATATACCGACGGATAAGAGGCAACTCCGGGATGCTGGCCTTCTAGGCAGAGTTGCAAAGAAAAAGCCATATCTCAGACTGGCCAATAAAAAGATGGGCAAAATAACACAGACACTGGACAGAGGTACTCTGCCTAGAAGGCCAGCATCCCGGAGTCGCCTCTTCACTGTTGGCGCTGAAACTAGTGTGTTGCGGGTACTATTTATTGAAGCTGCCAGTTGAGGACTTGTGAGGCGTCTGTTTCTCAAACTAGAAACTCTCAAACTTGCTCAGTTGTGCACCGGGGCCTCCCAATCCTCTTTCTATTCTGGTTAGAGCCATTTTGGGTAGTTCTGTGAAGGAAGTAGTACACAGTGTTGTACAAGATGTTCAGTTTCTTGGCAATTTCTAGCATGGAATAGCCTTCATTTCTCAGAACAAGAATAGACTGACGAGATTCAGAAGAAAGTGCTTGTTTCTGGCCATTTTGAGCCAGTGATCAAAACCATAAATGCTGATGCTCCAGATACTCAACTAGTCTAAAGATGGCCAGTTGTATTGCTTCTTTAATTAGGACAACAGTTTTCAGCTGTGCTAACATAATTTCAAAGGGGTTTTCTAATGATCAACTTGGATTAGCTAACACAACATGCCATTGGAACACAGGAGGGATGGTTGCTGTACGCATATGTAATGACCTCTGTACGCATATGTAGATATTCCATAAAAAATCTGCCATTTCCAGCTACAATAGTAATTTACAACATTAATAATGTCTACACTGTATTTTTGATCAATTTGATGTTATTTTAATGGACAAAAAAGTTGCTTTTCTTTCAAAATCAAGGACATTTCTAAGTAACCCCAAACTTTTGAACAGTAGTGTACGTCTCATGTCTGAGCCATTGAACTGGGACTCAACTTTGTCCGACGTTTAGCCCTGCTTGATTGGTATGCGGAAGGAATAGCTATTCTGTTTGTATTCTTCCATATTCCCAGTCTTCTTGCCCTGGTTAAATGCAGTGGTTTGGTCTGCTAATATGAAGTGCAAAAATGTATGAAAACCGGAGACAATGTAAGTAATTTACAATCTTTAGAAACTATGAGAATAGATATGTTCAGAACTTTTGTGAAACATCACAGCACGTTGAAAAATATATGGCAAATAGAAATCAAAACTGGATGGTGTTCAGAGATAGATGGGAGGGGTTGAGTGGAGCTGAAGGGTGGAACTAAAAATAACAAGATAACGCATGTAAAATATTCGTTGTCCGTAAAATGTATGTAGGTTCAGAACTTTTGTGAAACAGCACAGTTGAAAAATATATGGCAAATATAAATCTTTAATGCTTCAGCAATACAGATGGAATAGAGCCCTAATACTTTCTTTATATGTATACTAAATAGTTAAAGTTAAAGTGAGAGAGAGAGCAGGAGAGATAGTGAGAGAGATGGGGTAAGTGGGTGGTGTGTTGGGGGGGTCTGAACAACAGGATCTGAACAAGTACATCCAGTCCTCCGACATAACCTGGCTGTAGGATCACCTATGAATGGGGGGGGATAAGTTAATGCTAAGAACATAAATACACATTTGCCTATAAGTTAATGCTAAGAACATAAATACACATTTGCCTATTCCTGTGTGCATGTGCGTGTGAGTGTGTGCATGTGGTAGACTGGACTTACTCAGCAGAGTCCTCTAGCCGTTTAATGACCTTGACGGTACTCTGCATGGGTGCAGAGGTATCAGGTAGGCATTGTGCTCTGGTAGAACACTGTAACAGCTGGTGACTCTGTTATCCTCAATTGGCTCATAGTGTCTTACCATGTCTCATGAGATTGCTCAGGGGCTCACTTTAAATACTCCTCTCCATGATGCAGAGTGAGTTTTCCTGGATTGACTTGATCACAAAGTCACAGATCTCCTTCAAGTCTATCTGCTCTTAATTTTTCAGTCCATATTCACCAATTAGTTCGGATACATCGTCAACTGTGCATCTCAGGGAAACCTCCAGATTATTTTTCATCATAGATTTCAGGAAGCTTGCAGTGTTCTGCAACTTCTCAAACCTCCCAACCTTTCTCTCCTTTGGGAGATGGAGTAATTTTCTGACTTCATTCTGGACCGCCTCGAAAACCACAAAGTTGTTGATGAAAGATGCAGGTATTCCAGTTCAACTCTCCCGTCTTCATGACCCTGATTCCAGTCATAATGTCGCGGAGGCCCTGCTTCCCCAGGACTCCCAGGCTGTTCTCACTGACTCCTAACCCCAGTAAAGCAACTATGCCCATATCCACATCACCAAGGATCAGGCCTCCAATGAGCTCCACCACACCCAGGGATATCACCACCAGGCCCTTCCAGCAGAAGCACACCATGTCCCTTGTGCCGAACACCCTCTCCAGGCCCATCTGATGGAGCTGGAACATCTCTCTTTGGTCCACTGGGCTGGGGATCTTCATCAGAGAGAAGACAGTGTACAGCTCCATCTTCTTGCTGTTCGCTCTGATCACCGCCTCAATGTTCTGTCGGAAGAATAACAACATCTGCAACTTGGCTGTGATCTGCTCTTGCAAAGAGTTGACTGCCCCTCTAGTGCACCTGGTGGTTCCTACCTTCTCTTGTTTCTGCTCTTCCTTAGCCTCCTCCTCAGCCCCCTTCTCCCTGTTTTCTGTTTGCCTGTCCACACCAGGTAACTCCAACCCCACACTGATATCTGGCTGTGACTCCTCGCTTCCTCTATCAGACAGCAGGAAGAAGATGGTCTTTTATTTATTTTTTATTTCACCTTTATTTAACCAGGTAGGCTAGTTGAGAAGGATAGTCAGTCGGTAGGATAGTCAGTTTTACTAGGGTAAGTTTGGCGGCGTGAGTGAAGGAGGCTTTGTTGCAAAATAGAAAGCCGACTCTAGATTGATTTTAGATTGGAGATGTTTGATATGAGTCTGGAAGGAGAGTTTACAGTCTAGCCAGACACCTAGGTACTTATAGATGTCCACATATTCTAGGTCGGAACCATCCAGGGTGGTGATGCTAGTCGGGCGTGCGGGTGCAGGCAGCGAACGGTTGAAAAGCATGCATTTGGTTTTACTAGCGTTTAAGAGCAGTTGGAGGCCACGGAAGGAGTGTTGTATGGCATTGAAGCTAGTTTGGAGGTTAGATAGCACAGTGTCCAAGTAAGGGCCAGAAGTATACAGAATGGTGTCGTCTGCGTAGAGGTGGATCAGGGAATCGCCCGCAGCAAGTGCAACATCATTGATATATACAGAGAAAAGAGTCGGCCTGAGAATAGAACCCTGTGGCACCCCCATAGAGACTGCCAGAGGACCGGACAACATGCCCTCCGATTTGACACACTGAACTCTGTCTGCGAAGTAGTTGGTGAACCAGGCAAGGCAGTCATTAGAAAAACCGAGGCTACTGAGTCTGCCGATAAGAATATGATGATTGACAGAGTCGAAAGACTTGGCCAGGTCGATGAAGACGGCTGCACAGTACTGTCTTTTATCGATGGGATTATGATATCGTTTAGTACCTTGAGCGTGGCTGAGGTGCACCCATGACCGGCTCGGAAACCAGATTGCACAGCGGAGAAGGTACGGTGGGATTCGAGATGGCCAGTGATCTGTTTGTTGACTTTAGATAGGCAGGGCAGGATGGATATAGGTCTGTAACAGTTTGGGTCCAGGGTGTCTCCCCCTTTGAAGAGGGGGATGACCGCGGCAGCTTTCCAATCCTTGTGGGATCTCAGACAATATGAAAGAGAGGTTGAACAGGCTGGTAATAGGGGTTGCGACAATGGCGGCGGATAGTTTCAGAAATAGAGGGTCCAGATTGTCAAGCCCATCTGATTTGTATGGGTCCAGGTTTTGCAGCTCTTTCAGAACATCTGCTATCTGGATTTGGGTAAAGAAGAAGTTGGGAAGGCTTGGGCGAGTAGCTGCGGGAGGGGGGGGGGCTGTTGGCCGAGGTTGGAGTAGCCAGGGGGAAGGCATGGCCAGCCGAAATGCTTGTTGAAGTTTTTGTTTATCATGGATTTATCGGTGGTGACCGTGCTACCTAGCCTCAGTGCAGTGGGAAGCTGGGAGGAGGTGCTCTTGTTCTCCATGGACTTTACAGTGTCCCAGAACTTTTTGGAGTTAGAGCTACAGGATGCAAATTTCTGCTTGAAAAACCTGGGCTTTGCTTTCCTGACTGACTGCGTGTATTGGTTCCTGACTTCCCTGAACAGTTGCATATCGCGGGGACTATTCGATGCTATTGCAGTCCGCCACAGGATGTTTTTGTGCTGGTCGAGGGCAGTCAGGTCTGGAGTGAACCAAGGGCTATATCTGTTCTTAGTTCTGCATTTTTTTGAACGGAGCATGCTTATCTAAGATGGTGAGGAAGTTACTATTAAAGAATGACCAGGCATCCTCAACTGACGGGATGAGGTCAATATCCTTCCAGGATACCCGGGCCAGGTCGATTAGAAAGGCCTGCTCGCAGAAGTGTTTTAGGGAGCGTTTGACAGTGATGAGGGGTGGTCGTTTGACTGCAGACCCGTAGCGGATACAGGCAATGAGGCAGTGATCGCTGAGATCCTGATTGAAGACAGCGGAGGTGTATTTGGAGGGCCAGTTGGTCAGGATAACGTCTATGAGGGTGCCCATGTTTACAGATTTAGGGTTGTACCTGGTGGGTTCCTTGATGATTTGTGTGAGATTGAGGGCATCTAGCTTGGGTGTTAAGCATATCCCAGTTTAGGTCACCTAACAGAACAAACTCTGAAGCTAGATGGGGGGCGATCAATTCACAAATGGTGTCCAGGGCACAGCTGGGAGCTGAGGGGGGTCGGTAGCAGGCGGCAACAGTGAGAGACTTATTTCTGGAGAGATTAATTTTTAAAATTAGAAGTTCGAACTGTTTGGGTATTACTTTACAGGCTATCTCTGCAGTAGACTGTAACTCCTCCCCCTTTGGCAGTTCCATCTTGACGGAAAATGTTATAGTTGGGTATGGAAATCTCAGAATTTTTGGTGGCCTTCCTAAGCCAGGATTCAGACACGGCAAGGACATCAGGGTTGGCAGAGTGTGCTAAAGCAGTGAGTAAAACAAACTTAGGGAGGAGGCTTCTGATGTTGACATGCATGAAACCAAGGCTTTTTCGATCACAGAAGTCAACAAATGAGGATGCCTGGGGACATGCAGGGCCTGGGTATACCTCCACATCACCCGCGGAACAGAGGAGGAGTAGGATGAGGGTGCGGCTAAAGGCTATCAAAACTGGTCACCTAGAGCGTTGGGGACAAAGAATAAAAGGAGCAGATTTCTGGGCGTGGTAGAATATATTCAGGGCATAATGCGCAGACACAGGTATGGTGGGGTGCGGGTACAGCGGAGGTAATCCCAGGCACTGGGTGATGATAAGAGAGGTTGTATCTCTGGACATGCTGGTTGTAATGGGTGAGGTCACTGCATGTGTGGGAGGTGGGACAAAGGAGGTATCAGAGGTATGAAGAGTGGAACTAGGGGCTCCATTGTAAACTAAAACAATGATAACTAACCTGAACAACAGTATACAAGGCATATTGACATTTGAGAGAGACATACAGCGAGGCATAAAGTAATCGCAGGTGTTGATTGGGAGAGCTCGCTAAAACAACAGGTGACACAACAACAGCAGGTAAAATGGCGATGACTAGGCAGAGAGGGTCGGATTAACTACACACAGAGCCTGAGTTCGCGGCTGGGGCCGACAGATAAAAAAAAAATAAACAGAATGGAGTACCGTGATTAATGGACAGTCCAGCAGGTATCAGCTATGTAGCCAAGTGATCATAGTGTCCAGGGGGCAGCAGTAGATGGAACAGGGAAGCCGCCACTACGCTAGCACGCGGGCGACACGGCGTTTAAAGTTAGTAGCCCGGGGCTAGTAGGAGCGTCTGCTCCGACGGAGGCCGGTTGAAGGCACAGCGGATGGGGTATTCGTCGGCAGACCAGTCGTGGTGGTGCGGCGGGGCGCCGTGTCGACAGAGAATCCAAGCCAGACGGCGAAAGAGGTATTGTAGAATTTAGTTTGCTAGCCGGGAGATGCGCTTGGCTCACGGCTAACTGGTGCTAGCTTCGTGGCAGTGGCGTTAGCCACTATAGCCAATCGGTAGCAGCGGTGATCCGGTGCCAAGGTCCAGAGTTTACAGGCTCTAGCCGTGTATGAGTGAGGTTCGGGTGAACAGCTGAGTAGGCCGGGAAGTGGGCCTCAGGGATAGCTTCGGTACTGGGTGCCACGGTGAGTGCTAATTAGCTGGTTAGCTTCTGGAGGTTCTTGAATGTGTTTTAAAATTAAAAATAACAGCTATTCCGTATCACATTGGGTGAGGCAGGTTACCGGAAGGTATAATCGAATTAAAAATCGAAAGGAGATAAAATTGAAATATACAGTGCCTTGCGAAAGTATTCGGCCCCCTTGAACTTTGCGACCTTTTGCCACATTTCAGGCTTCAAACATAAAGATATAAAACTGTATTTTTTTGTGAAGAATCAACAACAAGTGGGACACAATCATGAAGTGGAACGACATTTATTGGATATTTCAAACTTTTTTAACAAATCAAAAACTGAAAAATTGGGCGTGCAAAATTATTCAGCCCCCTTAAGTTAATACTTTGTAGCGCCACCTTTTGCTGCGATTACAGCTGTAAGTCGCTTGGGGTATGTCTCTATCAGTTTTGCACATCGAGAGACTGACATTTTTTCCCATTCCTCCTTGCAAAACAGCTCGAGCTCAGTGAGGTTGGATGGAGAGCATTTGTGAACAGCAGTTTTCAGTTCTTTCCACAGATTCTCGATTGGATTCAGGTCTGGACTTTGACTTGGCCATTCTAACACCTGGATATGTTTATTTTTGAACCATTCCATTGTAGATTTTGCTTTATGTTTTGGATCATTGTCTTGTTGGAAGACAAATCTCCGTCCCAGTCTCAGGTCTTTTGCAGACTCCATCAGGTTTTCTTCCAGAATGGTCCTGTATTTGGCTCCATCCATCTTCCCATCAATTTTAACCATCTTCCCTGTCCCTGCTGAAGAAAAGCAGGCCCAAACCATGATGCTGCCACCATCATGTTTGACAGTGGGGATGGTGTGTTCAGTGTGATGAGCTGTGTTTCTTTTACGCCAAACATAACGTTTTGCATTGTTGCCAAAAAGTTCAATTTTGGTTTCATCTGACCAGAGCACCTTCTTCCACATGTTTGGTGTGTCTCCCAGGTGGCTTGTGGCAAACTTTAAACAACACTTTTTATGGATATCTTTAAGAAATGGCTTTCTTCTTGCCACTCTTCCATAAAGGCCAGATTTGTGCAATATACGACTGATTGTTGTGCCATGGACAGAGTCTCCCACCTCAGCTGTAGATCTCTGCAGTTCATCCAGAGTGATCATGGGCCTCTTGGCTGCATCTCTGATCAGTCTTCTCCTTGTATGAGCTGAAAGTTTAGAGGGACGGCCAGGTCTTGGTAGATTTGCAGTTGTCTGATACTCCTTCCATTTCAATATTATCGCTTGCACAGTGCTCCTTGGGATGTTTAAAGCTTGGGAAATATTTTTGTATCCAAATCCGGCTTTAAACTTCTTCACAACAGTATCTCGGACCTGCCTGGTGTGTTCCTTGTTCTTCATGATGCTCTCTGCGCTTTTAACGGACCTCTGAGACTATCACAGTGCAGGTGCATTTATACGGAGACTTGATTACACGCAGGTGGATTGTATTTATCATCATTAGTCATTTAGGTCAACATTGGATCATTCAGAGATCCTCACTGAACTTCTGGAGAGAGTTTGCTGCACTGAAAGTAAAGGGGCTGAATAATTTTGCACGCCCAATTTTTCAGTTTTTGATTTGTTAAAAAAGTTTGAAATATCCAATAAATGTCGTTCCACTTCATGATTGTGTCCCACTTGTTGTTGATTCTTCACACAAAAATACAGTTTTATATCTTTATGTTTGAAGCCTGAAATGTGGCAAAAGGTCGCAAAGTTCAAGGGGGCCGAATACTTTCGCAAGGCACTGTATATACAAAAAATATGAAAAATACAAAAGTACACGGGAGGACGAGCAAAACACGTCTTCACTGCTACACCGTCTTGGAATGTCTGACACTGGCTGATGAAAAGATCCACTGACTCACAGGCCTTATTCAAGTCCTCTATGACACCTTCAGTTTGCCCAAGTTGATTGTCTGTTTTATGTTTAACATAAGCACGGTAGTAGTAAGGAATGGCTGCCCAGTCACTGTCTAACTCAATTGCTTTGGGGTAGAGCTCCTTACTATGTTTGTAGTCCTTCTTGAAGAGCATTTTGTTTCCAATTTTGATGTAGTGATATATACTGGAGCAGTGAGTGTTTCTTTTTTTTAGTTGCCCGTAGGTTTTCTTCATGTCGGTCCTCAATTTCTCCTTCAGTTGTTCTGTTTTTTTTTTTTATCTCCTCAGACATCCGCAGGTACCAGAGGCCCCAGTACTCATTCAATATGGCCACTTCCACCTTCTGCTCTGCTTTATCTTTGGTTTTATTGTAAACTTCCTCTTGTATAATCCTGCAGTATTCTGAGAAAAGCTCCTCTGTCTGTAAGATTCTAGGGATGTCATTCTTCAGAACGCGTGACACTCTCTCCGCTGACACGTGGTCCCGCGTCCGCCTGGCATCCAGCAGCTGTAGAGGGCCAGGGTTCGGAGATGTCTGCAGCCGCTCGTACACTCACCTGGGGAGGTGGGTGGAGCAGGCCAGCAGTTGAGCGGACTCAGGCCTTCCCTGACGGCTCAACACTGCTCAACACGGTCATTGCTAGGAAGGAAGGTCAACACCACAAACAAGCCCCCGGCACTCAGCACCTTCTTAGACACCCGCAGGTCTGTGTCATGCCCTGCCAGGTTGGTGGCTACTATGACATCACCGGGTTGGAGTTCTTGCCCTGTGATGTTGGTGTTGTCCTCGCTGTCATCTGTGTAGATCTTCAGGCCCCTGATCTCACTGGGTCGTTGCTGTTTCCTCTTGTCCAGAGCTGTATGGATGTTCTGGGCCTGTTAAATTGTCTCACAGATGACTAACGCAGCCCTGTATCGAGTCCTTTGCATCTCCTGCAATACCACAACACATATCTTTTCTGTCCACTGATCCTCATCACCTAACATTTCACCCTCCTCTTCAAACAGCTTGGAGTTCAAGAATGTGGGGATCTTGACTGTTGTGAGGCCATCATAGAGCTCATTCAGTGAATTAATCTCACACTGGTTCCCGAGAGTTCCAGTGATTCCAAAGATCTTGCCCTGGTACTTCTTGAAAAAGAAAACATTGGACAGGAAATTGGTGATGAATGTCATGCTGCTCAGCTTGGTCCAGTGTTTCATTTCAAGGAACTGCTGCAAACCATCTCCCCATTTCTTGTTGCGCTCCACCACACCGGTATGCTCAGAGTCCACTGGGCAGATGCCATCTGGGCTAACAATGTATTTATCCTTCTTCTGCATCTGAGAGCCTGAAAGGCATTTTGTACCCACAGCCCTAGCTTCTGATTCACAAGATCTTTCAAAAAGCCAGGGATGTGTGTTCTGGTATCTATGCATCTGTTTCCTGTAGTGTTAGGTTCTGTAGATTCTTTGGTCAACAATTCACTGAATGGAAATTTCCTCTTCCCTTTCTCCATAGCATCCTACATTACAACCTGGAGGATGGCCTTTTTTGGTGATACAATTGTTCCTCCGTGACTTGTATTAGATTCAGCGTTTTGGGATAGAGTGGTAAAGTGAAGGTTACTCCTCAATGCCTGCTCCACAGTCTGACACAACATGTCAACATCATCATACAGAGTGCTGCAATGTCCCTTGTTAAGGAGTAGGAAGGACAGCTTATCCACATCGCTTCTTTCACAGAGTTTCAGTTGGCCATTACTGTCTTGTGTGTAATATGACAATGTGCCACAGAGAAGAACTTAATCAATGACTCTTGTGTAAAATCCTCACATTTATCAGTCATGCTATCTGGTGAGTCACAGAAGCCAGGATGAAGAACTGTCTCTGTCTCTGCCCTCTTTAATAGCTCCTGGAGCAGGGCATCGTCGAGGTCAGTGTTGTCATACAATACTTTGTAGAAACGCAGAGAAGGACCTTGGATGGTTGGGCGGTCTGAGTTAGTGATGAATCTGTACTTGCAGACTATGCACCATATGGTGGCCAGGATTATGTTGAGGTGTTCCATGCCTGGCATGTCACCGGAAAGATAGCTGGTCTGCATGCCATAGTCTAACAGCAGAGAATCCACCTCATCCACAATAATGATTGTCTGTCAGGTCTCACGTCCTTCTTCTCAAAGTCCTGTCTGAGGCAGTCTGCAGCAAAGCTCTCCACTGTCCCATACACCACTTAAGCCTCGTAGCACTTTTTACGAGCTTCATCATTGTTTTTGTCAGTGTTGCTATCGACCATAATATTGAGATCATTGTAGAATAGGCGCCACTCATCTGAGTCCCTCTTGGCAAGGACAGGAGAGCTGGACAGGATGTCTACCTTTTTTTCAGCCCATTTGGCTTTGTAAGCTGCAAACATGCCCATCACACAGGACTTCCCCTCCCCAGTACCCAGCTGCAGTAGATGACCAGAGTCAGACAGAACCAGCAGGCACCAGCTGACCATCTGTGTTAGACGAGGAGTTATGGGACTAACAGATTTAGCCTATCGACACAGATGTAGTAGTATACATTTCAGATGGTCTGGGTGCTTAAATTCTCCTGTTACAGGAGTGTCTCTTTCACTCTGATTTCTTATTTCTTTAACCACATGATCCACAATGTATTTTATTGTTTCACAAACCTTCTCAATCCCTTCAAAGTCACTTGCTGTCTGCAGCTCCCTCAGGATATCATCCAAGCTCTTTTCCCTGTCCATCTGCAGACTGGCTTTCAGCTGAGCAAACAGGCCTGGGCCAACTTCATTTGACAGCAGCTGCTCTTCAAGGGAGGATCCCTCTGCATCTTTGAAACTTGATGGCACCAGGTTAACCTACATTAACTGTAAAACTTTGAGTGTGGAGGAGAGAGAGAGAGGGGAGCTATCGATCGTCTGCTGTTTCAATTGCTTCTGACTGCCAAAGGCAGTTAGGTTCTTTACTCCGATGTTTCCAGTTTTCCCCAGCTGTTTAACCAGTAGATGGAAGAAGTCCAGAACTCTGACTCCATCCCAGAGTTTCAATCTCACTAGGGTAGAGAGCACTTTGAGAGAATGTTGAAATAGTTCCATCTGACAGGTTCTTGATGTTGATGACAACATATGTTCAAAACATAGCATCTCAAGCGTATGGTCGAAAGGTGTCTCCCTCGCTTTCTCCACATCTTGTCGTTGGCAATGAATGCATCTCAAGACAATTTCCAGAAGCCTCACAAGATTAAAATCCTTCTTGGAGATCGTCTGTGTAGAAAACTGCTTACAGATTGCTGCTAGCTTGTCTTTGGGTGTGTATGTCTTGCTGTCTGTGCCTTTGGTGTCTGAAAGAGTGTTTAGAGCAAATAGAAGAATGCTGATCATCTCGGTCTGATGCTTCATACTCATACTAGCTGCTTTCACAAGAGTCGTTAAAGTACTCTGAATATGAATGTTGTCTTCGCCTAAATGCCCAAACTCAATGGTGTTTTCTGGGAGTTGTCCCCCAAGAACAAGGCTCTGAGGCTTAAACACTGCCCCCCTCTCCTCCACTTTCTCTACCCACGGCTGGAGCTGCAGGAAGTTATTGATGAAGCCCTCCAGATCTCCAAACAGGACCATGTTGTCTGTGGGAGAGATTTGTGTTGTCACTGTATCAATGTAGAAGGATTTGATGTTCAGATTCCTGTAGAAGTCTTCCCATTCCTCCAGTCTGTGGGACGGGGAGTCCATCAGAACTCCTACTACTTTGCTTTGCATTACTTGGAGCGCTGTCAACATGGAAGCTATGCAAGAGCTGTTTTGCACCGCTGTCACATATCTCCAAGGTCTTTTTCTTTCTGGGGATGTAATTAACTCACACAGGGTGAGCATCTGATGGTATGTAGGAGACCAGCCTTTGGAACAGGAAAATGCTCTGTAAAGATCTGTAAGTGGCTTTAACACTTTCTTTTGCTCTGCATGGTCCTCTCTTTGTCTCCAGTCCTTCCTAGTGGACAGAACATTCCCCATGAGGTAGCAGAAAATGCCAGACATGACCCAGAGGCCAACAGGGCCAGCATATTCCAGGTTCTTACATAAAAGGACCAGGAGCAGGCTACCAACTATGCTTCGGTCAAGCCAGGTCCATGGGTTGGTGAAGTTGTCACCATTTACTTTTTGATACATTGTATTCACAAGCACCTCTGCCTTACTGGTCTTGTCCAAAGATACAGTGCTTTGTTCCAAGAACTTGAGTTGGTCTTCCTCCCTTGAATCTAACTGCTTCTCAAGTCTCTGGTGAAGCTCTTTGAGATCAGATTCTTGTTGGATCATGTCCATGACTGAGAGCCCCTGTGGGTTGGTCCAGGTTGGCAGAATGTGGTGTCTCTGTAAAAACTCTGGCAGGAATCAGGCTGTATCAGTAACAGGGTATATAGCAGACCTATAGCCTGCTGACCACTCCAGTGTCCTCGGCCTGTTAGCACCAGTAGGGGGGAAGCAACAGAGAGATCCAAACCCATTTCATCCAGAAAACATCTCAGACATTCCCTCTGTACTTCCACCCAAGTGTAATCTGCCCCTCTCTCTCTGAGTTTGTCAAGGGAGTGGAGAAGCAGCTCCAGGAATTTCAGTTTGGCATTGCTGTTGTCTTAGATCATTCGGAGTCCCTGCCTTCTCCAGGCGAGCAGGGTGGGAGAGAAGCAGACAAGGTCACTCAAGGTCTTGACCTTCAGCAAGCTGTACCAGGTGTCAGTCAGAGCTTCAGTGAAGAGGCACTGTCTTGTGGTATTCGTCCCCACTGTGTAACTAACATCATGCACAATGGGCTTCAGGTCAGGCATGCCAACAGGACGCCCAGCCTCCCCGACCTTGAGACAGCAGACATTTAAAGGCCTTGCTTGTTGGTATGGAGTATCAGTCTCATCAGCAGGGCAAGGGGTGGACTCTCTCCCAGATTCGTCTCCAGGGTTGCTCCCTCCTTCTTCATGGAACACCTCTCACAAAAAAAGACTCAAAAACAAAGACAAAGAAAGCCTAAGGACCAAAGGGTGATAAGGGACAAAATGAGCCTATACTGCATGCAGAGAAAGATCCAGTGAGAGGAAAGGACAGATTGAGGAGGAAAGATGGCAGAGCTCGGAAGACACCTCTCTGGTGACTTCCGAGCTCTGCCATCTTTCCTCCTCCATCTGTCTGTCTGCCACACAAAGCTTTCTGGCCGCCTCCCGTGCTTCCCTCAGCTCTTTCTCCAGCTCGTCCTTTCCTCTCACTGGATCTTTCCTGTCCAACTGTTTAGTGTGAGACTCTGCATGCAGTATAGCCTCATTTTGTCCCTTAACACCCTCTGGTCCTTATGCTTTCTTTGTCGTTGTTTTTGAGTCTTTTTTGTGAGAGGTTTGCTAAAAAATGTGGGTCTAAAAACACATTTTGAGGGGCTCAAAACAACTTGCCCTGAATGACGGGGTCGCCACTGATGTTTATATATATGTATGTGTACATACAGTACCAGTCAAAAGTTTGGACACCTAATCATTCAAGGGTTTTTCTTCATTTTTACCATTTTCGACATTGTTGGATAATAGTGAAGACATCAAAACTATGAAATAACACATGGAATCACGTAGTAACCAAGAAAGTGTTAGACAAATCAAAATACATGTTATATTTGAGAGTATTCAAAGTACCCACCCTTTGCCTTGATGACAGCTTTACACACTCTTGGCATTCTCTCAACCAGCTTCATGAGGTAGTCACCTGGAATGCATTTCAATTAACAGGTGAGCCTTGTTAAAAGTTAATTTGTGGAGTTTCTTTCCTTCTTAATGCGTTTGAGTCAATCAGTTGTGTTGTGACTAGCTAGGGGTGGTATACAGAAGACAGTCATATTTGGTAAAACACGAAGTCCATATTATGGCAAGAACAGCTCAAATATGCAAAGAGAAACAGTCCATCATCACTTTAAGGCATGAAGGTCAGTCAATCCGGAACATTTCAAGAACTTTGAAATTTTCTTCAAGCGCAGTCGCAAAAACCATCAAGCGCTATGATGAAACTGGCTCTCATAAGGACCGCTACAGGGAAGGAAGACCCAGAAATACATCTGATGCAGAGGATAAGTTAATTAGAGTTAACTGCACCTAAGATTGCAGCCCAAATAAATGCTTCACAGTGTTCAAGTAACAGACACATCTCAACATCAACTGTTCAGAGGAGACTGTGTGACTATGTATTTTTGTAAATAACAGCTGGTGCGCAATATCTAAGGAAGTCTTGAGCTATTGCTCGCCTAAGATAGACCACACTATCTACCTAGAGAGTTTTCATCTGTATTTTTCATAGCTGTTTACATACCACCAGTCAGAGGCTGGCACTAAGACAGCATTGAATGAGCTGTATTTCGCCATAATGTCGCGCCCTGACCTTAGTGCTTTTTATGTCTCTATTTTGGTTTGGTCAGGCTGTGATTTGGGTGGACATTCTATGTTCCTTTTTCTACGTTTTTGTGTTTCTTTGTTTTGGCCGGGTATGGTTCTCAGTCAGGGACAGCAGTCTATCGTTGTCTCTGATTGGGAACCATACTTAAGTAGCTTTTTCCCACAGGGTTTTTGTGGGTAGTTAATTTCTATTTAGTGTTTTGCACCTTTCAGGAATGTTTAGGTTATTTCCTTCGTTATTTTGTTATAGTGTTCAGTTTTAATAAAGAAAGCATGAACACTTACCACGCTGCGCTCTTGGTCCGATGATTCCTCTTCTTCAGACGACGAATACCGTTACACATAAGCAAACAAGAAAATGCTCACCCAGAGGCAGTGCTCCTAGTAGCCGGGGACTTTAATGCAGGGAAACTTAAATCTGTTAAATGTGCAACCAGAAGAAAAAAAACTCTGGACCTGTCACGACTCCCACCGAAGGTGGCTCCCCTGCCTGTTCGGGCGTTGCTCAACAGTCGTCGTCGCCGGTCTACTAGCCGCCACCGATCCCCTTTTCCTTTTCTGTTTGTTTGGTCTTATTGGTTGCACTTTTCTCTTACTTTGTTTCTTGATTTATGTCTATTTAAGCCTGTTAGGCCCACCTATTTTTGTGCGGGATTCTTTTTCTGTTAGTCAGGTTGTGCGTGTTGTGTTCCTGCCCGTTTGTGCCCTGTGTTGGGTTGGGCTAATTTCTGTTGATTTTGCGGCCATTGTTTTGGGCGTTCGTTTTGGGAATCCTAATAAAGTCGGTTTCCCCAGTATCCTCTGCTCTCTGCATTTGACTCTGCACCCACGACTCTAGGCGTTTGTGACAGGACCACCTTTACTCCACACACAGAGATGCATAGAAAGCTCTCACTCGCCCTCGATATGGCAAATCTGACAATAATTCTATCCTCCTAATTCTTGCTTACAAGCAAAAATGAACTCAGGAAGCAACAATGACTAGATCAATAAATAAGTGGTCAGATGAAGCAGATTCCAAGAACACAGGATGAGATGTTACTATCCTTTGTGCAAGCACTTCCAAGAGTTAATGAACAGTGAGCCTGGTGAAATTTGGGGAGCGCATCATCAGTAGTGTACCTTTGGTTCCTAGGGTGTTTCGGCCTTTCACACTATACACCCTCCCCAAAGGCGGCCAGCGACAGGGTGATCAATCCTACGCTTGCGTCCCATTCCCAATTAGTCATAGGAGTTGTTGATGATAGCCAACATCCCATGGGACTATGCATGGCAGGGGCATCCTCCTCCCTGAGTCAAGCATTGTTGACCGCATACCTCCTGGCCCTCTCACTTCGGGGCCCAGCTGGGGTCTTTCCTCTTCATCCAGAGCCACTGACTGCTGCCTTCTGCCGCCTCCGATACAGCTTTGATTGCCGAACGCTGGCTCTGGCCCTTAATTCCAAGGTCTCTAAGCAGTCTGGTTGTAGATGTTGCCACAAAACCTCTGCAGCCCACCTCCACTGGTCGGACTTCTGTGTTCCAGCCATGATGCCGTGCTTCGGCAGCTAGATCGGCATAGCGCAGATGCTTTCGCTCATAAGCCTCATCTACTGAGTCCTCCCAGGGTACTGTGAGCTCAATGATGAAGACCTTCTTGAGTGAACGGGACCAGAGCACCATGTCAGGTCTTAGGGTGGTGGTTGCGATCTCCGGAGGAAACACAAGTTGCCGGCCAATGTCAGCTAGCATTTTCCAGTCGCGGGCCAAGCGCAGCTGGTCTCGCTCTAATGGTGTCGAGCCGCGCTTCGGTGGTTTAGCCCCTTCGCGGACAAAGTTTGTCCGTAAGGGCTGTGATGCTGATGGGGGTGGTAGGGAGTTGGTGGCAGCTCGCTTGTCCTCCAGGGCGGACGCAAGGTTTTTAAGGACTTGGTTGTGACGCCAAGTGTAGCGTCCTTGAGTGAGACTTGTTTTACACCCTGTGAGAATGTGCCTGAGGTTGGCTGGCATGGAACAGAGGGCACAGTCCGGATCTTCACCATACCATTGGTGAAGATTAACTGGTGTTGGAAGGACGTCATATGTTGCTCTGATGGAGAAGCTCAACCGCCTCGCTTCCATGGCCCACAGATCCTTCCAGCTTATCTTCCTCTTCTCCACACTGTCCCATCGAGTCCACTGTCCCTGTTTGGAAAGAGAGACTGCCTTGGCCCACCTTGCAGCCTCCTCCTGATGGCGTACTTCCTGCACTACCATCTTCCTCCGCTCTGGTGCAGTGGCCTTACTCCAAGCAGCACGGCTAGTTAGCCCAAGGCCTCCTCTCCCTTGCTGAACATGACCCACAATGTCAGCATGTCTGAGGGCTGCTGTTGCCTCCTGGACTGCTTTTCCTGGCCTCCATTTGCGCCCAGTTGCCAAGGTCGGCGCGTTGTTGCTCACCACTGGGTCTCGAGATTCATTCAGTGTCATCTGGAGCCTGGTTTTTGAACACTTGAATTCCTCTGTTAGACTGGTGAGGGGCAGCTTGAGGACACCATCTCCATAGAGGCCTATGGTGGTAAGGCATCGTGGAACTCCGAGCCACTTCTTTAAGTAGCCTGTGACTCCTCTTTCCATCTTCTCCACTGTTGAGATTGGAACCTCATACACTGCTAAGGGCCACAACACCCGGGGTAGGAGACCAAACTGCAGACACCAGGCCTTTAACTTTCCAGGTAGCTGGGTGTTGTCGATGGACTGTAGGCTACTACTGATGTCTTTGCGCAGCTGTTGCACCTGGTCTTTGTCCTTCAGGCTTGCATCATACCACCTTCCAAGGCTTTTTACCGGCTGCTCAGACACTGTTGGGATTTGGTCATCTCCGATGAAGAATTTCAGGTCAGAGAGTACTCCCTTCACAATCGAGATGCTGCGTGACTTGGATGGTTTAATCTTCATACGGGCCCAGCTGATGTTCTCCTCAAGTTTTCTGAGCAGTCTCCTGGTGCATGGGACAGTGGTGGTCAATGTTGTAATGTCGTCCATGTAGGCTCTGAGTGGAGGGAGGCGGAAACCAGAGTCGACTCGCTGTCCACCAGCAACCCATTTTGAGGATCTGATGATAACCTCCATTGCCATTATGAATGCCAACGGAGAAATGGTACATCCCGCCATTATACCTACATTCAGGCACTGCCATGAGGTGGTGAACTCTGAGGTGGTAAAGCAGAACTGCAGATCCTGGAAGTACAACTTCACCAGGGTTGTGATGGTGTCCGGTATGTGGAAAAATCTGAAGGCAGACCACAGGAGTTCATGGGGCACAGAGCCAAATGCATTGGCGCGGTCAAGAAAGACTACATGGAGGTCCCTTTTTTCCACCTTGGCCATTTGGATCTGGTGCCAGATCATGCTGGAATGTTCCAAGCAGCCAGAGAACCCTGATATTCCTGCCTTCTGTACAGATGTATCGACGTACGCATTCCTTTGCAGGTACTCGGCCATCCTCTGGGCAATGACCCTAAAGAAGATTTTACCCTCGACATTCAGTAAGGAGATTGGGCGGAATTGGCTGATGTTCACTGCATCCTTCTCCTTAGGGATCAGGACCCCGCCTGCCCTACGCCACACTTTGGGTATTATCTTATTTTTCCAAGCTGTTCTCATAAGCCTCCAGAGGAACCTCAGGACGTCTGGTGCGTTCTTATACACTTTGTACGGGACTCCATTTGGCCCCGGGGCTGATGCTGTTCTTGCCCGTCGAGATGCTAAGCTACAGGACTGTTTTGCTAGCAAAGACTGGAATATGTTCCGGGACTCCTCCGATGTCATTGAGGAGTACACCTCATCAGTCACTGGCTTCATCAATAAGTGCATCGATGACGTCGTCCCCTCAGTGACCGTATGTACATACCCCAACAAGAAGCCATGAATTACAGACAACGTCCGCACTTAGATAAAGGCTAGAGCTGCTGCTTTCAAGGAGCGGGAATCTAACCCGGAAGCTTATAAGAAATCCCGCTATGCCCTCCGACAACCATCAAACAGGCAAGCTTCAATACAGGACTAAGATGGAATCGTACTATACCGGCTCTGACGCTCGTCGGATGTGGCAGGGCTTGCAAACCATTACTGACTAC
This sequence comes from Oncorhynchus clarkii lewisi, assembly GCF_045791955.1. Taxonomy (NCBI): domain Eukaryota; kingdom Metazoa; phylum Chordata; class Actinopteri; order Salmoniformes; family Salmonidae; genus Oncorhynchus; species Oncorhynchus clarkii. Next base: position 28,409,767 of record NC_092154.1, read on the forward strand.
GAAGGGAAGCACAGCGACATGAGCCTACCAGACGAGCTAAACTACTTTTATGCTCGCTTCGAGGCAAATAAAACTGAAACATGCATGAGAGCACCAGCTGTTCCGGGAAGACTGTGTGATCACACTCTCCGCAGCCGATGTGAGTAAGACCTTTAAACAGGTCAACAACATTCACAAGGCCGCAGGGCTAGGCCGATTGCCAAGACGTGTACTGCAAGCATACGCTGACCAACTGGCAAGTGTCTTCACTGACATTTTCAACCTCTCCCTGTCTGAGTCTGTAATACCAACATGTTTTAAGCAGACCACCATAGTGCCTGTGCCCAAGAACACTAAGGTAACCTGTCTAAATGACTACCAACCCGTATGCACTCATGTCTGTAGCCATGAAGTGCTTTGAAAGGCTGGTCATGGCAAACATCAACACCAATATCCCAGAAACCCTAGACCCACTCCAATTTGCATACCGCCCCAACAGATCCACAGATGATGCTATCTTTATTGCACTCCACACTGCCCTTTCCCACCTGGACAAAAGGAACACCTATGTGGGAATGCTATTCATTGACTACAGCTCAGCGTTCAACACCATAGCACCCTCAAAGCTCATAAATAAGCTAAGGACCCTGGGACTAAACACCTTCCTCTGCAACTGGATCCTGGACTTCCTGACGGGCTGCCCCAAGGTGGTAAGGGTAGGTAACAACACATCCGCCATGCTGATACTCAACACAAGGGCCCCTCAGGGGTGCGTGTTCAGTCCCCTCCTGTACTCCCTGTTCACTCATGTCTGCACGGCCAGGCACAACTCCAACACCATCATTAAGTTTGCAGATGATACAACAGTGGTAGGAGTGATCACCGACATTGACGAGACACACTATAGGGAGGAGGTCAGAGACCTGGCTGTGTGGTGCCAGGATAACAAGGAGAAGATTGTGGACTACAGGAAAATGAGGACAGAGCACGCCCCCATTCTCATCGACGGGGCTGCAGTGGATCAGCGTGAGAGCTTCAAGTTCCTTGGTGTCCACATCACCAACAAACTAACATGGTCGAAGCACATCAAGACAGTCGTGAAGAGGGCACGACAAAATCTATTCCCCCTCAGGAGACTGAAAAGATTTAGCATGGGTCCTCAGATCCTCAAGAGGTTCTACAGCTGTACCATCAAGAGCATCCTGACTGGTTGCATCACCACCTGGTATGGCAACTGCTCGACCTCCGACCACACGGCACTACAGAGGGTAGTGCGAACGGCCCAGTGTCCCACTGGAGCCAAGCTTCCTGCCATCCAGGACCTTTATACCAGGCGGTGTCAGAGGAAGGCCCTAAAAATTGTCAAAGACTCCAGCTACCCGAGTCATAGACTCTTCTCTCTGCTACCACATGGCAAGCGGTACCGGGGTACCAAGTCTAGGCCCAAGAGGCTTCTAAACAGCTTCTACCCCCAAGCCATAAGACTCCTGAATACCTAATCAAATGGCTACCAAGACTATTTGCATTGCCCCCTCTTTTACACCACTGCTACTCTCTGTTGTTATCATCCATGCATAGTCACTTTAATAACTCTACCTACATGTACATATTACCTCAACTAACTGGTGCCCCCGCGCATTGACTCTGTACCGGTACCGCCCTGTACTTAGGCACGCTATTGTTATTTTACTGCTGCTCTTTAATTACTTGTTACTTTTATTTCTTATTCTTATCCAAAAAAAATGTAACTGCATTTTTGGTTAGGGGCTCATAAGTAAGCATTTCACTGTAAGTGAATAAAATGTGATTTGATTTGATTGATTTTGGATCAGACCTTCATGGTCAAATTGCTGGAAAGAAACCACTACTAAAGAATATCAATAAGATCAGATCAGATCTTCAGATCAGATCTTCATAACCTCAGTACGGTTCTGGTCTCGTAAATTACAGCTACTATTGCCACTCAGTTCAAAACTGCCATCGATGCTGCTCTGGCCCCATTATCCGCCTACCTGGATGGTGTCCAAGCCGCTGCGGATGAAAAGGCCGCCGACTTGACGGCTTTGAACATGACTTGTGTGACTACAGTGACCGCATAGTAACCCTTGAGAAAACGGTCGCCCGTATGAGCTCCGAAAACCAAAAGTTGATTGACAAGACCGATTGACCGATGACCTGGAATCCCGTTCTCGCCGGGGACTCAGTAAAGTTCATGTCAGAATTTTTCACGGAGGTGCTGGGTCCAGCCATGGTTCGATCACCCCCGAAGCTAGATAAAGCCCAACGCATTGGCCCCTCCCCAGCGGGCAGAGACGACAACTCCAAGCCTAGAGTGTTTATCGTCCGTTTTCACTACTACCATGACAAGAAGCGCATCCTCCAGAGGCAGAGCAGATACCAGCTACACTTCTGCGGAAGCAAGGTGTTCATCTTTCCTGACCTCAGATCGAATGTCGCCAAGAAAAGAGCTAAATTCCTCGATGTGAAACGCAACCTTAATGAGAAGAAAGTTAAATTCTCACTCCACTTCCCCGCTCGTCTCCACATTGAACATGCCTGGGGAAGCTACAGTTCGACTCCCACAAGGACGCCCAACGTTGGTTCGTCACTTCTGAGCAGTATCTTGGATCTATGACCTACTCTTTTGCCAGGTAGCATGTATAGCCTAGCCTAGGTATGTTTTGACTTTTACAGCAGGGCCTTTTTTCCCCCTGTTGCCATTCCTTTTCTACGCGGCAGAAACAACGTTATTGAACAACGTTGTTGAACTAAAAAATGACTAATACTGTCTTGTGTGGTTGTTATTTAAGCTACAAGGTTATTTTTTATTTTGCTAGGCTTTTGCAGAGCTTTCCTTTTTTGATTTTTCATCTAGATACTTACTGAAGGACTTTTCACCACTTTATTACGCTCTATTGATCATTCGTACATCTACAGACACTCGGCCCCTTTTCTTTTTTGTAACAGGGAAACATACTGAGAGACAATTATTTGGCCATCCTTAAGACACATTGTACGTGTTGCATTGATTGAAGACTCCCTGAGTCAGGACAGTTACGTTTTACTGTTATGGGGTTTTCTGTCTTTGTTTTGGTTATCTGCAGACCTACTTTACTGTTTTGTGAATGCCTTTTCAAATGTATTTTATTACTCGTGTAATGGAGCCTCTCCGTGTTAGGATAGGAAGGTTTTCTGTTAATATGCACCGAAGCTGCTCAAACTTCAACCTGCTGTCTCCATTCGCTGGGGAAGGAGACTTTGGGTTTGGTTTGGAGGGGAGGTTGAGTAACCTTTTTTGGTCCTATTTGTTTTTTTGTTTTTTTTGTTTTTTTGTTTGCTTTTTTCAATCCTTTTTCTCTGTTATCTTTGCAAACGCTTGGTCTGTTTCCGCACCTTTTTCCTTTCAATATTTTAGGTAGCTAACAACGCTAATAATAGTAATATTGGAATAGGTAGGCCTAATCCTATAAAGTTTTTATCTTGGAATACTCAGGCAATGAACAATCCTGTCAAGGGGTCTAGGATCTTCATTTGAAAAAGCTAAAAGCAGATGTGGTATTTTTACAAGAGACCCATTTATGCATTAAAGATCACTCAAGGCTACAAAACTCCAGGTTTTTCCATTCAGACTTCAGACTAACTCCAAAGCCAGACTAACTCCAAAGCCAGAGGGGTTCCAATTTTAGTTAGTAAATGAATACATTTCTTTAGTACTAATGTTATTTCAGACAGTAATGGGATATATTTCATCATAACTGGCACCATTTGGCACACACCTGTAGTATTGGTCAGTTTATATAAACCCAATTTTGATAATGTTGAATTTGCCAATGGGTTGCTGGGGAAAATCCTCATCTTTTGATATTTGGCAGGGATCTGAATTGTGTTATTAGCCCAGCTTTAGACCGCTCCAACCTCAGAACTATGTCTCCTTCTGCTATGTCATGACGTTGGCCTGGGAGTAGGTTTATGACAGACAATACCTCTTCCCCCCTTTTTCCTCTCTCTACCCTACTGATGTGAAATTTGAAAACCCCTTGGTTAACATAGAGATTCTGGGAACATCAGAAGGTAAGGGGGAAATTAACTATATTCTGGTAATCCGACCAATTAAACATATGTGGTGGTACTGCAGCATAAATACTGGAGGCTGAGACGGGAGGGGTCGGGAGACACTGTGGCCCCGTCCGACAATACCCTCGGACAGGGCCAACAAGGCAGGATATAACCCCACCCACTTTGCCAAAGCCCACAAAGATCTCCCCCATGGCACGAACCCGAGGGGGGCGCCAAACCTGGACAGGAAGATCACGTCAGTGACTCAACCCACTTAAGTGATGCACCCCTCCTAGGGACGGCATGGAAGAGCACCAGTAAGCCAGTGACTCAGCCCCCATAATAGGGTTAGAGGCAGAGAATCCCGGTGGAGAAAGGGGAATCGGCCAGGCAGAGACTGCAAGGGTGGTTCGTTGCTCCAGTGCCTTTCCGTTCACCTTCACATCCCTGGGCCAGACTACACTCAATCATAGGACCTACTGAAGAGATGAGTCTTCAATAAAGACTTAAAGGTTGAGACCGAGTTTGCGTCTCTCACATGGGTAGGCAGACCATTTCATAACAATTGAGCTCTATAGGAGAAAGCCCTGCCTCCAGCTGTTTGCTTAGAAATTCTAGGGACAATAAGGAGGCCTGCATCTTGTGACCGTAGCGTGTGTGTAGGTAAGTATGGCAGGACCAAATGGGAGAGATAGGTAGGAGTGAGCCCATGTAATGCTTTGTAGGTTAGCAGTAAAACCTTGAAATCAGCCCTAGCCTTAACAGGAAGCCAGTGTAGAGAGGCTAGCACTGGAGTAATATGATCACATTTTTTGGTTCTAGTCAAGATTCTAGCAGCCGTGTTTAGCACTAACTGAAGTTTATTTAGTGCTTTATCCCGTTAGCCGGAAAGTAGAGTATTGCAGTAGTCTAATCTAGAAGTGACAAAATCATTTTTGGACAGAAAATGTCAGATTTTTGCAATGTTACAAAGATAGAAAAAAAGCTGTCCTTGAAATAGTCTTGATATGTTTGTCATAAGAGAGATCATGGTCCAGAGTAACGCCAAGGTCCTTCACTGTTTTATTTGAGACAACCATCAATATCAAACAGAATATCTCTTTGTTTCTTGGAACCTAGAACTAGCATCTCTGTTTTGTCCGATTTTAAAAGTAAAACATTTGCTGCCATCCACTTCCTTATGTCTGAAACACATGATTCCATGGAGGGCAATTTTGGGGCTTCACCATGTTTTCATTGAAATGTACAGCTGTGTATCATCCACATAGCAGTGAAAGTTAACATTATGTGTCCGAATGACATCACCAAGAGGTAAAATATATAGTGAAAACAATAATGGTCCTAAAACAGAACCTTGAGGAACACTGAAACAGTACAGTACAGTACAGTTGATTTGTCAGAGGACAAAACATCCACAGAGACAAACTAATATCTTTCTGACAGATAAGATCTAAACGAAGCCAGAACTTGTCCGTATAGACCAATTTGGGTTTCCAATCTCTCCAAAAGAATGTGGTGATCGATGGTTTCAAAAGCAGCACTAAGGTCTAGGAGCACGAGGACAGATGCAGAGCCTTCGTCTGACGCCATTAAAAGGTAATTTACCACCTTCACGAGTGTGGTCTCTGTGCTATGATGGGGTCTAAAACCAGACTGAAGCATTTTGTATATACAGTGTTTGTCTTCAGGAAGGCAGTGAGTTGCTGAGCAACAGCTTTTTTTTTAATTGAGAGGAATGGGAGATTCGATATAGGCTGATAGTTTTTTATATTTTCTGGGTCAAGGTTTGGCTTTTTCAAGAGAGGCTTAATTACTGTCACTTTTAGTGAGTTTGGTACACATCCGGTGGATAGGGAGCCATTTATTATGTTCAACATAGGAGGGCTAAGCACAGGAAGCAGCTCTTTTAGTAGTTTAGTTGGAATAGGGTCCAGTATGAAGCTTGAAGGTTTAGAGGCCATTGCTATTTTCATGAATGTGTCAAGAGACACAGGATAAAAAAATCTGGTCCTGGCACTGTTGGGCAGACTCAGGACAACTGAGCTTTGGAGAAATAAAGAGGAGTCCGTAATTTGCTTTCTAATGATCATGATCTTTTTGTCAAAGAAGTTCATGAATTTATTACTGCTGAAGTGAAAGCCATCCTTTCTTGGGAAATGCTGCTTTTTAATTAGCTTTGCGACAGTATCAAAAATACATTTTGGATTGTTCTTACCCGACTGGAAAAATAGGGTGATCAAGCAGCAGAGAGGGCTCTTCAATACTGCACGGTACTGTCTTTCTATGCTAGTCGGAATACTTACAGTTTGGTGTAGCACCATTTACATTTACATTTTCTGAAAGCTTGCTTCAGGGCTCGGGTATTTTCTATATACCAGGGAGCTAGTTTCTTATGAAAAATGTTTTTTGTTTTTAGGTGTGCGACTGCTTCTAGGGTATTACGCAAGGTTACATTTAGTTCATCAGTTAGGTGGTTAACCGATTTTTGTATTCTGATGTCCTTTGGTAGGTGGAGGGAGTCTGGAAGGGCATCTAGGAATCTTTGGTTTGTCAGATAATTTATAGCACGGCTTTTGATGATTCTTGGTTGGGGTCTGAGCAGATACATTTGTAGCGATTGCAAACGTAATAAAATGGTGTCACCAACAATTAGAATATTATCTGCCATGACTAGAAGGTCCGAAAGGAAGTCAGGAAACTCCGTGAGGAACTCTGTATATAGCCCAGGAGGCTTGTTAACAGTAGTTATAAAAAGTAATTGAGTTGACTAGAAGCTCAAAAGACGAAAACACAGTAATTTGTTTTTGTAAATGGAAATTTGCTATCTCCGCCTTTGCGGGATGCGCGGGGGATATGGTCACTAGTGTAACCAGGAGGAGAGGCCTCATTTAACCAAGTAAATGCATCAGGCTTAAGCCATGTTTCAGTCAGGCCAATCACATCAAGATTATGATCAGTGAGTGATTAGTTAATTGACTATAACTGCCTTGGAAGTGAGGGATCTAACATTAAGCCCTATTTTGAGATGTGAGATATCACAATCTCTTTCAATAATGACAGGAATGGAGGAAGTCTTTATTCCAGTGAGATTGCTAAAGCGAACACCGCCATGTTTAGTTTTTCCCAACCTAGATTGAGGCACAGACACGGTCTCAATGGGGATAGCTAAAATTGTCAGTATGATTACATTTTTGGGTGAACTGGAGACTCCCACAGTTGAGGCTGAAAATGTAGATGACCATGATTCCCCTCTCAGCCTTGAAGAAGTGATTCAGTCTATCAAGTCAATGCAGAGCAGCAAGGCTCCAGGAACTGATGGGTTTCCAACTGAGTGATGAGAAGCACTTATTCCCTGCTTCTCTAATAGATCATGCTTTCTCTCACTGGAAAAGGTAAGATAGTAAGTCCTTCCAAGACTTATATGTAAATGGCATATTTTCTATTTTTTCCCAACCTGGCCTCTAAATACTCTTTGCCTCCATCTCACTTTTTCTACTACCTTCAAACTAAGCATTGTGTCTCCTCCCAATTTTCGGGTTCCCTGCTCCAACCCCTTGCCAACCCCTTGCCAACCCTGTGATGGCATATTGATTCTATTACCTCGACAGAAAGCAGTAATTTCTGAGATCTATCTGAGAAACAAAACTAAATCTGCTTGGGAACGGGAAATGGGTGTTGAATTTACACAGGAGTGGTGGGATGAGGCGATTAATAGAGTACGCGCCACTACATCTTGTGCTCGTCTTGGTCTCATACAATTTAAGGTTTTACATAAAGTGCATTTTTCCAAATCCAGATTGTCTGAAATATATCCAAATGTAAATGATTGAGTGTGATAGATGTCATGTCTCATCATGTGACGTTAGTCACTCGTTCATTCAAAACTCTTAACTATCAAATTACTGGGACTCTATTTTTTTAAATTTTATCTGAGGTGCTTGAAATGAACCTGTAGCCATGTCCCTTGATAGCGGTTTTTGGTGTTCCAGAAGACTTGTTCTCCCTGGACCCCGAACATTCCGATATTGTTGCTTTTACATCCTTATTAGCTAGATGTAGAATTCTTCTCCAGTGGAAGTCTGCTTAGCACCCCTATACTTCTAAATGGCTCAACGATGTAATGTTCTTCCTAAAGCTGGAGAAAATGAAGTATTCTCTCAGGAGTTCCAATAATACATTTGTTAGAAAAAAAACATTTATATCATACTTCAATGGCTTGCAGAGACTCCCCTCTGATGAGATGCTTTAAGGTTTCTCAGTAGGTATTCCCAGTAGTCATTACATAATAGATACAGTCATCAATATAATGCTATCCAGTCCAAGGAGATGTATTTACTGATCATTTATTTATTTATTTATGTTTTTGTATTTTTAATCTGTATTGAGATGTTTGTATATACAGTGCCTTGCGAAAGTATTCGGCCCCCTTGAACTTTGCGACCTTTTGCCACATTTCAGGCTTCAAACATAAAGATATAAAACTGTATTTTTTTTGTGAAGAATCAACAACAAGTGGGACACAATCATGAAGTGGAACGACATTTATTGGATATTTCAAACTTTTTTAACAAATCAAAAACTGAAAAATTGGGCGTGCAAAATTATTCAGCCCCCTTAAGTTAATACTTTGTAGTGCCACCTTTTGCTGCGATTACAGCTGTAAGTCGCTTGGGGTATGTCTCTATCAGTTTTGCACATCGAGAGACTGACATTTTTTCCCATTCCTCCTTGCAAAACAGCTCGAGCTCAGTGAGGTTGGATGGAGAGCATTTGTGAACAGCAGTTTTCAGTTCTTTCCACAGATTCTCGATTGGATTCAGGTCTGGACTTTGACTTGGCCATTCTAACACCTGGATATGTTTATTTTTGAACCATTCCATTGTAGATTTTGCTTTATGTTTTGGATCATTGTCTTGTTGGAAGACAAATCTCCGTCCCAGTCTCAGGTCTTTTGCAGACTCCATCAGGTTTTCTTCCAGAATGGTCCTGTATTTGGCTCCATCCATCTTCCCATCAATTTTAACCATCTTCCCTGTCCCTGCTGAAGAAAAGCGGCCAGGTCTTGGTAGATTTGCAGTGGTCTGATACTCCTTCCATTTCAATATTATCGCTTGCACAGTGCTCCTTGGGATGTTTAAAGCTTGGGAAATATTTTGGTATCCAAATCCGGCTTTAAACTTCTTCACAACAGTATCTCGGACCTGCCTGGTGTGTTCCTTGTTCTTCATGATGCTCTCTGCGCTTTTAACGGACCTCTGAGACTATCACAGTGCAGGTGCATTTATACGGAGACTTGATTACACACAGGTGGATTGTATTTATCATCATTAGTCATTTAGGTCAACATTGGATCATTCAGAGATCCTCACTGAACATCTGGAGAGAGTTTGCTGCACTGAACGTAAAGGGGCTGAATAATTTTGCACGCCCAATTTTTCAGTTTTTGATTTGTTAAAAAAGTTTGAAATATCCAATAAATGTCGTTCCACTTCATGATTGTGTCCCACTTGTTGATTCTTCACACAAAAATACAGTTTTATATCTTTATGTTTGAAGCCTGAAATGTGGCAAAAGGTCGCAAAGTTCAAGGGGGCCGAATACTTTCGCAAGGCACTGTATATGTTTCTCTGTATTCTTGTTAGATGATTTGTTGTGATATCTCTGTAAAACTGTTGTTTTCTAGGGTGGAATTGAGGGAGGGTGTGGGGTGGTTGGTAGGGAGGGAGGGAATTGGGGTGGGTGGACTGACGTAGCCCAGAGAAGTAGGAAAGGGACTGGGGGGGTTGGGTGGATGTGTTGTGTGGAGGGAGGGAGGGAGGGAGGGAGGGAGGGAGGGAGGGAGGGAGGGAGGGAGGGAGGGAGGGAGGGAGGGAGGGAGGGAGGGAGGGAGGGAGGGAGGGAGGGAGGGAGGGATATGGTAAAAATCCTTGTACTTTACATTGATGTACATTTTGTAAAACTTTAATAAAATATATACAATAGAATTCAAGGCACACTTAACCAGCATTGCTAGCACATTCTGCAGCAATGCGCCATCCCATCTGGTTCGCACTTAGTTTGACAATAATTTGTTTTTCAACAGGACAATGAGGCAAAACACCGCCAGGCTGTGTAAGGGCTATTTGACCAAGTTGGAGAGTGATGGAGTGCTGCATCAGATGACCTGGCCTCCACAATTACCCAACCTCAACCCAATTGAGATGGTTTGGGATGAGTTGGACCACAGAGTGACGGAAAAGCAGCCAACAAATGCTCAGCATATGTTAAAACTCCTTCAAGACTGTTGGAAAAGCTGTCACCAAGGCAAAGGGTCGCTACTTTGAAGAATATAAAATATATTTGGACTTGTTTAACACTTTTTGGGTTACTACGTGATTCCATCCATATATGTTATTTAATAGTTTGGATGTCTTCACTTCTATTCTACAATGTAGAAAATAGTAAAAAATAAAGAAAAATCCTTGAATGAGTAGGTGTGTCCAAACATTTGACTGGTACTGTCTATATACATAATGTCTTTATTTTGCTACAGCAAATACAGTGTATAATAAGCCCACATGGGCTGGGCATCCTGAAGATGCACAACACTGTAATAATTAAGTCAATCAATCAACCTGTAATAAATTATTTACAGTGGGGGTTTTTCATCGTATTTTGAATAACTTGTAGAAAATCATCTTTACGACACTATCATGAAGCATTATAACTATACCGTGTCACTTTACTTGAACTAAGAAAATACACATTATGATACTGTCAATAAGCATTATTACCATTCTGTGTCACTTTACTTGGACTATGGAAATCCACTTTACAACACTGTCAAGAAGCATTATGACATTCAAAGTCATATAAGACAGGTATGCCTGTCATGTACATGCCCTTATGTCAGTCATCAGTCTAAAATAGTGTCTTGTCCTGCTCCTCAAATCTGCTCCGGCATTCATCCCAGTCATCAGCAACAGAGCATTGAGTTAGGTACATGTCTGACATCAACTCCCATCAGCTAAAAACAAGTAGAAGCGGTTCCAGTGGACACGCAATCACCAACACTGGACAATTGAGGAGTGGAAAAACATTGCCTGGTCCGACGAATCCCGATTCCTGTTGCATACAGAGTCAGGATTTGGCGTAAGCAGCATGAGTCCATATAGGTCCCTTGATACCGATAGAGCAACGTTTTTAATGCTGCAAAGAATTCAGGCTGTTCTGGAGGCAAATGGGTGTCAGACCCGGTACTGGATGGGTGTACTTAATAAACTGGGTACTGAGTATTATGTCACACTGGTCTAAATATATGTGTCATGATAGTGTTATGACATATTTTGACATAGTTATGCCTGCATGTTATGATGCTAGGCGTCAAATAAAGTGTTACCAGACGCTAGGTGTCAAATAAAGTGTTACCAGAATAGTGTTTCTTATTGGTTGTATGTTCCGTGCTTGTTGAATTGTATTGTGCATAGCTGTGTGAAGCTCCTTGGCCAAGGGTACACCAGTTCCCACTGGGCACAATCATCAATCAGTTCAACGTCTAGTTTTGATTTACATTTGGTTGAGTTTTCAAATAACGTGAACTCAACGTGAAATCAACAGAAAGTGTCACTATGCCATTGCATTTAGGTAAAACATTGGGTGAAAAAAATAGGAAATGCCCTGACATTGATGTGTTCTTCTCTTTTTGGCCTGCAGGTGACAGTGTTTGACAACAAATGCAAACAAAGAGACTGACTGAGACAAACTGACCGTGTCAGAAAGCTTGAGCTGTAAATTGTCACTGACCAAAGAAAAAACATCTGACCCTGGACCAGCATTGAGGGACTTCAGCCAACTTCAGCCAACTTGCTATTTGATTTAGAATTTTAATACACCTTGAAGGCACCCCCCCAAATATTTATAGATTATTTTGATGAACCATTTTATTTGGCCTTACTGCTATTAGCCCATACAAATGCACTGAATAACAGATTCACTACATGGACGAACAGATAGTCCCCAAAAACAAAGAAAGTTTGTTCTGAAGTGTCTGTCCCATATCTGAGAGATATAAAAAAGATCAGGAAAGATTTGTACTTTTTTCCGTAAATTTTTTGCACTAAATGGTCTCTATATACGGTACCAGTCAAATGTTTGGACACACCGACTCATTCAAGGGTTTTTCTTTATTTTTACTATTTTCTACATTGTAGAATGATAGTGAAGACATCAAAACTATGAAATAACACACATGGAATCATGTAGTAACTTAACACTAAAAAAGTGTTTAACAAATCAAAATATATTTTATATTTGAGATTATTCAAAGTAGCCACCCTTTCTCTCAACCAGCTTCATGAGGTAGTCACCTGGAATGCATTTCAATTAACAGGTGTGCCTTGTTGAAAGTTAATTTGTGGAATTTCTTTCCTTTTTAATGTTTTGAGCCAATCAGTTGTGTTGTGACAAGGTAGGGTTGGTATACAGAAGACAGCCCTGTTTGGTAAAATACCAAGTTCATATTATGACAAGAACAGCTCAAATAAGAAAAGAAAAATGACAGTCCATCTTTACTTTAAGATATGAAGGTCAGTCAATCCGGAACATTTCAAGAACTTTGAAAGTTTCTTCAAGTTCAGTTACAGAAAACATCAAGCGTGATGATGAAACTGGCTCCTATGAGGACAGCCACAGGAAAGGAAGACCCAGAGTTACCTCTGCTGCAGAGGATAAGTTCATTAGAGTTACCAGCCTCAGAAATTGCAGCCCAAATAAATGCTTCACAGAGTTCACTTAACAGACACATCTCAACATGGACTACAGGAAAAGGAGGACCGAGCACGCCACCCATTCTCATCGACGCGGCTGTAGTGGAGCAGGTTGAGAGCTTCAAGTTCCAAGTTCTTCAAATTCCAATCACCAACAAACTACCATGCCCAAAACACACTAAGACAGTCGTGAAGAGGGCACGACAAAAATTTTACATGGGTCCTCAGATCCTCAAAAGGATCTACAGCTGCACTATTGAGAGCATTCTGACTAGTTGCATCACTGCCTGGTATGGCAACTGCTCGGCCTCTGACCGCAAGGCACTACAGAGGGTAATGCGTACAAGCTTCCTGCCATCCAGGGCCTCTATACCAGGCGGTGTAAGAGGAAGGCCCTAAAAATGACCAAAGACTCCAGTCACGCTGGTCATAGACTGTTCTCTCGCTACCGCACGGCAAACGGTACCGGTGCGCCAAGTCTAGGTCCAAAAGGCTTCTTAATAGCTTCTAGCACCAAGCCATAAGGCTCCTGAACAGCTAATCAAAGGGCTACCCAGACCCCTCTTTTACACTGCTGCTACTCTCTGTGTGTTATCGATGCACAGTCACTTTAACTCTACCTACAATGATGGCTTAGGAACAGTGGGTTAACTGCCTTGTTCAGGGGCAGAATGACAGATATTTACCTTGTCAGCTAAGGGATTCGATCTAACAACCTTTCAGTTATTTGGCCAACACTCTAACCACAAGGCTACCTGCCGCCCCTGTATAACCGGTGCCCCCGCACATTGACTCTGTACCGGTACCCCCTGTATATAGCCTCGCTATTGTTATTTTACTGCTGCTGTTAGATTATTTGTTACTTAAAAATTATTAGTTACTATTTGTTACTTAAAATGTCTTAACGCATTGTTGGTTAAGGGCTTGTAAATAAGCATTTCACTGTAAGGTCTATGTATGCTCTGTATGCTCTGAAAGCAAACACGTTGACATGAGTACCCTGATATCGGGGAATTTGTGCCATTCTGAATTTTTTAAAAGTTGTATTCGGACAAATAAAATTTGATTTGACCTTGTTCGTGCTTAGTGGGTATATCATTTGTTTTTCAACAGGACAATGACCCAACACACCTCCAGGCGGTGTAAGGGCTATTTGACCATGCAGGAGAGTGATGGAGTGCTGCATCAGATGACCTGGCCACCACAATCACCCGACCATAACCCAATTGAGATGTTTTGGGATGAGTTGGACCACAGAGTGAAGGAAAAGCAGCCGACAAGTGCTCAACATACGTGGAAACCTTTTCAAGACTTTTGGAAAAGCATTCCAGGTGAAGCTAAGACATCAAATCTATGAAATATCACATAAGGAATCATGTAGTAACCAACAAATATATTTTATATTTTAGACTTCTAAGTAGCCACACTTTGCCTTGATGACAGCTTTACACACTCTTGGCATTCTCTCAACCAGCTTCATGAGGAATGCTTTTCCAACAGTCTTGAAAGGAGTTTTAACATATGCTGAACACTTGTTGGCTGTTGTATGTGAATTAGAGGTAGTAGCAGTCTGACCAAGAGTCAGGTGCCTTTTTACCAGATTTCCCCTGTGAATCTTGAATCGCAATCTGCCCACAAGGGCATCCATTTCAGTGCAGAATCAATTGATACGATAAAACTGCCTTACAACCTAACCAGGGTCTATGTTTATAAAGTGTATCAGAATAGGAGGGCTAATCTCATTCATTATGATCCTAGATCAGCACTCCTACTCTGAGACGATTGATAAATAAGGACCCTGACCTTTCCCAAGGTTTTAAGCTCGCCTGCCCAAAAATCTGTCTTCATCACTACTTTTTTGTTGTTGTTGTCCAGGGCCCACAGGGCCTTTTGGGTTGATTGACATCAACAGTGTCTGGGGGTCACCAGGAGTTAAATGGCCAGAGACTAAGACGCGGACAGGGACGGGGAGGATGGAGCAAACTCCCACACTGGAGTGTCCCAGGGGTCACACCGTACTTTCCACCCTGTCATCCTTGAACGGGTCCCTAGAAAGCACTTCGAACTCAGGAGGGAAATAGCCTGATGGCAGAACATCAGGATGGTCACTATATTGCAGGGCTCCAGCTTACTGAGAAATTCCTAAATAACCCCTTTCCCCTACCTCTAGACTTTCTATGTGAATTTAAAAAGATCAGAAAGAAACAAGAGATCAGGAACAAGTGTGTGTGTGTGTGTGTGTGTGTGCGTGCGTGTGCGTGTGCGTGTGTGTGTGTGTGTGTGTGTGTGTGTGTGTGTGTGTGTGTGTGTGTGTGTGTGTGTGTGTGTGCGTGTGCGTGCGTGCGTATGCATGTGAGTGTGCAAGCATACACTATGAGGGGCTTAAATGAATACTGTCTTGTAAAACACATTGCAAGACATTATTCACTATTCACTTCGTATTGGACAAACCATAATCAGAAACACAGCCAAAACAAGGTGTAAATGCATCCAACAAGTCACAAGCTTGATGTAGTAATTGTGTGCAAGGAATGTGGGACCAAATAGTAAACTTTAGACTACTTTAATACACTATAAGTGATATATAAAGTGCTTTTGATTTCTAAACAATAAATCAGATATGTGAAAATAATCAAATATGACATTCTGTACTTTCACCTCATATGAAACATTTGATCGGAAATCAAAATGCTGGAGTATAGTGCCAGCTTTAGTTTGAGGGTATTTTCATCCATATCAGGTGAACCATTTAGAAATTACATACTCCCCCCATTTTAAGAGACCAAAAGTATTGGGGCAAGTTCACTTATATATGTATTAAAGTAGTCGGAAGTGTATTATTTGGCCCCATATTCCTAGCACACAATGATTACATCAATCTTGTGACTCTACAAACTTGTAGGATGCATTCGCTGTTGGTTTTGGTTGTGTTTCAGATTATTTTGTGCCCAATAGAAATTAATGGTAAATGTGACCCACCACCTCGATTCGGTCTTATGTAGCGACATTTGAAATTGTGTTTTTTACATTTGATAAAAGTAGAGACTCAGAGTTGGAAAATTGTATATCATACACTGCAGTTGAGGAACAACGGGAAAGTAATTCTGCTTTGAAAGTTGATAAACTTGTAACCTCACTTTTGATAAAATGGCCCTTGAATGTTTTGGTACACCTACTGGAGAGCTCTTCTTTGTCTACACCCATTCAGCATCATGCACACACCCTTAAGCCTTAGTATCACCTATCTTTTAAGGATTCACATGTGAGGCCATGTGCTAAACAGAGTGGGCTAAACAATGAACCATGATCCCAACCCATAGTACTAGCAATACAAACTAGTTTCAATGTTAGCTAGCTAACTAACATTAGGCTATAACTAGCAATGCAAATGGAAATCTGAGATACAAATAATATTACTGCACAGATCATACACGTAACGTCACGTTAGCTAGCAAGCCAGCCAGCTAACATTAGCTAGCTAGCTAGCACTTTAACTTGGAATGACTTTCTGACAAAATTTGAAATGTACAATATCTGAAAATGTTGCTAGACTCTTACCAGTATACAGTACATGGATGAACTTCTCCCTCTCTGTCATGAATGCCATGGTTGCCCTTAGTTTGAAGATGTAATCCAGAGACAGGTGTTTTATACAACAGCCTTCTGTGTTTTCTTTTCGACTCCCTCCGCGTTTACAATCATACTCCGCTTTTACTGGGGCATTCCACTGATACCAAAACTCTGTCAAATCCTTTTGCGACAACAACACTGTGGATCACCGTTTCTTCACCATCACTGTCATGAGAAGACTCTACAATGTCTGGTTCAATGAAATTGTTTTTACCTAAATCAGGCATTTCCTCATTAAGTCAGAGAGAGTCAGCATGGCACAATCATCCTACAGAAAGTAGTCCATCACAACTTTTTTCCACTGATCTTTGTCCCTAGTGCCTCTTAAATTCAGGGCAGCAATGTTGAGAGCAGTAGCAACACTTTTGCAGTTTTCTATGATATCTTTCAAAAAAGCCACATTAGCCAGAATTATCTACACATACTGAGCAGCTCATGTTATAGACAGAAGCCTGCTACATGGCAGACCAATCCAAACTCTTCTCTCGGCATGTCCGGGAAGGTTCCTGACTTTTTCCTTGGCTAAGCCAACTAGGCTCGTAATTTAACAATTGTATTCATATTTACAGATGGCATAGAGGTTTGTTATTAAGGCACATGGAAGTTCACATGTTCTAGAAGGCATTTCTGCCCCAAAACACATTTTAATAAAAAAACATGTTTTTATTTCAAATGCCTCTCCTGTGAAGTAGTGACGTGCAACATACGCCTAGCTTCTTGAAACGGGTCAGAAATAATAATAGTCATTGGTGCCAAGAAAATGGGAGACTTATGTACAAAAAATAGAGTTCACCCTATATGGATAGAAATACCCTCAAATTGATCCCAGATAGACATGGTCCAAGAACTGGCTTGTGAGGGGTAGTTACTAGATGGTATCATATCCTTGCTTTTTCCAGTGTGATGTAGGTGACCTCAGACAAAGAATGAACTCTATGATGTCATTGACATACCTCAGCACATTCATGTACTACTGCAACAATACACCGCAAACACAAAACAAGTGGGTTCATACCCACTAACACTTTCCACTGACTAAAAATACCTCGATATCTTGGATGAAAACTCCCCAATGAGAGATGCCGGCTGGGGCAGAACAATCAAGTCAAATGACAGTGTTACTGACAAGGCCTTGGGACTTCTGGCACAGAGTGATGGAAGTCTGTTATGCTTGTGGGTGGTGCTATGGAGTTATTGAGTGTTTTATTCCCTGTGGGGCCCCTAAGAAAGCAACGGATTACTGTAAATAAAGCAAATTCTTCGGGTAACTCCCTTGCGAGCTGTGTTTGCATGTGTGTGTGAGATAGAAAGTTTGTATTTGTGTATGCTCGTGCTTATTGTGTGTGTATGTATGTGTGCACTGACAGGGGTTTTCTCAAAGTTATTTTTCCTGTGCCACCCGCCCACTAGAGGGTCAATGTTATTGTGCCCCCTGGTCCTGATGAATTAGTCCATTGTGCTGGGGCTACAATGCGTCCCTTCCTCCGGGTCCACTTTACAGCAACTGTCGCTTTATTTATACAGCGCCCTCTTTATCTTGGTCCTACTGTACTCGCAGTGTTGTACAAGTCGGGCCCTGCCAATACTGTCAGATACAGTAGAACATGAAAAGAGGGGTAGGTCAGGCAGTTCTCTCAAAGGAGAGGGAAGCCAGGGGAAGTGGAGTCTACAATGGAAAGGTATTAAAAAAGGCTGGCCGCTTTGGCAATTTTTCCTTGTGACAGTCACAGAAACTGTCACTTGGCCAAAAATGTCCGACGTCCAAGCTTCCACCATTACTAACCCTCTAATCTCAAATCAACACCTAGTCCCTGAGCCCCTAGGTAGTTCTGAGAGGATTGGATACCTGAAGTAAGATAGAGCTACCCCAAATCCGCACGTACACGCACACGCACACGCACACACACACACACACACACACACACACACACACACACACACACACACACACACACACACACACACACACACACACACACACACACATCATAGGTTCAATAGGTTCATTTACTCTTTAGTAGGGCCTACCAGTCAGCTACACTCTGTATGGCCTTTTGCTTGTATGTTGTTTTTGTTCGCTATAACGGTAGCATTGGCCTGGGAACGAAGCAGGGCTAGTTCTTGTACTCCAACACACCTGTGTGCAGTGGTAAAAAGTACTCAATTGTCATATTTGATGGAAAATGACTCAAGTAAAAGTAACCCAGTAGAATACTACTTGAGTAAAAGTCTAAACCTCTTAAAATGTCTTAAACGTTAGTCACCTATTTAGGGGACTTTGAGCAGTTCTGGACCTGTTCCGACCAACCTTTTTGTGTACAGAGCACTCTGTGAACAGCGCAACATCAATTGTTGTGCAGTCCGCAACAGCTCTGGTTGTCCCGCTTCACATTCCGTTCTCTGCTCTCATATGAGATGTTGCATAGGGAGCGACAAAGCATTGAACTCCCCTGTCTGTGAACCTCGCCGCTCCGCTTACAAAATGGCATGTAGAACGGGAGACTCCAGTGATTGCAGCAGACTCAGTCTCATCTCTCTGTGATGTTCTCAAAAATACAAAATCATTTCTTAGAATTGAAATAACACAATTTTCTCTTGGTCAGAGGGACGACATCAACTTGTGCTTAAAGCTGAAGTTCTATGTCATCAGTTATATGAAATGGTGCCCATGATACAAAGTATGATCATATTCATTTTACAGTTATAATAAAGGTGAAATATTATATTAAGTAATTATAGTAAGCCATTTATAATTTGCTTCTTACTATATTTAGAAAGCATTTCAATCATTTCAAGCCTAACATGCAAATGTCACTTGCCATGTTATGTGCGTGAGCTTTGCAAAATAAATGTACACATACATGTTATTCAGTCATTTAATCCACACCGCTCACGCGAGTGAACGAGCATCTGCGTAGCCAAGTGCTAAAATAGAACTTGGTTCAAGAAGATACGAATCCACGTGGATTCTTGAAAGACAAATAAGGAGAGATTCATTAAAGATAACTAACTAAAAACTAACTAGGTTTCCCTTTTTCTGTGGATTCATCGTCAGAGTAGAGAAACACACAATTCTACAAAGAACCAGCTGAAAAGAGGACCATCTCCCAGGACAAACTAGCTAAACACTGGGCAAGAACTGGTTAAATCAACATTGTTTTCACGTCATTTCAACAAAACAAAAAATATCAATGTGATGATGTTGAATCTATGTGGAAAACTGATTGGATTTGTAAAAAGTCACCAACATCAGGGAAGTTTGTCTTTTTTTCACCCAACTTTTAACCTAAATCCAATGACATGGTGACATTTTTGTTGATTTTACGTTGAATTCACGTTAGTTGACAACTCAACCAAATGTAAATCATAACTAGAGGTTGAACTGAGGTCTGTTCCCAGTGGGTAGCAGCAGCTAGCTAGCTAAATGTTCATGAATGTTTTGTGTGTTTCAACCTGCCCGCAAATTAATGTTGTTGGTTCACAGTTGGTTTTGATATTTCAACCTGCGTGTCATGATCACGTCTGGTGTGGATGGACAAAATCAACATGAGCGCGAATGTGAGCAATTATCATACTTGAGTAAAGGTAGAAAGTAAATGCTAAGCATTAAATTCCTTATATAAAGCAAACCCAATGGGGTGATTTTATTGTTACGGACAGACAGGGGCAAACTCCAACACTTAGACATAATTTATAAATGCAGTAATCTTGTTTAGTCAGTCCACCAGATCAGAGGAAAATGAAATACTATTTTATTTGTCACATGCGCTGAATACAGGTGGTGACTTTACAGTGAAATGCTCACTTACGAGCCCTTTCACAACAACGCAGATGTCACACCCTGACCATAGAGAGCCATTGTTTCTCTATGGTGTAGTAGGTCAGGGCGTGACTAGGGGGTATTCTAGTTTATTGTTTCTATGTTGTGTTCTAGTTTATTTTTCTATGTTGGTGTTTTGTATGATTCCCAATTAGAGGCAGCTGGTAATTGTTGTTTCTAATTGGGGATCATATTTAAGTCGCTAATTTTCCCACCTGTGTTTGTGGGATATTATTTTTGTGTTTGTGCATGTGCACCACTTAGTCACGTTTAGTTGTTCGTTTATTGTTTTGTTTTGCTTAAGATTCACTTCAAATCAAATCAAATCAAATTTATTTATATAGCCCTTCGTACATCAGCTGTTATCTCAAAGTGCTGTACAGAAACCCAGCCTAAAACCCCAAACAGCAAGCAATGCAGGTGTAGAAGCACGGTGGCTAGGAAAAACTCCCTAGAAAGGCCAAAACCTAGGAAGAAACCTAGAGAGGAACCAGGCTATGTGGGGTGGCCAGTCCTCTTCTGGCTGTGCCGGGTGGAGATTATAACAGAACATGGCCAAGATGTTCAAATGTTCATAAATGACCAGCATGGTCGAATAATAATAAGGCAGAACAGTTGAAACTGGAGCAGCAGCACGGTCAGGTGGACTGGGGACAGCAAGGAGTCATCATGTCAGGTATTCCTGGGGCATGGTCCTAGGGCTCAGGTCCTCCGAGAGAGAGAAAGAAAGAGAGAATTAGAGAGAGCACATGTGGGATGCCCAGTCCTCTTCTGGCTGTGCCGGGTGGAGATTATAACAGAACATGGCCAAGATGTTCAAATGTTCATAAATGACCAGCATGGTCGAATAATAATAAGGCAAAACAGTTTAAACTGGAGCAGCAGCACGGTCAGGTGGACTGGGGACAGCAAGGAGTCATCATGTCAGGTATTCCTGGGGCATGGTCCTATGGCTTAGGTCCTCCGAGAGAGAGAAAGAAAGAGAGAATTAGAGAGAGCATATGTGGGATGGCCAGTCCTCTTCTGGCTGTGCCGGGTGGAGATTATAACAGAACATGGCCAAGATGTTCAAATGTTCATAAATGACCAGCATGGTCGAATAATAATAAGGCAGAACAGTTGAAACTGGAGCAGCAGCACGGCCAGGTGGACTGGGGACAGCAAGGAGTCATCATGTCAGGTAGTCCTGGGGCATGGTCCTAGGGCTCAGGTCCTCCAAAAGAGAGAAAGAAAGAGAGAAGGAGAGAATTAGAGAACGCACACTTAGATTCACACAGGACACCGAATAGGACAGGAGAAGTACTCCAGATATAACAAACTGACCCTAGCCCCTCGACACATAAACTACTGCAGCATAAATACTGGAGGCTGAGACAGGAGGGGACAGGAGACACTGTGGCCCCATCCGAGGACACCCCCGGACAGGGCCAAACAGGAAGGATATAACCCCACCCACTTTGCCAAAGCACAGCCCCCACACCACTAGAGGGATATCTTCAACCACCAACTTACCATCCTGAGACAAGGCTGAGTATAGCCCACAAAGACCTCCGCCACTTCATAATAAAGATGTAGAACTCTACGTACACTGCGCCTTGGTCCAGTTCTTACGACAACCGTGACAGCAGAGTTAAAAAGTAAGAAATATTTGCAAAAAATAAAAAAGGAAATAGTAACAATAAATTAACAATAACGAGACTATATACAAGGAGTACCGGTACAGAGTCAATATGCAGGGGTACGAGGTAGTTGCAGTAATTGAGGTAATATGTGTGAGTATGTGTGTGTGTGGCATCAATATGCATGTATGTGTGTTTTGTGTGTGTGTGTGTGTGCATATGTAGTATGTGTGTGTTGGAGTGTCAGTGTAGTATGTCTGAGTGTGTGGGTGAGCATAGAGCCAGTGCAAGAGAGTCATTGCAAATATAAAGGGGATCAATAATAATAGTCAGGGTAGTCATTTGATTAACTGTTCAGCAGTCTTATGGCTTGGGGGTAGAAACTGTTCAGCAGTCTTTTGTTCCCAGACTTGTTGGCTGGAGTCTTTGACCATTTTTAAAGCCTTCCTCTGACACCGCCTGGTATAGAGATCCTGAATGGCAGGAAGCTAGGCCCCAGTGATGTACTGGGCCACACAAACCCTTTATAGCGCCTTACGGTCAGATGCCAAGCAGTTGCCATACCAAGCGGTGATGCAGCCAGTCAAGATGCTCGCAATGGGGCCTCCAGAGTGGCGCAGCAGTCTAAGGCTCTGTATCGCAGTGCTAGAGGCGTTACTACAGACCCAGGTTCATTCCCGGAGTTGTGCCACAACCGGCCATGGCCGGGAGTCCCATAGGACAGCCAGCGTCATTAGGGGAGGGTTTGGCCGGGGGGGCTTTACTTGGCTCATCGCGCTCTAGAGACTCCTTGTGATGGGCTGGGTGCCTGCAGGCTGACCCCGGTCGCCAGTTGAACCTTGTTTCCTCTGACACTTTGGTGAGTCTGGCTTCCGGGTTAAGCTGGTGGGTGTTAAGGAGCGAGTTAGGCGGGTAATGTTTCGGAGGACTCATGACTCCACCTTCGCCTCCCCATAGCCCGTTGGGGAGTTAGCCCGTTGGGGAGCAGCGATGAGACAAGATCAAAATTGGGGAGAAATACAAAATAATAATGCTCTCAATGGAGCAGCTGTAGAACATTTTCAGGATCTGAGGGCCAAATCTTTTCAGCCTCCTAAGGGGGAAAAGGCATTGTTGTGCCCTCTTCACAAATGTGTTGGTGTGTTTGGACTATGATAAGTCCTTAGTGATGTGGACACCGAGGAACTTGAAGCCCTCGACCCGCTCCACTACAGCCCCGTCGATGTGAATGGGGGTGTGCTCGGCCCTGTGTTTCCTGTAGTCTACGATAAGCTCCTTTGTCTTGCCCACATTGAGGGAGAGGTTGTTGTCCTAGTACCCCTCTGCCAGGTTTCTGACCTCCTCCCTATAGGCTGTCTCATCACCATCGGTGATCAGGCCTACCAACATCGTGTCGGCAGCAAACTTAATGATGGTGTTGGAGACAAGCGCAGTTGTGGGTGAACATGTAGTACAGGAGGGGATGAAGGTCTTAGTGCCAGCATCAGTTTTTGGATGAAAAATATACTAAATAATATGGTCTACAGTTTATCATGTGGTATTCTAACTCAGGTGAGCAGAACCTTGAGGGATAACAACATGTTATATTGATAGATCCGTGAATTAGACCATAATTCTCTTCTACCTAAGCATTCAAAATGTAAGAAATACTTTTTGGCATCAGGGAAAAATGCACGGCAGTAAAAAGTACATACTTTATTAAAAGTATAAAAGTTAGTAACGTAGTAAAGTACAGATACCCCAACTTTAAAGTTTTTTTATTGAAGAACTTTACACCACTGTGTGTGTGTGTGTATGTGTGTGTGTGTGTGCATGTGTTACAGTGCCTGCGCCTACAGGAGTCAGTGGGAGGTCAAAGAGCCAGTCCATGCCTGCCCAGCATTCTTAAGCTAATCAACCCACAGCACATGATAAAACCACAACCAGAATAAAGAAAGGCATTTTTTTGTGTTTCCTAGGTGTAACAGGCATACACACACACACACACACACACACACACACACACACACACACACACACACACACACACATACTGATTAAACATACACTTACTGTAACCACATGGCCTGTTAATGATCTCCCCCAAACCATCTGTAAAAGATATCCCATCGTACAAATTCATGAACTGGTAAGGGGTTCTTGAAACCACAACTCAAGTAAAGATGCTGACTTTCAGGAAAAGATTCACACAAACCAATACGGATGAAATACACAAATTATGAATAAAAGACCAGGGTGAATGAAGGCTGTAGATTTTTTACAGTGTGAAAAGATGTCTAAACAACAACAGCTTTTTAAAACTGCTATACAACCCTTTTGGTCAAGTTGATCTGTGAAGTAAGCAACAAGTATAGCCTTGTCCGAGCCAGAACGGCCCATGGGGCAGGAGCCTATCTCCTGTTTCTGTAGCGTGAGGCAGCTTGATATACATGTACACCCCCTGGACAGGAAGCTAGTCGGTCACTTATCCCCAATCAATCTCCTTAATGCTAAGTATCAAGCAGAGAGGCATTGGTTCCCATTTCTTTAGTCTTTGGTATGACTGTCAATCTGTGTAATCCTTTTCCCAAAAGAAACATAAGACCCAACATGTCATTTTCAGATCATATATCCTGTGCAAGGGCTATGTTTCTTGGTCTTTGGGTCTTGCTGTCGCACAATTCAGATGACCATATTAATTGGTGCTGAGGTTGTGCTGTGTCATTGTTGCTGGACTGAGAATAATCACATTCTACTCCTGGCAGAGGACCTCATGGAATGGAAATGGCAGTGAACAGAATCTAACAGTTTTCTGGTCTAATTTGCAGAAAAATGCCAGGAAAGTTCCACAGATATGCTGGCCCATGTTGACTCCAATGATTCCCACAGTTGTGTTAAGTCTGGATGTCCTTTGGGTGGTGGACCATTTTGAATATGTTTCTTTGTTGTCATATAAACATATATACATATACCCCTCTTAAAAGGATAGTTGACCCAAATTACAAAATTACTTACAGTATATAATTCCTAATCCTTCCTTATCCATAGACTACTTTCAGGGCAAGGAAACAAATAAGTCATAAAAAAGTGAATGATTAATTATCTCTTTAATTTATTTCGTAACAAGTGTGATTCTGGTTTATACTTGTGAGAAGTGTTAGCGCAAAGTGCTGGCACTGTTTGTTCACATGGTCATATTTGCCGTGACTCAAGCAGATGCTCACACACAGTGCCAGTCTGATGTGAGGGTCAAAGTTGAGGGTCAACTGGCCCAACATTTTGTGACCTCCCAGCCAATAAACTGGCCACAATTGGATCTGATATCTGCCAACTGCTAACTGCTTACGTTTTCATAAAAAATTTATGTTGAGTGTACAAAACATCTTCTCATGACATAGACTGACAAGGTGAATCCAGGTGAAAGCTATGATCCCTTATAGGTGTCACTAGTTAAATCCACGTCAGTCAGTGTAGATGAAGGAGAGGAAACAGGTTAAAGAAGGATTTTTAAGCATTGAGTCAATTTGAGAAATGGATTGTGTGTGCTGAATGCACTCAGTTGTACAACTGACTAGGTATCCCCCTTTCCCTTTCCTTTCCCATTCAAATGGTGATTTAAGTGCCTATGGTAGTGGGTGCCAGGAGTGCCAGTTTGAGTCTAGAACTGCAACATTGCTGTGTTTTTCACGCTCAACAGTTTACCGTGTGTTTCAAGAATGGTCCGCCACCCGAAGGACTCCCAGCCAACTTGATATAACTGTGGGAAGCATTGGAGTCAACATGGGCCAGCATCCCTGTGGAACACAACTCAATATTAGGAAGGTGTTCTTAATGTTTTGTATACTCAGTGTATATAGCCCAAAATATAAGCTTGTTTTACTTCATGGTTTGTAAGCAATGCAATTGTAAACAAATATTGTATAGTTTCAAAACATGGTTACAACTATCATTTTGATCTCATTTCAGTGGTTACAATACATTTTCTCCAGACCCATCCCTCAGCCGTTTACGAAAAAAGTGGTTGTGTGTCGGCTTTGTTGTTGTTTTGAATCCCAGGAATTGTTAACACCTGTGGTTGATGGACGCCTCTGTCCTGGCGGCCTTCGTCAGAGGGTCCGCTGATGTCATTACTGCTGTAAAATACAGCACCTCGAACCACCGGTAAACACATTTGTGCCAGACACATTCAAACATGGCTTCCAATGCCCATCTATCAAACAGAGATGTGGGACATTAGGTTTTTATTGCCCAATGTCCTTCTTGACAACGTTAGACTTTTAGAACAATGGCAATGTATTGTCTTGATTCAATAAGCAAAAGGTGCAGTGTCTTCTTCATGGCAGTCACAATCTGTCTTTCAGCAATACGTGATATTTGTTGATGCCTACTTATTGGAAACCAAAATAATCACTGAGTTCATAGTAGGTTGTTATTAGGTTTTCAGTATTCAACAATATACTGTACCACATTGAGCGTGGAGGCCAGTATCTGCCTTGAAAACATGTAAAACCAGATCATATTTTCAATCAAAACAAATAGTATTTTCATCAAGAATATCAAATAAACAATTGCCTCACAACCAAGCATTACTAAATATAATGCATCAATTTAGTTCTCTCTTCTTCGGCTTAGTCAAAGAGCAATGCTTTCTGAAGATATGTTTCATAGTGTGGTATTATTTATTAGCTAAAGCCTGGGTTTTAACTCTGTAGACTATTACTAATTGCTGATGGCGTGAGAGAAAACAGTGGTCCTACGTGTGTATGTGTGCAGTAGCTTTATGTGTCAGTGTGAATACATGTGCATTAGTGTGTGTGTGTTTGTATGTGTGAGAGAAAGAGAGAGCGCGGGAGAGAGAGTTAGCGAGAGGGAGAGAGAGATTACAGTTTTTTTCTATCGCCTTGGTGCAATTTTCACAAGTATTTGGTGCATTTCACAACGCTTAGTACAGAACTCAAAGCAGATCATCAAAAGGCAGTTGTTTCAAAACTCTAAGCACATTTTCAATTGACTAAGTATAATACACAAAATCATACAGTCACTTTTTTCGCCAAAAGTCACCAGTGCTAAGCTATGCTTCATCTCTTCTCCGGCCTGGGTCTGGCCACAATATTTCGTTCACATCACAAGATACGTTTTCTCTTGCTAAACAGTGAGGAAAGTATCTCGTAGCATGGCGTGTCCAATCTTGGACAGAGGCAACCTCTATGTCTCCACATGCATCCTCCATTGCCTGGAGAAGCGGCATGCGGGCTGAGGGTTGGCGATCATACACTTTCCAGCGCCAGGCTGAGAAGAATTCCTCTATGGGATTTAGAAAAGGGGAATATGGGGGTAGGTACAAAACTACAAATTGTGGATGGGTGGCAAACCAAATTTGGACCAGAACAGCCCGGTGAAAACTAACATTGTCCCATAAAACCACAAACCTAGCAGGCTCCTGATCTGAATCAAGGATAAGCATTGTGTAAATTGCATCCAGAAAAGTGAGCATATGGCCGGTGTTGTACGGACCCAGTGTGGCATTGTGATGGAGGACCCCGTTTTGAGTGATGGTAGCACACATAGTTATATTACCCCCATTGGTAATTGCCCTCTGTCCTATTACATTTCTTCCGTGGCGCCTGGTTTTGGTAAGGTTGAAGCCAACCTCATCCACATAAAAAAATTAATGGCGAATTACATGGGCATCCAGCTCCAATACTCTCTGTAACTGACAAAAGGATATACAGATGAGTAAATATGGTATGTCTGAAGTAGTGTTGCATACATACCTCCACAAAGTCATGTCGCATATTCTTGACTCTGTCAGAGTTTCTCTCAAATGGCACCTTGCAAAGTTGTACTATGCAGTCATACATATTTTACAGTACATTACTGTAATGCTAAAAGAGTCATTAGATAGTTGCATACCTGTTCTCATTTCTGAAGGTTCGAATTATGGACGCTGTAAATCGACTCAAGTTTCTCATGGTCAAACCATGGTTGATCACATGATCAACAAGTGTTCCCCTAATCTCATCAGATATGGCTCTCCTTCCTTCTCTTCTTTGCCCTCGTCCTCTTCTTCCTCTTCCTCTCCCTCCTACTCCTCTTGCTCTCTGTCCATTGTTGGCATCCATTGTTCAAAACAGGTAATCTGACCTATTTATAGGCCTATACTACAGTAAAGCAGTGATTGGTTAGTGATCAGTTAAGCTATTAGTGTTTGCACATGTGAGGAGTGTGTGTGTGACCTGGTGAATAAGTGTAGCATTTTGATTGGTTGTGTTTGGAAAAGGAAAGCAAGTCACTTCCTGTTAGATTTTAGTGTTTTAGGTAGAGAATTGTGTGTAGTGTTTTGAAAAAAAGTGTTTTATGCAATTGACAACTGAGTCAAAGGCTGAGAAATAGCTTATGGTTTTGGATATTTGGTGTGTAGTTTTGCACTTTGAGTCAGAGGTTTCAAAAATCATGCGACATGAAAAGATTTTGTGTGTAAGCAGTTGGAAAAAACTGTAATACACTAAGTTGATTGTGCCTCTAAACAGCGTGGAACATTCCAGAATGTGATGTCATGGCTTTAGATAGGCTAATTGACATAATTTGAGTCATTGGAGGTGTACCTGTGGATGTATTTCAAGGCCTACCTTCAAACTCAGTGCCTCTTTGCTTGACATCATGGGAAAATCTAAATAAATCAGCTAAGACATCAGAAAATAAATTGTAGACCTCCACAAGTCTGGTTCATCCTTGGGAGCAATTTCCAAACGCCTGATGGTACTGTGTTCATCTGTACAAACAGTAGTATGCAAGTATAAACACATGGGACGATGCAGCCGTCATACCACTCAGGAGGAGACGTGTTCTCTCTCCTAGAGATGAACGTACTTTGGTGCTAAAAGTGCAAATCAATCCCAGAACAGCAAAGGACCTTGTGAAGATCCTGGAGGAATCAGGTACAAAAGTATCTGTATCCACAGTAAAAGGAATCCTATATTGACATAACCTGAAAGGCCGCTCAGCAAGGAAGAAGCCACTGCTCCAAAACCGCCACAAAAAACCCAGACAATGGTTTACAATTGCACATCGTGACAAAGATCGTACTTTTTGGAGAAATGTTCTCTGGTCTGATGAAACAAAAATAGAACTGTTTGGCCATAATGATCATCATTATGGTTGGAGGATAAAGGGGGAGGCTTGCAAGCCAAAGAACACCATCCCAACCGTGAAGCACGGGGGTGGCAGCATCATGTTGTGGGGGTGCTTTGATGCAGGAGGGACTGGTGCACTTCACAAAATAGATGGCATCATGAGGTAGGAAAATTATGTGGATATATTGAAGCAATATGTCAAGACATCAGTTCAGGAAGTTAAAGCTTGGTCGCAAATGGGTCTTCCAAATGGGCAATGACCCCAAGCATACTCCAAAGTTGTGGCAAAATGGCTCAAGGACAACAAAGTCAAGGTATTGAAGTGGCCATCACAAAGCCCTGACCTCAATCCCATAGAAAATTTGTGGGCAGAACTGAAAATGCGAGGCCTACAAACCTGACTCAGTTACACCAGCTCTGTCAGGAGGAATGGGTCAAAATTCACTCAACTTATTGTGGGAAGCTTGTGGAAGGCTACCCGAAACGTTTGACCGAAGTTAAACAATTTAAATGAACCAGACTAATACTAATTGAGTGTATGTAAACTTCTGACCCACTGGGAATGTGATGAAAGAAATAAAAGCTGAAATAAATCATTCTCTCTACTATTATTCTGACATTTAACATTCTTAAAATAAAGTGGTGATCCTAACTGACCTAAGACAGGGAATTTTTACTAGGATTAAATGTCAGGAATTGTGAAAAACTGAGTTTAAATGTATTTGGCTAAGGTGTATGTAAACTTCCGACTTCAACTGTATGTTTGTAAAGTATGAACATATAAAGTATGATATATACTGTAATGTACTATTATGATTTTACTTCACAGTAAGTAAAAAGAAAAGTACTATAAAAAATGCATCCCCTATACAGTAAACATGCATCCAGTTGCTGGGGTCATTTTGATGGGCCAATGCAGTGCTGTAATACCACAGGTGTTACATTATTATTAAGTTGCAACAATGAGTCCACACATTTTCATATGTGACCCAGTGGGAATAGAACCCACAACTCTGGTGTTTCAAGTGCCATGATTTTACTAACTAAGCCACGCACGACCACAACAATACATGTTTACAATACAGGTGGAAAGTGTAATACCTAATGTAAAAATTGACAGTACTTTAGCATATTACAATAAATGGGCAATTTTGAAACACTTATTTTGCATTTATTTGCCATTGGATTCATCTAGATTCTAAAATAAATCAATTGTGTATCATTATGTTGTGTATTAGTGTTTAAATCATTGTTCTCGTGGTATTTCACAGTAAATGTATATTTTGGATCAATGGTTGTGTGGTGGAAGATTTCTCCAAACAAAATGAATGCTCAATAAAGTGTTTTGAATACAATACTTTCTGCGTTACAAGTGTTACCAGTTTGTAATTTGGTACAAAGACTTTTGATAACTCACCACATGATTGTGAAAAGAACACAAAAGCGATTGAAAAAAAAGTGTAACATAGATGTTAGTCACCACTACGACACATGAAATCACTCTCACCCTATGTTTTGGGAACATGCAAGTAATGTCACTGGGATTACAGAGTCTCACACAGTTCTATGGAAACACACAGGCCTAGGACTTGCACTGTCGTGACACCAAGCCAGCCTGGAACAAGAGGGAGAAGAAGTGGAGTTGGTAGCACAATGTGGGGGCAGGGGACTCTGTTTTGGTAAGAGAGAGTCTATTTTTGAATTGGGTTCCCATTAGAAATAATCACACTTGAATCACGCATTCATAGCCTCTTCACTTTAGCAGCAAAAGGATTTAATTGCGCTTGCTGTTTGCAGTCCTCATATTGTGTGTGTGTGCATCAGAGGAGGCTGATGGGCAGAGATATAGGAGGACGTGCTCATTGTAATGGCTGGAATGGATAGAAGGGTATCCAACGCATGGCATCAAACATGTGATTTTCATGTGTTTGATACCGTTCCATTTATTACATTCATTCTAGTCGCACACCAGCCTCCTACGGTGTGTGTGTGTGTGTGTGTGTGTGTGTGTGTGTGTGTGTGTGTGTGTGTGTGTGTGTGTGTGTGTGTGTGTGTGTGTGTGTGTGTGTGTGTGTGTGTGGTAGCAGCTTCACATTCAGCGTGCATGTCGGTGTGTGTGATGAGTGATGAGGACTGCAATTACTCAAGAGGATTGGGCTGTAATGTTTGATTTGTTCCAATTGAAAGGTGTGTCCCATAGGCCAGACGCATCTGCTTCAGCCATGACAAAATATATAATTGCACAAATAATTGTTTAGTTGTATAATTTCTCAAGGCCAGTAAAAGGATTGAGAATGTGGTTGCCATTTATTTCTCGACGACATGAAAATGCAAATAATGTGTTGGCAGACGGGAATAGTCTAACTCCTTCACACAATAAGTACTGTATAATAAGAATACAAAAATCGTACATTTTAGTCTACACACCCAAAATGAGCGACAAACCAAGAAACAGGGATATAATAGCCCACAATATTTTGAAAAACTATAATTGGCTTATGGATGTATGGATGTCTCATCAGAACAGCTACGGGTAATCTTCCAAAGGATCTGGTTTCCTTCAAATATCATCCAATTTCATGAAAAACATGATTTTGGCTGTTCATGACCTTTAAACGCACTGGAAACAAATGATCCATCCTCTTCTTCTCTTTCTCCCCTCCTCTCTCCCTCTTACTGAAGAAGTGTCTCATTACAATCAAACTCTTCTCTCCTGCGACACAGTCAGTGCGAAGGCCCACCAGCTGCTCATGGTTCTATTTTCTTTTCCTCTTTTTAGTGTCAGCTCATATACTGTTGAGAGGGTAGACAAAAAAGAGGAGGCTGTGTGTGTGTGTGTGTGTGTGTGTGTGTGTGTGTGTGTGTGTGTGTGTGTGTGTGCCATGGATGATATACTTAAGCAATAAGGCACGAGGGGGTGTGGTATATGGCCAATATACCACAGCTAAAGGCTGTTCTTATCCACGACGCAATGCGGAGTGCCTGTCCAGCCCTTAGCCGTGTATTGGCGATATACCACAAACCCCCGAGGTGCCTTATTGCTATTATACAATGGTTATCACTGTAATTAGAGCAGTACAAATAAATGTTTTGCCATACCCGTGGTATACGGTATGATATACCACAACTGTCAGCCAATCAGCATTCAGGGCTCGAACCACCCAGTTTATAATTTACTGTAGATGGGGCAATACAATGACTTCTACTCAATCCCCAATGTAATAAGCATGAACTCTCGTTCTCCCTATATCTCACATGGGCCTGTATGCACACCCACACACACACACACTGAACAGGCAACCTTAGCTGGGTATGTTATTAACGTACTTCTGTGGTGACAAGACAAAGCACTAATTATTATTCTACAGCTAGGGTTAAAGACCCCAGCTGCAGCTAGGCCCCTATGTCATTACACCTCAACCCGCACACACACACACACACACACACACACACACACACACACACACACACACACACACACACACACACACACACACACACACACACACACACACACACACACACACACTTCCTCAGTCCCAACACTTGCCAAATCAGCTTGCAGTTTCAAAACAAAGAACTTTAGGAGCTCCAAGTGCCTATTCACCCAGTGGATCTCAGAGATGTACTAGGGGCTGGGTTTTGGGTGGTGTGTGTGCATGCATGCGTTCGTGCGTGTGGCTGCGTGGCCTCTTGAATTGGAGTTGTAGGGGACATTCATCCATAGAGCCATCTCGTTTGCTCAGTTGGTTACGCGTGTCACACTTAACTTTCCCATCCGTCACCTTTTCCGCACCACCCCAACCCACCCCCAAGCCACGCCTCCACTGTGCGCCCAGTTCAGAGATTGAGTTACGTGACATTGCAGAGAGAGCTTTCAATTGGACTTTTCAAGCAGGCATGCGTTCCCATAACGATGAGGGGCGACATGGGTTCCCATTACGATGAACAGACACGCATGTACACACACACACACACAGTGCATACGCACTCACACACAGGCACATAGAGATACATAGTCATGCATGTGCACTCATATACACACACACACACACACACACACACACACACACACACACACACACACACACACACACACACACACACACACACAAATGAAGACCTCCAACCCTAGAGAGGCGGAATGTGTGTGGTACTACCTAACATTCCTTAACCAGCTCAGGGTAAAGACAATAGGACTGGGGTGGGTTAGGGGGTGGGGACAGATAAAATAGCCATTCTCTCTCCGCAGGGGGGACTGGACGTGGGCAGCTGTCCTCCAGTAAATTGATAGAGACATCAAGGATCATTCGTTCCGTCAGCCTTAGGGCTTAGTAATCCCCACAAGCCTCTGTAGGGTCCTTGCTCCTCCCCCCCCAGAACCCAGGGGGGGCCAAAAGGGTTGTGGGTGTGGCGGCCATTCTCCAGCATAATAAAGACGACAAAACAAGAATTCCGAACTTTCCGGCTAACACATCCTGGCTTAGGCTATAGGAAGAACAATAGTAGCCTTGACTAAAAATAAAAATGAAATAACAGTGGAGGTTTTCCATTACAAAGGCCTCTGGTGGAAAGTGGGGAGTGGGGATGGTGGCTGGCTCTTTGGGGGCCTCTATCCATGAAACACGAGTTACACACACGGATCGGGTTCCCTTTATTTTAAGCCCTACCTGGAAACGGACAAGAAAAGAGAGGGAAAGGCATGTTTGAAGTGCGAGGTGGCGGCAGACTGCTTGGTACAACCACACAATCTATTCTGCCACTGACCACTTCCGCTCAAAATAAACTGGGAATATTCACCATGGTTCCTCTACAGTGCCATCAATCATAAAATATGTTACATAATTTTTTGTATCCTATATCACATAGAGGCATCTAGTCAGGTGTCATTTTGGGATTTGGACAATGGTGGACCTGTCCTCAAACATTCCTTGCCTTTAAGTGATCACATTTGCACACACAAAAATAGTCAGATGTGATTTCAGTCCAGTCTTTCTTCAAATACCTTACACACCACACACCACAGAAGGTGAACATGGGGATTCGATTATATGTTATCGAAACTGATGACACACAGTGCTATTTGGGATTCTGGAGCATCTCCTGTGCCGGCGGAGGCGACTGGCGACCGAGTGTCCAGACTATAGGTTGAAGCGATTCGGACTGTCCAGCCCCACACCCCGGGCCTCTTAACAGGTGCAGCAGGCACCTCTACTAAGTGCATTCCCAGGGGCCCTGGCTCTCTCATCCAGGGCCCAGCTCAAATCCCCCTGCTTGACCCCTTACTGATAAACTACGCTACCAACTACGCTTGGCGCTTTATAACGAGAGACAGAACAAAGGGAGAAAAACAGGATAGAAGAAAAAGGAATAGGGTGTGAGTTTATGGGATGCGGGCAGGCTCCATGTCTGGCATGCTGGCTAAGCCTGTTGGGACCTGGCTTGCGTCAGGCGGCCGCAGGCCCTAATTTGGGGTGATGGAAAGGGCCCTGAAAAGGGTCTCAAACCAGGATGCTCGCTTGAGGGATTAGCACATTGAGGGGTGTCCCAGGGTCGAACCAGCAAGAAGATAAGGCGTTGGGCCCCTGTGGGGACTGTCCAAATGTGGCCCTTTCGAGATCAGTGCATTGCATGGTAAACAAGTCCACTCTAACCATGCTATAAAATGTTGCAGAACCACTAGTCACTACTACTAAATATGCCTTCCAGGAGCAGTAAAGGGTATGGCTCTGCAAAGTATGCTCCGCACAGAACTGCATCCTTCCTTCCTTGAAGCAAGCACTGTAAGAACGTAATTGGAAAGGTGAAAGCAAGTTTGCCACCGTGTTACTTTCAGGAGTTGTTCACTTTGCTCTGTTCCAGCACTATACTTAAGCAATAAGGCACCAGGGGGTGTGGTACAGTGCCTTCCAAAAGTATTCATCCCCCTTGGTGTTTTTCCTATTTTGTTGCATTACAACCTGTAATTTAAATGGATTTTTATTTGGATTTCATGCAATGCAACATACACAAAATAGTCCAAATTGGTGAAGTGAAATGAAAAAAATAACATGTTTCAAAAAATTATACAAAATAAAAACGGAAAATTGGTGCGTGCATATGTATTCACCCCCTTTGCTATGAAGCCCCTAAATAAGATCTGGTGCAACCAATTACCTTCAGAAGTCACATAATTAGTTAAATAAAGTCCACCTTTGTGCAATCTAAGTGTCACATGATCTGTCACATGTTCTCAGTATATATACACCTGTTCTGAAAGGCCCCAGAGTCTGCAACACCACTAAGCAAGTGGCACCAAGAAAGTGGCACCAAGGAGCTCTCCAAACAGGTCAGGGATAAAGTTGTGGAGAAGTACAGATCAGGGTTGGGTTATAAAAAAATATCCGAAACTTTGAACATCCCACGGAGCACCATTAAATCCACTATTAAAAAGTGGAAAGAATATGGTACCACAACAAACCTGACAAGAGAGGGCCGCCCACCAAAACTCACAGACCAGGCAAGGAGGGCATTAATCAGAGAGGCAACAAAGAGCAAACATTATAAATAAAAACAGTCAAAATAAATGTTTTGTCATACCTGTGGTATACGGTCTGATATACCATTCTCACCTTCTGACCTTCGCAGCTAACGTCCCCTGAATGCTAGCTGTCTAGAGCACAATGGACTGTTGGCTTACGAGGCCCATCGAATACAGTCCGAAGCCTCTAGCTAGCAGTCAGCTATCATTTGCTAGTGGTCATCAGCTACCTTTATCCCGGACAACTCTCGCCAGTCTGTACTGCGTGACTCAAACCAGAGCTAGTCGGACTTATGCTTCTCCATATCTCCGGATTCCTACCGCAAGCTCTGAACCTATTTTTTTATATATTTAAAAAAAAAATGTATTATGATAAAACAAAAAAATCCACCTGGTATTATAGCAGCTAACGACCCCTGAACGCACAGCCGCTAATCTGCGGCCTGCTAGCTATCTAAAGCACATTAGACTGCTGGCTTAAGAGGCCCTTCGGACATATTTCTTCAGCCACTATACATATTTTGCCAATTGGCCTGGTTTACCACACGGAGCCCTGCTGATCCGTCCGCTGATGTAACTGCACGAGGGGGCCACAACAGACTTTCCTCTGTCGCGTCATCTCTCTAAGGCCTTTCTGTTAGCCTGCTAGCCCCGTGCCGCTAGCTGCCTGAAGCCACGCAATGGACTTGTATGATCACCTGGCTACGCATGCCTTTCCCTAACGTCACCATGCCGTGTCAATTGCTGTTCTGGTTTGTAACTATTGTTTTATTTTACTGTAGAGCCTCTGGCACTGCTCAACACGCCTCTCGGCTAACAATTTAGTTCCACCTCCCACACACGCAGTGACATCACCTGGTTTAAATGCTATTTCTAGAGACAATATCTCTTTCATTATCACTATATGCACAGGTTTACCCCCACTGTATTCACATCCTACTATATCTTTGTCTGTACATTATGCCTTGAATATATTCTACCGTGCCCAGAAATCTGCTCCTCCAGAGAGTCTGTTCTGAACGTACTAGGCGTCCAGTTCTGTTAGACTTTAGCCGTACCTTTATCCTACTCCTCCTCTGTTCCTCTGCTGATGTAGAGGTTAATACAGGCCCTGCAGTGTCTACCTCCACTCCCATCCCCCAGGCTCTCTCATTTGTTGACTTCTGCAACCGTGAAAGCCTTGGTTTCATGCATGTTAACATTTGAAGCCTCCTCCCTAAGTTTGTTTTATTCACTGCCCTAGCACACTCCACCAATCCGGATGTCCTAGCCGTGTCTGAATCCTGGCTTAGGAAGACCACCAAAAACCTTGACATTTCCATTCCTAACTATAACATTTTCCGACAAGATAGCGGTGTTGCAATTTACTGAAAAGATAAAGAACCTGCAGAGTTCTGTCTTACTATCCAGGTCTTTACCCAAACAATTTGAGCATCTACTTCTAAAAATTAACCTTTCCGGAAACAAGTCTCTCACCGTTGCCGCTTGCTATAGACCACCCTCTGCCCCCAGCTGTGCCCTCGACACCATATGTGATTTGATTGCCCCCCCATCTATCTTCTGAGCTCAAGCTGCTAGGTGACTTAAACTGGGACATGCTTAACACCCCGGCCATCCTACAATCTAAGCTTGATGCCCTCAATCTCACACAACTTATCAATGCACCTACCAGATATAGTCACCCTCATAGATATCATCCTAACTAACTCACCCTCCAAATACACCCCTGATCTCAGCGATCACTGCCTCATTGCCTGCATCTGTACTGGGTCTGCGAGCAAACGACCACCCCTCATCACTGTCAAATGCTCCCTAAAACACTTCTGCGAGCAGGCCTTTCTAATCGACCTGTCCGGTGTATTCTGGAATGACATTGACCTCATCCCGACAGTAGAGGATGCCTGGTTATTCTTTAAAAGTGCCTTCCTCACCATCTTAAATAGGCACGCCCCATTCAAAAAATGTAGAACCAGGAATAGATATAGCACTAGGTTCATTCCAGACCTGTCTGCCCTTGACCAGCACAAAAACATCCTGTGGCGTTCTGCTTTAGCTTCGAATAGCCCCCGTGATATGCAACTTTTCAGGGAAGTTAGGAACCAATATACACAGGCAGTTAGGAAAGCTAAGGCTAGCTTTTTTATACAGAAATTTGCATCCTGCAGTACAAACTCAAAACAGTTCTGGGACACTGTAAAGCCCATGGAGAATAAGAGCACCTCCTCCCAGCTACCCACTGCTCTGAGGCTAGGAAACACTGTTACAACCGACAAATCGACTATAATTGAGAATTTCAATAAGCATTTCTTTACGGCTGGCCATGCTTTCCACCTGGCTACCCTTACCCCGGTCAACTGCCCGGCACCCTCCACAGCAACCCGCCCAACCCCCCACCATTTCTCCTTCACCCATTTCCAGATAGCTGATGTTCTGAAAGAGCTGAAAAATCTGGACCCCTACAAATCAGCCGGGCTAGACAATCTGGACCCTCTCTTTCTAAAATTATCTGCCGAAATTATTGCAACCCCTATTACTAGCCTGTTCAACCTCTCTTTCGTATCGTCTGAGATTCCCAAAGATTGGAAAGCTGCCGCGGTCATCCCCCTCTTCAAAGTGGAAGACACTCTAGACCCAAACTGCTACAGACCTATATCTATCCTACCCTGCATCTCTAAGGTCTTCGAAAGCCAAGTTAACAAACAGATTACTGATCATTTTGAATCACATCGAACCTTCTCCGCTATGCAATCTGGTTTCCGAGCTGGTCATGGGTGCACCTCAGCCACGCTCAAGGTCCTTAATGATATCATAACCACCATCGACAAGAGACATTACTGTGCAGCTGTATTCATTGACCTGCCAAGGCTTTCGACTCTGTCAATCACCACATTCTTATTGGCAGACTCAACAGCCTTGGTTTCTCAAATGATTGCCTCGCCTGGTTCACCAACTACTTCTCTGATAGAGCTCAGTGTGTCAAATCGGAGGGCCTGTTGTCCGGACATCTGGCAGTCTCTATGGGGGTGCCACAGGGTTCAATTCTCGGGCTGACTCTCTTCTCTGTATACATCAATGATGTCGCTCTTGCTGCTGGTGATTCTCTGATCCACCTCTAGGCAGACGACACCATTCTGTATACTTCTGGCCCTTCTTTGGAACGAGCTTTAATGCCATACAACTTTCCTTCCGTGGCCTCCAACTGCTCTTAAACGCAAATAAAACTAAATGCATGCTATTCAACCGATCATTGCCCGCACCCGCCCGCCCATCCAGCATCACTACTCTGGACGGCTCTGACTTAGAATACATGGATAACTACAAATACCTAGGTGTCTGGCTAGACTGTAAACTCTCCTTCCAGACTAACATTAAGCATCTCCAATCAAAAATAAAATCTAGAATCGGCTTCCTATTTCGCAAACAAAGCTTCCTTCACTCATGCTGCCAAACATACCCTCGTAAAACTGACCATCCTACCGATCCTTGACTTTGGCGATGTCATCTATAAAATAGCCTCCAACACTCTACTCAGCAAACTGGATGTAGTCTATCACAGTGCCATCCGTTTGGCCACCAAAGCCCCATACACTACTCACCACTGTGACCTGTACGCTCTCGTTGGCTGGCCCTCGCTTCATACTCGTCGCCAAACCCACTGGCTACAGGTTATCTACAAGTCTCTGCTAGGTAAGGCTCCGCCCTATCTCAGCTCGCTGGTCACCATAGCAGCACCCACTCGTAGCACGCGCTCCAGCAGGTATATCTCACTGGTCACCCCCAAAGCCAATTCCTCCTTTGGTCGCCTTTCCTTACAGTTCTCTGCTGCCACTGACTGGAACGAACTGCAAAAATCACTGAAGCTGGAGATTCCCATCTCCCTCACTAGCTTTAAGAACCAGCTGTCAGAGCAGCTCACAGATCACTGCACCTGTTCATAGCCCATCTGTATACAGCCCATCTATCTACCTCATCCCCATACTGTATTTATTTATTTTGCTACTTTTGCACCACAGTATCTCTACTTGCACATCCATCTTTTGCACATCTACCATTCCAGTGTTTGATTGATGTATTGTAATTACTTCGCCACCATGGCCTATTTATTGCCTTAACTCCCTTATTTTACCTAATTTGCACTCACTCTATATAGACTTTGTTTTCTTTTTTTCTACTGTATTATTGACTGTATGTTTTGTTCATTCCATGTGTAACTCTGTGTTGTTGTATGTGTTGAACTGCTATGCTTTATCTTGACCAGGTCGCAGTTGCAAATGAGAACTTGTTCTCAACTAGCTTACCTGGTTAAATAAAGGTGAAATATATATATATATATATTTTTAAATCAGCATTCAGGGCTCAAACCACCCAGTTTATAAATCTCAATCCCTCACACCCACCAATGAGTGCCAAGCTCAGGGTCACTCCAGGTATCACGAGTATGTCTGGGTGCGTCAATCAACTGCTTCCCTGAAATAGCAAATATCTCGACACACGGAGACACATACCATAAAACTATAACATAGAACACACACCCTCTCACATGCTCCTAATATCAACGCTTAAACACATTTACACTGCACATGAAGTAGACTGCTTCTCTCTATGCTCTTTGCTCATTCAGTCCTGTCAATAAAGGCTATACTGCACTGACTGTCACTCTTGAGAAATGTATTGTCTAAAATGATTAAATTGTACATGTAAATAAATATGGAATTAGGTTTTGTAAATAAATGTACATAAACATTCTGCACATATTCTTTATAACAGAAAAATTATAGTGTAAGACAGGCATATTAACAAGTCAATGCATATCTTTTTGTATGTTTCGATTGTGAAACTATGTAACATCCTCAAAATTATTGCGCAAGGCATATTCAAAGGCCAATTCAGGGGACTGCGTCAGACAGTGAATAACTCTCTCCTCCTAACATCTTCTGAAGATCTGAAAAAAGATACTTGATTGCCCCATATTCCTTTTCAGAGAACTGCCACGTTGTCACACCCCTGGAGCAGAACAGGAGGAGAAGGCATCTACGATATCCGGGGCGGCAGGTGGGGTAGCCTAGTGGTTAGAGTATTGGGCCAGTAACCGAAAGGTTGCTGGATTGAATCCCAGAGCTGATAAGGTAAAAACATGTCGTTCTGTCCCTGAACAAGGCAATTAACCCACTGTTCCCCAGTAGGCTGTCATTGTAAATAAGAATTTGTTCTTAACTGAATTGCCTAGTGAAATAAAGATTAAATAAAAAAATATCCACCAGATTCTTCCTGCCGGACTTGGGACTCAAACTGGCAAACCTCTCAGATTGCTTGCCACTTCTACCCTCCATCCTTATGTGAATACTCCTTGAACTTGAAGGGTCCTCTTTTCACACTACGTTGGCCCAGTGCGGCTCCAGGACAATGTTATCCTTTTGGGCCAGCGGTCCCCTCCCACCCCGCTTATCAGCCTTCCCAGCTGGGCCCTATATGCCAATATCAAATGGCCCGGGCCGAGGAGAAAGGCATGCGTACCCTTTCAGTCTGAACATTGTTTGGTCTGCCTGTGTTTG
Organism: Oncorhynchus clarkii lewisi; assembly: GCF_045791955.1. Taxonomy (NCBI): domain Eukaryota; kingdom Metazoa; phylum Chordata; class Actinopteri; order Salmoniformes; family Salmonidae; genus Oncorhynchus; species Oncorhynchus clarkii. The sequence goes on from NC_092154.1 coordinate 28,450,799, forward strand.
TTTAGATGTAAATCAGCCAGCAAAAGTGTTACATCCTGTCCCCATATGGAGGGTGGGAGTCCCGGGCTCCGCCAGAGGAGGAGGAAACCGGCCTAGCCGAGATTGGGACCAAACGGAATGTTCGGACAGGTGACATCATCCATCCACGTCCCAAGGTTGGGTTGGCCACCTCTCCTGCCTCATTACTCAACATGTTCGGAACGGCTCACCTTAACACTGTTGTGATTACGCTGATTAGTGTTGTTGTTAGCACGAACACCGAGCTGGCCACGCTATATGGTGTCAGCCCTGGAAAAACGGTGGGAAAGGCCAAATTGAGGCTAAATTAAGATCATGTATGATAGAGAGTTTTTAGAATAATTTGTTATTGTCCAAATTTCATTAAAACTGTATTACCTGAACACTTGTGGCTTGAGTCAGAGTTAAGATAAGGGAACGCAACTCAGACTTTTGCGTATGTCATTCATTGTGGAAGACATTATCATTAATACTGCCCGTTTACTACGCAATATCAGTGGTGGAAAAAGTACCCTATTGTCATTCTTGAGTAAAAGTAAAATAAAGTAAAATGACTCAAGAAAAAGTTAAAGTCACCCAGTAAAATGCTACTTGAGTAAAAGTCAAAGTATTTGGTTTTAAATATGCTTAAGTAGTGAAGTAAAAGTAAAAGTTGTCAAAAATATGAATAGTACAGTACAGATACCACAAAAAAACAACTTAAGTAGTACTTTAAAGTAATATTGCGCAATACTACAACCTTGCCATCTCTGAGTAAACCAACACTGCATCTTACTACAGTAAGATAGATCAGTTAGTGCAGGAATCATCAACTAGATTCAGCCGCAGGCCGATTTTTTTGTTGCGTGGATGTCGGGAGGCCAGAACATAATTACAAATCATTTGTAGACTGCAAATAGACCACAAGAAGCCCAAACATATATAACATTTGACTAAGACAATCATTTCAAATCTTGCTTACATTTGCACACGACCACGTGTATCTCTATTATGCGTGGGAATACTTGGGAACAGAGGGAGGGGACCACCTGTGGGTTAAATTCAGCCGGCGGGCTGCCAGTTGGGGAACACTGAGTTAGTCCATAAAGATAGATCTCTTGCCATATTCAACCCAAGCCAGTAGACATGTTTTCGAAACATCACTGTTTTCTCTCGGCATGTTTGGTTTCATGTGCTAACCCTTCACGATTGTGGGAATTAGCCTATATGGATAGGGCTATATTGGAAATGTCTCTTACAGAATAAATATGAAATGCATAAGCATGGTATCAATTGAAAGGGAAAAGTTTGGAGATTATAGAGAAATCATTAGACCAAAGTTGAGGACACAACAGTTCACCTGACACAAGACTGAATCCAAACATTACACTGTTGATTTTTTATCAATTTTACATTTACTGTACTTTTCGCCACATTTATTGATAACGAAATCTGAAAATAATCTGGATACATTCAGTAACATGATAGTAATATTCCTGGAAAATGTGGGGTAGGCGCAACATAAGCCCCAAAAAATGACAAGGGTTTGAGTGAGAGGGCTAACTGGTGTCTCCAAGTGGCCACACACCTCTCCAAAATGTGCACAGTTCCAAAGTAAATTTATGGCACTTTTATGACTCAAAGAAGGTGCTTTTTTGAGCTCTCCTAGCTGACCCGTTGAGGGACTAGAGAAAGCACACTTGTAGTTGGTGTTTACGCAATAAAAGAATGACCCATTATAAATCACAATCTGGGTCAGGTGGGCATCATTTGAAATAGAAACCAATCTCAGTAGAAAGGAGTCATGCGTGCATTCAGGTGCACGTTCCGCAGCAAATTATCTTCACAATAGACAAACATAGGCTCATTCTGTTCAGAACAACACAGGGTGTGAGTCCATGTCATCTTGTAACCCAACATTTGCATTTTAGTCATTTTGCAGACGCTGTTATCCAGAGCAATTTACATGAGCAATTAGGATTAAGTGCCTTGGCTGGGTGGTTACTCAAAAATGTGATTGTTTTGCTGAAATTGAAGAGAGTTGACAAAAGTGTGGGGTGTTGAAGGGTTTGTGTATACTCTTTACTATACAATCAATCTGTGAACCCCTTTGGATAAAATGGCTGGCGTGAAGATGCATATTTAAAGGAAGGGCTGGTACTTGGCTTTGGCTTGAGGCAGAGCATGCCATAAAAAATAGCCATTTATAAAATAGGGCAGGGACCCTTGGGAAGTACTGTGAGTTATTTTGGGGAGAATACATCCAAATGGGAGTGCTACTGGTACGGTAAGGGCATGGAGAGACAGCTCAAAGTGTGAAATTGGCACCTGGTATACATAGGATACATCTTTCTTTTGACGTGTAAAGGCCAACATCTTCCTTGTTTACAGAGACTACAAAAGACAAAGACAACAAAATACACACGTTGGTTAATACAGTATTATTTGTTAATTTTTTTGGTGACCAAATTGTTACAGGTACAATCTTAAAATGTATGTATTTTCATATATTCAGTTCATATCACATTTTAATTTATTATTTTCCATATATATATATATATATATATATATATATACATATATATATATATCTGTTGTATCTTTGGTCTGCCAATCAGGGAAAAAATTAAGAGAATATATATGCCCTGGGTCTGATGGGGATGGATGCGTATTCTCAATTGGATTTGGCCAACTGCTGCGTCCTCTCTATTCTATCTTTTCTTTGCTTCCTTTTGAAGAAAGTCAAAAGTCAAAGAGGAAAGGCGGTGAGGAGAGGGAACATAGACATAATGCGCTTTTAATTAATGAGACTTCCTTCTCCACTCGAGTGTCATCAGGTATATTACGTTTACAGGTGTGGTACCCAACATAAATGTGCAAACTGATCAAATGAATTAAGTTAGTTGTGCAAGACATTTTATAGATTAAACCAATATGATACTTATCATTTTAAATGTGTGCATGCTTTTCTCCTTTGACAAAACAAAAGCTAATTAAAATGGGGTGTGGCAGATTTCAAAATTCTTCCACAAAGGACTCAGGTAGGATACACATTACTAGCCTCGGTGAAAGGTGGCTATCAAGTAGGGGAGGACACTGTTCCATTCGTCTACTAACGAATTGAAATCTCCTCGACCACTTATCGGTTTCCGGGTCACGGAGGAGAGAGGACAGAGGAGAGAGGACAGAGGAGAGAGGACGGAGGACAGACTTTTGCCCAAATGAGAAAAGGCCGGACGGAGTCTGCCCTACCCCTGCTTCAGGGGGGGAGGGGATATCCGATTTCTCACAATGCTCTAGGGATCAGGGGGCAATTACATACTCTCTGTATGTGACCTTGACCTGAGAGAAAAACTGTCTCTTAACAGCAGTGTCTTCACCGAGCAATTTAGCTTGACGCTCTACTTCTGAATCTTAAATCTGAAAATATGTCAATCTCAATCAAACACCCGGGAGATTTAGACCATTGACGCAGATGATGTCAATAACATTGATAGTTTACATCACGGTATAACTTACAATGTTTGACTTCCCATTGTAGGGAAGTAATACTTCCCAAAAAAGAATACTTTTCCTGATGGTATTTCAAAAAATATTTTAGGTTGGATAAGTACAAGAAGACAACAGACAAACTAAGTGCCCTTCAGCATACCAGGCATTTGAGCCAATCACATTCTCATTTTTAGCTTTAATTTTCCCAAAGATAAACTGGGACATTTACCGCCTATTTCTGTCGCTCCCTCTGAGAGGTGGTCCACAGAGTACCTAAGCACGCAGTGACAGTCAAATTCATTTAGGCACCTATTAGAGTGCATAGCAATGCTGCAAAGCTTCAAATGCAGAGACTGAGCACACAAAAAAATGTAGTTTAACAATGAGAGATGGTTTTCACCTTTGACCTTGGTGTAGATTGAAGGACATACTGAACCTCACGATCTACAGAAGTCATTCACTGTTCTGAAGAAAAAGACCAACAGAGAGACAGAGGGAAAGAGAGAGACAGAGAGAGAAAGAGTAAGAGTAATAGAAAGACAGGGAAAGTCAGTAAGCTTCTTCAGCTGGTTTGAATATATTATAAGCTGAGGAGCATGGCCAGATAAGAAGCTGGAGGTCACCATTAAACACCCAACTTACCCCCAAAGTCAGATAAAACACACAACTTAATGGCTTCCTTCCTCTCAAATCGATTTAAACCAGATGTTTTGCCTTTGACCGGGACATCACAGAAATATGCTATTTGAACGGTAACACAAGCATCAGATATTCTGTTATTTTATTATATTTTGAGAGAGAGTGAGAGAGAGAGCTGAAACGAGAGAGCACAGTTGATGCTATTGGGTCTTGAAGTGAAGAGAACAAGTGTGGCGATAAAATGTAAAGATATTCCCCCATTTTAATTAACAGCATTTTGGATAACATCTTCATCTATCGCAGGGACGGTTTCATGCAGCAGTAATCTCTTTAGTGGCCTCAGACAGTGTTGTTGTTATCGTTCTACATTTTTGAAATCAGAGATATCTCAGACTGCCCGGCTGCAAATTACATGCTCGGATCAGCTGGAAACGGAGAGACTTTAAAAATAAAGTCAGAATTTTTTTTCAGTCAGGCAGAGGCATTAGGCACATTCTGATCTAGCCTACACTTTACAATAAGGTATACTATAGGATTTATAAAGGGGTAGTTGTTCATTTAAAAATAATATATAAATATTTTTTTAATGATGATAGGCCTAATTAATTACAGTTTAGTATAAGCTCATTATGGCCAGCACCAAAATAACAATCACACAAATGCAACCATTATGTATTACTATTAAAGTAACTGTCCAGTGCTTCCAGATTTCTATGAAATATTACCTATAATTAATTACAATATGAATGAAGTTGTTTTCCTTCCAAAAATGGCAATTAAATATGTTTAAAAAAATCCGCTTTCTGTGTTGGAATGGTGAGGGCGTACCCCAACAACAGAATGATGTGGGCCTATACCGGTCATAAAAAATATTCATCCAAGTAGACCGCTGATTGGCCAGCTCATCCTCCTCAGGACAATGACGTCAGCCTCTATGAGGAAATAGCAACCATTTTTAAACGGTCTGTTTGAGATACAAGTTGTTGTTTTTTATTAAATGTTTTTCCTCCAATTTATGCTTTTGCCCCAAATACAATTATAGGATGAGTCAACAACATTATTTGAGTATGAGTTAACAGAATATGAACTTTTAAAAGTGGGATTTTCACTGACGGATCCATATTATCTATATGCTAAAGTAATGACAACCCGTATAGAAACTACAGTATGCCTACTCAGTAGACAACAACAAAATAAAACAGTAGACTGGTTGTAGGTTATACAGTCTACAGTATGGTAGTAAGTAAGGGCCTATACCCTGCCAATGATTTGTCTATACACTAGATGACTTAAAGTGGCTTCTGTGTTGAAGCCACTGTGCCTCCATCTTGGCATTCCCTCACTGTTGTAAAAAATATATATATTTTGAGAACTATGGAAATGCATTTATTAATGTCTACATGCGTTTTTGCCACATTTATTCTATTACAGACACCTTATTGCATACTTTCAAATAATTATATTATGTGGGCTAAACACACAAATAATACATAGAAAATTGCCTACTGTATGTTAAAACCTTTTTTTTTTTTTGATTACTAATGTTACTGCCCCCACTACAACAAAATGTTACTCAGAGACATGTAATTCTGTTCTTGAAACATATAATTGAAATTCATTCATTCCTATGGAGGACTGCTCCTACTGGGGAGTGCCAATATGGCCAACAGGTGGCTTCAAAGCTTCTCAATGGCCAATACATAGCATCAGCAATCCAGGGTTTATATAGGCTACATAATTGTACATTTTAGTCATTTAGTAGATGCTCTTATCCAGAGTGATTTACATAAGGAATTAGGCTTAAGAGCCTTGCTCAAGTGCACATTCACAGATATTTCCCCTAGTCGGCTCGGGGATTCAAACCAGTGACTTTTTAAAGACTGGCCCAACGCTCTTAACCTGCTAAGCTACCCCAGGGCCGGATTAAGAAATCATAGGCCCCGGGGCTTTGCTTTTTTATAGCCACCTTCCCCTTCCCAGCACACCATAATTTACTGTAAACAAATCCATGCACCTTTAGATTATTTATAGCCCCCCCCCCAGCCTTTAAAAAAACAATTTCATGCAAAACGACTTAATTGACATGATAGAAGACATTAGTTGAAACTTTTCTTATACCACACATATGACCAAAATGGGTGGCTACTCTGGCACTGACAAATTGGGATCAATCTGGTCTTGAATTAAAACAATAGCCCAATGAAGCGACACCAGATTGTACAATATTCGGAAAGTATTCAGACCCCTTGACTTTTTCCACATTTTGTTACGTTACAGCCTTATTCTAAAATTAATTAAATATTTTTTACCCCTCATCAATCTACAAAGCAAACACAGGTTTTTAGAATCTTTTTGAAAATGTAAAATAAAAAAAATAATTAAAAAGATCACATTTACATAAGTATTCAGACCCTTTACTCAGTACTGTGTTGAAGCACCTTTGGCAGTGATTACGGCATCAAGTCTTCTTGGGTATGATGCTACAAGCTTGGCACACCTGTATTTGGGGATTTTCTCCCATTGTTCTCTGCAGATCCTCTCAAGCTCTGTTAGGTTGGATGGGGAGCGTTGCTACACAGCTATTTTCAGGTCTCTCCAGAGTTGTTCGATCGGGTTCAAGTTCGGGCTCCTGCTGGGCCACTCAAGGACATTCAGAGACTTGTCTCAAAGCCAATCCTGCGTGGTCTTGACTGTGTGCTTAGGGTCGTAGTCCTGTTGGAAGGTAAATCTTTGCCCCCAGTCTGAGGTCCTGAGTACTCTGGAGCAGGTTTTCATCAAGGATCTCTCTGCACTTTGCTCCATTCATCTTTCCCTCAATCCTGACTCGTCTCCCAGTCCCTGCAGCTGAAAAACATCCTGACAGTATGGTGCTGCCACCACCACCAAGCTTCACCGTAGTGCATGACACTTGGCATTCAGGTAAAATAGTTCGATCTAGGTTGCTTCAGAGCAGCGAATCTTGTTTCTCATGATCTGAGAGTCTTTAGGTGCCTTTTGGCAAACACCAAGCGGGCTGTCATGTGCCTTTTACTGAGGAGTGACTTCCGTCTAGCCACTCTACCATAAAGGCCTGATTGGTGTAGTGCTGACAAGATGGTTGTCCTTCTGGAAGGTCTCCACAGAAGAACTATAGCTCGGTCAGAGTGACCATCGGGTTCTTGGTCACCTCCCTGATCAAGGCCCTTCACACCCGGTTGCTCAGTTTGGCCGAGCGGCCAGCTCTAGGAAGAGTCTTTGTGATTCCAAACTTCTTCCATTTAAGAATGATGAAGGCTACTGTGTTCTTGGGGACCTTCAATGATGCATAAATGTTTTGTTACCCTTCTTCAGATCTGTGACTCGACACAATCCTTGCTCTGACATACACTGTCAACTGTGGGACCTTATATAGACAGGTGTGTGCCTTTCCAAATCATGTCCAATCAATTGAATTTACCACAAGTAGACTCCAATCAAGTTGTAGAAAAATCTCAAGGATGATCAATGGACAGGATGCACCGAGCTCAATTTCGAATCTCATAGCAAAGTATCTGAATACTTATGTAAATAACATATTTCTGTTTTTAAGTTTTTATATATAAAATAAAAACTCTACACACCTGTTTTAACTTTGTCACTATGGGGTATTGTGTGTAGATTGCTGAGGATTTTTTGAATTGTTTCATCCATTTTAGAATAAGGCTGTAATGTAACAAAATGTGGAAAAAGTCAAAGGGTCTGAATACTTTCCAAAGGCACAGTACCAGTCAAAAGTTAGGACACACCGACTCATTCAAGGATTTTTATTTATTTTCTTACTATTTTCTACATTGTAGAACAATAGTGAATATGTCAAAACTATGAAATTACACATATGGAATCAAGAAGTAACCAAAAAAGTATTTTATAATTGAGATTCTTACAAGTAGCCACCCTTTGCCTTGATGATAGCTTTGCACACTCTTGGTATTCTCTCAACCAGCTTCATGAAGTAGTCACTTGGAATGCATTTCAATTAACAGGTGTGCCTTGTTAAAAGTTAATTTGTGGAATTTCTTTCCTTCATGCGTTTCAGCCTATCAGTTGTGTTGTGACAAGGTAGGAATGGTTTACAGAAGATAGCCCTATAGACCAAGTCCATATTATGGCAAGAATAGCTCAAATAAGCAAAGAGAAACGACAGTCCATCATTACTTACAACATGAAGTTCAGTCAAACTGGAAAATGTCAAGTGCAGTCGTTAAAACCACCAAGAGGACCGCCACAGGAAAATAAGACCCATAGTTACCTCTGCTGCAGAGAATAAGTTAATTAGAGTTACCAGCCTCAGAAATTTCAGCCCAAATAAATGCTTCACATCGTTCAAGTAACAGACACATCTCAATATCATCTGTTCAGAGGAGAATGCGTGAATCAGGCCTTCCTGGTCGAATTGCTGTAAAGAAACCACTACTAAAGGACACAAATATGAAAAAGAGACTTGCTTGGGCCAAGAAACATGAGCAATGGACATCAGACCAGTGAAAATCTGTCCTTTGGTCTGATGAGTCCAAATTTGGTTTGCGCTTATTGGGACAATCATTTCTTTTTCAACAGGACAATAACTCAACACACCTCCAGGCTGTGTAAGGGCTATTTGACAAAGAAGGAGAGTAATATAGTGATGCATCAGAAGACCTGGCCTCCACAATCACCCGCCCTCAACCCAATTGAGATGGTTTGGGATGAGTTGGACTGCAGAGTTAAGGAAAAACATCAAACAAGTGCTCAGCATATGTGAGAACTCCTTCAAGACTGTTGGAAAAGCATTCCAGGTGAAGCTGGTTGAGAGAATGCCAAGAGTATGCAAAGCTGTCATCAAGGCATTGGGTGGCTATTTGAAGAATCTAAAACCTAAAATTTTAATTGGTTTAACACTTTTGGTTACTACATGATTCCATATGTGTTATTTAATAGTTGTGATGCCTTCACTATTATTCTACAATGTAGAAAATAGTCAAAATAAAGAAAAGCCCTTGCTACAGTAGACTACTAAATAACATTTCCAGTGACATATTGACACACTGAAGAAAACAGCTATAGGCTACTCACGGTGATGGCCGATGCGCTCGTCATGGCAATAGCCTATCTCAAGATTATCTACTTTGAAAACAGTGCTGAATTTCAATACAAATAGGGAGTTGTTGAGAACAAAAAATAGTTCTACAGACAGATTAATCTTCTCTTTTCAGCATTAGGCATTTGCTTTCCAAACTGTGCGTTTTTCCCACAATTTAATTTTGACATTTCCAAAAGGCAAACCGACAGCAGCAACCAACATTATAAATATAATCCATAGATAGCAGTTTCCATTCAAGTCAGGACTGGCATCCATTGACAGTGTACCAATGAGTTTATCAGTCAATTGCTAGGGTAAGAGGTTACAAAACCTTTCTATGTATTATATCCCTATGGCCACAATGCAACAAGCTGTGGCCATATTTAGCACAAATTCTGCCCAAAGTGAGGCCTTCCCGACTGTAGTCATACCAGTAACTGCCAACATAAAGGAAATACTTGAGTAAACAAGGGATACAAAGTATATGTTATGGTGAGGGTGCATTTTCCTGGCATGGTTTAGGTCCACTTGAAGAATCTATTGCAAGGCGTATTGAACCTGTTCTGACAGCTCGTGGTGGCGAAACACCCTTTTAAATCAAAATAAATCAAATTGTATTTGTCACATGAGCCCGAATACAGCAGGTGTAGACCTTACAGTGAAATGCTTATTACAAACCCTTAACCAACAATACAGTTTTAAGAAAAATAAGTGTTTAGTCAAAAATAGATAAGTCTTAAATAAAACACTTTATGTTGGTGTTGACTTAATTTTGACAGTTACCTGTATGCGCTTGTGATAAAACTTAATCCACAGAACTTGTTTATACACTTTTATCCTCTGTGGCTAAACTATTGTCTCTGGTGTATTTTGAACATTGAGAGCAGATTCATAAGGTCGGGTGGAGAAAAAAAATGCCTCTTGGGCCACTACGGGCTTGGGCCTAGCCCCTGACTCACACAATTGACCACACACAAATGTTTTATTAATCAGTTACCCAATTAAGGCAGGGCCCTCCAATTACCCATGTGAGCCCCCTACCTCCCGTCTGAAGATTAGCAGAGCTGCAGCAGCTGTCTACACTCTTCCTGTGGTTGACGGTTGCAGTGAAAAAATCTACAATATATACTACATATATAATATATACTGTATATATTTCCCTAATATATATACTTTTTTTTTACTGTCTGTTGGGCCCCCCATGGGCCTGGGCCCAGGGGCTTCAGCCCCGGTAAGCCCCTCCATTAAGTCACTAACTTAATTATGTTTGGATGGGCCAGATTTGTGCATCAGTCTGATTTGTTTCTATCACTTGTTAGGCTACTTTAGCAATTTAATAAAAAATCCCCTGGGCAAAACGTCTCTATGGTGAAACAAAGCCTCCTGCACTTTAGTCCATGACAAAGAAGATAACCATTGATAGCTGCCACAGCCAAGAGGTTATCAAGCAGGGGTAGCCAGGTGTGCTACCCGTGACTTAAATTGAACAGCTTTCGAAGTTCTCTACACATTCCTATGATATGATTTCAGACATAAAGCGGAGGTGGAGGTGAGTCAAATGAAATTAATCTATAATCCTTCGGTCACGGCGGGAAAGTTACTGTATAGCTGCACGCCTTGAGGACACTTGCACTTGCCAGGCGCGCGCGGCAAACATCCTGCATGCAAAGTGCGCGAATAACTTCTGTCGGCGGGAAAGGGACACCAGCCAACAATAGGTAGAGGCACCACTGTGCTAGTGAGTTTAATTTCTATTATACTATATGAAGCACTGCATATCGTTTTAATCCCACTCACTTGTCATTCAGTTGTCATGAAAATTATTATCTTTATTTTTATTACTTTGGTTTATGCAATATTCATCATCATCCAATTCGTTTTAATTAACCTGTTTTAATTTTGTGACATTAAAAAAAAAAGTATTTTATTTTTTATTTTGTCCTTACTAGGCATCCGTAGGCATTTGTCTTATTCTCCACTACGACCTGCGGTTTGTGCTTTCTGTTGTGGTGAGAAACACCGGTGGGCAGCTAGCAGTCTGAACTATGGAGCAGATAAATGATATCCAGGTCGTTCCGTGCACCAGCTCCAATTATCTAAAACCATTCAGGGTGCACTATAGCCAGGTGAGTCCAAATAGCCCACTCGCGTTATATCATCCAGCATGAATTGCGGACACCATGTATTTTTTATTGCTAGTTGCCCAACCCCCATTCATTTTGCAATTGCCTTGTTGTGCAGCATCAACGTCGTAACCTTCATAAAAAGATGGCACACCATATTTAAATGACCATACTTATCGACTTAACATCTTTATTAACTCTGCATCACCACTGCCACCAAATATTTACTAAAATCAATTGCATGAAATGTAAATATTCAAGCAAGTATAGTAGTTCGCTAACATATCAGTTGCTGTCTCATGTCGAGCACATGCTTTACATTAGGCTAGTTAGCTAGCTGGCTAACTTGCTGGAAATTGACAACCTGACCACTATAATATCTGAATTTCCCTTGTTGGTGATGGTTGTTGTAGGTTGAGTGGCACAGTAGCTCTGGTGCTAGTTGGGCAAGACCTTGAGATGTGTCAAACGGAGAGATGGCTAGCCTGGCTCGTCAACTAGCTAGCTTGTTGTGGGACTGAGGTCGGATGTTGATGCAGCATTTGGGTGCTATGCTGAACATGCAAATCTATTCAACTTCCAGTGATTGATTTGGATATAACCAGGAAACCCACAAGTCCACTTTTATGAATCGAACCCACCAGTATTTTATGGCCCACAAATTATGTTAAAATGTTGATCTCCCTAAATATTACATCTAAAGGGCAGCTACCTATGTAGCTACTGTAGTTAGCTAAATTCCCTCAGGTATTAAAATGAATGTGTGGGTATATTGATTCCACTAGTACCTGCTCTATTTGGGTAGCTAGCTACATCGTTTGGAAGATGGATTGGCTACACTTAAACGACCATGTGATGTTCAAGATGACTATCTTTGTGGTTGAGTGTGTGTTTATTGATTGGGCTATAGTTCTGGTCACAAGCAATTATGCATATTTAGTTACTTATAATTACCCTATTGGAACCAGATTTTGCATGGTTGCCATTCTTTACACTGGGCAGTTTCCACTCTGAATTGAAAGCTATACTCAGGTCAATGACATGTAGGCTTACAGTGTCTGGCCTCTAGCCTCTACTTTGACCTTTCTAAGAATGCTACATTTTTCTGCTGTGATTTCTTTGGCGGTGATTCCCTTTGGGGTGGGCAATGTTTCATCACATTCACTCAACCTTTTCTGAGATCAGAATCACCTTCATTTGCCAAGTACATTTACACACACCCTGAATTTTCTCTCCTGAGAATGTGCTGCTAGCATGCAATAGACAAAAGGTTTTGTAAAAAAAGAAACGTCCTCTCACTGTCAACTGCGTTTATTTTCAGCAAACTTGTGTAAATATTTGTATGAACATAAGATTCAACAACTGAGACATAAACTGAACAAGTTCCACAGACATGTGACTAACAGAAATTGAATAGAGTCCCTGAACAATGGGCGGTCAACATCCAAAGTAACAGTCAGTATCTGGTGTGGCCACCATCTGCATTAAGTACTGCAGTGCATCTCATGGACTGCACCAGATTTGCCAGTTCTTGCTGTGAGATGTTACCCCACTCTTCCACCAAGGCGACGGTGGGTTTGTGCCCATAGGCGACGTTGTTGCCGGTGATGTCTGGTGAGGACCTACATTACAACAGGCCTACAAGCCCTCAGTCCAGCCTCTCTCAGCCTATTGCGGACAGTCTGAGCACTGATGGAGGGATTGTGCATTCCTCGTGTAACTCAGGCAGTTGTTGTTGTCATCCTGTATCTGTCCCACAGGTGTGATGTTCGATGTACCGTTCCTGTGCAGGTGTTGTTACACGTGGTCTGCCACTGCGAGTACGATCATTATGATCAGCTGTCCATCCTGTCTCACTGTAGTGCTGTCTTAGGCATCTCACAGTACGGACATTGCAATTTATTGCCCTATCCTGTGCAGGTGTTGTTACACGTGGTCTGCCACTGCGAGTACGATCATTATGATCAGCTGTCCATCCTGTCTCACTGTAGTGCTGTCTTAGGCATCTCACAGTACGGACATTGCAATTTATTGCCCTGGCCACATCTACAGTTCTCATGCCTCCTTGCAGCATGCCTGAGGCACATTCATGCAGATGAGCAGGGACCCTGGGCATCTTTCTTTTGGTGTTTTTCAGAGTCAGTAGAAAGGCCTCTTTAGTGTCCTAAGTTTTCAGAACTGTGACCTTAATTGCCTACCGTCTGTGTCTTAACGACCATTCCACAGGCACATTGTTCATTAATTGTTTATGGTTCATTGAACAAGCATGGGAAACAGTGTTTAAACCCTTTACAACGAAGACTGTGAAATTATTTGAATTTTTACAAATTCTCTTTGAAAGACAGGGTCCTGAAAATGGGATGTTTATTTTTTGCTGAGTTTACAAACAAAATACAGACATCATACTGAATTACAATATCTGAAGTGTATGCTGATTACAGTGGGAATATAGGGGAAACACTGAATATTGTGCAGATTAGTATTTGAGGTCATTTTTGACAAGGTGCAGTAGTTGCTCAATGCAAAGTACCTTAAAGAACAATTCTGCCCACTTTTAACATTTGAGGTGTTATTATGAAATATTTAGTGATGTCATACACAGTTTGAGTAATTTGTATTTTATTGTCTATTGACTGTTTGGTGATGAGCAAAACTGTAAATTTCTTCTCTGTGACGTATTCAAGTAGGATCCCTGAGATGGTTCAGTTGGTATAGCATGGCGCTTGTAACCCCAGGGTTGTGGGTTCGATTCCCAAGGGGGACCAGTACGACAATGTATGCACTCACTACTATCTGGATAAGAGTGCCTGCAAATGCTGTAAATTACTAATCCAATACAATTATGGACAGTCATTTTCAACAAAACTACAGATGTGTCATATAGGATTCTGATCATATTGGAACTCCAAGCAAAATGTTGCTCAAGTTGTCCTTTTCTAATAACAACGGTAAATATTTTAAATAGATGCTCAAAAACCTATAGAACAGTAGTCACCAACCTTTTGAGTCAAGATTACTTTCTGAGTTGAAATGCAAGCCGAGATCGATCGCTCAGAATTTTTTTTTAAATTACTCAAACATAAGCCTATATGCAACATTAACCAATGAATAACAGCACTGTAGCAATGAGGTTTGTGCAGTAGGCAATAGGCCCAATATATTATCACCGCATATTGGAATTGCCTGAATTTCCCTGCCAATGCATTGTTCTTCACACCATTTTTTACAATTATATTTAAACGTTTGAGGTAGGCAATATGACCACACCGGTAATAGATCAGTTTAACATGTGAGGCACAGCTGAGGCACAGCTGAGTGAGCATACATTTAAATATACACTGCTCAAAAAAATAAAGGGAACACTTAAACAAGACAATGTAACTCCAAGTCAATCACACTTCTGTGAAATCAAACTGTCCACTTAGGAAGCAACACTGATTGACAATACATTTCACATGCTGTTGTGCAAATGGAATAGACAGGTGGAAATTATAGGCAATTAGCAAGACACCCCCAATAAAGGAGTGGTTCTACAGGTGATAACCACAGACCACTTCTCAGTTCCTATGCTTCCTGGTTGATGTTTTGGTCACTTTTGAATGCTGGCGGTGCTTTCAGTCTAGTGGTAGCATGAGACGGAGTCTACAACCCACACAAGTGGCTCAGGTAGTGCAGCTCATCCAGGATGGTACATCAATGCGAGCTGTGGCAAGAAGGTTTGCTGTGCCTGTCAGCGTAGTGTCCAGAGCATGGAGGCGCTACCAGGAGACAGGCCAGTACGTCAGGAGACGTGGAGGAGGCCGTAGGAGGGCAACAACCCAGCAGCAGGACCGCTACCTCCGCCTTTGTGCAAGGAATAGCAGGAGGAGCACTGCCAGAGACCTGCAAAATGACCTCCAGCAGGCCACAAATGTGCATGTGTCTGCTCAAACGGTCAGAAACAGACTATGAGGGTGGTATGAGGGCCCGACGTCCACAGGTGGGGGTTGTGCTTACAGCCCAAAACCATGCAGGATGTTTGGCATTTGCCAGAGAACACCAAGATTGGCAAATTCGCCACTGGTGCCCTGTGCTCTTCACAGATGAAAGCAGGTTCACACTGAGCACATGTGACAGACGTGACAGTCTGGAGACGCCGTGGAGAACGTTCTGCTGCCTGCAACATCCTCCAGCATGACCGGTTTGGCGGTGGGTCAGTCATGGTGTGGGGTGGCATTTCTTTGGGGGCCGCACAGCCCTCCATGTGCTCGCCAGAGGTAGCCTGACTGCCATTAGGTACCGAGATGAGATCCTCAGACCCCTTGTGAGACCATATGCTGGTGCGGTTGGCCCTGGGTTCCTCCTAATGCAAGACAATGCTAGACCTCATGTGGCTGTAGTGTGTCAGCAGTTCCTGCAAGAGGAAGGCATTGATGCTATAGACTGGCTCGCCCGTTCCCCAGACCTGAATCCAATTGAGCACATCTGAGACATCATGTCTCGCTCCATCCACCAACGCCACGTTGCACCACAGACTGTCCAGGAGTTGGCGGATGCTTTAGTCCAGGTCTGGGAGGAGATCCCTCAGGAGACCATCCGCCACCTCATCAGCAGCATGCCCAGGCGTTGTAGGGAGGTCATACAGGCACGCGGAGGCCAGGCCACACACACTACTGAGCCTCATTTTGATTTGTTTTAAGGACATTACATCAAAGTTGGATCAGCCTGTAGTGTTGTTTTCCACTTTAATTTTGAGTGTGACTCCAAATCCAGACCTCCATGGGTTGATAAATTTGATTTCCATTGATCATTTTTGTGTGATTTTGTTGTCGGCACATTCAACTATGTAAAGAAAAAAGTATTTAATAAGAATATTTCTTTCATTCAGATCTAGGATGTGTTATTTTAGTGTTCCCTTTATTTTTTTGAGCAGAGTATTACTGGGCTGATGGTGCCTACATATGATGGTCAGTCTCAGCGACGGGAGAGAGCACTGTCCCGCTCCCTTTCCTCTGCTGACACTGAACAAAAAGGGAAACGGTCTTCCAGCTGATTTTGAAACTCGAGTCGCACCGCATTATTCTTGCCTCATAAACAAATTCATGGTGTTACTCCTATGAACAAAGGAAGTTAAATATTTCTCGATATTCAAAAAGACCCAAGCTGCTAATAATAACGCAAGCCTATTGATACGCTTTCCTACTCATTCATTACAGCTGCAGTGTTGATTGTAGAGCGAGTGGAATTAGGAAAGACGCACATTTTTAATTGCATATGAAATGGTTGAATATGGTATTGACCGTGCCGAATAAGAACTTAAACACGAACTCACTCATAAAAACAACAGCTCTTTGCTGTGTTTGTTGACAGTCTCTCTCTAGTCATGGTTTTGAAATCTCGCAGTATCAACTTTGCTGTAGCTTTCTTTTATACCTGCTAAATTACTGCAGACACATTAATCTGAGCCATCCGATTAGCCAGTTGTAGGCCTATAGTGCACTTGGTTTGCTCTCCGAGAAGGCAGAGTTTGTACATTTTGTGGCGGCAGGTAGCCTAGTAGTTAGTGTTGGGCCAGTAACCGAAAGGTTGCTAGATCGAATCCCCGAGCTGACAAGGTAAAAATCAGTTTTTCTGCCACTGAGCAAGGCAGTTTTCTGTGGATGGAATTTATGTTTAAATGAATGATTAGAATATTCCACCCTGAAACTATATGATTGTATGTAATTGATTAGAATCATCAATGAAATACATTAGAATCATCATATTATTGTTAATGATGTGTGTAGTTTTAGTCAGAATTAGGGTAAAACAATATGTCTCTAAAGTGTCTTAAACACAGACTGTCTGAGCAAGATTCGGTGCCGACCTTGGCTGGGGGCCACAGAGATTTGGGAAAGGACAGGGAGTGCTTCTCACGGTCCCTAATCTTTGTCGGCTGGGTAGGACAGTGTGCGTAGGATACCTAATGTTTGTGTGTGAAAGTATGTGCGTAAGAAGCCTGAATAAAATGAATGGTTTTGTACAACAGACCAGCGCTCTCGTGTATAAACCTTTTTGACTATTTTAGCTGGGCCTCTGTCTGTTTCATTCGAACAGTATCTTACAAATTCTGGTTTGCAGACTGAGTAATGATAATTAAATTGGGTAATGAACCTTGAGAACATAATTCTCGTAACATTAAACCACTGTTCCTAGGCCGTCATTGTAAATAAGAATTTGTTCTTAACTGACTTGCCTAGTTAAATAAATAAAAACTTCAGACACCTGAAAGGGTTCAAAATGGGAACACTATCACGATCGACCGGTTGATGACCACTGCTATAGAACGATATTTATAGACAGCTTACTACAATATGTTCAAACTCCCATGATTCTATTCAGCAAAACCACTCCCACCAGCTATTGAGCCTTTTCCAAGTAGCCTATATTTCCATATTGAATTACTTGTAAACATCATACTACTTTTTTTTTTAGTTCCAAATACCTCTAGTGTTGGGTGGTTGCATGGACAGTCGCTGAGGCTTTATATTTCTGTTATCGGGGAACGCTTTATTTCAGATGCAGCAGGTTTAGCTACTTAGCTAGCAAGCATTGCTAAAGTTGCACCAAAGATACAGGCTGAGAGACCAGGATTCCGTAATGATTTGCCTGTAAATTTCATAATAAACGTTGTTCTTATAACAGGCCTACATGTTGTTTTGGACTGTAACACAGTCAATAAGATGGAACTCGGCTGTTATTGTTACAAGCACTATTATTTTGGATGTAGCAGTCGGGCTAGCTAGCGTACTAACTAAATACAGTAACTCTGTTATGGTTACCGTAGCTAGTTAGCATATAAATTCATTGTTTTTGTGTATTGCAGTTGATTGGTGATAATGACATGAATACATATTCAGCATGACATTTTTGCAAGCATTATAATATATTTACTAGGGCTGACCCCATTTAGTTGACTGGTCGATTGTTTGGGCCATAAGCTTTTGGTCGACCCAAGATTTCTTTAGTTGAGCAGTCGCATTTAAAATGTATGTTTTTATGGTGCACAAGACACCTGTCTGATTTGCCCCTGTCTCAGTGGACTAATCCATTGCGGATGGCACAGTTCACTCAGACGTGAAACTGAAATTTGTATATGGTTATATTATGTAATACAATGGTGCAACACTAATACATCTAGTGTTATTTTATAACAAATGTGATTTCTCCCGGGTTGGATACGGTCACAGTCCGCAGTTCTGAAACATGATCTAAAAGTGCGCCGTAGAATTGGCGCCTTCCCCTATTTTTATTATTTAAAAAAATAAAATAATTTTGTGTGTGAATTTTACCTCTTTTTCTCCCCAATTTCGTGGTATCCAATTGTTTTAGTATCTACTATCTTGTCTCATCGCTACAACTCCCATACGGACTCGGGAGAGATGGTTGAAAGTCATGCGTCCTCCGATACACAACCCAACCAAGCCGCACTGCTTCTTAACACAGTGCGCATCCAACCCGGAAGCCAGCCGCACCAATGTGTCGGAGGAAACACCGTGCACCTGGCAACCTTGGTTTGCGTGCACTGCGCCCGGCCCGCCACAGGAGTTGCCGGTGCGCGATGAGACAAGGACATCCCTACCGGCCAAGCCCTCCCTAACCCGGACGACGCTTGGCCAATTGTGCGTCGCCCCGTGGACCTCCCGGTCGCGGCCGGTTACGACAGAGCCTGGGCGCGAACCCAGAGTCTCTGATGGCACAGCTGGCGCTGCAGTAGCCTTTCCCTATGTTGCTATGTGAATAATAGCAACGTTAACCAGCATATTGGTATTGAGAACGATGCGGCGGAGGCAGCAGCAGAGATGAGGGAACAGCCCTTGCCGTAACCTAATTGTCAAAAGAAAATTAAGGAGAGGAAACCCCAACATAATTCCGTCTATACTCAATATCCAAACTGTTAAATGTTAAACACCTTAGCCAAGTACATTTCGACTCAGTTTTTCACATTTCCTGACATTTAATCCTAGTAAAAAAAAAACCTGTCTTAGGTCAGTTAGAATCACCACTTTATTTTAAGAATGTGAAATGTCGGGAGCACGTGATGCCGCGGAGCTGAGCAGACGTTGACAAACCGAGCTCTTCAAAGTTATTCTATTTTTACCTAAATAACAACGTTGAAACAATATTCTAACATCGGCTGATAAATTGTCAAGTACATAACTTCCCAAAGAGCCATGGACCTCCGACCGAGAGGCAAGAAGGACGACCAAAACGTTGTTGATTCCCAAGATAACGGTAACGCTACAGCTAGCAAGATTAGCATTAGCCCTCATAACTCAGAAGACAGTTCCAGACTGTTGCTCTCAGTAGCCTCTTGCGAGCCTGCCGACATGCTGGCTACTCTCCTCCGGGAAATTCAGGATGGTAACAAAGGTCTTACTTTAAAAATTGATAAATCGGCTGAACTCCATTCTTCCATTGACGAGCTGAAATCCTCCATGAATGATCTCCTTTTGACGACTGAGGCAGAGTTGCGCATTAGCACAGTTGAAGATATCATCGCTCGACATGACCAGGTCTTGATACAACTGTAAAAGGACAATGCCTACCTCAAAAACAAGGTAGATCAGATGGAGAACCAGAGTAGACGTAGTAATATCCGTGTGGTGGAATTGAAAGAGGACAGCGAGGGCCGTGACCCGGTCCGTTTCTTCACTCAATGGATCCCGGAGGTCCTAGGCATAATCAACTTCACCAAGCCGCTGGAAATCGAACGCGCCCACAGAACATCAGCGCCGAAACCCCGGCCAGATGAGCCCCCACGGGCCGTCCTGATCAGGTTCCTTCGTTTCCAAGACGGAGAGAGGATACTGCAACTCGCAAAAGAGCCAAAGGGGACATCACCATTGATGGAAAGAGGGTCAGCTTTTTCCCGGATATGAGCGCCTATCTCGCCAGACGTCGCAAGCAGTTCAGACCTGCCGCCAAAGCACTGAAGGAGAAGAACATCACAGGCTACCTCATCCACCCTGCGCGGATGAAAGTTCAGTACAAAGGCCGAAGCCATCTCTTCAACACACCGGGAGAAGTGCACACTTTTCTCAAAGAACTGAACAACGTCTGAGCCAGGACGGTCTTTCTGGGGGATAAAATGCAGTTTGTTTGTTTTCTCGGACTGAACTGCTGATATCTTCCGGTCACTAATTGATTTGTACATTTTCAACTAACCATATCTTTCCGGGGTGAATTCTATTACATTTACAGGAGAGTATATTTTGGTTGAATCCATATCCACTGGGCGAAGCAAATAAGTGGGCTTAGGCCCACTGCTTTCCCCCTCATTTATGTTAATCTTTCAGAAAAGAGACTCAAGCAGCCCTTACTGTGGGCAGTAAATATTCAGCCTTAAATATCTATTCACAACGTTTGTTTTCAACTTAGAGGTCGCAGGTTTTAGTTTACGCCAAGGTTTAGCTAGTAAAAGCAAGATGGAAAGCGAGCAGTAACGTATCTCTACAAGTGTATTCATGTTTGATTGTTGGGATTGTTGTTTTAGTCTCACAATCGGGGTGGGGTGGGTGGGATATTTTCTAATTTTTTTCTATGTTTATTGTTTCCTTCCTAAAGAGAGACACAGGTCACTTCTGTGTTCAAACCAAAGTTGAAACATTTCCTAATTATCTACATATGATAGATTTCCATTCAGTTAAATATTTTTAACCCAACCTATGCTTAATCCACTAAAATATGTCACATTCAACGTAAAAGGTCTTGGACCCTATTGAATATTTATGCTCCTAACTCCTAACTTCTCCTAACTTCGATGACCATATGTTTATTCAGAATGTCTTCCTTCAGGTCGCTCAAGCACCACCAGGATGGCTACTGGTTGGAGATTTTAATTTTTTGTTTAGATACAGTTCTTGATAGGTCCTCGGATAAACCTTAACTTCTTACCAAAGCCGGCATGCTCACCATGTCATTCATGAAAGATCTCAATTTACTAGACATCTGGAAACAGTTGCACCCACAGGATAGGGACTACTATTTTTATTCACACCCACACAAGACACACACTCATAGATAACTTTTTACTTTCGACACAACTGTTTCATAGTGTTAGATGTCGAGTATCTCCCCAGATTGCTTAGTGACCATTCTCCTCTGGTATTATCAATCTCCATTCCTACCAAGGTAAATGGAGCATATAGATGGAGACTAAATTCTACACTCCTAAAGCAACCTGAATTTTGTGCATTCATCAAAGAGCAGATCAATATTTTTACTTTGACAAACAAACCCTCCGCTCCTGACAGTTTCATTCTTTGGGACACAAAATGTCCTATACTAAAGGGCTGAAGAGAGAACACGGTGCGGAACTGAGTGCCCTTGAATCTGAAATCTCTGAGCTACAGAGAACCTACCAAAGAGGCCCGACTAAGATCTACAGGCTTTTGGTAAATAAAAAACTTAAATACAATATTCTGAACACATATCAAGCTGAGAGGGCCATCACTAAATCAAAACGGCGTTATTACGAGCTTGGAGAGAAAGCTCACAAAGTATTGGCATGGCAACTGAAAGCAGAGGAAAGTAAGAGGACAATTTATGCTATAGAAACTCTTACTAATGAGATCTTTTGACCCTACTGAAATGAATAATACTTTTAAGAAATACTATGAAGACCTCTACACTTCCCAATCAAGTGATGATCTATCAGAGATCGACTACTTTCTCTCCTGTCTCAACCTCCCATGCCTGTCAGGGGAAGACAGCGAGCGCCTGAGTGAACACTTCTCAGTTCCTGAATTGTTGGAGGCCATTAAATCCTTACCTTCTAATAAATCTCCTGGGGAGGATGGCTTCCCTCCAGAGTTCTATAAAGAATTTAGGGAGCTGTTGGTCCCCTACCTTATGGAGGTACTTAACTTCTTGGATATAGGGGGCGCTATTTTAATTTTTGGATGAAAAACATTCCCGTTTTAAACAAGATATTTTGTCACGAAAAGATGCTCGACTATGCATATAATTGACAGCTTTGGAAAGAAAACACTCTGATGTTTCCAAAACTGCAAAGATATTGTCTGTGAGTGTTACAGGAAAAAACCCAGATAAAAATCCAATCAGGAAGTGCTACATTTTTTTAAAATCGCCTCATGCCAATGACTCCTTATATGGCTGTGAAGAAGCTAGGAGTCAGCTTATGTTTTCCACGTTTTCCCCAAGGTGTCTGCAGCATTGTGACGTACTTGTAGGCATATCATTGGAAGATTGACCAGGTGGTCGCTTGGTGTCCTCCGTTGCAATTATTGCGTAATCTCCAGCTGCAGTATTTTTCCGTTTGTTTCTGATGAGAAGCCATCTGCCACCACTGATAGATTATTGAATAGATATGTGAAAAACACCTTGAGGATTGATTCTAAACAACGTTTGCCATGTTTCTGTCAATATTATGGAGTTAATTTGGAAAAATGTTTGGCGTTGTAAGTGTCTGCATTTTCCGGTATTTTTCTTAGCCAAACGTGAACAAAACGGAGCTATTTCGTCTACACAAATAATATTTTTGGAAAAAATGAACATTTGCTATCTAACTAAGAATCTCGTCATTGAAAACATCCGAAGTTCTTCAAAGTTAAATTATTTTATTTGATTGCTTTTCTTGTTTTTGTGAAAATGTTGCCTGCTGAATGCTAGGCTTAATGCTATGCTAGGCTATCAATACTCTTACACAAATGCTTGTGTAGCTTTGGTTGAAAAACATATTTTGAAAATCTGAGATGACAGTGTTGTTAACAAAAGGCTAAGCTTGTGTTTGAATATATTTATTTCATTTAATTTGCGATTTTCATGAATAGGAAACATTGCGTTATGGTAATGAGCTTGAGGCTATGATTACGCTCCCGGATACGGGATTGCTCGACACTAGAGGTTAAAGCCAGGGAAGACAACTGCTTTCCAGAGTCTTTCTCTCAAGCAGTGATTACTGTAATCCACAAGAAAGGGAAAACCCCACTAAAGTGCGCCTCCTATAGACCAATCTCTCTCCTTAACACAGATTGTCAACTGGTCACCAAGATGCTATCTAAGAGACTGGAGTCATGTCTTCCCCTGTTGGTCAACCCAGATCAGACTGGCTTCATAATTAATAGATTGTCTTACAATAATCTCAGAAGGTTCTTTTGATATAATTCACCTTGCTAACAAAAACAAAATACCTAGTGTCGCAGTCTCCCTCGACGCTGAAAAGGCCTTTTGATAGGGTTGAATGGCCATACCTCTTTCGCGTCTTGGAATAGTTTGTTTTAGGTACCGTGTTTTGTAAATTTGATAATCACTACAAATCTCCTAAAGCTAGGATTGCTACCAATGGGATTACTTCCTCCTCTTTCCCTCTTTATAGGGGGAACAGACAAGGTTGTCCAATTTAGCCCCCACCTCTTTGCCCTCGCTATTGACATGCATGGCTTTGAGGTGGGCCCCCATACCCATAAATTATCACCCTTTGCGGACGACCTTATCTTATTTCTGACAAACCCAGAACACTCCCTCTCTCACTTGCAGATCCTACTACAGTGTTATAGTTCTTTATCTGGATATAAGGTACATTTTGATAAAAGCGAAATCTTACCGTTGTCGGTCTTTGACCATCATACCATCAAGCACAAGTTTCCTTTTAGATGGTCGCCTATGCGCTTCACATATTTGGGCATAATGGTGGATGGTAATCTGAACAACCTCTATAAACTCAATCTGGTCAGTTTGTTGCAAAAGGTGGAGAGTGAGCTTTGTAAATGGATGAACTTACCTCTCACTCTACTGGGTAGAATCAATGTAATTAAAATGAATGTCCTGCCCAGATTTCTATATCTGTTTCAATCTCTCCCTATCAGTGTTCCCGCAGCATTTTTTTCCTCTCTTGACAAGTTGACCAGACGGTTTATCTGGCACGGCAAAACCCCTAGGGTTGGCCTGGATAAACTGACCCTTGATTACAGTCAAGGGGGCTTAAACCTCCCCAATTTTAGAATGTATTACTGGGCTGCACAGTCTAGGTTTCTGGCTCAGAGGTTTGACAATGGTCCATCTCCCTCATGGTTGAACATTGAAAGCTTGAGGTAAATGATGACACTGGGGCAGAATTGTTTTACAAATGGGACAGAAAATCTATAAAAACCATCACCGACAACCCTTTAATCATACATTCTGTCCTGGCATGGTGCGAGCTGTTCAGACGAGGGGGATTCCTTTCCCCTAAAACCCCTTTATGGAACAATAGATTGATTCCTATGTTTTTCCAGAATAGTAACTTTAGACCATGATCTGATAAGGGGATCACTCTTCTGGAACATTGTTACAAGGAGGGAGTTCTTATGTCTTTTGATCAGCTGAAATAGAAATACCACTTGCCTAACAGGGACTTCTTTAGCTACCTACAACTACGAAACTTTATTAGGGTGACTCTCAAGGGACAATGGAACCTACCTAAGATGTCACCTATTGAACTCTGCCACGCAGACCAACCACTGTTCAAGACCATTTCCCGTGTATACGATGCTCTTATGTCAGGACTAACACTGCCTGGGCTAGATAAACCCAGACTTAGATGGGGAAAAATATCTGGGTATTGATCTTGATGAGGATCTATGGAGTGACCTATGCAGGGATGGTGTTACATCCACATTGAACTCCAGATACAGACTGATCCAGTTTAATTTCCTCCATCAGCTCTATATCACCCCATCTAAACTGCACAAGTTCAACCCAGATATCTCCTTTCTATGTTTTAGATGTGGCTCAGATGAAGGAACATTCCTCCATTCCACTTGGCAGTGTTCAAAACTACATGGTTTCTGGCAGGTGGTATGCGATACCATATCCTCAATTCACGGGGTTGCATTCACTTTAGACCCGGAGGTCTGTCTACTGGGCAACTTTACTAACACCAATCTTAGGCAAAGCCATACTATAAAGCTAACAGAAATATTGCTAGCGATTGCCAATAAATGTATTGCCTTGAAATGGAAATTGGATTCTTCCCTGCCAGTTGCAATGTGGCTATCAGAAGTTATTAGTTGTAATCCCTTTGGAGAAAATCACTTACTGCTTGAGGAATAAGTTAAAGACATTTTACAGAATTTGGCAACCTTTTTTATTGACTATATGGAGAATCTCCCCCCACATCTCATTGATTGAATCTCTATATAATCCTCACATAATGTTTCACACGTAATGTATAATATGTACCCTATGGCAGGTGATCCAATGTCTCATTATTTTTTTCTTATTGTATGTTTGTATATATTTTTGTTATACTCGTCAGAATAATAGAGTGATTTATTTCAGCTTTTATTTCTTTCATCACATTCCCAGTGAGTCAGAAGTTTACATACTAATTGAGTGTATTTGGTAGCATTGCATTTGAATGGGTTAACTTGGGTCAAATGATTCGGGTAGCCTTCCACAAACTTCCCACTATAAGTTTGGTGAATTTTGGCCCATTCCTCCTGACAACGCTGATGTAACTGAGTCAGGGTTGTAGGCCTCCTTGCTCGCTCACGCTTTTTCAGTTCTGCCCACAACTGTTCTATGAGATTGAGGTCGGGGCTTTATGGTCATTCCAATACCTTGACTTTGTTCTTAAGCCATTTTGCCACAACTTTGGAAGTATGCTTGATGTCTTGAGATGTTGCTTCAATATATCCACATTTTCCTACCTCATGATGCCATCTATTTTGTGAAGTGCACAAGTCCCTCCTGCAGCAAAGCACCCCACAACATGATGCTGCCACCCCCTTGCTTCACGGTTGGGATAGTGTTCTTCAGCTTGCAAGCCTCCCCCTTTTCCCTCCAAACATAATGATGGTCATTATGTCTAAACAGTTCTATTTTTGTTTCATCAGTCCAGAGGACATTTCTCAAAGTATGATTTTTTTTTCTCCCCATGTGCAGTTGCAAACCGTAGTCTGTCTGTTTTTATGGCGGTTTTGGAGCAGTTGCTGCTTCATTGCTGAGCGGCCTTTCAGGTTATGTTGATATAGGACTCGTTTTACTGTGGATATAGATACTTCTGTACCTGTTCCCTCCAGGATCTTCACAAGGTCCTTTGCTGCTGTTCTGGGATTGATTTGCACTTTTTGCACAAAAGTATGTTCATCGCTAGGAGACAAAGTGTCTCCTTCCTGAGCGGTATGACGGCTATGTGGTCCCATGGTGTTTATACTTGCGTACTGTTGTTTGTACAGATGAATGTGGTACCTTCAGGCATTTTGAAATTGCTCCCAATGATGAGCCAGGCTTGTGGAGGTCTACAATTTATTTTCTGAGGTTTTGGCAGATCTTTTGATTTTCCCATGATGTCAAGCAAAGAGGCACTGAGTTTGAAGGTAGGCTTTGAAAGACATCCACAGGTACACCTTCAATTTATTCAAATTATGTCAATTAGCTTATCAGAAGCTTTTAAATCTATGACATAATTTTCTGGAATTCTCCAGGCTGTTTAAAAGCACAGTCAACATATTGTATTGCCAGTGTAACAGTATAGCTTCTGTCCATCTCCTCGCTCCTACCTGGGCTCGAACCAGGAACACATCGACAACAGCCACCCTCGAAGCAGCGTTACCCATGCAGTGCAAGGGGAACAACCACTCCAGGTCTCAGAGCGAGTGGCGTTTTGAAACGCTATTAGCGCACACCCCGCAAACTAGCTAGCCATTTCATGTCGATTACACCAGCCTAATCTCGGGAGTTGATAGGCTTGAAGTCATAAACAGCTCAATGCTTGACGCATAGCGAAGAGCTGCTGGCAAAACGCACAAAAGTGCTGTTTGAATGAATGCTTACGAGCCTGCTGGTGCCTGCCATTGCTCAGACTGCTCTATCAAATCATAGACTTAATTCTAACATAATAACACACAGAAATACGAGCTTTAGGTCATTTAACATGATCAAATCCGGAAACCATCATCTCGAAAATAAGACACGGAACCGTTCCGTATTTTATCTAACGGGTGGCATCCATTAGTCTAAATATTCCTGTTACATTGCACAACCTTCAATGTTATGTCATAATTATGTAAAATTCTGGAAAATTAGTTTGCAATGAGCCAGGCAGCCCAAACTGTTGCATATACCCTGACACAATTTCACCTGGTTAGTATTGCCTGCTAACCTGGATTTCTTTTAGCTAAATATGCAGGTTTAAAAATATATACTTCTGTGTATTGATTTTAAGAAAGGCATTGATGTTTATGGTTAGGTACACATTGGAGCAACGACAGTCCTTTTTCACGAATACGCACCTCATCGATTGTATGCAACGCAGGACACAAAGTAATATAAATAATATAAATAATTAAGTAATATCATCAACCATGTGTAGTTAACTAGTGATAAATAGTTAATTAATTAACTAGAAGTTTAATGCTAGCTAGCAACTTACCTTGGCTTACTGCATTCACATAACAGGCAGGCTCCTCGTGGAGTGCAATGTAATCAGGTGGTTAGAGCATTGGATTAGTTAACTGTAAGGTTGCAAGATTAAATCCCCGAGCTGACAAGGTACAAATCTGTCGTTCTGCCCCTGAAAAGGGCAGTTAACCCACCATTCCTAGGCCGTCATTGAAAATAAGAACGTGTTCTTAACTGACTTGACTAGTTAAATAACGGTGTACATTTTAAAATATATATATTTTTTAATTCGGCCAAATCGGTGTGCAAAAATACAGATTTCCGATTGTTATGAAAACTTGAAATCTGCTCTAATTAATCGGCCATTCCGATAAATCGGTCGACCTCGAGGCATGATCAAAGTAGATGTCCTAACAGACTTGCCAAAACTATAGTTTGTTAACAAGAAATTTGGAGTGGTTGAAAAAACAAGTTTTAATGACTCCAACCTAAGTGTATGTAAACTTCCGACTTCAACTGTACGTAGGGCCTTATGAAATCCATTTGATTTAGATTCCCCCCCCCCAAAAAATATTTTTTTCCTGATTTCTGTGTTTTACAATTTACGCTAATTTTATCATCAGAAAGTGTGTCTAATAATGTGAATGAATAAACCTCAACAATTTAATAAGAGAAAACAGGTCAATTTGTAATGATGCAACACATTGCACTTTTTTTTTTTATCAAGGCGAGTGCTTCAATAAAGTTCTAAGTACTTCATTATAAATGGGGGGAAAAAAGTAATGCAACAATGCAGCAAACTTATCTGTTTCCAGCTGGCTGAGGATGTTAGTGACTGCCTGGGATGATTACTTTTCTGCCAACAAAAACTCTACAGATGAACATGCCCTAGATGGTACTTCACTGCCTCAAACCAGCTATTCCATCTGGAGATCACTGCTTCAGGAGGAGCCTTGGCCTGCACAAACTTGTTCATAATGAGGAAGCTCACCCATCTTCTCTTTCTGGCAGGCTTCTTGAAGAAGACAGATCTCATCCATGTCACAAGGGATGCAACTTCAGAGAAGTATTTGTAGTGCTGCCGTTTCTCACCCACCAGATTGACATGGCAGAGACGGGTTACATGGACACTGTTGGGCATCACTCCTTTCAGAACCTCCTTGTATGTCTTCAGGCAGTGGGAGGCATTATCTGTGACCAATGCCCAGGCATCATTCAGGTTCAGATCGTTGCTGTGGAGGGAGGCTAGTATAGCTTGGGAAAACGTTAAGTAGTTGCATCTGTCCATGAAAATGACATCCACCAGAAAGTACTGGTTTTCAACACCTGCGATGAAAGATAAGGAAACTTTGATTATGTATTAACCTAAAATAATATTGTGACAAGTGTAATGACAATTTCAAGTGTAAACACAATACAGATACAGCGATAGTTAGCTAGATGGAGAGGCAGACAGCTGCTGACATTATGCATCGCTATATTTCACCACGATAGCTCATCGTTTGGAATATCACAATTTGCATGTGGACAATTCACATTTCAGATTGTAAATGTAGGCTATTGCAATGGTATATTAATAGGCTCTTAAATGAACTCACCAATGACGATGTTTAGAACGCTGCAATCCCTTGCATCTGTCTCATCAACAACCACCACAAACGTCTTCCCACGGATCTTTTGTAGAACGGCAGTCATGTTAGTCGAACACACGGGGCAGGTGAGTTTGATAGCGGCTGCTCTCATTTTCGGGCAACGCTCCTTCCTGTTTGCAATGCTTCACTAGAAACGGCCGTAGCTTTCTTTAGTTTTTCTAAGGGGATGTCAGGGGCGCACAGACACAAAGTCCTGAATAAGTTCTCGTCTTGAATCTGCTGATCTCTTGCACCAGTAATGGTCATTTTCAAGAGGCATGCTCTGGCTAACACGGTGCTTTTGTTCGTCACATGGGCTTTAGACTTTGGTCATCACACATATTGTTACGAGTCCAATCAATAGTATGTTGACAGAATTTGCAAAAGAGCTTATCGCCTGACTCAATAGTCCTTTGGGTATCGCTCTGCTCTGAATTTATGGGTTAGGGTCCAATTTTTTCGCTTTTTTGAGAACTTTGCTGTCTCAGAAGGCCTCTTCAACATGTTTCTCAGTGACGGCCAAGTTGTGAGGTGACGTAAGGGTCACATACGACCGACCTCTCCTCTCAAAACACCCCAGTCGAAAACGGAATGATTTCCCTAGGCCTATTCATCTGTAATTTTACAATTTCTAAAATCATTTAGGTTACTGCAATTAGGCCTACTTTTTATTTATTTTATTTTTTACAATTCTGCAATATTACATGTTCTACAGTTGACTCTATTTTATTAGCAAATTCCGGAATTCCGTCCGCGTACTCCGCATCGTGGAAATCCATAGTGCCCAATGTACAGTACCAGTCAAAAGTGTGGACACACCTACTCATTAAAGGGTTTTTCTTTCTTTATTCTTACTATTTTCTACATTGTAGAATAATAGTGAAGATATCAACACTATGAAATAATACATATGGAATTGTGTAGTAACCAAAAGAGTTAAAACAAATCAAAATAGATTTTAGATTCTTCAAAGTAACCACCCTTTGCCTTGATAACCGCTTTGCACACTCTTGGCATTCTCTCAACCAGCTTCATGAGTTAGTCACCTGGAATGCATTTTCAACAATCTTGAAGGAGTTCCCACATGCTGTGCACTTGTTGGCTGTCACGCCGCTGTCCAACTCGTCCCAAACCATCTCAATTGGGTTGAGGTCGGGTAATTGTGGAGGCCAGGTCATCTGATGCGGCACTCCATCACTCTCCTTCTTGATCAAATAGCCCTTACACAGCCTGGATGTATGTTTTTGGTCATTGTCCTGTTGAAAAACAATTGATAGTCCCACTAAGTGCAAACCAGTTGGGATGGTGTAATGCTGTGGTAGCCATGCTGGTTAAGTGTGCCTTGAATTCTAAATAAATCACCAACAGTGTCAACAGCAAAGCACCATCACACCACCTCCTCCATACTTCACGGTGGGAACCACACATGCGGAGATCATCCCTTCACCTACTCTGCATTTCACAAAGACACAGCGGTTGGAACCAAAAATCAAACATTTGTACTCATCAGACCAAAGGACAGATTTCTACCAGTCTAATGTCCATTGCTAGTGTTTCTTGGTCAAAGCAAGTCTTATTAGTGTCCTTTAGTAGTGGTTTCTTTGCAGCAATTAAAAAATGAAGGCCTGGTTCACGCAGTCTCTTCTGAACAGTTGATGTTGAGATGTATCTGTTACTTGAACGCTGAAGCATTTTTTTGGGGCTGCAATCTGAGGTGCAGTTAATTGCCGATGTCTGATGCTGGAAACTTTAATAAACTTATCCTCTGCAGCAGAGGTATCTCTGGGCCTTTCTTTCCTGTGGCAGTCCCAATTAGAGCCAGTTTCATCATAGTGCTTGATGGTTTTTGCGACTGCACTTGAAGAAACTTTAGAAGTTCTTGAACTGTTCCGGATTGACTGACCTTCATTTCATGAGGTAAAGATGGACTGTCGTTTCTCTTAGCTTATTTTTTTGCTGTTCTTGCCATAATGTGGACTTAGCCCTATTTGGTAAAAGACCAACTTCTATATACAACCCCTACCATGTCACAACACAACTGGTTGGCTGAAACTCATTAAGAAGGAAAGAAGTTCCACAAATGAACTGTTAACAAGGCACACCTGTTAATTGAAATGCATTCCAGATGACTACCTCATGAAGCTGGTTTAGAGAATGCCAAGAGTGTGCAAAGCTGTCAAGGCAAAGGGTGGCTACTTTGGAGAATCAAATATAAATTAATTTGGATTTAACATGTTTTTGGCAACAGAATGTTGACGGCAAAATCTCCCTAAATTTTGTGACCACGTTTTCCAAAAAACTCAATTAAGATTCAAAGATGTCTGCAGAAAGAATGGGGTGTCAGCTAGGATACATTTAATGTGAAATATTACACCTAGAGTTTGAAGAAAATCTATTTTGGTTATTGAACTACAGTAAATTAAGTGGATTAACACCAGGTAATAGAATGACATCATGGGTCCCTGATCTCTACTATATAGAAATGCATAATTATTGTCATGATGCATCCTTACTAGGTACGCAAAGGTAGAAAAATGCATGTTGGGTATTATTCTACACACTGGCTATTATTCTAATGAGCTCCGCCCCAAACAATACCACATTTTGTTGAACCGGACCAAATTTGTACCAATCATTTACTTCTATGTTTCACAAATTTGGACAGCACAGTATAGTCCTGTAAAGTACAGTATTTTCAGTACAATACATTCAACGCTGTACTCTAGTCTGCTATTCTAAACTCTACAGTGTTGTACGGACATATCTCTACTTTTCTATACTGTGCTCCACTGTCATGTCCTAACTTGTGAAAGAGACTTTCAACTAGGCCTACTTTTCAACATCCATGGACGTCCCGTGTTGGTCGATGGTGAGGGGGCTGGCTACAGTAAATGGAAAGAGGGGGCTCATGGGAGAGAACGTTTGCCACCACACAGCCGAAAGCAAATGAGCTGAACATAACAGTATTCCAGTGGAAGGGAGGACAGTAGCTGGTGACCCAAACCAATTTATCAGTAAAAACACAAGGTCTATAACTGATTGGTAGGTCTAACTTGTTACTATATTTTCAAAATGTTGTTCACAGAAGTGTCTTAAAGATATGTGGGTTTTTGGTAACAATGACGACACTAGGCTATATTTCTTAAACGTACACAAAGCAAAACATGCCCACTGGAGCTGCTTCTTGTTTTTAGCTGATATGAGTGGAACCTGTTATGGTCATCTGCTGCAATAGCCCATCTGTGACAAGGACAAGTTGTGCGTTCTGAGATGCCGTTCTGCACACCACTGTTGGGCTGCTGCTGACTGGATGTTTTTTGTTTGTCGCACCATTCTCGGTGCGTGAAAAGCACAGGAGGCCGGCCATTTCTGAGATACTGGAACCGGCGTGACTGGCACCGACGATCATAACACCCTCAAAGTCACTTAGGTCACTCGCTTTGCCCACTCGTTTTGCCCACTCGTTTTGCCCAATGTTCAATCGAACAGTAAATTAATGCCTTGATGCCTGTCTGCCTGCTTTATATAGCAAGCCACTGCCATGTGATTCACTTTCTGTAGGAGCGAACCATTTTTGTGAACTGGCCACAAATTTCCTAAAGATTAATTTAACACCAAATTTGATGTGCTCCTATAAACTTCATGTTAGTGCTCATGGAGATTTTTTACATGGAAATGAGCCTTGGCTACAAC
Organism: Oncorhynchus clarkii lewisi; assembly: GCF_045791955.1. Taxonomy (NCBI): domain Eukaryota; kingdom Metazoa; phylum Chordata; class Actinopteri; order Salmoniformes; family Salmonidae; genus Oncorhynchus; species Oncorhynchus clarkii. The sequence continues at coordinate 28,483,816 of NC_092154.1, forward strand.
TGCAACGTTTGTTTAACATTGAATTTAACTACACATGGTTGATATTACTAGGTTAACTAGCTTGCTCCGCATAGCATATAATCAATGCGGTGCCTGTTTAATTTATCATCGAATCACAGCCTACTTCAACCAAACGGGTGACGCTTTAACAATAGCGCATTTGTGAAAAATTTACCTAACCATAAACATCAATGCCTTTTCTTAATCTATACACAAGTATATATTTTTAAACCTGCATATTTAGTTAAGAAATTCATGTTAGCAGGCAATATTAACTAGGGAAATTGTGTCACTTCTCTTGCGTTCAGTGCAAGCAGAGTCTGGGTATATGCAACAGTTTGGACCGCCTGGCTCGTTGCGAACTGTGAGCTAATTTGCCAGAATGTTACTTAAGACATAACATTGCAGGTTGTGCAATGTAACAGCAATATTTAGACTTAAGGTTGCCACCTGTTCTATAAAATATGGAACGGTTCCGTATTTCACTGAAATATTGAAACGTTTTTTTCGAAATGATAGTTTCCGGATTTGACCATATTGACGACCAAAGGCTCGTATTTCTGTGTTTATTATAATTAAGTTTGATTTGATAGAGCAGTCTGACTGAGCGGTGGTAGGCAGCAGCAGACTCATAGCATTCATTCAAACAGCACTTTACTGCATTTTGCCAGCAGCTCTTAGCAATGCTTGACACAGCACTGTTTATGACTTCAAGCCTATCAACTCCCGAGATTAGGCTGGCAATACTAAAGTGCCTATAAGAACATCCAATTGTCAAAGGTATATGAAATACAAATGGTATAGAGAGAAATAGTCGATGCGTCATAATTCCTATAATAACTACAACCTAAAACTTCTTAACTGGGAATATTGAATAACTGGGAATATTGAACCACCAGCTTTCACATGTTCTAATCAAAACGTTGGCTTTTTTTACATGGCACATATTGCACTTTTACTTAATTCTCCAGCACGGTTTTGCATTATTTAAACCAAATTGAACATGTTTCATTATTTATTTGATACTAAATAGATGTATTTATGTATTATTTTAAAATAAGTGTTCATTGTGCATTCATTGTTGTAATTGTCATTATTACAAATGTGTGTGTGAAATCGGTATCGGCTTTTTTTGGTCCTCCAATAATTGTTATCGGTGTTGAAAAATCATATTCGGTTGACCTCTAATTACAATTACACCACGTGTCGTTAATAATGAAACATACACCCCCGCCCTTCTTCCCGGAGAGATTTTTATTCCTGTTGGTACGATGAATTGAGAATCCAGATGGCTGGACCGACTCCGACAGTATAACAATCCCTGATATCTCTCTGGAAAGAAACCATTGCCCTGATCTCGTCAACTTTGTTATTCAGGGACTGAACATTTAGCAAGTAATATATTTGGAAGCGGTGGGTGGTGTGCGCGCCTCCTAAGTCTGACCAGAAGACCGCTCCGAATCCCTCTTCTCCGCCGGTGTTGTTTTGGGTCTGCCTCTGGAATCAGTTCAATTGCCCTGGGTGGCGCGAACAAAGCATCCGCTTCGGGAATGTCGTATTCCTGGTCGTAATGCTGTTATGTTGGCAGATTATGCAATAGTCATGTAAACACCTTAGTCTGCTTATCTTAATCATGTAAGATTAAAGTAAGCATACACCGATTTAAGACCCCTGTTTTCAAATCTTTCAAATTATTTGGACATGTAAGCAAGCACCTTAATTTGATCTGCATGATGTAGCACTTGCTGAGCAAGCCTCCCTCTTTAGTGTGAGTGATGTGAGAGTTCGGAAACAACTGAATCTATGCCTCTTAGAAATAGTTTTCACATACAAACTGTATATGTCCAAACAAATATGCTTCCCAAAAATAACATGGTTGCTGTGGCATAACATATTTATTTTGATTGCCGATTTTCTGCAGTTATCAGAGTGCCATCAGGTAGCCTGATTTTCAGATGTGTGCATGTAAACAGGATTATTAGGCCTGAAGTGTTATATTAATCTGACTATTCACAATAATCGCATTAGTGTGTGCATGTAACCATACTCATTGTCCTGTTGGAATGTAAATCAGTCGTTTGCACTCTGAAGGAGGTTCTCATCAAGGATTTGCCTGTATTTGGCTCCATTAATTTCCCCCTATATCTATACCAGTCTCCCAGTCCCTGCCACTGAAAAGCATCCCCATAGCATAATTTTGCCACCACCATGCTTTATGGTAGGGATGGTGTTAACCAGGCACAGCTCACCACCTGTCTGTCTCCAGACAAAAGTGCTTTGCATTCAGGCCAAAGAGTGAAATCAGTTGAGTTGGACAGTATCCAGATTTTAATACGGTCATACAGTTTCTGTACCATACCAGGGTATATTGTATTGACGAATGTGTGCACAAGGGGTGTTATTACATATTTGTATTTTTTTACGCACAAAGAAATTTAGACAACAGGGTCTTGATCCTGGAGGGGTTTAATGTCTTTGCTGTAACCAAAAAGCTTGATCTTGCCATCTAGCCCCTTAGCCAACAAGTTAGCTAACCAAATGCATAGCTGGAGCCCTAAACTGGATAATCATTTATTTGACATCTTAGATTTCTTATAGTTATACTTAATGTATAGTTAGTTATAAGCAGTGGTGTAGCACTGCACAAAATAATATTTTTAAACGGTATTGATAATAATACCGTCGGTATTTCGAAATAAGCTGATATACAGTATGTCGCCCAAGCCTACTCATCAGACCACATAATATTTTTCTTTATTCTCTGAGTCTTTCACGTGCCATTTTTGCAAACTCCAGCTGTGCTGTCATGCACCTTTTTTTTTCTTCTCAGGAGTGGCTTCTGTCTGGCCACTCCCAGAAAGGCCAGATTGGTGAAGTGCTATAGAGACTGTTGACCTTCTGGCATGTTCTCCCGTCTCAGCCAATGAGTTCTGTCATTGAGTTTTTGGTCACCTCCCTGATCAATGTCCTTCTTGCCTGGTTGCTCAGTTTGGTCGGACAGCCAGCTCTAGGCAAAGTCTGGTTAGTTCCATATTTTTTTCAATTTCCCAATTATGGAGACCACTGTGCTCTTGGAGAAACACTGTAAAAATAGTTTTTTTTTTTTTTACCCTTTCCCAGAATGTATACCTCATCTCTATCTCTGAGATCTACGGACAGTTCCTTGGACTTAATAGTATAGTTTCAGCTTTGACACGCACTGTCAACTGTGGGACCTTTATATAGACAGGTGTTTCTTTCTAAATAATTTCCAAACAACTGAATTGGACACAGGTGGACTTCAATCCACAAGGATGATCGAAATCAAAGTCCCCTCCATTAATTCACGTGTTCTGGAGCTTGATTGCTGCTGGAGTGCAGGAAATTGTTCCCACTAAACAAATGTTCCCTTTGGCTATGGGGTCAAGGGTGAGAGTTGGGGCCAGGTCAGGGGTCATGGACATGGCATATTATTTAGTAGTTTACGAGTGGGTGCAATCTGCTATTTGGACAAAGATGTGTCCTTAAGTGGCTAGCCAAATAGCATTGCACTTCTGTTGTCATCTGATGAAAATTAAGCTATTTTCTGCTGTGTCTGTTTCACTAATGTATTTTTTTGTGAAGGAATACTATAGTTGCACCCCCGCTGACCACTCTATTGAAAAACAACAACTTGACTTTCAATATAAAACTCAGGTGAAATGTTTTTTATTTTTTTGATGGTCTGTTTTGAAAATGCAGATTTCTGAACTCTAACATGACCCCTGAATATATTTGCCATTTATATCTATACGCCTAATTGGGAAATAATTCTGTAATCTTCTATAATGGTATTTGAATGTTTGGTTTGTTAAATGTGATAAGCCTTGTGTAATGTCCATTTTTATAGTTTACTTCGCTACTTGAGTGATCTCTCTCGCTCTCGCTCTTGCTCGCTCTCTCGCTCTACGATGCTGTTTTCACTTTGCTTATTAATATAAATCCACTAGTGTTCTATAATTGCACATAGTTTTGTGTTTCTTACATCTGCAAATATCTAGTTTGTCTTTAATTTGCAAGTTGGGCCTAAATCCTGTTAGCTCCTAATTATTAGCTGCTAATCGCTAGCTAGTACATGTACTGAGTCAGAGCAAATGTATTCAGCTATACAGTCTGATAAAACCAGTGATGGTGTAGACTTAAATCAGCATGTTTGTGCAACATAATCTTCTAAATCAAAGAGGAATAGTGAAAAAAATATGTTGGCTACATGAAGTAGCTAAGAGAACATTCAATGTAGCCAGATTATAAGGTCACCTAGGAAACAATTAGTTCCTACTGTCACTACCTTCTCTGGCAACTATAAAATTAGAACAATAATTCTATTTACATGATTCCAACAGTTCAGCCAAGTGTTTTGCTCTAAAGTGCAAGTGAAATTGCAATTGCAAAATTTGGTTAAAAATAAGGCCTAGATTGTTTGAAAACGCAGACATCTTTTTTTGGTTGAACTTGAATTGAAAAGTAAAAAACAATCCAAATGAGACCAATTGAAATCACTTAGAAATGTATCTGTTGCCACCCTAGGGTTACGCGCACTATCCATTGTACAGGATGCGAACAGGTGACTGACTTTTCAGACTGACTGTCTTCCTCAAAGTGACCTGACCATTTCTCTTAGCTCCTATTTATAGCCTAGTGGCCCATTGGCACAACAATGTAAAACAATTATATGTTTTTAAAGGAAAATTATAACACAATAAGGTAGTGTCTTGTTAATCAATAGCCCATGCTAAGGAAACGCATTGAACTTCAGCTTTTTTTTGTACATGTAAACTTAATCGAAAAAGTACATTTTGTACACTACATCATCATGCACTGAAAAACTCAGTTTGGTGGAAACACCACTGGTGGGAAACTGCATATTTTCTCTGGATTTTTGAATATTTGCATTAACATCTGTCGCCAATTGGATGGAAACCTAGCTACTGTAATAGTTCCATTAAAATTGGCAAAAATTGCTTTAAAAAAACCTTTCACAAGCAAGATTATTTTCTAGGACTGTCTGGGAGTGGTCTGAATGGGGAGGGTCCAACTGAACTAATGGTTATTGGCAGAGAGGTTAGTAACTCCCTTTGCGATTGGTCTATTAACCAATTTACCACATGGTGTTGTCACCATTGAAAGGCAAAACTCCCGCCCATGCAAACCTGCTGATCAGAAGTCCTGTGTAGATTGTATTTTCAACCAGCAACTATCAGGAAATAACACGGATCAACATTTTTCACACTTTTCACACACTCTGTTATACAAAACACAGGAAAACTTGAATTTTGACTGCACTGGGCCTGTAAGACTCCATAATGTTTAATCTGAAGGTGCTACAAAGCAAAAATTGGTGTCATATGAGTAGTATTTTTTTTTTTTATGCACCACACCTTTGGAACTCCCTTCCTCACAATCTCAGAGCTGTTCAGATAGATATATAGATTTATTTATTTATTTTAAAGCAAACCTTAAAGGGATTTTTTAAAAATAATTACAGTTCTTTGGACATTTTCTAAGATCCCTTTGTAGGTTTATAATTTATAATTCACTTACATGTTAAATATGAAACAAAATACATTTCTCAGAATGCATCAAACATTACAGAATGGAAGGGATCATCCTAAAATCATGACAAATACAAAAACTACTGTATGACATGTTTTAGTTGTAATCAAGCTAATATTTGAAATGGGATCTGTATTCTTTGTATTAGCCTAATTAGTGGCAGATGCGTTTGGTTAAGATTCGACAATGGACATGCTTCATGTCGCAGTTGAATCACTTTGGATTCAATTCTACGTCCTTTAATTCATAATGGCTGCTCAGTGAAATGACCTATCCTGATTTGTCATTGACGCTTGCTAAAAAAACTTTAATGAGCAAGCCTTCCTTCATGACCTGGCCTTTGTAAATTTGTATAGAATCTGCTTGATCCCCTCTGTCGAAGATGCTTGGACCTTCTTTTTTAATATTTTCAGTGGTATTGTTAACAAACACACCCCCATAAACAAAATGAGAATTAAAAACAGGTTCAAACCCTGGTTCGAGAATTCCATTTGGAGAAAGTGTTTGCACACGCATACACAGGCTCTCGTTCAGGTAAATGAGAAATAAGTGCACTCAGGCTATCCGGAAGGTCAAAGTTAATTTCTTTAATAATATCCTCTTAGAACTACCCATCCCGGATCCGGGAGAATTGTCATCAACTACACTAATTAGCATAGCGCAGCGGTCAAAAAATATTACTAGAAAATATTCATATTCATGAAATCACAAGTGAAATATGGTGAAACACAGCTTAGCCTTTTGTTAATCACCCTGTCATCTCAGATTTTGAAATGCTTTACAGTCAAAGCAAGACAAGTGCTTTGTGTAAGTTTGTCGATAGCCTAGCATAGCATTATGTCCAGCTAGCAGCAGGAAGCTTGGTCACAAATCAGAAAAGCAATCAAATTAAATCGTTTACCTTTGAGCTTCGGATGTTTTCACTCACGAGACTCCCAGTTAGACAGCAAATTTTCCTTTTGTTCCATAAAGATAATTTTTTTATAGCCGAAATACCTCCGTTTCTTGTCCACGTTTTGTTGAGAAATCCACCGGAAATTGCGGTCACGACAACGCCGAAAAAAACTCCAAATTAGATCCATAATATCGACAAACATGGCAAAAGTTTTTTATAATCAATCCTCAAGGTGTTTTTCAAATATCTATTCGATAATATATCAAACGGGACAATGGGCTTTTCAGTAGGAGCGAGAGGAACAATGGCTGCCTTTGTCTATTACGCAAGAATCACTCTGAGAGCCACCACCTGACCACTGATGCAGTGTTGTCATTCACGCTCATTTTTCAAAATAAAAGCCTGAAACTATGTCTAGTGGCTTTAGACACATTAGGGAAGCCATAGAAAAAGGAATCTGGTTGATATCCCTTTCAATGGGCAATAGGGATGAATAGGTTTCAAAATAAGTCACTTCCTGATTGGATTTTTCTATCAGTTCTGTTATACTCTCAGACAATATTTTTACAGTTTTGGAAACTTTAGAGTGTTTTCTATCCTAAGCTGTCAATTATATGCACATTCTAGCATCTGGTCCTGAGAAATAGCCTGTTTACTTTGGGAACGTTATTTTCCAAAAATGAAAATAGTGCCCCCTAGTTTCAAGAGGGGAGCAGTTCTCTCTCTCTGTGGGTCTAACCCCAAGAAGTTGTGGAAAACCTGGAGAAGAAACCCTCCTCCTCACATCTGCCCATGTCTCTTAACGTTGATGTGGTTGTTACTGACGAGGAGCACATTGCTGAGCTCTTTTAATCACCACTACATTGTCAGGATTCCTATTTGATACAGCCAGGCCTCACTGCCTGTCCAACATTCCTCATCTCCCACCCCTTCTAATACAACTATCCCCGACGCTCTCCCTCTTTACCCCCTGCCCCGCTACAAAGTTTCCTCCTGCAGGCGTTCACTGAGTCCGAGGTGCTAAAGGGGAGCTCCTTAAACTTGGCCACAAAAAACATCTGGGTCAGATGGTTTAGATCACATATGTCAGAGTCAAGGCCCGCGGGCCACATCCGGCCCGCAAGAAGGTTTTTTACGGCCCCTGGGATGATCTTGATTTATTATTAGAACCGGCCCGCAGCAAGCCGGCAGCCCGCAGATCTTTTACACGCACCAATACTACATTTCCCACAATGCAAAGGTGACGCACCGAGCAGTAGGCTGCTTCATTTCAATATTTATTGGCACAGCAGTCGTCAGCATCACAGTAAAATTAACTTTCAGATACCCATCAAAAATGGCAAAACGGAAGGTGGATACTGAGAACCGGGGGTTTCAAACAAGGTGGGAGTCGGAGTATATGTTCACGAAGGTAGCTGGAAAACCTGTGTGTCTTCTGTGTGGAGAAAGTGTGGCGGTACTGAAAGAGTATAATCTGAGACGACATTATGAAACGAAACACGCGGACACACACGCGGACGCAACTGTCAAGGCCAGTTTTATTTTGGCAGAAGAGATCGCTAAATCAGCCCGGCCATTTACGGAGGGGGATTTCATCAAAAACTGCATGATTAAAGTTTGTGACGAAGTTTGCCCAGAAAAAAGGCAACTCTTTTTAAATGTGAGTCTGAGCAGAAACACCATTGCCGAGAGAGTAGACCAGTTGTCCATCAATCTAAAAGAGCAGCTTGTGAAAAAGGGAAAAGATTTTATTGCATATTCCTTGGCTGTGGATGAGAGCACCGACATTTCTGACATTGCCCAGTTGTCAATTTTCATCCGCGGAGTGGACTCCAACCTAAGCGTGACAGAGGAGTTTTTGGCTTTACGTCCTATGCATGGCACAACTACGGGGCATGATTTGTATGAAGAGGTGTCAAGATGTGTAAATGAGATGGAGCTGCCTTGGGAAAAACTCGTGGGTTTGACAACCGACGGAGCACCTGCGATGTGTGGACACAGGAGCGGACTGGTGGCGAAGATACGGGAAAAGATGCAAGAGGAAAACGCGACAGGTGAGCTGACAGCTTATCATTGTATCATACACCAGGAAGCGTTGTGCGGTAAAGCCTTGAAAATGGAGCATGTAATGAGCATCATCACGCGCACAGTTAACTTTATCAGAGCCAAAGGTTTGAATCACCGCCAGTTCAAGGCATTTCTGACGGAGTTAGAAACGGAGCATGGTGATTTGCCTTATCACACAGAGGTGCGATGGCTAAGCCAGGGAAAGGTGCTTCAAAGATGTTTCGAGCTTCGTGAGGAGATTTGTCTGTTCTTGGACAGCAAAGGGAAAGACACAACACAACTCCGAGACGAAATGTTTCTGTGTGAAATGGCTTTTCTGTGTGACATTACGAGTCATCTGAATGCAATAAACTTGCAGCTGCAGGGTCGGGATCGTGTCATCTCTGATATGTACAGTACAGTGAAGGCATTTAAAACCAAACTGACTCTGTGGGAGACGCAGATGCGGAAAGAAAATTTGAGCCACTTTCCCAGCTGCCAGACCATGAAAGAGAAGCTCTCTACCAGTGCGTTCCCGAGCACACAGTTGGCTGATAAAATAGGTATGCTTGCCGCTGACTTTCGACGCCGATTTGCTGACTTTGAAGCACAAAAAAGCAGGTTGGAACTGCTCGGTAACCCATTTGCTGTTGACGTGGAAAGCTCACCACCAAACCTCCAAATGGAGTTGATTGACCTCCAATGCAATGATGCACTGAGGGCAAAATATGCGGCAGTGGGTGCTGCGGAGTTCGCCCGTTTCCTCCCCGGCACAATGCCCCAGCTGCGCATCCAGGCTGCTCAAACGTTGTCTATGTTTGGCAGCACATACCTGTGTGAACAACTGTTTTCTTTGATGAACCTGAACAAAACATCACACAGAAGTCGACTTACTGCTGAACACCTCCACTCAATTCTGAGGATTTCTTCAGCTCAGAGCCTTACCCCGAACATTGATGAACTTGTGGAAAAGATGGGACACCACCAAGTATCACCCTCAACCTCAAACAAGTGAACATTACTGTGCAATCACATATTTAGAGTTTTTACTCAGTTCAAGTTTAAAAGTTAAAATTTAATATTTGTTTTCACTGCATGTTACTTCTCCTTAAACAAAGTGTTGTTTTTGATTAATAGATTTTTGCACTTTATTTTTTTGTATTTCAATCCAATTATATTTTAAAAATATTTCAGTTGAGTGGATGATAGAAAATTGCTATTATTGTTTTTTCTTTGAAGTAAATTTAGCCCACTTTTGCTAAAATAGAAAATATAGTCTACTGATGGTGCCTTGAATACCGGTTTCTTTCATTTAATGTTCATGTTATGGGGATATTTATATAAAGGAAATTTGTCTTTTGTGTCTGTTGAAAATTAAAGATTACTGACAGAGCCATAAGAAAATATTGCTTTATTTATCTGATCATATTGTAATATATTTGTTAGGTTTTCAGTAGGTTCAATTAGGTTCACTAGACTATATGCGTCATTTAAAAAATTTTCAATGAACATTCGAACAGTCCGGCCCTCGTCTTGTAGCTGATTTTTTTATTTGGCCCTCCGTCCATTTGACTTTGACACCCCTGGTTTAGATCCTTCTTTAAGGTTGCTACCCCTATCATTGCTAAGCCTATCTCTGACCTATTTAACCGGTCTCTCCTCCCTGGGGAGGTTCCTGTTGCTTGGAAGGCAGCCATGGTGCAAGCTGATCCTAACTGTTAGTGCTATTTCGATTTTGCCCTAGAATGGAAAATGGCACCGGAGGAAATGGCAGCAGTTTCACGGGCGCCTAACCTATTGTGCTATTCTGTGTCCCCCCCCCCCACACACATTATTTGGAACTTATTTTGTACATAATGTTTCTGCCACCGTATCTTACGACAAAGAGCTCCTGGATATCAGGACAGCAATCACTCACCTTGGATTAGACTAAGTTTTTCTTAAACAAGCAGGATGCACAGGATGTACTTTGAACACCCAACAAGGCCAACATCACCGTCATTGGCAAAAGAAAGGGACGCAGGTACAGAGGACAGAGCGGGGTGCCTCGTAAGGATCCGCAGACGGTGAGTGGGAAAGCTATCGTTACGTCAATATTACTTGCCAACGTGCAGTCATTGGACAATAAATTAGACGAGGTACGACTAGCCTACCAACGGGACATCAGAAACTCTAACATCTTATGTTTCACGAATCGTGGCTGAATGATGACATGGATATTCAGCTAGCGGGAAACACGCTACACTGGCTACATAGAACCGCACACTCCGGTAAGACGGGAGGAAGTCTTGCCTCAAGTAGAGTATCTTATGATAAGCTGTTGACCACACTATTTGCTAAGACAGTTTTCATCCATACTTCATCCATCTGTGATTTATTTACCACCACAGACGGATGGTGGCACTAAGACCACACACAGTCAGCTGTAACAAGGAAATAATCAAACAGGAAACTGCTCCCCCTTGTGGCCGGGGACTTTAATGCAGGAAAACTTAAATCAGTTTTACCTAATTTCTATCAGCGTGTTAAATGTGCAACCACAGGGGAAAAAAGTGGTCCCTCGCCCTCCATTTGGCAATTTTGACCATAACTCTATCCTCCTGATTCCTGCTTACAAGAGAATTTAAGCAGGATGCACCAGTGACTCGGTCTATAATGTGGTCAGATGAAGCAGATGCTAAACTTCAGGACTGTTTTGCTAGCACAGACTGGAACATGTTCCGGGATTCTTCTGATGGTATTGAGGAGTACGACACATCAGTCACTGGCTTTATCAATAAGTGCATTGAGGACGTCTTCTCCACAGTGAACCCCAACCAGAAGGCATAGATAACAGATTGTGTGCTGTGGGCATGTGCTGACCAACTGGCAGGTGTCTTCACTGACATTTTCAACATGTCCCTGATTGAGTCTGTAATACCAACATGCTTCAAGCAGACCAAGAACACAAAGGCAACCTGCCTAAATGACTACAGACCCGTAGCACTTATGTCCGTAGCCATGAAGTGCTCTGAAAGGTTGGTAATGGCACACATCAACACCATTATCCCAGAAACCCTAGACCCACTCCAATTTGCATACCACACCAAACAGATCTACAGATGACGCCATCTCTATTGCACTCCACACTGCCCTTTCCCACATGGACAAAAGGAACACCTATGTGAGAAGGCTGTTCTTTGACTACAGCTCAGCGTTCAACACCATAATACCCTCAAAGCTCATCACCAAGCTAAGGATCCTGGGACTAAACACCTCCCTCTGCAACTGGATCCTGGACTTCCTGACAGGCCGCCCCCAGGTGGTGAGGGTAGGTAGCAACACATGTGCCACGCTGATCTGCAACACTGGAGCTCCCCAGGGGTGCGTGCTCAGTACCCTCCTGTACTCCCTGTTCACCCACGACTGCATGGCCAGGCACGACTCCAACACCATTAAGTTTGCTGACGACACAACAGTGGTAGGCCTGATCAACGACGAGACAACCTCTATGGAGGAGGTCAGAGACCTGGCTGGGTGGTGCCAGAATAACAACCTGTCCCTCAACATAATCAAGACAAAGGAGACGATTGTGGACTACAGGAAAATGAGGACAGAGCACGGCCCCTTTGTCATTGACAGGGCTGTGGTGGTGCAGGTTGAGAGCTTCAAGTTTGTTGGTGTCAACATCACCAACAAACTAGAATGGTCGAAACACACCAAGGCAGTTGTGAAGCGGGCACAACAAAGCATGTTCCACCTCAAGAAACTAAAAAGATTTGTCATGGGTCCTCAGATCCTAATAAGGTTCTACAGCTGCAACATTGGTTGCATCACTGCCTGGTACGGTAACTGCTCGGCCTCCAACCGCAAGGCACTACAGAGGGTTGTGCGTAAGGCCCAGTACATCACTGGGGCTAAGCTTCCTGCCATCCAGGACCTCTACACCAGGCGGTTACAGAGGAAGGCCCTAAATATTGTCACGGACCCCGTCCTCCCCAGTCATAGAATGTTCTCCTCTGCTACCCCGTGGCAGGCGCTACCGGAGCGTCAAGTTTAGGACCAAAATGCTTCTCAACAGCTTTAACCTCCAGGTCATAAGACTCCTGAACACCTAATCAAATGGCTACCCGGATTATTTTCATTGTCGTGGTCCCCCCCAACTCCTCTTACGCTGCTGCTAATCTCTGTTTTATTATACACTGCTCCAAAAAATAAAGGGAACACTAACACATCCTAGATCTGAATGAATGAAATTTGCCAATCTTGGTGTTCTCTGGCAAATGCCAAACGTCCTGCACGGTGTTGGGCTGTAAGCACATCCCCCATCTGTGGACGTCGGGCCCTCATGCCACCCTCATGGAGTCTGTCTCTGACCGTTTGAGCAGACACATGCACATTTGTGGCCTGCTGGAGGTAATTTTGCACGGCTCTGGCAGTGCTCCTCCTTGCACAAAGGTGGAGGTAGCGGTCCTGCTGCTGGGTTGTTGCCCTCCTACGGCCTCCTCCACGTCTCCTGATGTACTTGCCTGTCTCCTGGTAGCGCCTCCATGCTCTGGACACTACGCTGACAGACACAGCAAACCTTCTTGCCACAGCTCGCATTGACGTGCCATCCTGGATGAGCTGCACTACCTTAGCCACTTGTGTGGGTTGTAGACTCCGTCTCATGCTACCACTAGCACCGCCAGCATTCAAAAGTGACCAAAACATCAGCCAGGAAGCATAGGAACTGAGAAGTGGTCTGTGGTCACTACCTGCAGAACCACTCCTTTATTGGGGGTGTCTTGCTAATTGCCTATAATTTCCACCTGTTGTCTATTCCATTTGCACAACAGCATGTGAAATTTGTTGCTTCCTAAGTGGACAGTTTGATTTCACAGAAGTGTGATTGACTTGGAGTTGCATTGTGTTTGTGTTCCCTTTATTTTTTTGAGCAGTGTATATGCATAGTCACTTTAACTACACATTCATGTACATACTACCTCAATTAGCCCTACTTACCAGTGCCTGTATTATAGCCTCGCTACTGTATATAGCCTTGCTAAGGAGTATTGGTGTCTCTGATGGGTCTTTGGCCTCGTTTGCTAACTACCTCTTAGAGTGCAGTGTATAATGTCAGACAATCTCCTGTCTCAGCCACTGCCTGTCACCTAGGGAGTAGCCCAAGGCTCGATCCTAGGCCCGTTGCTCTTCTCAATTTACATCAACAATATAGCTCAACCAGTAGGAAGCTCTCATCCATTTTTATGCAGATGATAGCTAGCCCCTTCCCGGATTTTGTGTTCAACGCTCTAGAACAAAGCTTTGTTAGTGTCCAACAAGCTTTCTCTGCCCTTAACTTTGTTTCGAACACCTCCAAAACAAAGGTCATGTGGTTTGGTAAGAAGAATGCCCCTCTTCCCACAGGTGTGATTACCACCTCTGAGGGTTTAGAGCTTGAGGTAGTCACCTCATACAAGTTCTTGGGAGTGTGGCTAGACGGTACACTGTCCTTCTCATCACATATCAAAGCTGCAGGGTAAAGTTAAATCTATACTTGGTTTCCTCTATCCTAATCGCACCTCTCCTTCCAGCTGCCAAACTAACCCTGATTTAGATGACCATCCTACCCATGCTAGATTATGGAGATGTGATTTATAGATCGGCAGGTGAGGGTGCTCTCGAGCAGCTAGATGTTTTTTTACCATTCGGCCATCAGATTTGCCAGACCCATCAGTGCACTCTATATTCCTCTGTAAATTGGTCATCTCTGTATACCCGTTGCAAGACCCTCTGGATGATGCATATTTCTAAAACTCTTAGGCCTCACTTCCCCCCTATCTGCGATATCTACGGCAGCCCTCATCCTCCACATACAACACCCGTTCTTCCAATCACATTCTGTTAAAGGTCCCCAAAGCGCACACACCCTTGGGTCACTCGTCTTCAGTTCGCTGCAGCTAGCGACTGGAACGAGCTGCAACAAACACTACACTATATATTATCTCAATCTCTTCATTCAAAGACTCAATCATGGAAACATTTACTGACAGTTGTGGCTGCTTTGTGTGATGTATCTCTACTTTGCACTTTGCGCTGTTGTCTGTCCCCAATAATGTTTGTACCATGTTGTGCTGCTACCATGTTATGTTGTGTTGCTACCATGTTGTGTTATGTGTTTCTTCCTTGCTATGTTGTTTTAGGTCTCTCTTTATGTAGCGTTGTCACTCTTGTTGTGGTGTGCGTTTTGTCCCATATTTATATTGTATTTATTTTTAATCCCAGACCCCTGTCCCCACAGGAGGCCTTTTCCCTTTTGGCAGGCTGTCATTGTTAAGAACAAATTCTTATTAACCGACTTGCCTAGTTAAATAAATATTTTAAGTGTTTCTAAAATACCTTATGGGAAAAATGGTGGAAAGAATTTCCTTGTTGGATCGCTAGGTTTCAAGGGCATTATGACTAATGCTGTGGTATTCTTTATTATGGCGTCTGAGGGCATGGGCAGCGCCATTGAGGCCATCTCCATTTTGAAGTAGTACATTTGTTTTCTTCTACTTTGTGTTGGTAAACAAACTGAAAGGGTGCATATTGCCAGTGCCAACTGAGCTTGTGGAATGTTGGCGCACGAGTGTAATTCATTGGCTGATCCCTCCTGATGACCTGGAAGGCATTGTGTGAGCTTTCCTTAACCCATAGGATGTCCTACCCAGTTGACTACTTTGCCATTGAGAACTCCCACTATTTAATGTCCCTCCAAAAACGGGTTATTTCCAAGTCGTGATCAATCGCTATGATCTGTTTTCCTATTCACTGCTAACAAATGTCATCATAACTTTGGAACTAGCACATATTATGTTCAACAATATCTATTTTTTTCCTTTTTTTTAAATAAAAACTAAATAGGCCTGCTACTCATATTACAGAGCAAGCGGTAAAGCTTCATATGACAATTTATTTTGCTTTTCATCTACAGATAAAACATGGAGGCCTTGGTAAGGCCAAAATATTTTTCAATATTTTTCTCTCAATTTTGCTTTGAGATACATATGTCAATAATCCTCCTTCCATTGATCACATTTTAAGAGTACCAAAAATCATGTTTTTTTGTCTTGTGAGTGTATGCACGGATGCGGTGTGCTTCACACTGCTGCTTGCCGGGACCGAGGCTTACCTAGAAAGTGGTCATGTAGGCCTATGGCGTTTTACTCCTTTTGTTGGCAGTCGGCACCAAGGCTTCAAGGGGGCCCTTATCAATTTCTCTCCAGCTTCCTTCCCTCCAAGGAGTATAAGTCTCAATAGCAGCAGCCGCAGCACTTAGTCACAGCGCTCTGACACCCACTCTTTGCTGGCACTGCCACTGAGAAGCCTCCCCCACCCGCCTTCCTGCCCACACTCCTCACCACCTGTAGGCACCCTCTCTCTTCAGGAGCCTGCCTAGATTGGTCCTCTGCCCCCTTGTGTGTCCCCCGTCAGGTATCATCATCATCATCAGGTGCTTTCCGTGATCCAGTTCCGAACTCTAAGATTTTTGTTGAATTTCGCAGTGAGGAAGCTTTACCAAGCCGTACAGATGCTGGAATCCAAGATGACTTGCTAGTTTCCTTGTGAGAGTAAACCAACATCCACTCCTGCTATTTCTGTGTGCCATTTAGGCAGTTGAGAAACATGTGGAAAGCATGCAGAACTTAGTCCTCACTGACTTGGTCCATGAGACTTTAGAAGGTTTGTGCTGAAACTCTTGGATAGAAATATTGAAAGGGTAGCCTAACTATGTTTATATCAATGTGATGGAGTACAAAACTTATTCTAGGTCTACAGAATGGACAATGTGAAATGGAAAGTGCTACATTGTTGATATGGTGAAATTGTATAGATTCTGACCCATTTTAGGAATTCTGTGTCTCTTTGTATGACATTTTGGAGTAAGAATGCAGCAATCTTGGATCAATGTTTAGTTTAGCAACGAAAATAGGCTGAAATGCTTGGTTAGAATAGCCTACAGTAGCAAGGTGAAAGATGTGTCTAAATTTAAGCTGCCTTTGCGCCATTCTGAATTCTAAACATATTAATGGTGACACCCTCTCCTTATTTCTTTTCCTATTTCCTTCTCCACCTCACTCTCTCACACACGCAGTGCGCCCTGCCCATCTCGGCACAGATAGCCTGATCATCAGTCGCTGGCACTTTTGGGCCTGCCGGATTAAGACTCCATTAATTAGGCAACCAGTGGAATAATGAAACCCAGGCCACAGCTCTGAGGCTCGGCCAGTGGATTAGCTCGCTCGGAGCTGTTAGACACTACCTACGTCTCGTGAGGCGACATCCCAGCGATTAGGCTGCTTCAGCAGTGGGGTTCTAGGGGGGAGTGGGTGGGGTGTTATCAAAGCTGAGCAAGGGTGTGTGTTGTGGAGTGGGGTTATCAAAGGGGTTTAGGCTCTCAAGATTGTGTGTTGGAATTTAGGATGTCAAGTGTGTGTGTGTGTGGAAAATAGGGTGGGGGGCTGGATTAAGGCAAGGCCGGTGAGCGGACCGCAGTGTGCATCCATCGGTGTATGGGGAAGCACAACCGTTGAGGCACTGACAATGGTGAGTGGGGGTAGTTTTTTTTTTCATCTGGGGGAGGCACAGGGGTGAGAAGGCCATGGGAAAACGTGTGGCGACCCTCACCACTGAGCACGCTCAATAGACGCCCAGGAAATGGGATTTGTGGGGAGGGGAGGCAGATGTGGCAGGCGGGAGGTGATGAATGCATGGGGGCTCAATGAGTGAGATAAGGTGGCGCTTCCCATGAAACACTTTCTTTCCCACACCGTCCGTCTGCCAATGAACTCATTAGAGGTAGCTTATGGTTAAAGGCCAGTGCAGTCAACAGATGAAACCAAAAAATGTGATCAGTGTTATTTTCTGATAGTTGAAAATACAAACTACACAGGACCTTCTAATCAGTAGGTTTGCATGTTTTCTTTCCATGGTTACATCCCCTTGCGGTAAATTCGCTAATAGACCAATAACAAAGAGTTCCAAACCTTCAGTTTTCCCCTCCCCACTTTTTGCCCATTTTACTGAAAGTCTATTGCAGTAAGGCACTTAATTGTTACCCAGAAATGATTTGATATTGATATAAAAACCAGCTGCATTGAGCCTTTAAGACGATGTGGAGACTGGAGAAGTTGGAGGAAATGGGGTGAGAGTAAGCCCCAGTGCAGTCCTGTGGTGCTACTACCAGACTGCTTCGTGGCTGGCAGTGGGCCTCGTTAAATTTGCACAGGAGGGTTCCTCTCTGATAGACAGGTGGTCCGTAGGGTTGACCTCTAAATCAAATCAAATCAAATCAAATTTATTTATATAGCCCTTCGTACATCAGCTGATATCTCAAAGTGCTGTACAGAAACCCAGCCTAAAACCCCAAACAGCAAGCAATGCAGGTGTAGAAGCACGGTGGCTAGGAAAAACTCCCTAGAAAGGCCAAAACCTAGGAAGAAACCTAGAGAGGAACCAGGCTATGTGGGGTGGCCAGTCCTCTTCTGGCTGTGCCGGGTGGAGATTATAACAAAACATGGTCAAGATGTTCAAATGTTCATAAATGACCAGCATGGTCGAATTATAATAAGGCAGAATAGTTGAAACTGGAGCAGCAGCACAGTCAGGTGGACTGGGGACAGCAAGGAGTCATCATGTCAGGTATTCCTGGGGCATGGTCCTATGGCTCAGGTCAGTTGAAACTGGAGCAGCAGCACAGCCAGGTGGACTGGGGACAGCAAGGAGTCATCATGTCAGGTAGTCCTGGGGCATGGTCCTAGGGCTCAGGTCCTCCGAGAGAGAGAAAGAGAGAAGGAGAGAATTAGAGAACGCACACTTAGATTCACACAGGACACCGAATAGGACAGGAGAAGTACTCCAGATATAACAAACTGACCCTAGCCCCCCGACACATAAACTACTGCAGCATAAATACTGGAGGCTGAGACAGGAGGGGTCAGGAGACACTGTGGCCCCATCCGAGGACACCCCCGGACAGGGCCAAACAGGAAGGATATAACCCCACCCACTTTGCCAAAGCACAGCCCCCACAACACTAGAGGGATATCTTCAACCACCAACTTACCATCCTGAGACAAGGCTGAGTATAGCCCACAAAGACCTCCGCCACGGCACAACCCAAGGGGGGGGGGGGGGCGCCAACCCAGACAGGATGACCACATCAGTGACTCAACCCACTCAGGTGACGCACCCCCTCCAGGGACGGCATGAGAGAGCCCCAGTAAAGCCAGTGCCCCAGTAAAGCCCCTGTAATAGGGTTAGAGGCAGAGAATCCCAGTGGAAAGAGGGGAACCGGCCAGGCAGAGACAGCAAGGGCGGTTCGTTGCTCCAGAGCCTTTCCGTTCACCCTCCCACTCCTGGGCCAGACTACACTCAATCATATGACCCACTGAAGAGATGAGTCTTCAGTAGAGACTTAAAGGTTGAGACCGAGTTTGCGTCTCTGACATGGGTAGGCAGACCGTTCCATAAAAATGGAGCTCTATAGGAGAAAGCCCTGCCTCCAGCTGTTGACCCCGGCCTGGTGTCAATATGCGTGCATTGATCCCCTTGGGTCACTGATAATTATATATAGAGAGAGAGAGATAGATGGGATGGAACTCTTTGTTATGGGATGGCATATCGCTGCAGAATTCTGTGGTAGCCATGCTGGTTAAGTGTGCCTTGAATTCTAAATAAATCACTGACAGTGTGTCACCAGCAAAGCATCATCACATCACCACCTCCATGCTTCACGGTGGGAACTACACATGCGGAGACCATCCGTTCACCTACTCTGCCTCTCAAAAAGACACGGCAGTTGGAACCAAAAATTCAGACCAAAGGACAGATTTCCACCGGTCTGTTCATTGCTCATGTTTCTTGGACAAAGCACTTTTCTTCTCATTGGTGTCCTTTAGTAGTGGTTTCTTTGCAGCAATTCAACCATGAAGGCCTGATTCACCCAGATGTTGATGTGTATGTTATTTCAACTCTCCTAGACTGGTAACTCTAATCAACTTATCCTCTGCATCAGAGGTGGTCTTCCTTTCCTGTGGCGGTCCTCGTGAGACCCAGTTTCGTCATAGCGCTTGATAGTTTTTTGTGACTGCACTTGAAGAAACTTTCAAAGTTCTTCAAATGTTCCGGATTGACTGATGATTGATCGACTGTCTTAAAGTGATGATGGATTGTCATTTCTCTTTGCTTATTTGAGCTGCTCTTGACATAATATCGACTTGGTCTTTTGCCAAATAGGGCTGTCTTCTGTATACCACCACTGCCTTATCACAACACAACTGATTGGCTCAAATGCATAAGAAGGAAAGAAATTCCACAATTTAACTTTTAACAAGGCACACCTGTTAATGGAAATGCATTCCAGGTGAAGCTGGTTGAGAGAATGCCAAGAGTGTGCAAAGCTGTCAACGCAAAGGGTGGCTACTTGTAAGAAGATTCTCAAATATAAAGTATGTTTTTATTTGTTTTTAACACTTTTTGGTTACAACATGATTCCATATGTGTTATTTCATAGTTTTGATGTCTTCTATTATTCTACAATGTAGAAAATAGTAAAATAAAGAAAAACCCTTGATTGAGTACATGTGTCCCTCAACTTGTGGCATTATGTTGAGTGACAGAACTGCACATTTTAGTAGCCTTTTATTGTCCCCAGCGGAAGGTGCACTTGTGTAATGATCATACTGTTTAATCAGCTTATTGATATGCCATGTCTGTCAGGTGGATGGATTGTTTTGGCAAAGGAGAAATGCTCACTAACAGGGATGTAAACAAAATAGAGCACAACATTTGAGAGAAATAAGCTTTTTGTGCGTGTGGAGCATTTCTGGGATCATTTATTTCCGCTCATGAAACATGGGACCATGTTGCATTTTAATGTTTTTGTTCAGCATGAATATTTCCCAACATTGTGAAGCACTGTTGCACCCATTCACACACGCACCCACACACACTCAGGCCAGCTCTCGCCGCCTCCCATACTGTAGGACGAGGCTGCAGTGCAGGAACATTTTCCCACTGTACGACGGAGACACGTTGCTGACGATGGGCCATTTTTCCTCCTGCGCCCGCCATTTGGAGGCATTGTGTCTACATCCTGTGTAGCACTTCCCTGTGAGACTGGATTGTTCCAGTAAACAATGCTGTATACCGTATTTGACTATATACTGGTTTTGATGCACAGGTTGGGTTTTTACTGTAGCTTCTATATTAGTGTTTCAATGTTTGGTTTCTTAAATGTGATACGCCCCTCCGTTTTTATAGTCTACTTGAGTCGTCTCTCTCCCTCTCTTCTCACCAAACCCCGGCCCTGTCACTCAATGAGCGCAGCGCAGTTGTTATTGCTCGACCACAAGATCATTTACAGACAGTTCACTCTTCACTCTGCAACAATATGTTCATGTCAACGATGTTGCTTTCCACTTTGCTTCTTAATATAAATCCACAAGCTATAGCTATAGCTACAGCTAGTTTCTTTTCTTATCAAGTTGTGGCTAAAATAAATTGTGTAAGCTGCTAATGTTAATCGCTAGCTAGCTAATAAATGTACTGAGTTAGCGTAAACGTAGCTAGCTAATACAGCTTGATACCAGTTCCTGGTGTAGGCTTAAATCAGCATGTTTTTAGTACAACTGTGTCTTCTAAATCAGAGATGAATAGGCAAAGCATGAATATATTAGATACATGAAGTAAGAACATTTATAATGTAGCCAAAGACTATAGGGTCCCACTCCCCTGGGAAATGCTGACCAACACTTTGATTACTACCCTGTCACACTAACGCCTCCATAGAGATCCTATTAGTGTTCTAATTCTATGAAAGCCTTCCTGGCCTTTTCATTAGTTGTCATGTCAAACAACACTAACTATAGAATTAGAATAATCGTTCTATTTCCATGATTCCAACAGTTCACCCACGTGTTTAGATCTTAATGATAAGTAATTTACAATATTTGGTTAAAATAAGGTCTAGATTTTTTTATCCATATTGTCCAGCCCTATGTGACAGTGTGGAATTGATCACAAATGAGATTAACGTTTGGTTGAAGTTTGATTTAACAGTATAAAACAATCGGAATGGAGAAAGCCCTATTGGGGGAAAAAAAAAAAGTATAACTTGTGTTGCAATCCTAAGGTCATGCACAACTCGTAAAGCAAATGTAGAACTTGTATTAATAAATAACACCAAATATGTAATACTGTCAAATGTGAAAAATATTGTGATATTTTTCCCAAATTGCCAAGCCCTACTGAGAAGTTCAATAAATCACTTGCATTGTCGTAAATACAGGTAAACCACTGCCTCAACACTCTCCGATAGAAGGTTGACACGCTAGAGAACGCAAAACAGTTTTAGGATCAACTCCCATTCTGGTAAAACAAATATGTTTGAGTGAAAGAATGGGACCGCGAAGGGCTATGTGCAAAAGCACAGTTATTAGACCCCATTATGTGTTGAACATAGTTTACAGAAAAATAACTAGTCACTAGTAAGATGGTTATTTGTCACATCCATGACCATGGTGTAATCATAGCTAGCTAACCAGCTGCATACCGGTGAGCTCCGAGTACAGCTAGCTATACACAAACTATTTCGCTAGCTGCGTTTTTTTTTTTTTTTTTTTTTTTTATGGCTGAGAACTCCAATCCTGTTGCTGGCTAGCAATGCCACCTCGGCACAATGTTATTTTGTGGGGGTGGGGTGGGAGGTTAGATTAGATTTATTTTTAAGATAACAATCGTTGACGTTTTGTAGTTACTACTGGTTACAGATCTGAGGCAAACATTTTTTTTTTCTTTTTTTTTTTTCTCCAAGGCTTGGAGTTGGTGTATTGATACTTTGACGTAACATACTAATTCAGCGAGTCATTAGGCTACTTCAGACAGTGCAGATAACAGGGAATTGTCAAAGGCTTAGGACCCAATTCCATCCAATCAGATTGCAGATTTCTCAGAACCTGTTTTATAAAGCATCACATTGTTCCATTGGGAAGGAGATAAGCTTTTGTGCAGACTGTCCCCATCAAGCAGCTGTGTAATTGAGTACCCTGTTGGGTGAGTAATTGAAGGTTTGAAGGTAGGCCAAGCAGTGGTGGTGTGAGGTTGAACTCTCCTGGGGTAGCCTTATCCTCAGGTCCCCTTAAGAGGCTGAAGTGGGGCATAGAGAATGACCAGGGGGGTAATTTTGGGGAGCTAGGCCTACTGTTGCAAAAGACAGCAGATGGAAGACAAAAGAGGATGGAAGGCTCCCTCTGTGTTCTTGTTTCTTTCATCCTAGCTCTGTCTTCTGGAGCGCGAGGGGGGGGGCCCTTTCAATTGAAAGGAGCTGGCATCTCTTCCAGGATTCCCTCTTCTCTCCACAGTGCATCTGCATGCCTCCCCCTGTAACATACAAACACTTATTCTGTTTTACTCCGTTCCCTCTTCCCCCTCTCCCTCACAAAAAAGGAAGCTAATGACAAATCTAAGAGGCTCTCTCCTTAATTAGTGTTTATGGCTTGTTTTGTCGCCTCCTTAGTTCTTCGTCACAAAGCAGCCGATTGTCTCTGTGGACTATTTGAGAAACCCCCTCTCGTCTCTTGTCAGGTGGTGCTACTGTGCTTAATTGTTAATTGTGTTCCAATTAAACATGGCAATCTGAATTCCTTAATATAATCGTGCCATCAGAACTAAAGGGACTGGCTGGAGCGATTTTATATTTAAGCAAGAAGGCACGAGGACGTGTTATATGGCCAATATACAGTGCCTTGCGAAAGTATTTGGCCCCTTGAACTTTGCGACCTTTTGCCACATTTCAGGCTTCAAACATAAAGATATAAAACTGTATTTTTTTTGTGAAGAATCAACAAGTGGGACACAATCATGAAGTGGAATGACATTTATTGGATATTTCAAACTTTTTTAACAAATCAAAAACTGAAAAATTGGGCGTGTAAAATAATTCAGCCCCTTTACTTTCAGTGCAGCAAACTCTCTCCAGAAGTTCAATGAGGATCTCTGAATGATCCAATGTTGACCTAAATGACTGATGATAAATACAATCCACCTGTGTGTAATCAAGTCGCCGTATAAATGCACCTGCACTGTGATAGTCTCAGAGGTCCGTCAAAAGCACAGAGAGCATCATGAAGAACAAGGAACACACCAGGCAGGTCCGAGATACTGTTGTGAAGAAGTTTAAAGCCGGATTTGGATACAAAAAGATTTCCCAAGCTTTAAACATCCCAAGGAGCACTGTGCAAGCGATAATATTGAAATGGAAGGAGTATCAGACCACTGCAAATCTACCAAGACCTGGCCGTCCCTCTAAACTTTCAGCTCATACAAGGAGAAGACTGTTCAGAGATGCAGCCAAGAGGCCCATGATCACTCTGGATGAACTGCAGAGATCTACAGCTGAGGTGGGAGACTCTGTCCATAGGACAACAATCAGTTGTATATTGCACAAATCTGGCCTTTATGGAAGAGTGGCAAGAAGAAAGCCATTTCTTAAAGATATCCATAAAAAGTGTTGTTTAAAGTTTGCCACAAGCCACCTGGGAGACACACCAAACATGTGGAAGAAGGTGCTCTGGTCAGATGAAACCAAAATTGAATTTTTTGGCAACAATGCAAAACGTTATGTTTGGCGTAAAAGCAACACAGCTGAACACACCATCCCCACTGTCAAACATGGTGGTGGCAGCATCATGGTTTGGGCCTGCTTTTCTTCAGCAGGGACAGGGAAGATGGTTAAAATTGATGGGAAGATGGATGGAGCCAAATACAGGACCATTCTGGAAGAAAACCTGATGGAGTCTGCAAAAGACCTGAGACTGGGATGGAGATTTGTCTTCCAACAAGACAATGATCCAAAACATAAAACAAAATCTACAATGGAATGGTTCAAAAATAAACATATCCAGGTGTTAGAATGGCCAAGTCAAAGTCCAGACCTGAATCCAATCGAGAATCTGTGGAAAGAACTGAAAAATGCTGTTCACAAATGCTCTCCATCCAACCTCACTGAGCTCGAGCTGTTTTGCAAGGAGGAATGGGAAAAAAATTCAGTCTCTCGATGTGCAAAATTGATAGACATACCCCAAGCGACTTACAGCTGTAATCGCAGCAAAAGGTGGCGCTACAAAGTATTAACTTAAGGGGGCTGAATAATTTTGCAAGCCCAATTTTTCAGTTTTTGATTTGTTAAAAAAGTTTGAAATATCAAATAAATGTCGTTCCACTTCATGATTGTGTCCCACTTGTTGTTGATTCTTCACAAAAAAATACAGTTTTATATCTTTGTTTGAAGCCTGAAATGTGGCAAAAGGTCGCAAAGTTCAAGGGGGCCGAATACTTTCGCAAGGCACTGTACCACAAACTCCAGAGCTGCCTTATTGCTATTATAAACTGGTTACCAACATAATTATAACAGTAAAAATAAATGTTTTGTCATACCCTCTGGTATACGGTCTAATTTTCCACGCCCTTCAGCTCATCAACAATCAGTCCTCGAACCACCCAGTTTATAATATGTATTATCATTATCGCAAAATTCCCAATATTGCAATGCACACCGAGGGATTTCGACAATCCACAGAGTTTATATTCTCAGCAGGCCCAAAAATGCAGTGTGTAGGCTGTATTTCCAGAGCCTATTAAAATATTTTACTTGTGTAGCCTAATCTTTGGTTATTTCATATAGCCTAGGCTTAAATGTACACTCCCCTATGTATTTATTTGGGCAGTTAAGCTAGAACTTTTAATTTGGCTCTGTACTACAGCATTTTGGATTTGAGTTGAAATGTTTTATGAGGCGAAAGTACAGAATGTCACCTTTTTTATTTGAGTGTTTACATACATCTTTTTTTTTTTTTTTTTTTACTGTTTATTAACTTTATGTATTTGAAGGTGTCAGAAGTATTTTGACATTCACTTAGAGTATTACATTTAGTCAAAAGTTTGGTATTTGATCCCATGTCTATAGCATGCAATCAATGACTACATAATGCTAGTGACTCTACAAACTTGGATGCATTTGTGGTCTTATTTTGGTTGTGTTTTGGATAATATTGTGCCCAATTTATAAATTTATGGTAAATAATATGTCACCTTTTTCTTATCATGAAATCGAGTAGAATATGTTTCTGAACACAATGTGGATGCTACCATGATTACAGATAATCATAAATTAATCTTAAATAATGATGAGAAAGTTACAGATGCATGAAGATCATGCTAACCTCTCACCATTACCAATAACAGGGGAGGTGAGCATTGTATGATATTTGTGCGTCTCACTTTCTCACTCATTATTATTATTCACGATGCATTCATGATTATCTGTAATCATGGTATCATCCACATTAATGCACAACTGTTCAGAAACATATTCTATTCGTATTTACGATAAAGGTGACAATATATTGGGGAGACCTCACTTGGCTTAACTGGTGTCTCCAGAAATGCAAGCTCTCACATTGTCACTCAATGCATATGTTTATCCCCACTGTACTCGCATCCTACCATACCCTTGTCTGTACATTATGCCCTGAATCTATTCTACCACGCCCAGAAATCTGCTCCTTTTATTCTCGGTTCCCAACGCACTAGACGACCAGTTCTTATAGCCTTTAGCTGTACCCTTATCCTACTCCTCCTCTGTTCCTCTGATGTAGAGGTTAACCCAGGCCCTGTAGCCCCACAGCATTACACCTATTCCCCAGGTGCTCTCATTTGTTGAATTCTGTAACTAAAAGCCTTGGTTTCATGCATGTTAACATCAGAAGCCTCCTCCCTAAATGTTTTATTCAATGTTTTGGCACACTCCGCCAACCCTGATGTCCTAGCCGTGTCTGAATCCTGGCTTAGGAAGGCCAAAATTTCCATCCCCAACTACAACATTTTCTGTCAGGATAGAACTGCCAAAGGGGGCGGAGTTGTAATCTACTGCAGAGTTCTGTCATACTATCCAGGTCTGTGCCCAAACAGTTCAAGCTTCTACTTTTAAAAATCCACCTTTCCAGAAATAAGTCTCTCACTGTTGCCACTTGTTATAGACCCCCTTCAGCCCCCAGCTGTGCCCTGGACACCATATGTGAATTAATTGCCCCACATCTAGCTTCAGAGTTCGTACTGTTAGGTGACCTAAACTGGGATATGCTTAGCACCCCGGCCGTCCTACAATCTAAGCTAGCCACCCTCAATTTCACACAAATTATCAAGGAACCTACCAGGTACAACCCTAAATCCGTAAACATGGGCACCCTCTTAGATATCGTCCTGACCAACTTGCCCTCTAAATACACCTCTGCTGTCTTCAACCAGGATCTCAGCGATCATTGCCTGTGTCTGTAATGGGCCCGCGGTCAAACGACCACCCCTCATCACTGTCAAACGCTCCCTAAAACACTTCAGCGAGCAGGCCTTTCTAATCTATCTGGCCTGGATTTCCTGGAAGGATATTGACCTCATCCCATCAGTAGAGAATGCCTGGTTGTTCTACAACAGTGCTTTCCTCCTCTTAAATAAGCATGCCCCATTCAAAATAAAACAACTAAGAACATATCTAGCCCTTGGTTCACTCCAGATTTCACTGCCCTTGACCAGCACAAAAACATCCTGTGGCTTACTGCATTAGCATCAAAGAGCCCCTGCAATATGCAACTTTTCAGGGACGTCAGGAACCAACATACACAGTCAGTTCGGAAAAGCAAAGGCTAGCTTTTTCAAACAGAAATTTGCATCCTGCAGCACTAATTCCAAAAAGTTTTGGGACACCGTAAAGTCCATGGAGAATAAGAGCACCTCCTCCCAGCTGCCCACTGCTCTGAGGCTAGGAAACACGGTCACCACTGATAAATAGAATTTCAATATCCATTTTTCTATGGTTGGCCATGCTTTCCACCTGGCTACCCCTACCCTGGCCAACGGCTCTGCATCCCCCGCAGCAACTTGCCCAGCCCCCCTATGTCTCCTTCACAAAAATCGAGATAGCTGATGTTCTGAAAGAGTTGCAAAATCTGGATCCCTACAAATCAGCTGGGCTAGACAATCTGGACCCTATCTTTCTAAAATTATTAGCTGAAATTATTGCAACCCCTATTGCTAGTTTGTTCAACCTCAGTTTCGTATTGCCTGATATCCCCAAAGATTGGAAAGCTGCCACGGTCATCCCCTTTTTCAAAGGAAGAGACACTCTGACCCAAACTGTTACAGACCTTTAGCCAAGTTAACAAACAGATCACCTATGATTTCGAATCCCACCGTACCTTCTCCGCTATGCAATCTGGTTTCCGAGCTGGCCGTGGGTGCACCTCAGCCACGCTCAAGGTCCTAAACGATATCATAACTGCCATAGATGAAAGACGGTACTGTGCAGCCATTTTTATCAACCTGGCCAAGGCTTTCGACTCTGTCAATCGCAGCATTCTTATCGGCAGACTCAATAGCCTTGGTTTTTCAAGTGACTGCCTCGCCTGGTTCACCAACTACTTTTCAGCGAGTTCAGTTTGTCAAATCGGAGGGCCTGTTATCTGGACGGAGGGCCTGTTATCTGGACGGAGGGCCTGTTATCTGGACGGAGGGCCTGTTATCTGGACGGAGGGCCTGTTATCTGGACGGAGGGCCTGTTATCTGGACGGAGGGCCTGTTATCTGGACGGAGGGCCTGTTATCTGGACGGAGGGCCTGTTATCTGGACGGAGGGCCTGTTATCTGGACGGAGGGCCTGTTATCTGGACGGAGGGCCTGTTATCTGGACGGAGGGCCTGTTATCTGGACGGAGGGCCTGTTATCTGGACGGAGGGCCTGTTATCTGGACGGAGGGCCTGTTATCTGGACGGAGGGCCTGTTACCTGGACCTCTGGCCATCTCAATGGGAGTGCCACAGGGTTCAGTTCTCGGCTCGACTCTTTTCTCTGAATATATCAATGATGTCGCTCTTGCTGCTGGTGACTCTAATCCACCTCCTATGCAGATGACACCATTTTGTATACATCTGGCCCTTCCTTGGACACTGTGTTAACAAACCTCCAAACGAGCTTCAATGCTTACAACACTCTTTCCGTGGCCTCCAACTGCTCTTAAATGCTAGTAAAACTAAATGCATGCTCTTCAACCGATTGTTGGCCGCCCGCCTAGCATCACTACTCTGGACGGTTCTGACTTAGAATATGTGAACAACTGCAAATACCTAGGTGTCTGGTTAGACTGTAGACTCACATTAAGTATCTCCAATACAAAATTAAATCTAGAATTGGCTTCCTATTTCTCAAAGCATCCTTCACTCATGCTGCCAAAAATACCATCGTAAAACTGATTATCCTACCGATCCTCGACTTCTGCGATGTCATTTACAAAATAGCCTCCAACACTCTACTCAACAACTTGGATGTAGTCTATCACAGTGCGATCCATTTTGTCACAATCCCCATATACTATCCACCACTGTAACCTGTATGCTCACGTTTGCTGGCCCTCGCTACATATACGTCGCCAAACCCACTGGCTCCAGGTCATCTATAAGCCATTGCTAGGTAAAGCCCCGCCTTATCTCATCTCACTGGTCACCATAGCATCACCCACCCGTAGCACGCACTCCAGCAGGTGGTCATCACTGGTCATCCCCAAAGCCAACACCTCCTTTTGCCGCCTTTCCTTCCAGTTCTCTGCTGCAAATGACTGGAACGAATTGCAAAAATCACTGAAGCTGGAGTCTTGTATCTCACTCTCTAACTTTAAGCATCAGCTGTCGGAGCAGCTTACCGATCACTGTACCTGTACACAGCCATCTGTAAATAGCACACCCAACTACCTCATCCCCATATTATTTTTTGTTCTTTTGCACCCCATTACTGTCGCCTCCATAAAACATTTGATGTCAAATCCAAAAGAGTATAGAGCTAAATTTAAAAGTTTGGGCTTCACTGTACAAATGAATATGGAGGGGAGTGTATGTTTTTTTTTATTTTTCAGGTAGTCACTCCAAAGTGACAACCTCTTTCAGGTCGTCATCTCTAATTTTGCTGGACATTTATAAGAAGCAGGGAGTTTTTATGTAGATGGTTACTAAGGCTGTTGCCCATATTAGGCTACTTGTGGTTGAGTGCCACAAGGGGCTGTGGTGTCCTCTTGCTTGAATCCCCAATTAAGTTGTGAGGAACCATGCCACTCTTTGCCAGTGTGAAACTTGATGCACACTATGAGAATACACATGAATGGTGTCAGAAGCTCTTCAAAACATGACACACCCACTGTCACTCGCAGGGAGCCCGGCAAGGAGCGGGGCCTAAATCCTGGGAAATTGAATGGCACATGGTTGGAATTAAAGACTGCCATTGTACCCGGCAGCGTGACAGCAATTGAAATTTTCGGCAGCTGCCGGGGTCGAAGCACTATAAACTAGGGGAACGATGGTAATTAGACTTTAAGCACCTAAAAGAACAAGGCTCACCCCCCCCTTCAATACCCATTCACACGAAGATCTGTCTTTATTGTGCCCTGAGTCAGGGGGACCACATTAACTTCAAGGTTCCTGCAGCTTCCCTGCGCTCCCCTCTCCCCTGTGATCTGTATTGCAATCTGTGTCACCGGTGATTCTCGGGGTCCCCAAGGGCTATTCAAGCTGCCCCAGTAAGTGGCCCCTGTTAATGAGGGACCGCCACCATCTGGGAGTAGTGACAGGGTACCAGAGGAGGGGGGTGACAGGCAGGCGGGCCCCAAACAGGTTGTCCCTCATAGGGGAAGATCAGTTCCTCCCCTTGAGACCGGTCATTAAAAGAGG
Organism: Oncorhynchus clarkii lewisi; assembly: GCF_045791955.1. Classification (NCBI taxonomy): domain Eukaryota; kingdom Metazoa; phylum Chordata; class Actinopteri; order Salmoniformes; family Salmonidae; genus Oncorhynchus; species Oncorhynchus clarkii. The sequence continues at coordinate 28,514,093 of NC_092154.1, forward strand.
GAACATGTGGAGTTGATGCAGGTGAAGATTGTCTGAAAACGATGCCTGCTCTGTATTCTTTTGTTTCTGAATACAATGATAGTTTTGCTGTAGGCCAAGCTGTATTTTGTTGTCCTCAATACTGCACATTTAGAATCTGTAGTAGGGTGGGTTTCTCTGACTGCAGTATAGACACAGGCTCATTGCTTTCATGCTGCTTACATATTTCAAAGGTAAGCACTTTTATTAATAGACAGAGTATCTCATTTCTACACTGAATCAAACACATGGCTGTCGTGTGTGTGAGGCACCCAATGGACCTGGCCTATTTGTCTTGGAGCTGACACAGGTCTCGACTCTGTCGCCTTTGATCTTCCTAGAGGCCCATTGCGCCTCTCAAAAGAGCTCATTGTGTCACCATGGCTCATTCTTTGATACCCGGATACCCTCCCCCTGCCTCCCAGCACTGTGCGACTTCCACTGGTTGCCCCATGCAGTTGAGCCAAGACCCTTCCCACAGTGCCACTTTCGCACCCCTCTCAGCTTGCCAGCTGTCCCCTCATCCCCAAAGAAAACCCTCAGAGGCACTGAAGGAGAGGAGTTTGAACAGCACGTGGCGCACCAAACACTTGGAAGTGTGTACGGTCAGGGATGATTGCTTTGGCTGTGCCTTGATAGCTTTTGCTGAGGGTCGCTGAGAAAACCCACTTCTACAAGCTGCCTTACGGCATCTTGCACATCATTGCCATAGAAGGGCATTTACAGAACAATTCTAATTCCCACATTTTACATGATTGTTGAGTCTTTTGAAGATGCATCAGTAGGGCATTGTCATTGCAGTGTTCCCCATCATCAATGGTTGAATTTCTCAAGCATAATGCCTTGTACTAAAATAGCTTCACCTGGTGTTTCCTACACTTTGGCAGCTCTCTATCTTTTGAATTGACTCGTTCCTTTCCTGGACTTGTGAGGCTACTAAAAGATCATAATCAAATGTATACTACTAAAATGTTGCGTGATCACCCACCTACAATGTTTGCAAAGCCCCCAAGTGCAAAGCGTATTCAATCTTAATGGTGACAGGTGCGCTATCATTGGCTCCCTCATCAGTAGTTTGCTCTCGCCAAGGGAAAGTGAGAAGGGTGCAGTTGGCTTGGCCCCAGGGAGGAACTGCAGCAAGCGTGTCAGACACTCGCGCTGTTAGTTGACACTGCAGGATTTTGTGTCAGTAATTACATGCCTCCACTGAATCGGGAACTCGTGTCAATACCTGCGTTTCCCGTAAGCATGTCAGGGCGCATGTACAGAGGCGGTGGATTTACCCTGCTTTCACTTTCAGTGCTCGTCATCACTTTTCATGCATTTGGCATGTCTGTTCTGATTGAACTTGTAGCTTCTCTGCGTGACTCATTTCCCCTTGATTTTGGGTTGGGGTATTTACTGTCATTTACAGTAAAAGCTAAGTCTGACATTGATGCTCCAGAAACCTTTTTTTTCTTTCTTCCCCTTCTTTGTAATTGGTTTGGACACGTGTATGCAATAATTTGCTCAGTTGTATTGGGTAGAGAAGCTGGAAAAGTGTGCTTTTGATGGATCATGCTTTGTACCATGACCTCTGAGGCAGGTCATTATGTGGGCCAGTCACCATTTTTTAATTTCCCAGTTTCTCACTTCCAAACAGGCCCGCAGATCTAAACATGCCCACCTCCACAACTATGCACTCAAGCACGTGCTTGTAGTGAAACGGTGCCTCTTTAACCTTTCCCCCTTTCCAGTCTCATACAGGAGAAAATGTATTTCCACACCTATAAAAATATGTGTAGATCCCTTTTGAAGTGGGCACACACCCGATAGCCTGGCTTTCTTAGTCAACTATACTGATTATACATTTCCAAAAGACTCAACTGCTTTGCTTCACTTGGCTTTTGTGTTTACTTTACTTGTCCATTGTGGGGCTTCTGAGTGGCACAGCGGTCTATGGCACTGCATCTCCATGCAAGAGGTCTCACTGCAGTCCCTGGTTCGAATCCAGGCTGCATCACATCTGGCTGTGATTGGGAGTCCCATAGGGCGGCGCACAATTGGCCCAGCATCATCCGGGTTTGGTTGGTGTAGGCCGTTGTTGTAAATAAGAATTTGTTCTTAACTGACTTGCCTAGTTTAATTTAAGTAAACAATTAAATTGTATGATACTGAGTGTTTATTCTCGCTATCGGTCCTGTAACCTCAATTATGCCCTGTAACAGAGCTTCAATTAATGTCTTTTTTTAAATTGTGAATATGGGCCATCTGAGGGAAAATCATAGTCCACCCCCCACTGAGCTGTTAATCATGTACCGGTAATAATAGTAGAATAATAGTGAAGACATTACAACTATGAAATACAGTGCCTTACGAAAGTATTAGGCCCCCTTGAACTTTGCAACCTTTTGCCACATTTCAGGCTTCAAACATAAAGATATAAAACGGTATTTTTTTGTGAAGAATCAACAAGTGGGACACAATCATGAAGTGGAACGACATTTATTGGATATTTTAAACTTTTTTAACAAATCAAAAACTGAAAAATTGGACGTGCAAAATTATTCAGCCCCTTTACTTTCAGTGCAGCAAACTCTCCAGAAGTTCAGTGAGGATCTCTGAATGATCCAATGTTGACCTAAATGACTAATGATGATAAATACAATCCACCTGTGTGTAATCAAGTCTCCGTATAAATGCACCTGCACTGTGATAGTCTCAGAGGTCCGTTTAAAGCGCAGAGAGCATCATGAAGAACAAGGAACACACCAGGCAGGTCCGAGATACTGTTGTGAAGAAGTTTAAAGCCGGATTTGGATACAAAAATATTTCCCAAGCTTTAAACATCCCAAGGAGCACTGTGCAAGCGATAATATTGAAATGGAAGGAGTATCAGACCACTGCAAATCTACCAAGACCTGGCCGTCCCTCTAAACTTTCAGCTCATACAAGGAGAAGACTGTTCAGAGATGCAGCCAAGAGGCCCGTGATCACTCTGGATGAACTGCAGAGATCTACAGCTGAGGTGGGAGACTCTGTCCATAGGACAACAATCAGTCGTATATTGCACAAATCTGGCCTTTATGGAAGAGTGGCAAGAAGAAAGCCATTTCTTAAAGATATCCATAAAAAGTGTCGTTTAAAGTTTGCCACAAGCCACCTGGGAGAAACACCAAACATGTGGAAGAAGGTGCTCTGGTCAGATGAAACCAAAAATTGAATTTTTTGGCAACAATGCAAAACGTTATGTTTGGCGTAAAAGCAACACAGCTCATCACCCTGAACACACCATCCCCACTGTCAAACATGGTGGTGGCAGCATCATGGTTTGGGCCTGCTTTTCTTCAGCAGGAACAGGGAAGATGGTTAAAATTGATGGGAAGATGGATGGAGCCAAATACAGGACCATTCTGGAAGAGAACCTGATGGAGTCTGCAAAAGACCTGAGACTGGGATGGAGATTTGTCTTCCAACAAGACAATGATCCAAAACATAAAGCAAAATCTACAATGGAATGGTTCAAAAATAAACATATCCAGGTGTTAGAATGGCCAAGTCAAAGTCCAGACCTGAATCCAATCGAGAATCTGTGGAAAGAACTGAAAACTGCTGTTCACAAATGCTCTCCATCCAACCTCACTGAGCTCGAGCTGTTTTGCAAGGAGGAATGGGAAAAAATTTCAGTCTCTCGATGTGCAAAACTGATAGACATACCCCAAGCGACTTACAGCTAGCTGTAAGTCGCTTGGGGTATCGCAGCAAAAGGTGGCGCTACAAAGTATTAACTTAAGGGGGCTGAATAATTTTGCACGCCCAATTTTTCAGTTTTCGATTTGTTAAAAAAGTTTGAAATATCCAATAAATGTCGTTCCACTTCATGATTGTGTCCCACTTGTTGTTGATTCTTCACAAAAAAATACAGTTTTATATCTTTGTTTGAAGCCTGAAATGTGGCAAAAGGTCGCAAAGTTCAAGGGGGCCTAATACTTTCGCAAGGCACTGTAACACACATGGAATCATGTAGTAACCAAAAAAGTGTTAAACAAATCAAAATACATTTTATATTTTAAGTTTTTTCAAAGTAGCTACTCTTTGCCTTGACAGCTTTGCACACTCTTGGCATTCTCTCAACCAGCATAATGAGGTAGTCACCTGGAATACATTTCAATTAACAGGTGTGCCTTGTTGAAAGTTAATTTTGTGGAATTTCTTTCCTTAATATGTTTGAGCCAATCAGTTGTGTTGTGACTTGGTAGGGGTAGGATACAGAACATAGCCCCGTTTGGTAAAATACTAAGTCCATATTATGGCAAGAACAGCTCAAATAAGTGAAGAGAAGCGACAGTCCATCATTGTGAGACAAAGGTAAGTCAGTCCGGAAGATTCCAAGAACTGAACGGATGATCTCCGCATGTGGAGTTCCCCTCAGTGAAGCATAGAGGAGGAGGTGTGATGATTGGGGGTGCTTTGCTTGTGACACGGTCGTATTTATTTAGAATTCAAGGTACACTTAACTAGCATGTGCAGCGAACTAGCATTCTGCAGCGATACGCCATTCCATCTGGTTTGTGCTTAGTCCCACTATCATTTGTTTTTCAACGGGACAATGACTCAAAACACATCTCCAGGCTGTGTAAGGGCTATTTGACCAAGGAGAGTGATGGAGTGCATCAGATGACTGGGCCTCCACAATCACCCAACCTCAACCCAATTAAGTTGGTTTGGGATGAGTTGGATTGCAGAGTGAAGGAAAAGCAGCCAACAAGTGCTCAGCATATGTGGGAACTCCTTCCTCATGAAGCTGGTTGAGAGACTGCCAAGAGTGTGCAAAGCTGTCATCAAGGCATAGGGTGGCTACTTTAAAGAATCTATATTATATTTAGATTTGTTTAACACTTTTTTTGGTTACTATATGATTCCATATGTGTTTTTTCATAGTTTTGATGTCTTCACTATTATTCTACAAGGTAGAAAATAGTAAAAAATTAAGAAACCCTTGAATGAGTAGGTGTGTTCAAACTTTTGACTGGTACTGTATAATCTAAGACAGGCCTATAATGTGCTTTCTAATTTCCCTCATGAAATTGATTAGGACTTTATTTTCAGAAAGGTGAGGGCTGACCACTCATTGAGCACGCCTCACTAGTTCACCTTAACACGCTCCTGGTTTGTGAATGCGCCGCAAGGTTGTGATGGCCAGATTATTTTAGTTTGTTTGTCTTCAGCCATTTGTTGGCTCTCTGGGGTAATAACCCTTGGACGTGCTTCTTGCTTGCACGAACTGCAATTCCCGCCACATTTTGGAGCCAAAATACTCATTATCAGGGATGACGGAAGGGGCCCTAAAGCAAACATGACCCGGATGGCCTCTCTTGCTGCGCTTCGTTTGCTGGAGCAGTATGCAAACTCACTTTCCACACTCATTTTACGCTAGAGCCAGCAGTTAATGATGCACATTGGCCATTATGCAAGCTTCTTATTAACAGATCAAGCCTCTTATGTTGACGACCAAGGACTTGTTAGGTCTTGCCGAAGTTGTTTAACCATAACATGGGGATAAGTTTCTGAAATTGCAAAGCTTCGTTTGGCTCAGTGAGACGTTGGCCTGTCAACTGTCTCTGTCTCGAGAATTAACTTCTGTAATCATCACCTAATGACCAAACCAGCCTGGATCGACCATCCATCCAACCAACCAGATCAGATTGCATGATCAGTTACCCGACTTGCATTAAAGGCCCTGTCCTGTCAAAATCAAAATTGTGGATATATTTTTTTATAACCTGTGATGAAATGAACATCAAGTGTTTTTATATATATATATATATTTTTTTAAATGTAACTTTATTTAAATAGGCAATTCAGTTAAGAACAAATTCTTATTTACAATGACGGCCTCCCAATCACAGCCGGTTGTGATACAGCCTGGACTCTAACCAGGGTCTGTAGTGACGCCTCTAGCACTGAAATGCAGTGCCTTAGACTGCTGCGCCACTCGGGAGCAGAAGAGTTGACTAGCCAGCCATAGGCTTGTTTCCTGTACAGCAGAAGAGTGTGGGTAGATGGATAATCAATATCTAACAGAATCGTATAGATAAAACAACAATCTTGCTTAGGAAAAGCAGTGTGTCCAGTAGGTTGCCATAGCGCCATAACAGCAGGACTAGTAGCATGGAGCCCTTGGATGCTGGGTAAGTCGATGATGGCCTGTCATCTGAGTCAACATAGGGAAGGAATGTGGCCTTTAATTTTGCCCTGTGCTGGCACTGGAAAGGCCTTAAAAAACCTGGGTGGTTCTGAATCCAGTGCCAGCATACACCCACATGAGGCATCTTTGGCATTTACTTCAGTTGTTCTAGTAAACTCCTGTCATCTGAGCTAACAAGGGTTTCTTCCTCCCTCCAACCCTCCTACTCTCTGTTGGGGCCTGTCCAGTCTGAGATGGGTGTGGCAGGATGGGCATCTGCTAAGCCCAAATATGGGCAAAATGCTTATCGTGCAACCCAACCCCTATTTATCCAGTCTACCATTCTTACACAGAGGAGTTTAACTAGCATCACAATATTTCAATGTCTTGCTATTAGTATTTTAGATATTTGACATGACGCAAGCCACTGAGCCAGTATGTCATACATTTTTCTATTGAAACCAAAAATGACATGCACACAGACACTTTGTCAGTCTGCAGGTGTGATGGCCCACAGCCTTCCCTCCGCTGGGGTTTTAATTGCCCTACTCACCCACTAGTAAGCCCCTTTTGTTGGCCAGTTCACATAGTAGGCTACAGTTCATTGTGAGCCGGTGCTAGGTGACAATGTTTTGCAGTATGTTTTTAGGTGTGTGTTGCTATACAATAGCATTTATGTACATACAAGCCTCATGCCTTCCGCCTAGTATTATAGTAGTGTTCTCCTACATGCCCCCTCTTGTGCTGCTCTGCTCTGCTTAATTCCTATCCCCAGGCGTCAAAGTAATCAAACATGCCAGAGATTTACCGAAGAAGGGAGTGTGTGTATGTGTGTCGTAGAGGTTTACATAACTGTAGCGGAGAGAGGCAGGGATTGAAATCCTTAGGCTAACCACCGAAGCGTTCGTAAGTCCAAGCAGTGTAAAAAATATATACATTTTTGGGATGGAAAAAAACAACACTTTCAGTGTAAACTTTAAATGACTAAAGCCAGATAAAGTATGTAGACTAGATAATAGACCTATTTTGTTTTATAATCTTTGCGAACTATCAATCAACAAAATAAAAGCTAGATGGGGAGAATTTAAAATTCCAAAAACGATTTAATTTTGCAGTATTTTATGTTTCAGCAAAATAACAAAGCATTAGCCATGGCAAAATGCATAGAATTGCAGGAAATTTGCTTTAAAACTGTTTCTCTCAGCTCAATGGCAGAATATGCACACTGAACAAAAATATAGACGCAACATGTAAAGTGCTGGTCCCATGTTTCATAAGCTGAAATACAATATCCCAGAAATGTTCCATACGCACAAAAAGTGTTTCTCTCAAATGTTGTGCACAAATTTGTTATCATCCCTGTTGGTGAGCATTTTATCCTTTTGTCAAGATAATCCATCCACCTAAAAGGTGTGGCTTATCAAGAAGCTGATTGAACATGATCATTACAGTGCAATCCGTTTTGTCACCAAAGCCCCATGTACTACCCACCATTGCGACCTGTACGCTCTCGTTGGCTGGCCCTCGCTTCATACTCGTCGCCAAACCCACTGGCTCCATGTCATCTACAAGACCCTGCTAGGTAAAGTCCCCCCTTATCTCAGCTCGCTGGTCACCATAGCATCTCCCACCTGTAGCACATGCTCCAGCAGGTATATCTCTCTAGTCACCCCCAAAACCAATACTTTCTTTGGCCGCCTCTCCTTCCAGTTCTCTGCTGCCAATGACTGGAACGAACTACAAAAATCTCTGAAACTGGAAACACTTATCTCCCTCACTAGCTTCAAGCACCAACTGTCAGAGCAGCTCACAGATTACTGCACCTGTACATAGCCCACCTATAATTTAGCCCAAACAACTACCTCTTTCCCTACTGTATTTAATTAATTTATTTTGCTCCTTTGCACCCCATTATTTTTTATTTCTACTTTGCACATTCTTCCATTGCAAATCTACCATTCCTGTGTTTTACTTGCTATATTGTATTTACTTTGCCACCATGGCCTTTTTTGCCTTTACCTCCCTTATCTCACCTAATTTGCTCACATCGTATATAGACTTGTTTATACTGTATTATTGACTGTATGTTTGTTTTACTCCATGTGTAACTCTTGTGTCGTTGTATGTGTCGAACTGCTTTGCTTTATCTTGGCCAGGTCGCAATTGTAAATGAGAACTTGTTCTCAACTTGCCTACCTTGTTAAATAAAGGTGAAAAAAATAAAATTACACGGGTGCACCTTCTACTAGGGACGCTATAAGGCCACCCTATAATGTGCCATTTTGTCAGGCAACAATGTCACTAATGTCTCAAGTCTTGAGGGAGTGTGCAATTGGCATGCTGACTGCAGGAATGTCCACCAGAGCTGTGTTCAGAGAATGAATGTTAATTTCTCTACCATAAGCCGCGTGCAACGTTTTATAGCATTTGGCAGTATGTCCAAACGGCTTCACAACTGCAGACTGCGTGTAACCATGCTAGCCCAGGACCTCCACATCCTCCTTTTTCACTTGCGGAGGGGCTTTTTGTGGGGAAAGACCCATTCTGATTGGCTGGGCCTGGCTCTACAGTTGGTGGACCTGGCTCCCAAGTGCCAAGTGGGTGGTTGGCCTCCCCCTCCCATTGCAGGCCCACACCCCTGCCCAGTCATGTGAAATCCATGGATTAGGGCCTAATGAATTTATTTCAGTTGACTGATTTCCTTATGACTCAACAACATTTTTTGAAATTGTTGCATGCTGTGTTTCTATTTTTGTTCAGTGTAGAATCACACATTTTTGCAGTTTTAAAGCACATTTTCTATCTCCGCTCCATGGAGAAATGTGTAAAAATGCAGGAAATAGGCTTAAAAATGTAAAACATTCTCTACACCGCCAAGATGGGGGGGCTCCAATTCAGCTGCGCTGATGGGCCAACTGTGCCCATTGCCACACACCCTGTCACGCTAAGTCCCGTTTTGATCAAAAACAAGAGGGAGGAAGAATGATAAATTAATATGACCATGATGCGGTTAGCAGTATATGTTGGTGTCTCGGCTTCCTGTATGTACTATAGCTAGATTGACATGTCTTCAGTGATTTAACAAGCTTTAACACTCTGTCCAAGCCAGAAACTGATAGCAAGAGAGGAAATTAATTCTGATTAGTCTTGGCTTAGCCAATCGCCAAAGTCGACTCATCAATAGCCCAAAGGACTTTGTAAATAGGCACTTTTTTGGTGCAGGTGCTATGCTGGTTTCTGTTTGTCCGTCAAGATGTTTTCTGTGGGAGTAGGCTAGTGTGTTTATTGATGTGGTAGCTATGTTTGACGCACTGAAGAGGAGGCCGATGTCTTGTGTGAATCCATAGTTTTTATTCGTTTAGCTCCTTTCCCTAGTCTACACCTGGATTTACAAAAGAGCCTTTTATATGCGGTCACGGATGATTTGATATCAAATCAAATCAAATTTTATTTGTCACATACACATGGTTAGCAGATGTTAATGCGAGTGTAGCGAAATGCTTGTGCTTCCAGTTCTGACAATGCAGTAATAACCAACAAGTAATCTAACTAACAATTCCAAAACTACTGTCTTGTACACAGTGTAAGGGGATAAAGAATATGTACATAAGGATATATGAATGAGTGATGGTACAGAGCAGCATAGGCAAGATACAGTAGATGGTATCGAGTACACTATATACATATGAGATGAGTATGTAAACAAAGTGGCATAGTTAAAGTGGCTAGTGATACATGTATTACATAAGGATACAGTCGATGATATAGAGTACAGTATATACGTATGCATATGGGATGAATAATGTAGGGTAAGTAACATTATATAAGGTAGCATTGTTTAAAGTGGCTAGTGATATATTTACATTTCCCATCAATTCCCATTATTAAAGTGGCTGGAGTTGAGTCAGTGTCAGTGTGTTGGCAGCAGCCACTCAATGTTAGTGGTGGCTGTTTAACAGTCTGATGGCCTTGAGATAGAAGCTGTTTTTCAGTCTCTCGGTCCCAGCTTTGATGCACCTGTACTGACCTCGCCTTCTGGATGATAGCGGGGTGAACAGGCAGTGGCTCGGGTGGTTGATATCCTTGATGATCTTTATGGCCTTCCTGTGACATCGGGTGGTGTAGGTGTCCTGGAGGGCAGGTAGTTTGCCCCCGGTGATGCGTTGTGCAGACCTCACTACCCTCTGGAGAGCCTTACGGTTGAGGGCGGAGCAGTTGCCGTACCAGGCGGTGATACAGCCCGCCAGGATGCTCTCGATTGTGCATCTGTAGAAGTTTGTGAGTGCTTTTGGTGACAAGCCGAATTTCTTCAGCCTCCTGAGGTTGAAGAGGCGCTGCTGCGCCTTCTTCACAATGCTGTCTGTGTGAGTGGACCAATTCAGTTTGTCTGTGATGTGTATGCTGAGGAACTTAAAACTTGCTACCCTCTCCACTACTGTTCCATCGATGTGGATAGGGGGGTGTTCCCTCTGCTGTTTCCTGAAGTCCACAATCATCTCCTTAGTTTTGTTGACGTTGAGTGTGAGGTTATTTTCCTGACACCACACTCCGAGGGCCCTCACCTCCTCCCTGTAGGCCGTCTCGTCGTTGTTGGTAATCAAGCCTACCACTGTTGTGTCGTCCGCAAACTTGATGATTGAGTTGGAGGCGTGCGTGGCCACGCAGTCGTGGGTGAACAGGGAGTACAGGAGAGGGCTCAGAACGCACCCTTGTGGGGCCCCAGTGTTGAGGATCAGCGGGGAGGAGATGTTGTTGCCTACCCTCACCACCTGGGGGTGGCCCGTCAGGAAGTCCAGTACCCAGTTGCACAGGGCGGGGTCGAGACCCAGGGTCTCGAGCTTGATGACGAGCTTGGAGGGTACTATGGTGTTGAATGCCGAGCTGTAGTCAATGAACAACATTCTCACATAGGTATTCCTCTTGTCCAGATGGGTTAGGGCAGTGTGCAGTGTGGTTGAGATTGCATCGTCTGTGGACCTATTTGGGCGGTAAGCAAATTGGAGTGGGTCTAGGGTGTCAGGTAGGGTGGAGGTGATATGGTCCTTGACTAGTCTCTCAAAGCACTTCATGATGACGGAAGTGAGTGCTACGGGGCGGGGCGGTAGTCGTTTAGCTCGGTTACCTTAGCTTTCTTGGGAACAGGAACAATGGTGGCCCTCTTGAAGCATGTGGGAACAGCAGACTGGTATAGGGATTGATTGAATATGTCCGTAAACACACCGGCCAGCTGGTCTGCGCATGCTCTGAGGGCGCGGCTGGGGATGCCGTCTGGGCCTGCAGCCTTGCGAGGGTTAACACGTTTAAATGTCTTACTCACCTCAGCTGCAGTGAAGGAGAGACCGCATGTTTTCGTTGCAGGCCGTGTCAGTGGCACTGTATTGTCCTCAAAGCGGGCAAAAAAGTTATTTAGTCTGCCTGGGAGCAGGACATCCTGGTCCGTGACTGGGCTGGATTTCTTCCTGTAGTCCGTGATTGACTGTAGACCCTGCCACATGCCTCTTGTGTCTGAGCTGTTGAATTGAGATTCTACTTTGTCTCTGTACTGACGCTTAGCTTGTTTGATAGCCTTGCGGAGGGAATAGCTGCACTGTTTGTATTCGGTCATGTTACCAGACACCTTGCCCTGATTAAAAGCAGTGGTTCGCGCTTTCAGTTTCACGCGAATGCTGCCATCAATCCACGGTTTCTGGTTAGGGAATGTTTTAATCGTTGCTATGGGAACGACATCTTCAACGCACGTTCTAATGAACTCGCACACTGAATCAGCGTATTCGTCAATGTTGTTGTCTGACGCAATACGAAACATGTCCCAGTTCACGTGATGGAAGCAGTCTTGGAGTGTGGAGTCAGCTTGGTCGGACCAGCGTTGGACAGACCTCAGCGTGGGAGCCTCTTGTATTAGTTTCTGTCTGTAGGCAGGGATCAACAAAATGGAGTCGTGGTCAGCTTTTCCGAAAGGGTGGCGGGGCAGGGCCTTATATGCGTCGCGGAAGTTAGAGTAACAATGATCCAAGGTCTTTCCACCCCTGGTTGCCCAATCGATATGCTGATAAAATTTAGGGTGTCTTGTTTTCAGATTAGCCTTGTTAAAACCCCCAGCTACAATGAATGCAGCCTCCGGATAAATTGTTTCCAGTTTGCAAAGAGTCAAATAAAGTTCATTCAGAGCCATCGATGTGTATCCATCCGAGCCCACCGACGTGTAGGACAGCTAGTCCTAGCACAATGGTTTCAGAATGTGAATGTCATTTGTTGTTTTCTGTTTTTCTTTCGTTTACAGAATGGGACCAAGAAATCGTGGGACTTCATGCGAACACATGACAGGTGAGCTTCTATCTGCCATTGACCTGTTTCATTGTTGGTAAGAGAAAATTCTGTGCCAAAGCTTGACACACACATTCACACTCTTCAATTGTTTCACCACCTCATCGCCCTCGCTGTCAGCTGAGAGGAGGAGTCCCTAATGGTCAGTGGTCAAGAAGTGAAAACTTTTAAATTCCCACATGGCTCCCCTCTGTCGCTTTTCCCAATGCCTTCCCATACCGTTCACTTTGACATGTTACCTAGTAACCTCAAAAATACAATATTAATGCCATTTCAATGAGCTTGGGAAAGAGCCAACATCCTGACAATTTCTCCCTTCAGTCGATATAAGCTCTGGGTATTTATCGTGGAGATTTAAAAACTGAGGTGTGTTGACACGATTGTAACCACTTTTTATATATCAGAGTAAAGTCACTCCAGTCCCATCACCACAGCTTTGGTCGCATGCTGTCAGTCACTTATGCATATCTGAAAGGGGCTCTTTGCTTCGTTTAAGTCTTATCAGTCTGAATAAGTGGATGATGGTAAGCACATGGTAATACTGCAGGGTAAAAAGTCTGTGTGATCCACCAGTACAGAGGAATGTAGAAACTACTCTCCCACCGAAGAAGCTTTAATTCACCAAATAAGTATCACCTTTGAGGGTCCCGGTGTCAGACAAATCCTGACTCCCTCCTTGTCTGTCATTGACCTTTCAGGAAGCAATCACTTCTCATAAAATGGCCACCCTATAAATTGCCAAAATACAGTAACATTCTGGGTGAAACAAGGTGGTCTTATTTGTGGACTTATTACACTGTTGAACCATGACTATAAAATCCTGACGAACGACGAGTGGAAGGGTAATATCGCACCTTGGTGTCAAAGCACATCGCCAGGCTCCCACCTGCTATTCAGAGAGCAGTAGTATTGTGCCCTTGGGGTACTTCATGGGCCGTTTAAGCCCTCATTCCTGCATCTCCCCCCACCAACCCCTGAGAGATCATTCATTTTACTTGGAAAGGATGGTGTGATGGAGAAAAGAGCAGTAAACTGAAAAATGCCAGTGAAAAAGCCCCCCGGCACATCCAAATCTGGCCTTCAGTCCAAGTGCCTCCGCAGACATTTCCAGAGTGGACGATGACGGGACCATGGGGTTAACCTCTAGGAGTTGGTTTGCATAATGGTCCTTTTTGTAAAGGGTAAACGGATGTTTCTCATTAGAGAAATATTGGCCTGCACCTTTAATCAGTGTTCAAAAAATGGTATGGAAATTCTTGTTGAAAGTGGAGGCAAGACTTGGGTGGGTTCCAATGGAGATGTGAAGGTAAAAGTGGAGGTTTCAGATTTCCTCTCTGAAAATAAGGTCAGGGAAACGGACCAAATTTATGAGGAGAAGGGATGGAATAGAAAGAAAGGGAGTAAAGAGAGCGGAAAATGGTAGGATCTTAAAATAGGAGGCTGCTGGTGGTGGGTCTCATACTTTCATAAACCCCAAATAGCCTACAATGGATAGATCTGTTTAGATTTGGAATATGTCTATCTGCATGGGATAATCTATATGGGTGTGCTTTGTATTGAGCAATCAGTATCTTTAATTATTTTCACACTGAGCTGAGCCAAGCTGAATTGTACTGTTGTGCTGTCCTGGTTAGGCCTACTTATCTACCATAGTTGCTGGAACCATGCTAGAAAGGACAATGTAAAAATAAAAAGAGCTGAGCCAGTGCAGTTTGGTTCGGCACAATATTGTGAAAAGGGTATTTGATAGTTCATTAGGGCTGGAAATTGCCAGGGATATCAGGATATGATATCACAATACTTACAGTTGAAGTCGGAATTTTACATTTCACATAGACCTTAGCCAAATACATTTAAACTCAGTTTTTCACAATTCCTGACATTTAATCCTAGTAAAAATTAGGTTAGGATCCCCACTCTATTTTAAGAATGTGAAATGTCAGAATAATATTAGAGATTTTTCTGCTTTTATTTCTTTCATCACATTCCCAGTGGGTCAGAAGTTTACATACTAATTGAGTGAATTTGGTAGCGTTGCCTTTAAATTGTTTAACTTGGGCCAAACGTTTCGGGTAGACTTCCACATGCTTCCCACAATAAGTTGGGTGAATTTTGGCTCATTCCTCCTGACAGAGCTGGTGTAACTGAGTTAGGTTTGTAGGCCTCCTTGCTCGCACACGCTTTTTCAGTTCTGCCCACAAATTTTCTATGGGATTGAGATCAGGGCTTTGTGATGGCCACTCCAATACCTTGACTTTGTTGTCCTTAAGCCATTTTGTCACAACTTTGGAAGTATGCTTGGTTTCATTGTCCATTTGGAAGACCCATTTGCGACCAAGCTTTAACGTCATGACTGTTGTCTTGATGTTGCTTCAATATAGCCACATAATTTTTCTACCTCATGATGCCATCTATTTTGTGAAGTGCACCAGTCCCTCCTGCAGCAAAGCACCCCCACAACATGATGCTGCCACCACCGTGCGGTTGGAATGGTGTTCTTCGGGTTGCAAGCCTCCCCCTTTTTCCTCCAAACATAACGATGGTCATTATGGCCAAACAGTTCTATTTTTGTTTCATCAGACCAGAGGACATTTCTCCAAAAAGTGCGATCTTTGTCCCCATGTGCAGTTGTAAACTGTAGTCTGCCATTTTTTTATGATGGTTTTGGAGCAGGCTTCTTCCTTGCTGAGCGGCCTTTCAGGTTATGTCGATATATTTTACTGTGGATATAGATACTTTTGTACCCGTTTCCTCCAGGATCTTCACATGGTCCTTTGCTGCTGTTCTGGGATTGATTTGCACTTTTCACACCAAAGTACGTTCATCTCTAGGAGACAGTGTTTATACTTGCGTACTATTGTTTGTACAGATGAACGTGGTACCTTCGGGCATTTGGAAATTGCGCCCAAGGATGAACCAGGCTTGTGGAGGTCTACAATTATTTTTTCTTAGGTATTGGCTGATTTCTTTTGATTTTCCCATGATGTCAAGTAGAGGCACTGAGTTAAGGTAGGCCTTGAAACACATCCACAGGTATGCCTCCAATTGACTCAAATGATGTAAATTAGCCTACCAGAAGCTTCTAAAGCCATGACATCATTTTCTGGAATTTTCCAAGCTGTTTAAAGGCACATTCAACTTAGATTATTTGACTGTATCACAATTCCAGTGGGTCAGAAGTTGACATACACTGTATGTAAACAATTGTTGGAAAAATTACTGGTGTCCATGGACAAAGTAGATTGCCTAACAGTTTTATTAATAAGAAATTTGTGGAGTAGTTGAAACACTTAGGTTGGAGTCATTAAAACTAGTTTATGTAAACTTCCGACTTCAACTGTAGGTGCGGAAACGATATGTATTGCGATTCTCACGAATCTCCCTATTTTTATTTGATAGCGTTTTGATGTTCCAAACATATTGCTCACTATATGTCGAGATGAGAGAGAATTTGTTTTGATCAGTCATGGAAATAAAAGTGCTGAAAACGTGTTGGCTCACTATTTAAAGAGAATATGGAGAACAAGCTATAGGATGAAAAATATGGGAGTTTTGGCGTAGGTACAGCCGACTCGCGCTAGCTGAAAGACCATTTTTGCTTGATCCAACAATGCTGTCTGGAGGCTCTGTACAGAGGGTGTGACGCAATTGCGGAACCTCCGGAGGCTTGCAGAAGCTAGATTGAGCTCTGTACTGACGTGCGCCTTCCAAATTTTGCAACAATGCGGAGGGCACCGTATTTCTCCGTATAGGTCCACATTGTCATAATTGGTTGACAGAAGGTCGGGGGCGGTACGTCCTGTATAAACACACTCACTTCCTTGATATTTCAGTTTTTTTATAAAAAATATATAAAATAAACAAACATTTTTCTAAAAAACAGTGGTTGCTTTGTCATTTTGTGTAGATTGAGGGGGGAAAACAAATCTATCCATTTTAGAATTAGGTTCTAACATAACAAATTGTGGAAAAAGTCGAGGGGTCTGAACTTTCCAAATGCACTGCATTTACCTACATAACTCAGTGTTATGTTAGCACATTTGTTTATTGGAGTATTTGTGTACCAGCACGTGTTTGTTGCGCAGATTTTTAAAAAGTGTGTATTTGTGGGGGCATTTGCATGCTTGTTTGGGTGTGTTTTAATGGGGGAGCGAGCGGTGAAGGGTATAGCCATTAGAAGGAGCATCTGTTCATGTCATTACTACCACTACAGCAGGCCCCACTGCAGTCCTTTGTGCAGCACTAGTCCTCACCACGGGCCCTGGGAAGGTAAGAGTAGAGAGCCCAGAGTTTGTTTCAATCTGAAGGGATGGGGGAGAATAGTTGTAATGGTGTGACTTGGAAAGGGAGAGAACACTCTTAAATTTTAGTTTGGAGTGGGCATCCATTCCCATCTCATTAATTGAAAGATTTTCTTAATTATTTTTGTTCTTTTGGTAGTTTAGGAGAGACTTTTGCATTTTATCTGAAGGGACATCCAAATAACACGCATACAGTAGGATCTGTGGGTCATGTTGGATTCAAACCCACAACTACTGTTATAAGCAACCATGCGCCTTCCAACTAAGCCAACTGAAGCATCGCTTCTTAGAGGATTGTGATCTGTCCTCATCACTCATGTATGATACTATGCCCTATACTGTTCCCTGATGGCTAGCCAGAAGCCCCACGGAGAAGGCCACAAGCCTAACTGTGCGTGCAATGTTCAGAGAGCCCGTTTAACCATTAGCACAGGTTTTGGGGGGAAGCGGCGTTGAACAGTCGACAAGCCCGGGCCTGCTTTGGGGTAAAAGCAGCAGGCTGGTTTGTCCCGCTTCAGCCCTGATCTGGCATAGCCAAACCGTACACTGCCCCTATGTCCCTTTCTCCTTTTGCTAACACTGGACTGAGAGCCTGGGGTAATTTTGATCAAATGTTTGTTAAAAAAAAATCTACAGAAATCCACATTGGAAATAGAAAACCTGCAGCTTTTGAATTTACTTTCTAAATTCACTGAATTTAAATGGAATTGATCGCCTCAGTCTCCCGTCCTCCTACTGGAGGGCAAAGCGCTCAGCCCCTAGGAAGGGACTTCCTCTTTTTGAGCAGGGATGATGGAAAGGAGGCAGGAAGGAAGGAAGGGATAGAGGGCCCTAAAATGGAACATAGCCTTTCTTAATCAGTGCCCTGAAGCCAAAATCAATCATCATGTCTGGCGATAAAGAACTTTCCCCACCCAGGCTCCTTTTTATAATGGTTGTGTGTGTACTGTATGTGCAGGGTTTCCTTCAGCTGGCTTTTGGACGATTTAAAAAAATTAATGAAAAAACTATAAAATTGCCACCGGTCAACATAAATACATTTGACTGGTCAAGCTTATCGGTATATAGGTTAATTTGCATAATTGAGTGGAATTAAATTAGTGTGTGTGTATTTTCATTAGTCTTTATGATTCTTATCACACAGCATACAGTCTAGTTTGAGCGGAAAATCTGTAAGAACGCGAGAGCTGCTGCTACAGGTCCTGTTATAAATGCACGTTTCACTCCAGCAACAATTCGAAATGCAATTGTGTGTTAACGGTTTGGACGCCACTATTAAAGAGCTACTATTTTCTCCCATCTCTTATGAGGCATGTCTTACGTTGTTTCGAAGTAGCCGAGACAAAATTTGTTTCTATAAACCTGGAGGAAATTATTTTCTAAAGTCTTCCAAATGTCATTGAAACAAGTAACATATATTTCTCTCATGTAATATTCTTTCATTGTCCAAAGGAACAATCTTAGTTATATTAGCAACCCATGCTAGTTGCATCTTTAGATCTCCCATCTTTCAACATTTCTAACGGATATTTCCATCTCTGTCACATGAGAACGCTCGCATGTGCTGTGCGTTTTTGACTTGTTTTCCCGCTAATTGCATTATGCAACAAACATGAACTTTAAAAAGCAGTAGGCTACACGCTATCTTGGCACACCTGTATTTAGGCATTTTCTCCCTTCTCTGCAGATCCCCTCAAGCTCTGTCAGGTTGGATGGGGAGTGTCGCTGCTCAGCTATTTTCAGGTCTCTCCAGAGATGTTTGATCAGGTTTATGTCTGGACTCTGGCTGGGCCACTCAAGGACATTCAGAGACTTGTCCAGGAGCCACTCCTGCGTTGTCTTGGCTGTGTGCTTAGGGGCGTAGTCCTGTTGGAAGGTGACCCTTCGCCCCAGTCTTAGGTCCTGCGCTCTGGAGCAGGTTTTCATCAAGGATCTCTCTGTACTTTGCTCTGTTCATCTTTCCCTCGATCCTGACTAGTCTCCCAGTCTCTGCCGCTGAAAGTCATCCCCACAGCATGATGCTGTCACCACCATGCTTCACTGTAGGAATGGTGCCAGGTTTCCTCCAGACGTGACACATGGCATTCAAGTCAATCTTGGTTTCATTAGACCAGAAAATATTGTTTCTCATGGTCTGAGTCCCTTAGGTGCCTTTTGGCATACTCCACTCTACCATAAAGGCCTGATTAGTGGAGTGCTGCAGAGATGCTTGACTTTCTGGAAGGTTCACCCATCTCCACAGAGGAACTCTGGCGCTCTGTCAGAGTGACCATCGCATTCTTGGTCACCTCCCTGACAAAGGCCCTTCTCCCCTGATTTGCTCAGTTTGGCTGGGTGGCTAGCTCTAGAAAGAGTTGGTTGTTCCAAACTAATTCCATTTAAGAATGATGGAGGCCACTGTGTTCTTGGGGACTTTCAATGCCACAGATAATTTTTTTGCACCTTTCCACAGATCTGTGCCTCAACACAATCCTATCTCAGAGATTTATGGACAATTCCTTCAACCTCATGCCTTGTTTTTTTCTCTGACATGCACTGTCAGCTGTGGGACCTTTTGTATAGACAGGTGTGTGCCTTTCCACATCATGTCCAATCAATTGAATTAACCACAGGTGGACTCCAAGTTGTAGAAACTACTCAATAATGATCAATGGAAACAGGATGCACCTGAGCTCAATTTTGAGTTTCTTAGCAAAGGGTCTGAATACTTACTTCTTTATTTATTTTTTGTCATTATGGAGTATTGTGTGTAGATTGAAAAAAAAAAAGTGTGTTACGGTTTGCTGGTATCCAGATTTTCATAACTTCACACTGTGCCTGTCCCATACGGTATTACCGGCAGTGCACACAAAGGGGGCTATTTATTTTCCAAACATCAAAAAATATCCCAAAAAGTATCAGTTAGCAGAATGCTAACAAATACAAAGGGATTCCCGTAGCGGATGCTAGGTAAATACTAACTAGGACAGGCAACCCACTTCATAAAGTTATGCAAGTATCTCAAAATACCTCTGTTTGCTGAACACACAAAACAAATATTAGATGGCATGGATCTTAGTAGTGAATTTCATCTGAAGACCTAAGTTCCCCTGCACCGGATCACCTCACAACGCACACAACACACTCCATGGGAGAGACTGGGCAGGGCTTCCTGCCTCTACAGACACTTCCGCTTTACCAACACAAACCCCAGCCCTCAAGTCTCCACCACCAAAAACTATAATACACACAGGGCACTGCTGTCTGTTTGTCACACACGGACACAGGGCCATCCATGAGTGCAGCTGAGACGATGCCCTAACCTAGAGACCCTCTACTCTGCATAGTGACACAGCAATACATCCATTACAAAACCAGCCCAGAGTCAATGAGACAAACAAAATTCAAAACACATACCTCAATTAAATCATACTGGTATCAAAGCAACTCCATACTAAGTGGGTATTTGAATATTTCTGGGGTCAATCAGTGTGCCTTAATGCTCACTCCGACCCAGCTGCTCAGATAAAATTACAGATTAGCTTGCCATCTCCTTTGTGTGACATGCCGATGACAGGCAAGTTAGCTACAGTACGTGGCTTACTGTACTGTCATACCCTCTGTTACAATCCCATTATTGAGGCTTTAAAGGGATAGTTTACTAAAATTACAAAATTTACATTAACTTCATTGAGCTAAGGAAACCAATGATTTGCATAAGATAATTTGGACATAAAGAGCAATGTTCCCTCTAAACTGCGCGCCTGCAGTAGCCCCGGGTCTGCCGTGCAGAAATATCAGCCCACTGAGAGAAGCACTAGATTGAACTTCACTCAACTTTCTAGAGCAGTGGTCATGTCGATCTCCAAGGCATTCCTAGTCGATCGCCAAACATTTCTATAAGACTACCGTGTTGGCAGTAACATAGCAGGCATAAAAGAAAGCTACAGCAAAGTTGATACTGTGAGATTACCACGACTAGAGAGAGACTGTCAATATAGCAAAGAGCTGCAGTTTTTATAAGTGAGTTCATGTTTAAGTTCTCACTTTGTATTCAACACTTTTATTAACCATAAAATGCGCGTTCTTCCTATTTCACTCAGCGCTACAACAAGCACTGCATCAGTCATTAATTAGTTGGAAAGTGTATCTATAGGTGTTATCATTCATGGCTTGGGTCTTTTTTGTATCAAGGAATATTTCACTATTCTCATAGGTGTAAAAACATGAATTTGTACATTAGGCAGGGTTTCACCATCAGCTGAAAGACTGTCCATTTTTTGGTCAGTGTCAGTGGAGGAAAGGGAGAGCGGAGGGATGTTGAGAGGCGGACTCTGTCTGCTGCTCTCTCCTTCCGCTGAGACTGACCATCAAATGCAGGCACCATCAGCCCACTAATATATTTAAAATGTAAAGCTAATTATTTAAAACCTGTTACGGATGATGCGAATTCTCGCAACTTTTTGTTAAAAATCACGCAACATTTCAACGTCCTGCTACTCATGCCAGGAATATAGTATATGCATATGATAAGTATGTGTGTATAGAAACACTCTGAAGTTTCTAAAACTGGTTAAATCATGTCTGTGGCTATAACAGAACGTGTTCAGGAGTAAAAATCCCAGGGAAAACCAAAAACACCCAAAAACACCCAAAAAATATTCATCCGCCAGTCTTTGAATTGTCTAAGGCGATAGAAAATAGATGAGGTTCCGTTTACAACGCCTACAGCTTCCACACGATGTCGCCAATACTGGCATTTCATTGCAAGTTGGTGGGATGACGTATAGGCACTTCCTGTCTTGGGGTGCACCCAGGAAATTATGAAAGTGAAAAAAATGAACGATGATTTCAAGACTTGCTGCTATCGAATACAGATCGCCCCGTGATCAATTTTATCGATTATTAACGTTTATTAATACCTAAAGTTGGTTTACAAAAGTAGTTTGAAGTGATTTGTAAAAGTTTATAGGCAACTTTTTTAATTTTAAAAAGTGACGTTGCGTCTTGTAAAGGTGAATTTTCCTTGGATCAGACGGCCTTCATAAATGGACATTTTGGGCATACTTTGACGGATTTAATCGGGAAAAAGATCCAATTGTGATGTTTATGGGACATATAGGAGTGCCAACAAAGAAGCTCGTCAAAGGTAATGAATGTTTTATCTTTTATTTCTGCGTTTTGTGTAGCGCCGGCTACCGCTAAATCTTTTGTTTAGGTCTCGTTCAGGTATTTTGGGGGGTGCATGCTATCAGATAATAGCTTCTCATGCTTTCGCCGAAAAGCATTTTACAAATCTGACATGTTGGCTAGATTCACAACGAGTGTAGCTTTAATTGAGTATCTTGCGTGTGTTTTTTAAGGAAAGTTTGAGTTTTATCGAGTACTATAGGTGGCGCTCTGAAATTTCAGCTGATTTGGTTCCTGTGCAGGAACCAACATCCGTAACAGGTTAAACGTATCCTCACTCAGCTAAGCCTCACAAGTAATACAACAATGGATCTATTACCGGTGTGATCATATAGCCGTCCTCAAATTTTGAGGGAAAAAAAATTGCCTGAACAACAATACATTGGCAGGGCATTTCATGCAAAGCTAATATACGGTGATAATGTATTGACCCTAGGGTGAACAGTGTATATTCCATTAAATATATTATATATATTTATATATATATTTATATATATATTATATTATATATATATATATATATATATATATATATATATATATATATATATATATATATATATATATTATATATATTTATATATATATTTATATATATATTATATATAATTATATTATACTATATATATATATATATATATATCCGTCAAGGCAATTGTTTTCTCATAAGTGATTGGAAAAATGGCTACCTCAGTATTTTACGCAATATTTTCTCCGGGTGACACCATGTGACCACTCGCCAAATATGGACCCTTACAGCCATTCTCCAATGGAAATGCCTAAAAAGACGTCACAATGCTGTAGACAGCTTGGGGAATGCGAGGAAAACGTAAGCTCATTCGTAGCTCATTCACAGCCATATAAGGAGTCATTGGCATGATATCCAACTGGTTAAGCCAATACATGTCCAGGCCCGTCTTAAGTTTGCTAGAAAGGATTTGGATGATCGAGAAGAAGATTGGGAGAATGTCATATGGTCAGATGAAACCAAAATATAACTTTTTGGTAAAAACTCAACTCGTCGTGTTTGGAAGACAAAGAATGCTGAGTTGCATCCAAAGAACACCATACCTACTGTGAAGCATGGGGGTGGAAACATCATGCTTTGGGGCTGTTTTTCTGCAAAGGGACCAGGACAACTGATCCGTGTAAAGGAAAGAATGAATGGGGCCATGTATCGTGAGATTTTGAGTGAAGACCTCCTTCCATCAGCAAGGGCATTGAGGATGAAACGTGGCTGGGTCTTTCAGCATGACAATGATCCCAAACACCCCGCCCGGGCAACAAAGGAGTGGCTTCGTAAGAAGCATTTCAAGGTCCTGGAGTGGCCTAGCCAGTCTCCAGATCTCAACCCCATAGAAAATCTTTGGAGGGAGTTGAAAGTCTGTGTTGCCCAGCAACAGCCCCAAAACATCACTGCTCTAGAGGAGATTTGCATGGAGGAATGGGCCAAAATACCAGGAACAGTGTGTGAAAACCTTGTGAAGACTTACAGAAAATATTTGACCTCTGTCATTGCCAACAAAGGGTATATAACAAAGTATTGAGAAACTTTTGTTATTGACCAAATACTTATTTTCCACCATAATTTGCAAATAAATTCATAAAAAATCCTACTATGTGATTTTCTGGATTTTTTTTTTTTCTTTCTGTTAATCCTGCATTGACACACACACACACACACACACACACACACACACAGTCACAGTCACATAGATGCACACACACCAACTAGTTTGGAATTGAGGAATTTTTACCCTTCCAAAATTTATAGATTTGTATTATTTTTATGGATCGCAATTTTTGGTTTCAAATCAGTTTTCATTTTGTACAGTTAACCTTTACACTTGTGGAAATTGGCCTATATGGATAGGGCTAAATGTGAAATGTTTCTTACAGAAATATGAAAAACGTATGCATAACCATGGTAGCAATTAAAAGGGAACAATTTGTAGATGGGGAAATTATTAGACCAAAGTCTAAGTACACAACAGTTCACCTGACACAATGCTGAATCCAAACATTGCACTGTTGATTTTATGAGCATTTTACATTTACTGTACTTTTCGCTGCATTTGTTGATAGCGAAATCTGAAAATATTCTGGATACATTCAGTAACATAAGACTATTCCTGGAAAATGTGGGGTGGGTGCAACAAGACCTAAAAGTTACACGGGTTTGAGTGAGGGGACTAACTGGTGTCTCCAAGTGGCCACACATCTCTCCAAAGTGTGCACAGATCCTAAGCAATTCTAATGCACTTTTATGAATCAAAGAAGAGTCTTCAACTAGAAGGTACTTTTTTTTTTTTTTTGCTCTCCTATCTGTGCCGTTGAGGAACTCTAAGCAAGCACACATGCAAACTCAGCAAAAAAAGAAACATCCTCTCACTGTCAACTGCATTTATTTTCAGCAAATTTAACATGTGTAAATATTTGTATGAACATAACATTCAACAACTGAGACATAAACTGAACAAGTTCCACAGACATGTGACTAACAGAAATGGTATAATGTGTCCCTGAACAAAGGGGAGGTAAAAATCAAATGTAACCGTCAGTATCTGTGGCCACCAGCTGCATTAAGTACTTCAGTGCATCTCCTCCTCATGGACTGCACCAGATTTGCCAGTTATTGCTGTGAGATGTTACCCCACTCTTCCACCAAGGCACCTGCACATTCCCGGACATTTTCTGGGGGGAATGGCCCTAACCCTCACCCTCCGATCCAACAGGTCCCAGAGGTGCTCAATGGGGTTGAGATCCGGGTTCTTCACTGGCCTTGGCAGAACACTGACATTTCTGTCTTGCAGGAAATCGCGCACAGAACGAGCAGTATGGCTGGTGGCATTGTCATGATGAGCCTGCAGGAAGGGTACCACATGAGGGAGGAGGAGGATGTCTTCCATGTAACGCACAGCATTGAGATTGCCTGCAATGACAACGAGCTCAGTCCGATGATGCTGTGACACACCGCCCCAGATCATGACGGACCCTCCACCTCCAAATTGATCCCCCTCCAGTGTACAGGCCTCGGTGTAACACTCATTCCTTCGACTATTAACTCGAATCCGACCATCACCCCTGGTGAGACAAAACCGCGACTCGTCAGTGAAGACCACTTTTTGCCAGTCCTGTCTGGCCCATAGGCAGCGACGTTGCCGGTGATGTCTGGTGAAGACCTACCTTACAATAGGCCTACAAGCCCTCAGTCCAGCCTCTCTCAGCCTATTGCGGACAGGCTGAGCACCGAAGGAGGGATTGTGCGTTCCTGGTGTTAATTTAGGCAGTTGTTGCCGTCCTGTACCTGTCCCGCAGTTGTGAGGTTCGGATGTACCGATCCTGTGCAGGTGTTGTTACACATGGTCTGCCACTGCGAGGACGATCATCTGTCCGTCCTGTCTCGCTGTAGCGCTGTCTTAGGCGTCTCACAGCAATTTATTGCCCTGGCCACATCTGCAGTCCTCATGCCTCCTTGCAGCATGCCTAAGGCACATTCACGTTGATGAGTAGGGACCCTGGGCATCTATCTTTTGGTGTTTTTCAGAGTCAGTAGAAAGTGTCCTAAATTTTCATAACTGTGACCTTAATTGCCTACCGTCTGTAAACTGTTAGTGTCTTAACAACCATCCCACAGGTGCATGTTCATTAATTTTAAACCCTTTACAATGAAGATCTGTGAAGTTAATTCGTAAAAATCCAAATATCTTTGAAAGACAGGATCCTGAAAAAGGGACGTTTCTTTTTTTTGTTGCTGGGTTTAGTAGTTTTGTTTGGAACACAACCCTTCATTTCTGCTATCACACAATTACTGTTGTTTACGCAATCCATAAACAGTCCATTATATAATCGCAATCTGGGTCAGGTGGGAATGATTTTACTTTCCACACAAGTTATTTTTCAGTTTCGTCCTAAAAACAGATTGTGGTGGGGGGAAAAAAAGTGATACATTTTTTGGTGCCATTTAGGCGAAATTGGAATTCTAAGCGTCACTACTGCCAACATGACTAGCTAAGTTTATGAAATTCAATCTTAGTGTGAGGGTTTCATAAGGAAATTTAAAGAAACAGATTGTAATTTTGATGCACATAGAAAGGAAACATAGGTGCATGTGCCACTATGACATTTCTTCACAATATACAAAAAGTCTAATTTGGTTCATAACAACCCAGGGTATGATGACCTTTCATTTTGTAACTGTACGTCAAACATAGTGATCATAAATGTTGACGCTGTATATGACATGAGTTTTATGATATGGAATTGTGAAGTGCACATTTGGACTCACAGGTGTTTGGCTTGCTTATATGACATCAAAGCGCCTCAACATCTCATATTTCAAAATACATTGAGTCCTCTTCATTTACAGCATTTCCCTGACTTGGACACATTTGCTAAAGTTGCCCAATTACCGGGAGGGATTGGGGTAATTCTTGTTGCGCATGGTGCTGTCAGAACGGCTGTCAGTCAAAACCCTTAGAGCGCTGTGAATCGTAGAGACCGAGCTCTGGCTTCATGTACAGGATGTTACTCTACAGCCGTATACAGGTACGAGTGTAAAGGTTAACACTCAAAAGTATCATCAACATAGCAGGGTGCTTACCCACTTAGAGCCTAGAACAACGTAATTCAAGTAGTGAATATTCTTCCCACTTTGTGCCCTCACATGGCTACGTTGGGAAGACTCAATCGGGGCAGTCTGGGTAGATATGTATTTCGTTGTTTTCTGTAAGCAGGAAGTTGTCCAACTGCGTATGATGATGTCATGTAATATAGTTAATTTAGTTTATTAAATCAAACAGTTGTATTTGTCACATGCGCCAAATACAACAGGTGTAGTGAAACGCTGACTTACAAGCCCTTAACCAACAAAGCAGTTAAAATTAAAAAAAAAAAAAAAGTTAAAGTATTTACTAAAATAAACTGAAGTAACAAAAATAGACAAATTATTAGAGTAACAATAAAATAACAGGAACAATGCTATATACAGGGGCTACCTGTACAGCAACCAATATAAACCTTTGTGATTCTCACTTTTATTCATCCCTAGAAAAATAATGAATGAATCAAACTGAATAAACTCTCTCTCTTTCTCTGCTCCCTTTTCTTTCCAGTGTTTCGGTTCTGATCTTCAACACCACCTCGCACTGCTTCGTCTTGGTCAAGCAGTTCCGCCCAGGTAATACCCCCTTTTTTGCTCTAATCATCTTTCATCCACAAGGACAGTTTTTTTTCTTGTAAGGACTGTAAATTCACATCCCTTTCCATATATTTTTTATTAGACAGTGAAGAGGGACAGGAAAGTAAGGCAGAGAAAGTGTGTTAGAAGGGCGTGGGTCTGATTCGAACCCACCACAACCTTGCTTTATCCCTGTGGGGAAACCCTGCTATTGTCACATTCCAAGCTTCTTACCCAACACCTGTGTATTATGCTGAACTCCCACTTGAGCGTGTCAAGTGCAACAATATGCCCCCTGCCACGTGGCCTGGGATCTGTCTGGCACTGTCGAGGCTTGTCTACTACTGTGAAAAATGCTGATGGACTCTCCACCCGGCTGGTGCACCGCCCCATCAAGGCTTTAAAAGCCATTAGTCATCCCATGGCACGCGGCCCTGTTCCATTGCATCAGCTAACGCCTACCTTCATCTCCCGCCACCCCTGTGGTATTCACCAGGGTTGGGGTCGATTTCATTGTGAATTTAAATGGAATTGTAATGGAATTTAACCCAACCCTGGTGTGGACCGATGAGGGGGGAAAACAGGCGCTTAATTATATATTATTTTCGTCTGCTTGTGGTAGGCTGTGGAGCATTCGCCATATTATGTAGAAGGATTGGGTGCTTACATGTATCCCGTCCTCTTAGATCTGCAAACCCTAAATAATTTGTGTCAAAGGGTAGGGGAATGGGGCCCATATCTCACCCGCTTAACTGATTCTAGGGAAGGTTGCTAAAGCCATGGGGAGAGCCCATCAGTAATGCCTTTGGTGCAGGTTACAATGGGGTGAGGTGCAGATGCAGATCTCATCCGTCTTACATTTGATGTATTATAAGCGGAGCAGTGCACACACACACACACACATGGAGGTCACTCTGACAGCGCGCCAGAGTTCCTCTGTGGAGATGGGAGTAACTTCCAGTAGGACAACACTCTCTGCAGCACTCCACCAATCATGCCTTTATGGTAGATTGGCCAGACAGAAGCCACTTCTCAATAAAATGCACATGACAAACCACTTAGTTTGCCAAAAGGCACCTAAAAGGACTCTGATCATGAGAAACAAGATTCTCCTGCCAAGATTGAACTCTTTGGCCTGAATGCCAAGTGTCACATCTGGAGGAAACTAGGCACTTCTCATCATCTGGCCAATACCATCCCTACGGTGAAGCATGGTGGTGACAGCATCATGCTGGGGGATGTTTTTCAGCGGCAGGGACTGGGAGACTAGTCAGGATCAAGGAAAGATGAACAGAGCAAAGTAAAAAGAGATCCTTGATGAAAACCTGCTCAGGACCTCAGACTGGGGCGAAGGTTCACCTTCCAACAGGACAACAACCCTAAGCACACAGACAAGACAACGCAGGATTGGCTTCGGGACAAGACAACGCAGGATTGGCTTCGGGACAAGTCTCTGCATGTCCTTGAGTGGCCAGCCAGAGCCCAGACTTAAATCCGTTCGAACATCTCTGGAGAGACCTGAAAATAGCTGTGCAGCGACACTCCCCATCCAACCTGACAGAGCTTGAGAGGATCTTCTGAGAAGAATGGGAGTAACTCCCCAAATGTAGGTGTGCCAAGCTTGTAGCATCGTACCCAAGAAGAGTCGAGGCTGTAATCGTGCTTCAATAAAGTACTGAGTAAAGAGTATGAATACTTATGTAAATGTGCTATTTTAGTTATTTATATTTTATAAATTTGCACATTTCAAAAAATCTGTTTTTGCTTTGTCATTATGGGGTATTGTGTGTAAATTGAGAAAAAAAAAACATTTAATCAATTTTAGAATAAGGCTGTAATGTAACAAGAAGTGATGGGTTCTGAATGCTTTCCGAATGCACTGTATGTATAGATTGCATTTTAATACTGCTACAGTGCCGTGTTCTTGATTTTATTTTTACATTTGAATTGCTTGACATTTGACTGCATTGTTAGGAGCAACGTAAGCATTTTGCTGCACTGTCATAACACATGCTAAACTGTGTACGCGATCAGTGGACTTTATTTTATCTTCCAGTTTAATTTCATACAAACACACCTCGTGTCTGCACTCTATGAAAAAAAAGCTTTGGATGCATTTGTTTACTCCAGCTCACCTCCAAACACAATGCTTCCTTGTGTAATAGTGCGCAAAATGCCCCCGTTACTATGCGAGGCAGGCAACGTCCTTTGTTCGCCGCTAAGGCGCTGGGGACAGTTACGCTCCACAGAATGGAAGGAAGGCCTCGCATTGAATGTATGTGTCCCAAATGACAACCTATTCCCTGTATTGTGCACTACTTAGGGCTCTGGTCAAAGTAGTGCACTATGAAGGGAATAGGGTGACATTTGGGATGTAGTCAGTTACTTTTTTCCCATTGCTTGAGGAACAATGTGTCTAAAAAGGTCAGCCTTTGTTTGAAGGCCATTGTGAGGCGACAAAATCACTCACAGGCGTTTTTGGTCGAAAGCTGAGTTGTTTGACTAAAGTAAATGTGTCACCCTATTTTTATCACACTCTTATTACGTTTTTTCCTTCCACCAGTAAAGTTTTTTTTAATGAGTTCTAGAGGTTATGCTTTTCATGATTTTATAGGAGTAGGATTTTACTAGACATGCAGTTCACAGAAACAAAGTTTCAGACAATTATTATCTCAATTGTGGCCTATTTGAAGGATTAAAACCTAGACTTTGATATGAACTGCGTACTATCACACTCAATTGTCGAAGTGAAAGGAACGATACATCACTGAGAAAAAGGTGTATATAGGCCTCCAAGTCGATGTCACTATACTGTAACATCTGTTGCTATCTAGCTCAACCCCTCTCACTCTCTCCACCCACTCTCCCTCTCTCCTCCTGCAGCTGTGTACATGTGCGAGTGGGAGAGGACCAAGCCCAAGGCACCTGACTCTAGCGAGCAGGTGGCGGAGGAGAAAGAGGGGGCTGCGGTTGGGGGCGGGGAGACGCCCCCAGGCTCAGTGGGGATGACCTACGAGCTTTGCGCTG
This sequence comes from Oncorhynchus clarkii lewisi, assembly GCF_045791955.1. Taxonomy (NCBI): domain Eukaryota; kingdom Metazoa; phylum Chordata; class Actinopteri; order Salmoniformes; family Salmonidae; genus Oncorhynchus; species Oncorhynchus clarkii. Next base: position 28,544,277 of record NC_092154.1, read on the forward strand.
GCCTGGTGGACAAGGCTGACCTGTCGCTGGAAGAGATCGCCAGGCAGGAGGTACTGGAGGAGTGTGGCTACGACGTGCCAGTCGCCAAGCTGCGGAGGATCACCTCATACAGGTGTGTGTGTACCTATGGCTTCGAGGTGAATTTTCCCCTAGTTACAGGTCTAGGATCAGCTTCCACTCCCCTAATCTTAAACTTAAACTTCTTAGGGATCAAATCCCGTTAACAGGATCGATTTGACAACATTCGGTAAAATGGCAGAGCGCCAAATTCAAATTAAATTATTAGAAATATTTCACTTTCATACAATTACAAGTGCAATACACCAAATTACTTGTTAATCCAGCCACGTGTCACATTTCAAAAAGGCTTTACGGCGAAAGCAAACCATGCTGTTATCTGAGGACAGCACCCCATCAAACAAACACAGACAAAAATATTTCATCTCGCCAGGCTTGACACAAAACTTAGAAATAACGATATAATTCATGCCTTTGAAGAGCTTCTTCTGTTGGTACTCCAATATGTCCCATAAACATCACAAATGGTCCTTTTGTTAGATTAATTCTGTCGTTATATCTCCAAAATTTCCATTTATTTGGCGCGTTTGATCCAGAAAAACACTGGTTCCAACTAGCGCAACATGACTACAAAATATCTAAGTTACCTGTAATCGTTGTCCAAACATTTCAAACAACTTTCCTAATACAACTTTAGGTATTTTTTTACGTAAATAATCTATCAAATTTAAGACGGGATAAACTGCATTCGATAGCGGATAAAAACAAAGTAGAGCGAGCTTTCAGGTCGCGCACCCAACCACAACAGTACACTAGACTCGTCCCTCGTTCTGAACAGCCCTACTTCTTCATTACACAAAGGAAAAAGATCAACCAATTTCTAACGACTGTTGACATCCAGTGTAAGCGATAGGAACTGCAAGCAAGTCACTTAGAAATCTAGATCCACATAGAAAACCTATTGAAAAGACTGTCACCTAAAAAAAAAAAAAATCCTGGATGGTTTGTCCTCGGGGTATCGCCTGCCAAATAAGTTCTGTTATACTCAGACATCATTCAGAGTGTTTTCTATCCAAATCTACTAATAATATGCATATCCTAGCTTCTGGCCCTGAGTAGCAGGCAGTTTACTTTGGGCACGCTTTTCATCCGGAGGTGAAAATACCACCCCCTAGCCTAGAAAGGTTAACCGTTAGTGAGGAAAATGCAAAACTGAGCCAAGATCAGCGTCTAGGGCCGTGTTCATCCTATACGGCTCAACACACCCATTGCTTCATACAGGCGCATACAAGCACACACATATGCATACTAGCATGCACATATATACATTGTGCGGCTATGCAACATACAGTTGAAGTCGGAAGTTTACATACACTTAGGTTGGTGTCATTTAAATCTCGTTTTTTCAACCACTTCACAAATTTCTTGTTAACAAATTATAGTTTTGGCAAGTCGGTTAGGACATCTACTTTGTGCATGACACAAGTCATTTCCCCAACAATTGTTTACAGACTATTTCACTTATAATTCACTGTATCACAATTCCTGTGGGTCAGAAGTTTACAATACACTAAGTTGACTGTGCCTTTAAACAGCTTGGAAAATTACAGAAAATGATGTAATGGCTTTAGAAATTTGATAGGCTAATGGACATCATTTGAGTCAATTGGAGATGTATCTATGGATGTATTTCAAGGTATTTCAAACTCAGTACCTCTTTGCTTGACATCATGGGAAAATCAAAAGAAATCAGCCAAGACCTCAGACAAAAATTGTAGACCTCCACAAGTCTGGTTCATCCTTGGGAGCAATTTCCAAATGCCTGAAGGTACCACATTCATCTGTACAAACAATAGTACGCATGTATAAACACCATGGGACCACGTAGCCGTCATACTGCCCAGGAAGGAGATGCGTTCTGTCTCCTAGAGATGAACGTACTTTTGTACGAAAAAGTGCAAATCAATCCCAGAACAACTGCAAAGGACCTTGTGAAGATGCTGGAGGAAAAAGGTACATAAGTATCTATATCCACAGTAAAACGAATCCTATATCGACATAACCTGAAAGGCCGCTCAGCAAGGAAGAAGCCACTGCTCCAAAACCACCATAAAAAAGCCAGACTCCGGTTACAACTGCACATGGGGACAAAGATATACTTTTTGGAGAAATGTTCTCTGGTCTGATGAAACAAAAATAGAACTGTTTGGCCATAATGACCATCGTTATGATTGGAGGAAAAAGAGGGAGGCTTACAAGCCAAAGAACACCATCCCAACCGTGAAGCATGGGGGTGGCAGCATCATGTTGTGGGGGTGCTTTGCTGCAGGAGGGACTGGTGCACTTCACAAAATAGATGGCATCATAAGTAAGGCCAAAATTCACCCAACTTATTATGGGAAGCTACAAATGTTTAATTTTGTTGTTATAATAAGGTTGGTTGCAACTGGAGAATTGGTGTGGAAATCTGTTGCGGCTCACTCAAGTCGACTACAAAACCCGCAATGCTCTCTATGGGCTGGCTGGCTAGCTAGCTAGCTAGATAAGGAGCTAGAAAACATAGCTACACACAATAATGCCAAAGTCAATATCATCATGTGAAGTAGCTAGTTAGCTGTACAACCACCTAAACAAACTGCACTATCAATTTAGGAGTCTACAATCTTGTCATGTTCAACCTGCAGATTGTGTGCTTCAGAGTTGAGTCTGACATTTGCAACGGCACCATGCATTTTACACCCTGCTGAAGACAGACAAATAGGAGAAATGTGGTAGGCGCTCTGTTAAATTACAAATTTTGCGAGGTAGAAATATTGCAAAAATATGATCAATGGTTCATTCGAGAGCCGACAACCTCCTGCGTTATGACATTGGCCAGAAATCTGACATGTACAGTATGATAGTAGTTTTCACAATCTAAAAGTAATCTTCCTATTAACTTCCAGTATAGTGAGAGTGGCTTCATCACAATGCTTTGTCAGACCGGTTGTAGTTCTGCCTGCGTGAACGGCAAGAGCTCCTATAAACATGAATTGACCCCGGGAATCTATAGAACATTTCTCAGAGATGCCCAAAAATTATATAACATTCAAAATCTTTATTTTACGTGAGCGAAGGCACCCCTTCTGATATGACCAAAGGATCCTCAGTAACCCTTTACATTCGTGCGAATTGGCCTATGAAAAATACATACGCATGGTAGCAATTGAAAAGGAACAGTTTGGTGATGGAAAAGTTATTAGACCAAAGTTTAGGACACTGCTGTTCACCTGACTTAAGACTGAATCCATTGCACTTTAGATCTTATGTGCATTTTATATTCTGTACTTTTCACTCTATTTGTTGATAACGAAATCTGAAAATACTCTTGATACATTCAGTAACATGATAAGAATATTCCTGAAAAATGTATAGTAGATGCAACATAAGACCAAGAACTAACTGATGCCTCCAAATTGGCCACACACCTCTCCAAAGTGTGCACAGTTCCTTTTATGATTTCAACTATAAGATACTTTTTTGAGCATTCCTAACTGTGCTGTTGAGGGACTAGAGCAAGCACACTTGTAGTTGTTTTGGTTGAAACACAGCCCTCTATCCCCGCCATCACACCATTACTGTCAGGTGGGCATAATTTGAAAGCTTGTTATTTTGCCAACATGACTAGCTCAGTTATAAAATGCCATCATAGTGTTTGGCTTTCACGGGGCAATTCAGAGAAACAGATTGTAATTTTGATGCAAGTAGAAAGGAGTCATGCATGCATTCAGGTGTTCCGTGGCAAATTTTCTTCACAATAGACAAATATGTGACTAACCGAGAAGCTCAATCTTGGGTAAGGGCGCATTCACACCGGCGACGCAGTCGCATGCAGAGCTGGCGGAGGAGTATGTGCTATGTGTAATTTGATGCGGAGTTTGATGTGCGTTTAGCGCAATCTCATGCAAGCAAGACCCTACCCCTTCACCATTCCAACACACCTTCCCATTTAAGTACATTGAGTTGGCGCTGTCATTTTACTCTGCGTTGCTCGTTGTGAACGCACCCTAACAATTCACTGGCGCCACCCCGGCTTAAGCACCTCGATCCAATCAACTGAGCCATGGGGTGAGGAACCTTGGTCAGCTGGTAACACTCTTGGCTCCATGCATGTGTGGCTCCCCTCTGGAGACAATGTTCAATCCCTGTGTGCTCCCTTCGGACTGTCTCTCCTCTCCCATCTCCCACTTAGTTTCACATTTATCTGTCAATAAAGCACTTAAAATACGTAAGGAGAGTGATTTCACCACCCCCCCACAAAAAAAAACAGAACGACAGGAACCTTGGTGTTCACATCGAGTTTAAAGGAAAGACCAGCTTTCTCCTTGATACAGTCGTATGAAAAGGTTTGGGCACCCCTGACAATTTCTATGATTTCCATTTATAAATAATTGGGTGTTTGGATCAGCAATTTCATTTTGATCTATCAAATAACTGATGGGACACAGCAATATTTCAGTAGTGAAATTAGTTTTTTTGGATTAACAGAAAATGTATGCATCATATGCATCAAAACAAAATTAGACAGGTGCATAAATTTGGGCACCCCAATAGAAAAATCGCATCAATATTTAGTAGAGCCTCCTTTTGCTAAAATAACAGCCTCTAGACACTTCCCATAGCCTCTGAGTTTCTGGATGAAGGTATTTTGGACCATTCCTCCGTACAAAACATCTCCAGTTCAGTTAGGTTTGATGGTTGCCGAGCATGGACAGCCCGCTTCAAATCATCCCACAGATTTTCAATGATATTCAGGTCTGGGGACTGGGATGGCCATTCCAGAACATTGTACTTGTTCCTCTGCATAAATGCCCGGGTAGATTTTGAGCAGTGTTTTGGGTCGTTGTCTTGTTGAAATATTCAGCCCCGGCGTAACTTCAACTTTGTGACTGATTCTTCAACATTATTCCCAAGAATCTGCTGATATTGAGTGGAATCCATGCAACCCTCAACTTGAACAAGATTCCCAGTAATGGCACTGGCCACACAGCCCCACAGCATGATGGAACCCCCACCAAATTTTACTGTGGGTAGCAAGTGTTTTTCTTGGAACGCTGTGTTCTTTTGCCACCATGCATAACGTCCATTGTTATGACCAAATAACTCAGTCTATGTTTCATCAGTCCACAGCACCTTATTCCAAAATGAAGCTGGCTTGTCCAAATGTGCGTTTGCATACCTCCAGCGACTCTGTTTGTGGTGTGTGTGCAGAAAAAGCTTCTTCCGCATCACTCTCCCATACAGCTTCTCCTTGTGCAAAGTGCGCTGAATTGTTGAACGATGCACAGTGACACCATCTGCAGCAAGATGATGTTGTAGGTCTTTGGAGGTGGTCTGTGGACTGTTTTTGGACCGTTCTCACCATCCTTCGCCTTTGCCTCTCCGATATTTTACTTGGCCTGCGACTTCTGGCCTTAACAAGAACTGTGCCTGTGGTCTTCCATTTCCTCATTATGTTCCTCACAGTGGACACTGATAGCTTAATTCTCAGCGATGGCTTTTTGTAGCCTTCCTCTAATCCATAATGTTGAACAATTTTGTTTTCAGGTCATTTGAGAGTTGTTTTGAGGCCCCCATGTTGCCACTTTTCAGAGGAGATTCAAAGAGAATAACAACTTGCAATTGGCCACCTTAAATACTTTTTCTCATGATTGGATGCACTTGTCTATGAAGTCCAAGGCTTAATGAGCTCACCAAACCAATTGTGTGTTCCAATTAATCAGTGCTAAGTAGTTACAGGTATTCAAATCAACAGCATGACAAGGGTGCCCACATTTTTGCATAGCCTATTTTTCACATCTGATTTAATTTCATACAACTTACACTAAAAATATTTGTCTGGACAATACCCCAGTACTCAGCTTTTATTAGAAAATGAATGGCATGCCACTGTGATCATTTTCTGTGACGACAGAGTAAATTATTATGCAGCCTCAGAGGGGTGCCCAAACCTTTTCATACGACTGTATTTGCATGAGCATTTGCTTGCATTTCCCTGTCTGCATCTGTAACATAGCTATTCTGCGTCAATGACAATGGTGTTCGTTTACACTTTTATCTCCTTCCACTTCGCCGTTGTTTATCGCGGTACAAGTGGGGACTTGCTCTATGTTGACTCATTTAAAGGAGCAGTCCAGTGAAATGCGATTTTGCTGTTTTTGTATGATTTTTCTACACTGAGGTTGAAATTAACAATGACATTGTGAAAATTATGAGAATACCCTTTTAGTGTAAGCTTTAATTGTAGTTTTTTTGCCTGGAATTTCAGCCCCTTCAGGTGGGATGGAGTTTTTGGCCCACAGCAGGACAACACAATCTGATCTGATTATTCTGAGCAATGACCAGTCATCTTTTATTTGCATATGTGTCCTCTTACTTTGAAAGGGTACACATGGTACTCTCTAGAGCAGGGGTGTTCAATTCCAGTCCTCGAGCGCCTGATGTCACAGTTTGGCCCAGCTAATACACCTGACTCCAATAATCACCTAATCATGATCTTCAATGCAATTTGATTAATCAGCTGTATTTGCTAGGGATGGAGTAAGTGTGACACCAATCAGGCCCTCTGAGTTTCTCAGTCCTGCTCTAGAGTCTAGACCAGGGTTATTCAACTCTTACCCTACGAGGTCTGGAGCCTGCTGGTTTTTTAAATCTACCTGATAATTAATTGCACCCACCCAGTGTACCCTGTGGAACTGGCTTCATGGTCCAGAGTTGAGTTTGAGGGGTCTAGATGATCCTGTCTGCCAATCAGGGCTGTGTATGTAAGTGTATAAAAATTTGTATCAACACGCCCAAATCAAATTCTATTTGTCACATGCGCCGAATACAACGAGTGTAGACCTTACAGTGAAATGCTTACTTACAAGCCCTTAACGAACAATGCAGTTTAAGAAAAATATCAACAAAAAAGTGACAAGTAACGATCAGACTGAGCATTATAATTGCAACAGGAGGCCCAGGGAAAAATGATAACTATATTTGGAGTTATTTTCATTAAATACACAGTGCTCTATTAGACATACGGTGAGGATTTTAAAAATACAATTAAAAAGACTGCATTGATCCTTAATACATGTTTTATTTGTAGCGCGCTTTTCATTAACACAGACATTTACAACACACTGCACATTAGCACCAACCTTTAACCAGCTATTTGACCTTAACTGCATGTTTGAGCCATCACCAGCTTGTTCATAAAGTGATATAAAGCTTAGTTTATAAAAAACAATCCACTCAGTTGTATTGTTTGTATGGTAGTGTTGTAGTTTCATTTATTCATGTAGGTAAGACTAACAGGAAAAGGAGATGGTATCCAGGGCCTTTTGGAGTACCAACTATCCATCCATCAAACAATTACAAATGACGGTCTGTTCTCTGACACTGTAGAACACTGCAGTGGAAAACATACGTAACCGCACCTCCCCCCTCCCTACCCATGTTCCCTCCACCTCTAGAGTGAAGACTTCCGTTCTTCTAACATGCCTTTTGATTTGACCCCACCAGCTCCACCACTTGTTGTGGTGTGTTTATCGGCATTGTTATGTGTAGGTTTCTTCCCGTCTTATTAGATGGGTATCGTCTTAACCCCCATGGCTAACCCCATGGCCCCCTATGAGGGAGTGCCATGACAAAAGTACTTAGCTTGAAACACTGTGCTCTGGGTGCTTCCGTGGTGACAGGCGCCCACAGGCCCCAGCCCTTTTGGGTTCACGACTGGCTAACAATGGATGTTTGAATTCTTCCATAGTGGCAAAACAAGAGCCAGACAAACGAATGGTGTCTGTGTGTGACGTCTCAGCCGTAAGCTGGGACAATTGGTTCCAGAGTAGTAAAATTAACATTGTAACACTTCTTTTTGTAACACTGCTTTAATAAATATTTTACACATTTTATTTTATTCCAAGGATGTGATTTTTCTTGCTATGGTGAAAACATTCTCTGTTTAAGTGTTATGGAGATTGAATTACCCCTAAACCAGTATAATATTTTTTCCTGTGCCATCCTGATCACATTCAGGTTGAATGTTTGTCAAGGTTAAAAGGGTTCAATGGTCTGCACACCTATGTGAGCTTATTTAATAAAAATAATAACAAATAAATAATAAAAAGTTCAGTTCCAGAGCTTTGTAATGGTATATCTATGTCATACATTACAATTGGTGTAACATTGGGAAGCTATGCTGCATTGAAAGTTTATACACTTGTAAACACAGTTTTGAGGAAAAGCCCTTAAGATGTTTGTGGTGATTTCACACTTGCTAGAGAGCTCTTCTTTGTTTACACCCATTTCGCATCATTCACACCTTTTAAGAAAACACTTTGAAGTTTGTAGAAATGTTATAATAGTGTGGGAGAATTTAACACGATATGGTAGGAGAACATCCAAAGAAAAACCAACCAGAATTTTTTTGAGAGAGAGACTATCTTCTTAGAATGGCAAGTATAAAGACCCTCGCTTGAAAAACAAGAAAAAGGTGTTAATAGTGCTGTTTGCCCATCTTGATGCCATAGCCAGTATATATTTCCTCAAAATCGTCAGAATTCATAAGGGAACTCATCAAATCAGTCATTCTTTTTTACGTTTTCCGAGGTGGTCTCGGTTGCAACATTTTAAATCTAAGATATTTGGTGCGCTATTTCTCCAGTGAGAAAATATGCATGAAAACAAATTGTCTATCGTTGAATGACAACAAACACTTAATTGAAGAATCCCTACTGTTGACCAACCACCGACGAAGGGGCGTGGACTTCTGCTTCCAAATTTCAGGTTTCCTCGAGGAGAAATGTTGTGTGCGTGAACAGCCAGGAAAAAAAACCTTCCCGACGACTAAAACAAACCAAAAATGTGGTCATATATGCACAAACCGTTTCGGATGGGAAACATGCGGATGCCGTTAGTCCTCATCTTTTTAAGAATTCACATGTAAAACATGACTGTCTATGACAATATGCTAAACAGAGGAAGAGTGTGGTAGTGTAGAAAACAACCAAAATAGTTCAAGATTTAAAGTAGTAGCCTACAATAAGGAATAGCTCCAGGTAAAAATACACTTTATATAGTCCTGAGCCTTTAACCTGACTTTGGTGCAGGTCGTTTTTCTTCACATTATTGTCTCTGGTAAACACACTCTGTATATGAAATTAAAATGTTTATTTGTTCGCATGACCAGGATACAGCAGGTGTAAACGTTACAGTGAAATGCTTACTTCCTCAACAGTGCAGTGTCAATATAAAAAAAAATGTAAATGGTGTCAATATAAAGTGCCAGTAGAGCAACAGAAGCCTGTGACATGTGGAGTTATAGACATGACCGACAACTCATGTCCATCCCCGCCATTATCTCAGCCAATCATGACTAGCCAGGAAGGACCCTGTCCTTTTCCCTATATAGCGCAGTGCTTTCTCCTTGGCTAAACTAGGCTTATAATTTAGCATTCATATTTACGGATCCCATACAAGTTTGTAATTAAGGGACATGACAGTTCACAAGTTCAAGAATGCAATGCTTACAACTTGTCTAATCGTCTCTGCTAACTGAAATGTTGATTTGTTTCTAAATCAGACCATGATCAAAGTACTAGCTATCAAACTAAGACTGGGGGGGGGGGGGGGGGGAGAAAGAGTATGCGAAGTAGGAATTAGCATAGTAGGGGTCATTTTTATACAGCCGTGGTAAGAAGAAACATTTAGTTGTAGGGTTATTGCTGTCGGAAGAGCTAGTGACCTAGCTGTGCATACTTCACTCTGTTTCGCATTGCTGTGTGAAATGCTAACCTGGCGCAAATAGACTTACGGTCCTTTGACCGTGTGTGTGTGTGTGTGTGTGTAACCTCTCTCGGCAGGTCCGGTGTTGGCGTGACGGGTGCCAAGCAGACCATGTTCTACGCCGAGGTGTCGGACGAGAACTGTGTGGGTGAGGGCGGCGGCGAGCCACAGGAGGGCGAATTGATCGAGGTGGTGAAGGTGCCCCTCCACGAGGCCATGACCTTTGCCTATGATGAGAGCATCCCCAAGACCATGGGCGTCATTTTCAGTTTCATCTGGTTCCACAACAACATGTCGCCCAAGTACAAGATCTCCACCAACGTTTAACCCACCCAACACCTGTCCCCTTCCCTGCCCCCTTCAGCCTGAGGTGGAAGTTGCAGTTAAACACAGATCTGGGATCAATAACCCTCACCCCTAGGCCTAATCTATACAATTAGGGAGATGGAGAAAAAAATCTGACCCTTTGTCAGTGGTTAGGGACAACTTCAATCTACTCCCAATCCCTTCGCCTTTGCCCGTATCCATATAAGTTGGCCCCAGGGGGACCATTTTTTTCTCGTTACTAACTGTTATTTTTCAGAGGTTTGTCTCATTCTTTTTTTCTTTTTTACGTGGTCTTTAGTACTTTTCCTCTAAAACTTGCCATATGCTGGTGGCCAGCAGCACTTTTTGTTGTTAGTTTTCACTGTAAATGTATTACCTTTTCCTCACTGAGAGGTCCAGGGTGCAATCTCACGAAGATGGCTACATGATAGCGCTCTCGTTTGGAGCTGCTTGTCTACCGCTGATTGGATCATGTTCCAGGAATGCAAAAATGTTGTTGCTTAGTCAGCGCCAGGGCTTATTACATACGAGGGCCGTTGCTGAGTCTGTTCGATTACTGCAGCTGGTTCAGGCGCGCCTTGCTTATTTTCTCCACAATCTACTCAGCCTCGAAGCCAGTGTTTCCCAGTCTTGGAGCGGTGCCGATTTTATCCCAGCCCAGCACTAACATACCTGATTCCACTAATTATTATGGCTTCATGGTCAGGTGAGTTATTGCTGGGCTAAAACACAAATCTGCTCACCTTTTGGATCCACCAGGACCGGGATTGGGAAACACTTCTCTAAGCAATACTTGATAGCTGGTAGTTGGATCATGGTCTGATTTTAAAACAAACATTTCAGTTAGCAGAGGTGATTAGATAAGTTGTAAGCATTGCATTGATTCCAGGGGTGTCACTACAGTAGTGTGTGCTCCTATGAGGTCCCATTAAGTTGTACGTTCGATAGAGGCTTCTTTTAACTACCACGGGAATATGACCTACCTCTACACTGGGGAGATTTATTACAGTAACAAATGTTGTCACTATACTAGCACCACAATACTCAGTATCCCAATACTCTAAAGTATTGTAATATCATGATACTTCTGAGTATCATGATACTGAGCATTTTGATAACACTAGTAACCACTATATCATTAATTGGGAAATTGTGAGAACCCTCTGGTGGACAATTTCTCTCACAATTATACCTGCATGTTAGCAGGAAGGCTTCACTGATATTGGCCGAGATCAAGAGCGTTATGTATATCTCAGACAGTGTTTTTGAGCAGGGTCAATGGGAGTTTTGTTTTAGGAAACTGAAAACCTAGCTTGTAACATGTAGGAGGAAGTTTAGCATGCTACTTGACCCAGCTTCCTGGAACAGCACCCGGAGCCCTTAGTGTGTTTTGTGATCCCCCTTGTTGTTTTGAACCTGACGGCAGGGGCGGAAGAGTTTTGTTGATACCAGCACCGTCTGTGAGGCTTGAAGTAAAATGGTTGCGCTTTTTAACCTGTGAATCTGAGAGACATGGCCCAACAGTTAGACAGACCCCTCTTTTCCCTATGCCTGTTTTGGCCAGACCTCTTCAAAATACCCCCATTTCCACAGAAATCAACAACAGCAGCTATCCAAGTCTATGGAGGTTTGAAACTAGGGTTGCAATACAGGTTTTCACAGGTTTTTCAGATATCCCGGTTGGAGGATTCCCAGCTGGAGGATTCCCTCCTTGATGATTCCCTTCAGTTTTACTGGAAATCCTCCAACTGGGATTTCTGAAAAACCTAAGAACTCTGGGAATGGTTCCGCGATTTGCAACCCTATTTGGGACAGATGGCGCTTAAGACAACAATCAATCTCAAAAGCACTTGCTTAACATCTCAGGTCCAGACAGTTTCCCCCCCTTGACGAGGTAACATTCAGGGATCACCATTCTGCACCATCTTAGCCATATACTTTTTAACCATTGTGTATGGTCGTGATGTAGTGACATTTCTATATAGTTTGCAAATATTATGACCTGTTAAAGTCCTAAATGGTGAATTGACACATCTTCTCATGAAAGACCTTTCTTTTGGTAACATATAAGTGTGTGGATTCATGGCCCCTTCCACAATAAGTTGTTAAAAATCAATGAAGCGGTGGTGATATAAGAATCAAAACCAAATAGTTAGCAATTATAATTCAATTTCAGAACGATTGAAAATAAACTATTGGCTTAAATAAGTATCTTGGCTTCCTAACCGAAGGCCTAACAGCAAGGTCTAGTAATTGGTAGAATAAGGAAACAGCAAGTGTCACTTTCAAATGTTCACTTGTTTTGGACTTGTACAGCTAGCTACCTAGTTTAACTTTGAACACATTGGGTTAAGCTTTATCTGAATTGGCCTGTAATTGCATTCTGGGTGTCATCATTCCATAGCCACGTAGGTCTTAACTTAGCAGTTGATGTAACATCAAAATATTATGCATGAACTTTGTTTACATTTGTGAAGACTGGCTCGGTTTCCCAGAGTTGGTTAGGGGCAATTCCATGGTGACGGATAACTCAGATTTTTACTTTCAAATGTATACTTAACAAAAACCATTGATTTCAAAGTTTAACACAACTCTATGCACGAGGACTACTTTAAACAATTTCCATTGAACATTTTACAAAAACACATTTAGAGGAAGAACTGTGCACATTTTGGTAACCGAGTAAAACTGAGGGAGATTTTACTGTCATTCTTTTACCAAACTTTAATCTGCAGCTTTTCCTTTTTTTTATGTACTGTGTAAATTATTCAAAGCAGTCATTGTGCATAGAGTTGTGTGGTTTGTTACTTTGATATCAATAGTTTTTGTTTGGCATACAGTGAAAAATCTGAGACTCAGCGTAATTCCGTCACCATAGAATTGCCGTTAGCTGATGTCTTCTCAGACAGAGAACCAGTTTAACACCAGAAAATAACGTTTTTTTTTGCCCAGCCAGCTGGTTTGATGGTCCAACTGTTACAAGCCACAGTTTATCTTTCGAATGAACAATTAATCTGTAAGGCTCTTACTGCACTGTACATTTCCTGACAGATTTGAGATGCAACTAATACACTCTAGTCCACTGCTGTTCGCCGTGTGAGTAGCACAGCCGTTGTTCGGACTCAATATTTGTGGGGAAATCAGAGTAAAGCCCAGGTATATCACGTTGAAACGAGTGACCTCTATAATAATGGTGTGTGGATAGATGGAGTATGTCAGTAATGATGATGCTGTTAGATAGCAAGGTAAACTGGTTAAATCGTTTTAACCAGGCGTGTTTGCCTTACCATAACATTGAAAAGGGAGGGGGGGGAGGACTTGATCAAAGTCCTATTGACCTCAAAAGGACTGGACTGCGGTCTTCCATAGCCAAGGTGGGCCCTTTCCCCTGAGCATGTAGTTTCCCCAAATTATTCTTCCTCCCTCTATTTGGAATCATTCGTCAATCAAGTATCAGGATTTAATGTTTTTTTCTGGAATGGCTAGAATTTATTTTACAGAGGAAAAAAAGATGACCCTATACTCATGCTAGTCAGCTTGATAGTTTTACAGTTTATACAAATAGCAGAACAGACACATTTTTCTTTACTCTTTCGCTCTTGAAGGCTTTAACATGTATGAGTTTTGTCCTTCCTTTGCGCCGCTGATTGAATCATGGTAAATATTTCTAAGGCGAAATTGGGTTAGGCGCTGAAGGCTAAAAGTGTTATCAGGGAACTATTGTAACTTAGTTGTCTTAACCATTACAGTTTCTCCCGTAAAGATGGAGTCCACTGTATGGGAAACAATGTCCGCCACTGTCCCCTCCATGGACGTTGTTATTGTTTGTTGCCTAAGTGGAGGTGAGGAGCGTTGCCCCAATGTGGTTTTTAAAAAATGCAGTACATATTCTGATGTTCTATCGTGCGTGCAATGATGTCCGGAGGGGAAAACAGTGTTCGTTGTTTGCAGTGACTTCTTGTTGTTGTAATATCAAAAACGGATATGACTGTTTTAACCATTAAGGAGCCCAGCTTTAAATCTATAACCCCAGACTTGAACACACTGTCCCCTCTGCCTTTGTTCCTATGAGACAATCTTTTATTTGATGTCTGCCTTCATTCAAATCCAGATGAGTTAGATTTTGGTAGATTCATTGACCATGCATTGTCCCTGCTAAGACAAAATCTTAACTGAGAACTCCACCAAAAGTTGTTGTTGGCGCTTACCTCCTACCTTTTAGATGGTCTTGATTTGTACAGCTGTAACTCATGTGTTTTAAGGACTAATACTCTGTATAAGTTTACATAGCAGTACATTGGTGCCTTATGTCATAAGGTATCAAACCCTTTCACTGGCCCAATCTGTAATTTTAACAGCCTAGTTACTTTGTTTGGAAAAGTGAGGGATGGGGCTTCGAAGTAACCCCTCAAATTCAGACTGACCTACAGATGCAAGGAGCGACAGTCAGTGAGAGCAACATGATCATTAAAGAAAATATTTTGTAGCTATGCATTGTTTACGACAAAGATGATACATCATGGAGTAATACAATTGTAGATTTGGGGCTATGATGGAGTAAGACAGTTGTACCAAGTTGGGTACATATCATTAATCGAAGTTACCATTGAAAGACAGAACATACAGATTGCGCCTTTAACTGAAACCTATAAGCCATCAACAGTTTTTTTTGGTGAAGAGTCCAAATTTCTTAAAAACATTGCCAGCACTGATGGTCTCTCAATCATGTCAATGCTGGATACTACCATAACATCATGCGACGATTATACCTCCATCACCGTGTGGCAAGTAGGCATGTCACACTGCATCATTGTAGCGCATACAGCATCGATGGCCTATGTGAAGAAAAAAAACAACTGAAAAAAAAAATAATCTGCATTTCGCGCGTGCTGGCATGCCCGTAAGGCACTAACATATCAAACGTTCCATGAATATCGGAAGTGTCAATTTCAGTGGAGTTCTCTTTGGGATAGAATGCATCTTATATCTCCCTTTCAATACATACATGTTTGATACCACTTTTTTGGGTACTCTGTCTTGATATTGCAACTGTTTATTTTTTTTTTCAACGGTACCTTTCTGAGAGCATGGAATATTGTTTTGTGATAGATGAGAGCAAGACAAAAAAATACATTTATTTTTCATTTTATTTGACAATTCAAATGCTTGATGAGTATTTTCAGTATCCATTGCAAGCAACGAGGTTGTGACTATCAGTTATTGCTTATGTTCTCAAGAAAGGGTGTTTAAATAAATCTATTTAACGCCCCTGATTTATTTTAGTTTATTCATTTATTGTCGGTTATACTGCAAAGCAATTTGTTCAATTGTGAATTTTTTTGTGTGTCTTACACGGAATTAGTGTTTTCTTTGAATTTATTCTCTGAGAAAGGATATCGACAAAGTTAAGTGTCAATGTTTCTTATCAGAGTTGTTCTGCTTTATTTGGAGTGAATTCATTGTGGTCCGTGTTTGAGTAATATTTCATGTTTTATATGTTTAACTTGATTTCGTAATTGTTCTTTTTCAAATATTTCACAATTTAAAAAAAACCTACTTATGGCACTTGGTGCAAATATATATATTTAAATATAATATTTTGCATGTGCACTAACTGTTTCATTGAACTGCATTAAGTGTAAATAAAAGAGGGTTGATGCCTAAATCATGTTTTTTTTTTCAATTGTCCTTTAATTTCTCTGGCTAACTATATGAGACCTTCAAGAGAACTCTTTCCCACAACTCTTTACAAAAGTAACATGCACTAGAAGCAAACTGTAAAAAAAAAAATCCCACACAACACCCTTCTACCCGCACCTATCCTTCCACCGCGTATTGCTAAACAGGGAAGCCAGCAAATGTGAATGACTGGTATAACATCAGTGTAACTAGAGTATGGTAGAGGATGACATGAGTATCTCTGATATTTAAAAAAATTCAACCACGAGGACCAAGGCACTGCTATATTAATCGTGGTGGAATGTTCAATGGAACAGAATATTCTAAACTTAAGGGGTGTGTTTTTTTATTTGTTTTACTAAGAACAAATTCGTATTTTCAATGACGGCCTAGGAACAGTGGGTTAACTGCCTTTTCAGGGGCAGAACGACAGATTTGTACCTTGTCAGCTCGGGGGTTTGAACTTGCAACCTTCCGGTTACTAGTCCAACGCTCTAACCACTAGGCTACCCTGCCGCGTTGGGTGTCCTTGTTTTTTTATTTAATGATCAATAACCAGAACACCTTCAATCTACATTTTGCCAATTTACTATTGTACCCTATAGCACATCACTTTTTGATAAACACAAAAAGGTGTGTTTTTTTTGCCCCATTTTCACACCCAAGGAGGGAGAAGTGATAGAAGGTCCAGTAGGAGACAGGTGCTCTGATCAGGTGAATTTTCTTTCTCTCGCTCCTTGGCTCTTGAATGCTCACATAGATTCATACAATACTGAATTGCACGCTGTGTCTTAATTCAAACAGGGCTAGCCAATTCCTTTTTTTTTTGCGTGTGTGTGAAGGGGAGGGGAAGTGTAGCAAAGTGCTCTTGGTCGCTCAAATGTCCAATGCTAAATATTTGACACCAGTGAAGTGTAATTGTCATGGCAATATTTGTGTTGGTATTTTCTTTTGAAGGTGGAATAGTAATCATGAGACAGTCATGCATACACTTTTGAGGAGAGTGGACTCGATTAGGGTGGGGGGGGGGGGGGGGGAGTACAAGTGAACGCATCAGCTAACCAAGTGCAACCTTTCTGCCCTCACGGCAACTGCACGCCACAAGTCTAACAACAACCATTGGGTCTGGGGTGAGAGGTAGAGATTAGTTATGGTGTCGTAAATGTTGGACAGTCCTCTCCGGTTTGACAATTACATTGAACTTTATTCCAGTTCTATATTGGGGAAACTAGTGATTTTGTATTGCATACAGCAACAACAAGTTTAATGTAATTGTGAAAACGAAGAGGAATGCCCAACTCTGCTGCAGCTCCCCGTAATGACCACTTCTCAGTGGTACAAGGCACTTTTCAGTCAGGGTTTGGATTATCGAAGTGTAGCTACATTTTCCTTCGTATTAAATCTGTGGTCTTAGTCGTCACTGGATTCTGAATGTCTTAAAAGTGCAATCTAATCTTTCTATTTTTTGGCATTTCCATTACTAAGGGGTTATCCCAATCTCTTCTTCCTGAAGTGTGCACTTGTTCACTACTCTACGAATGTGAACGCATTGTTATAGGCACAGGCTAGAGGGAGTTTTCATATTTCCTTTGACATCCATAAAGGGAAGTGAATAAGTGCGGGGAGACGATATATTATTGTGACGCAACCAAGTGTTCGATATAGAGAAGGGCTGAATGCAAGTCTTATAGCAAATCAAAATGCCCCTATCTGTATGGACAATAACATATAAGCGTCTACCATTTAAACAGACCTATTTATCCAAGGTGACTTGCCAACGTGAATAAGCATTTTGAATGGGTGGCATGACATTGCAAGCGCCGTGCTCAACCAACTGAGTCACACACATGAGCACACAATGTAGAAGGTACGGTGAGTGCCTAGTGAAAGTCTTTACAATTTGCTGCCTTAAAATTAAATTATATTTTTTCCCACTGCAGATCTCTTGGCACAACTTGGTTTCTTGGCATAACTTGAGTCGATGGTCAGGGGGCCGGAACATAATTACAAATAATTTGTAGACTGCAAATGGGGGTAAATTGAGCCGCCTTGGGATAAGTGGGGGATGATGTCCTGTGATGGTGCTGGTAAATAAAAGTTGAATTCTTAGAGTGAGGGTGTGGTATATTGTATATCTTAGATGTATGCCTACATTCAGATATACAGTAGATTTCTTTCGTTCAATATCATTCACCCTTCCATTTCATGACCAGTTGTCTGGGACAGGGAGGGATGTTGTTTTGATGTGCCAACATCGAAACAAGTTTTCTGCATTTGAGGCCAATAAGTCCATAAAACTAGTCCACAAGTTCAAACTCCATGGCATTAGATAAGACCTTACGTTCCTCTGCTACTCTATCATAGCCTCTTTTAAAACCAGGTACTTTTCCTTTTTGTCAATGTACATCTTCAGTGTCATTCAGTCTATTTGTTCATCCCTTGCTGCTCCTTAAATGGACTCCTTCCCTTCACTCACTTCCTATACTGCTCTCTCTAGAACCTCAAGGGAGGCTAGACCCCTGCTTGTTTTATGTTTGTATACACAGGGCATGATGTCTGCTCTGTAAAAAAAAAATGCACTTTGACTTCATATGCATGACACATTGCAAAAATACTATGCATAAAACTGACTATCTAACAGTGGAGGCTGCTGAGGGAATGGCTCATAAAAATGGCCTGAACGTAGCAAATGGAATGGCATCAAACACCTGGAAACCATATATTTGATACCATTCCAGTTATGCAGCTCCAGTCATTACCACAAGCCCGTTCTCCACAATTAAGGTGCCACCAACCTCCTGTGCTATCTAATCATCGTTTGTATGGGGTATGGTGGCCATTGGCTCAACTTACCCCAAGGCAAACATTTTGACTATATTAGCCCACACAGCTACAAGGATGCACTTTCATGCTGATATGAAGCCCTCTTCCTAAATATTTGGTCACATGATTCATTTTGTGCATGGTTTCCTAGAAACAAGAGGCGGCTCAACTTACCCCACTCTCCCCTACTCCACAAACAAAGTCAAAGGCTTTGTCAAATCAATGGAGAAATTTCCGTCAGTCACACAAAGGAACGCCAAACCCTTGTCGCGCACTGGCCACCATCCGAGCACGTCCCAGAGGGGGGAAAGTTGAAATGCAAGTCCCACTTTTTAATGAATTAATAATTACCCCCCCCCCCCCCCAACCTCTTTCTCCCACCATGCACTTTGTGTTGCCAGTGTGGAAAGATAACTACATTGTGGTCCCGACACTTTCATGTTGAAATTGGACACCGGGCCGTAACAGGCCTCCTTACTGTGTTTGTCCCAGATGGGCCATCTGTGGTAGCGGTGGCCATAGCAGGCACGTTCCCTCCTCATTCTGAGTGAACTTCGAGGTGCAACCAAGCCAGCTTCTTTGAAGTGAAGCGCTGCTTTGTGTCCACCTCTGGAATTATGAGGCTGGGAGGACAAAAGGCATGGCATGGGCGACAACCAATATGATTCCAGCGCACTACACTGTCCACCTGTATGCAAATGAGATCCTCGGCCCGGCCAGTGAGAGGAGAAGCAACTGGAGAAGCCTGGTAAACTTAGTATGTTGGCGCCAACTTCAAGAGGAACCCGTTGGCTCAGGGGTGAAGTTTCCTCTAGGATCAGCTTCCCCGCCCCTCCCCAAATCCTAACCTTAACCATTAGTGTGGGAAATGCAAAACCGATCCCAGATCAGTGTCTGGGGAAAGTTCACCCTAAACCGGGGATCATCAATTAGATTCAGGGGGACAATTTTTTTTTGTGAGTGGATGGTCAGGGGGCTGGAACATAATTACAAATAATTTGTAGACTGTAAATTGACCACAAGAAGCCAAAACATATATATTTGACGAAAACATAATTTCAAACCTTGCTTACATTTGTATATTATCACATACACCAGACAGTTAATAACTTACATCACCCTGTTCACGAAAGTGGATCACTCCTACAGTTTCCATATTTCCTTTGACATCCATAAAGGGAAGTGAATAAGTGCAGGGAGACAATATATTATTGTGACGCAACCAAGTGTTCGTCATAGAGAAGGGCTGAATGCATGTCTTATAGCATCTCAAAATGCCCCTATCTGTGTGGACAATAACATATTGTCGTTATTGTCGTTTAGACAGACCTATTTATCCAAGGTGACTTACAGACGTGAATAAGCATTTTTGTATGTCCCAAAAAAGAAAAAAGTACAAAATAAAATCACCAGTTGGGGAACCCTGCCCTACATCAAAAACTCATTGGAGTGAGATGAGGCAGTTTAGTATTCAGTTCTGTTTCTGAATACATTGCAGGAAGTTAAAATGTTACCCATCTTATTCTTTAAATCCTGATTCGGATATATTTTCATGTTCCATGTGGATTTAAAATGATATGGATTTTGTTGGATTGACACAATTCTTCACATTGGATCAAAATACCTGCTCCATGCTTTTACTATCTAGAAAATCCAACAATTTTGTATTTTTTTGTTGTATTTTTCACCCTTTTTTTCCTCCCCAATTTCATGGTATCCAATTGGTAGTAGTTACAGTCTTGTCTCATCGCTGCAACTCTCGTACGGGCTCGGGAGAGGCGAAGGTCAAGAGCCATGCGTCCTCCGAAACAAAACCCAACCAAGCCGCACTGCTTCTTGACACAATGCCCATCCAACCCAGAAGCCAGCTGCACCAATGTGTCGGAGGAAACACTGTACACCTGGCGACCGTGTCAGCGTGCACTGCGCCCGGCCCGCCACAGGAGTCGCTAATGCGCGATGAGACAAGGATATCCCTGCCGGCCAAACCCTCCCTAACCCGGACGACGCTGGGCCAATTATGCGCCTCCCCATGGGCCTCCCAGTCGCGGCCGGCTGCGACAGAGCTTGGGCTCGAACTCAGAATCTCTAGTGGCACAGCTAGCACTGCCATAGACCACTGCCACACTCGGGAGGCCAAAATCCAACAAATTCTTGCTTCTTAATTTTGGTGTGCCACAAAAAGATTTGAGCAATAGTTGCACTAAAATTAGAGACTACCATGACTGCCTGTATTCCAGAACACAGATATTATCTTCTCCGCTGCCCAGGGTTCAAATAGTGTTTGTTTACTTTTTAAATGCTTTGAGCTTTGATTCAGCCTGCCTGGAGTGCCAGACGAGCAGGGTTGCACTCTTGGCACTATTTCCCTGGTTCAATCACGCCAGCCAAGTTCAATCAAGCTCAGCTTACGTATTTGAAAGAAAACAAATACTATTTCACTACTGTCTGTCAGATACCGAACACAATATACCAGATGGATACCCACTTTTATTACAAATGCTGATATGGTGTCGGACCAGAACCAGCTGCAAGCTACCAACCTATATCCCTCTTTAACGCTGACATCATGTTTGATGACAAGGATTACCTGGCTTCTGATTTAGAATCTGGCAGAGCTTGGTTGACCTCGCGACCCCTATCTGGTACCTGGGGGTCTGTCATGCTTATCCCCTGCTGTGACGGCTCGTGGGCCCAAGTAAACCGTGCCTCACATGCTTCCTGTGTCCGTCCTAGTTAGGGTGATCACATTTAAAATACCCAAATGCTGGACAATAGGATGATTTTGCAGAACAGTGTAGTTTACATTTTTGGCAGAAGATCTCAACAACGATTGGAGAAGTGTTTAACATCACCAGTACCACATTCTTATGATATACTGTACATTGCCTTCAGAAAGTATTCACACCCCTTGACCTTTTACACATTTATTGCGTTATAGCCTGAATTTTAAGTGAATTAAATTGAGATTGTGTCACAGGCCTACACACAATACTCCATAATGTGAAATTAGATTTTTTTTGTTATGCATTTTTACAGATTAATTAAAAATGAAAAGCTGAAATGTCTTGAGTCAATAAGTATTCAACAGCTTAATTATGGCAAGCGTAAATAAGTTCATGAGTAAAGATTTGCTTAACAAGTCACATAAGTTGCATGGACTCACTCACTCTGTGTGCAATAATAGCGTTTGATATTTGAATGACTATCTCAGTCTCTGCACATACAATTATCTGTAAGGTCCCTCAGTCGAGCAGTGAATTTCAAACACCGACTCAACAACAGAGACCAGAGAGGTTTTCGAATGCCTCGCAAAGAAGGTCACCTATTGGTAGATGGGTAAATAAAAAAGCAGACATTGAGCATGGTGAAGTTATTAATTACACTTTGGAGGGTGTATCAATACACCCAGTCACTACAAAGATACAGGCATCCTTCCTAACTCAGTTGCCAGAGAGGAAGGAAACCGCTTAGGGATTTCGCCATGAGGCCAATTTTGTATTTATTTTAATTTTACATTTATTTAACCAGGTAGGCCAGTTGAGAACAAGTTCTCATTTACAACTGCGTTCTGGCCAAGATAAAACAAAGCAGTGCGACAAAAAACAACAACACAGAGTTACACGTGAAATAAACAAAAGTACAGTCAATAACACAATAGAAAAATCTATATACAGTGTGTGCAATGGTGACTTTAAAACGGTTGTAGAGATTAATGAGAACATTGTCATTTAGGTTAGTATTGTGGAGTAACTACAGAGTGAAAAGAAGGAAGCTTGTACAGAATGAAAAATATTCCAAAACATACATCCTGTTTGCAATAAGGCACTAAAATTTGGCAAAGAAATTAACTTTATGTCCTGACTACAAAGCGTTATGTTTGAGGAAAATCCAACACATCACAGAGTACCACTCTTCATATTTTCAAGCATGGTGGTGGCTGCATCATGTCATGGGTATGCTTGTCATCTGCAAGGACTAGGGAGTAAAAAAAATAATTTAAAAAACGGAATAGATCGAAGCATCTTAGAGGAAAACTTGGTTCAGTCTGCTTTCCAACAGACACTGGGAACCAAATTCACATTTCAGCAGGACAATAACCTAAAACACAAAGCCAAATATACACTGGAGTTGCTTACCAAGATGACATTGAATGTTCTTCAGTGGCCTAGTTACAGTTTTGACTTAAATTGGCAAAGAAATCTATGGCAAAACCTGAAAATTGCTGCTTAGCAATGATCAACAACCAACTTGACAGAGCTTTTAGATTTTTGGAAAGAATAATGTGCATATATAGTACAATCCAGGTGTGCAAATCTCTTAGAGACTTACCCAGAAAGACTCTCAGGCTGTAATCGCTGCCACGGGTGATTTCTAACTGGTATTGACTCAGGGGCGTGAATGCTTATGTAAATGAGAGACTTCTGCGTTTCATTTTCATTAAATTTGCAAATATTTCTAAGAACATGGTTTCACTTTGTCATTGTGGAGTATTGTGTGCAGATGGGTGAGAAAATAATATATTTAATCAATTGTGAATTCAGGCTGTAACACAACAAAATGTGAAATAAGTCAAGGGGTATAAATACTTTCTGAAGGCATTGTATATCTTGTCATAAGCGCAACGTGATTGCAAAAGAGACAATTATCTTCAAATGAATGTGACGTTTGAGTGAAATATGGGACAGATCAACTTAGTGGTGTTTTAATGTTGATAAAATGTGGGATGGTTTTGTTGGGGAACACTTGACAAAGGCCCAAAATGCGTGACTGTCCCACACAATCTGGGACATGTGGTCACCCTAGTCCTATTATGGAGGAAGCGAGGGAAAGGAGGAGGGTGCATGGAAAAAAAGCATTCACTTATCATGGGATCCTGGGCCAAAGATGTCTGTATGGTAATAATGTATAGGACCTGCAAACTCAGATGCTGCAACACTTCCCGCTAAGAAAAAACTGGTTGAATCAACATTGTTTCCATTTCATTTCAACCCCCAAAAATCTTTGTGATGACATTGAGTCAACCTGAAAAACTGATTGGATTTGCAAAAAAGTAATCAATTTAATGGCATTTTGTGTTTTTTTTCACCCAACTTTTAACCTAAATTCAATGAAACTGTGAATTTTTTGGGGGATTTCACATTGAATTCATGTTAGTTGAAAACTCAACCAAATGTAAATCAAAATGAATGTTGAACTGACGTCAGTGCCCAGTGGGTTCCCTTTACCATGCATTGGTTATTGGTTTTTGTGAAGTCTTTATATAGTGATAAGTGATTTGTCGATTTGTTTCCACATAGTCCAACTGTAATGTAGTCAATTTCAAACACACCCATTATTTCAGCTCTGTTCTTCTGCATGCCTCCATGAACCATTTTTGAACTTCAGAGAGGATGTGAGGGTTCGCGACCGATTCAAAACAAAGTCAAGAGGAAGACAGGAGTAGTCGCCGCTTTTAGATCGTCGCGGGATAGGATATCCTACGTGAGCAAATGTATTTTTCTGATTTCAGGGAGGCAGCCAAAACATACCTAAGCAGTTTATTTCACTCTGTTCTAAGTCCTAGGGCTTTGGGCTCGAAGAGTTAATTTGCAGAATGTATATTCTTGCCCTCTGGAAAACCCTTTTTGGCCAAAATTTAGGACCTTAGCAGTGTTAGGTTGAGAGAAACTGGGACCAAAATTATACATAGCACACATATGTTATTTGGTACCAGCCCACATACAGTATGTCATGACCACATATAATGTTAGATTTTCATTGATAGTTTTCATAATTTTCATTCACTTACTCTTCAATGTAAAATATTTTTTTCTCCCAAGCAATATTTGCCGGTATGTTCAGCCTATTATTTAATTCCATTATTTTACGTTTAGATTTGTGTGTATTGTTATGAATTGTTAGATACTACTGCACTGTTGGAGCTAGGAACACAAGAATTTCGCTACACCCGCAATAACATCTGCTAAATATGTGTATGTGACCTATAAAACTTCATTTGATTTGACTACTTGCCGAAAAATGTCTGTTGGTGGATCCGGTTGTGTGTTCCACATAATGGAAGAATCATGTACATACATTAAGTTAAGTTTATATCTAGGGAAAGGGGTATGACTGACCAGCAAACTCTTGTTGAATTAACTAATGAGTTAGTGTCAGGGTTATAAATTGGCTTGACATCCCTTTAGTCACTCCCTTCTATCCGTGACATCTTACTAGATGAGCCCAAAAGTCAACCAAATCCACCTGGACCAGAAAGCCTATTCTCTCTTAGTCTGAGAATCTGACTGCTTTGCTCTATTCCATTTCAGCCCCATGCTACGCTTAACAAACATGAAATCGTCTGCTATGTAGTGCGTTGGCAACCATATTTAAAAATGCCTAAGGGGTTCTTGGGTATGAGCATTGTAAAATAGCTGAATATTTTTCTTCAACTCAGTGGCCTTGTGGTTAGTGTTTGGCCTGACATTGGAAGGTTGGGAGTTCCAACCCCAGTTGAGTTATACCAAAGACTAAAAATGGAACCTGATGCCTCTGCTCAGCACTCAGAATTAAGGAGACGGATTAGGGGTAAGGCCCTGCGACAGACTTGCGTCCTGTCCAGGGGATGTACTTGTACACCAAGATGCCTCATACTACAGAAACAGAATTGGAACACAGACTTATCTGAAAAGTCTGGTAAATGGGATATAAAGAACCTTGCTTTCACCTTGCTTTCCAGTCACATGTAGAACAGAAATCACTGTAAGGGAGGAAGGAAGGTAGGATGAATAATATCCAGTACTGGAACTGGCCTCAATCTTAGACCCCTTGAGAGCAAAGCATGGAACAGGCCCCATCCAACAGTAACCACTAGTCCCTGCCCCCTATATAGGCACTTGGTGTAATCTGAAAGTAATTGAATGTATACATTGGCTTAAGAATATCAGTAGCATAACGTTGGTATTCCATTGACATTGTAAAGCGCCTCAGAGTAGGAGTGCTTTAGGATCAGGTCCCCCCTGTCCATGTAATCATATACATGGGTGGGTTGACAACGTCACCAACGTGTGCCTCACCAACAATTTCACAACCGCCCTCCCCCACCCTCTTTCCTCAATGATTAAAGATAAAAGAGAGTCGAAGCAAGAGGTCATACATTCAGGCAGGGGTGCTCTCTCAACTCTCAAAGGAAGAACCCATGAAAAATGGATGAGGAGAGAAATCCACTTTACCCCCCAACCCTAACCCTGGGAAGGAGGTCTACAAACCCCCCACAGTGCCCAACACCCCTCCTCCTCCAGCCCCCACCCCACCCCAACCTCATAATCCTATTCTTCACCACTGCCCCCCATCCACCTCATCTACACACACTTCTACCAGTGAGCCCAATGCTGCTGCTGGGGCTATCTGGGCACTTATTTGCATCCCTATCTGAAGACATGATGCCGCTGGACTGGTGAAAGGAGAGGGTCGTGCCCGGCGGGTGGGGGGGGGGAAGCCTTGTCTGGCACACACACAGCGTTTGTCAATCGTCTTCACGTTCATACACACATGTGCATGCAAACACACACACACTATCTCTCGCTCTCACACACACTCCAGGCTCCCTTTGAGGTGCTCAATAAGATGCTTGTGTGACTGAATGCAGACTGATGGTGGGGTGTTGAGAAACTTGTGCTATGACTCCTCCGTAGGAAGTGGTCACGTAAAAGGATGTCAGGATTTCTCAAGCTATGAGTGGATTGTTTGGCAAAGTGCCAGAACAAGCAATGGATGTCAATGACGTTTGCCGAAGGAGCCCCTTTATTGCTTATTTCCTGTCAGACAAAAAAATTAGAGGCTTTCCTTATTAAGTAACTCAATATCACGAAGTCACAAGTAACACACAGTATACTGCAAAAATTGAAGCACATTATCCACACTGGCAGCCTAATGCGCCGATATACAGAAGAGGGCGCTCTCAACTACATTAATTCAGCAAAGCCCACCGTCTGTGTGGGTCAATTTATGCTGTGATAAATCGATAACCTCGTTTTTTAAAGCTATTTTAAAAACAATCGGTAAAGCCCATGCTTAGACTAAAGTTAAATCAATGTTGTGGGCTATTTGCCGAAAATGTTAATTTACACAGAAGACATTTATTCGACATTTGAAAAGGGAACTTAGATTCACAACATTTAGTCTAGTGCAAACAAATTGCATATTGCCCGTTGTAAAATTGGCTGTGAGCGGCGGAATTAAGACGTAGGCCAACCCTGATAATACAATTGCAAACCTACAGCCAAAACCACGGTGGGCATATTATCCTGTATTTGGATATATTTCTCAAATGTTGTATTTAAATATATTTCTCAAATGTTGTATTTAAATAACCTGTAACTTGATAGACATAGCCTATTACACACAATGTCCAATAGGTCTGTCTATGCGGTTTCTCAGTTCTCATTTACCCAAGCCATGTAATTCAAGGTTTTTGGAAATACTCCGCCCCCAGTGCCTTTGGTTGGCTCAGGGACGGCTCTTGCCAATTGCAAGAATTCGGATTTGTGAGTGGTTTGTTGAACTGCCAATCAAAAATACATCCTCAGGCGTGCTGTAGCTGGGAGACATATCAGTTGCTGTGGAGTGATTTGACGGAGGTTCTTGTGGCTGGACCATCACAACGCTGCGTCGGCTGCTTGCTACACACGCATGTAGGCTAATATTTCGGTGAATTTTGGAAATATACGGAGGAAAAAAGCACGCTGTGAATTTTGCATGTCAGGAGCGGAGAACTGTGTCGCCGGTCAACGGCTCTTTTCCGTTTTGGATCGTTTTTTCCCTATGACATACTAATTATTCGCAGGCATGTGGAATTGTACAAGGATTACGAATTGCCTCTCAATACTGTGCCTCCTATTGACGATATGGACGGAGGTAAGAGGGCTGTTGTCAAATATTACGCCAAATAAATGTTGATTTATAAACAATCGTTGTCAAAAGTTAGTGGGCGTGGGCCTATTTATTTACCTATTTCGTATTCAGATATTAATCGATAATTAAATTACGCAGCCGTCAATTGAATCATGTGATCATGCATTGTAACCATGACGAGGTTGAAGTGTGAGGAATTGTTACACTCCATTTTGCTGTCATGCACTTGTCATTTGGCTATATTTTAAATAGCCTAACGTTACATGTTTTAAGTTTCATTGCAGTTAATTGTTTCTAACGACATTAGCAAAGGATCCTCATGCATAGGCTACTACACAGATGCACTGCTAGCCAATGCATTTTCTTGGAAAGAAAGGCCTATTTTATTTGTAGGTTAATGACAGAACATGTTGTGCCAAAGGTAGGCTACATGAGTAAACAACACATTGTAATATTATTGACCCAATTATCCCCCAACTATTAATTACTTGGTAAACAAGCCTATCAAACTCGGGGGAT
This sequence comes from Oncorhynchus clarkii lewisi, assembly GCF_045791955.1. Lineage (NCBI taxonomy): Eukaryota > Metazoa > Chordata > Actinopteri > Salmoniformes > Salmonidae > Oncorhynchus > Oncorhynchus clarkii. The sequence goes on from NC_092154.1 coordinate 28,572,345, forward strand.
ACTAACGTTATAAGGACACAACTGACGCATAAACCGACTAGCCAAAACGTAAAACGGAGCTTTACTTTAAACCTGACCTTAACTCTAACCTATTCTGAAATTAAATATCGGTTTGGGCGTCAGGCGTGTCCTCGTAGCCTTTCCATCAAATTCCCGGTGGTCGCGTGCACCACTATCGGTTTACGCACGCATATAGTAAACCGACCAAACAAAGAATTTTCAGTAATTATTTTCTATTTTAATGTTATTTTTAGGTGTCCAAGTGCTCTGGCTATTTTGAGCTGCAACTGATTACCGTTCAGAATGTGAACGGTGAGTTGTCGGACGGGGAATGCTGCGACGGCACAAGGAACTCACAGGATCTGCGCTGTAGTCGGGACGAGTGTGATACTTACTTAAAAATTTGCTTAAAGGAGTACCAAACCGAGGTCACAACCACTGGCTCTTGCACCTACGGAGTTGGATCTACACACGTTATTGGTGGAAATATTTTTTCTTTTAAGAATACGAAGAATAACCAAAACAAAATCAACGATGCTGGCAAGGTTCTCATCTCTTTTCAGTACGCATGGCCGGTAAGTGTACATCTTTCCTAATCAATCCACCACCATTAAATGTTTTAATAAGCCATAGTGTATTTTAGGATAATCCAATGTTTTATTGTATCTTTGTCAGTGCCATCCATACACAGTAGTATATGTCACTATCAGGCACTGGATAGGGTTCGTGTCGACGGGCTCCATAATTTCCAAGGTAGCGTTTGCCACCGAAATACTAGAGTTTATACGATTGTTATTCTAGAGTCATGATGATGCATTCGTGTGATTTTGGTTGACTTCTGTAGCTCCCTGTTGATTTTCTAGACCCGAATCCCATTGGGTCCACGTCACAGCAGTAACCTCAATTGCAACGGCACTACACAAGGCTAGTGTCCCCTTCGATTATTATGTGGGTTCGTTATTCGGAGCGTCCGAGTGCACTAGTTTGTGGCGAGCTCTTATTAAAACGAAATTACAGCTGCCTACACGCAAGCGAGGCAGTGCATATAAGGTGACGTTCTTGATCCCGCTCTCTTTGCATAGAGCTCACGCAGCTTCCCCTGCTGTCTGAGTGGGTGGCAGGTGGCACCTTGGGCGCAATTGCGTGTGCCTCACCGTGTGTCTGTCTGTGTGCATACGAATTAGGCAAGTGCATACTTATTTTCACCACTATGATAAGAAAACAGTTGTATTTGAATGTAATGTAAAGGTGTATAGAGAATAGCAGTCTCAAATGAGTTTGTCTGCGTTTTCAGTAGGCCAATGCCCCCGGCACATTTTATTAATTGGAAAATTAGGTTAAGATTAGCATCCCTTACAAAACACAACTTAATCTATTAAAAAAGGGGCAATTAACTCTCTCTGGCAATTCCCCAGCCTATCAGGATACTTACTATGTGTATTGCTCACTGTCTGCTGCAGACGAGCACAAGAAAAGGCACGCCACTCGCTCACCATTAGAAAGTCAGGTTCCATTTACTTATTTCCATATTTATCAGTCATGGAAATGAAAGGGCGGAGAAACATGTTGGTTCACTATTTAAAAAGATGAAGAACAAGCTATAGGTTGAAAAATACTATTTTTTTTTTGTAGAGATTCAACCGAATAGTGTTAGCTAATGCTACCTATTCTCCCCCTCACCACCACAGGCAGATCTGAAATGTTTTTTTTCTCTCATCCACTAACTTAACTTCCTCGTTCCCTTGATCATCCTGAGGGAGCTGAAAGGGATATGTCTCAAGTCCCTATGCAACATGTATGCTTTACAACACAGGCAAAGAGACCTGTTCTTGTCCAGCTCCCCTGTCATTACCTTAAGTGCCCAGCAGCTGCTTCCGCAGACGCATCTCAATAGTCTCAAGTAGCGCCCCTCCCCTTAAAACACAAGCTAGGTTCAATGAAACACTCGGAGGACGCCTCCTAGGTAGTTGCCCTCACAAGTATAGATTTGGACTGTCAGTGGTGTGGAAGCCACATTAGACTATTGAAATGGGCACAGTGCCCTACTACTCCAGTGGCAGATGTCACAGCTAGCTGGTCTACTCACTGCTGTGTGTTACAGGTTGAAAGCAACAAAGATAGTGTAGTATTGACTGTCAGCCATGGCCAGATGTCCAGTTGGAGCCTTGTTGCGGGCTGACGCACACACGGTCCATGATCTATGCCTGGCTTCTAGTAGCCCATATAGCCTACCAGCAGTAGTTGATGAAGTTGCCCTTACTCACAGATCTTAGGTAAGCTTGGAGGGAGGGGTTCACTCTAGGGTGATGCACTGCATCTGCTATTAGATGGGGATACAATAGAACTAACTTGTCACTTATTCAATTCATAAATGTTCTATCACCCCCTCTCTTTTCTTCTCTTAATCTCTTCCCTTTTTACTTTATCAACTCCCCTATTCAATTAATTATCTTTCCCTTGATCTGTACTGTGAGGAAGGCTTCCGTTTGTCGATAGACTTCCCTGGGCCTGGCAGGGGAACAGTTGATCCAAGGCTAACCAGCAAGCACAGCCACACCTGATTGGGAGCTTGTCGTCGCCAGGCAACGGTTAGATAGGCCTTTAGTAAACAATGTGGCTCCCTCCCTCTCTCCTGCCCCCTATGGTGCTTTCAGTGGAGAAGTAGAGTCTATGTCCCTAATGGCATCCTATTCCCTATATAGTGCACTACCTTCGAACAGAGACACTCGTATGAGGCTCACCTGGGAAACTAGGGTCCCAGCCACTATGTTGATTACACTACTGATTGTGCATTTAGCGAATTTAGAGAACAGGTGGCTATCTATTGGACTACAGTAATGGAGTGTATAGCTCATGTTCAAATGTGCTAAAATCATAATTTACATTAGGTTGAGGTGTAATAATGGTTATTTTCAGAAGGGGTTGGAAAATGTGACTACTAGATCTGATTTACCTGTACAATGTGTGCAAGTCACCTGAACCAAAATGCCTTATTTAAGGGTTTATAGGGCTGGCACAATCATGAAGAAAACAATGTGTGGAATGAACAGCTGACTGAAGACAGGACGGCCGGCGTTCGTGTTGAGTCCGTTTCTGCCGCAACGTGGACTCTTCATCACATAAAACGTTGTACCTTGTTGAAACAAGGAAGGTGTTGTAGCAAATCAGTCTTCCACTTTGTAGCAGCACGCAGAAATAGAATGAATACACTCTGCTTGGAACCTCTAACCCTGGCAATTTGACTGGTAAACTTATGGGTACACTTGCAATGGCTGCCTGCTATTGTGATGCCATAATTTCCACAGTATGTACAATGTTGGCATTTTAATTAACTGATATGGCTCATGCTATACACCGAGTCGATATTCACATAATAAAGAATTCCCCTCGACCACACCCACAAATTGGGGACAATTTCTTTCCCATTGATCCCTATTGTAAAAGAGCCAACTTCGTCGTACAGTTTTAGTTGTACAGAAATGACAAAACAGGCCAAAAAAGCTGCTATGTTTAGAGCTGATAGTCTGTTGGTCAAACAAGATTTGTTTAGACGAGCAGTAGCAAAAAAAAAAAGACACCTGTCTGATTCACGCTGTCTGAGTGGACTAATCCATTGTGAAGGCTGTGGGGATGGGACAGTCATCACTCTTAAGACCTGCTCCTGAATTGTATATGGTTATTACATAAGAACAATGGTGCAACAGTAATAAATATGATATGCAGTTTCTTCTGCATTGGATAGTGGTCACTGTCCATGGTTCTGAAACTAATCATTGTGCTGTTGAAATTACTTTTCCTAGACCATGTTGCTACACTACATTGCCATAAGTATGTGGACACACCTTCAAATGAATGGATTTGGCTATTTCAGCCACATCCATTGCTGACAGGTGTATACAATCGAGCACACAGCCATGCAATATCCACAGACAAACATTGGCAGTAGAATGGTCTGTACTGAAGAGCTCAGTGACTTTCAAAGGTGTGCCAACATAAGATGCAACCTTTCCAACAAGTCAGTTCGTCAAATGTCTGCCCTGCTTTCCCGGTCAACTGTAAGCGCTGTTATTGTGAAGTGGAAACGTCTAGGAGCAACAGCCGAGAATTGATAGGCCACACAAGCTCACAAAATGGGACCGCTGAAGCGTGTAAAAATCGCCTGTCCTCGGTTACAACACTAACTACCAAGGTCCAAACTGCCTCTGGAAGCAACGTCGGCACAATAACTTTGTCAGGAGCTTCGCAAAATGGGTTTCCATGGCTGAGCAGCCGCATACAAGCCTAAGATCACCCTGCGCAATGCCAAGCGTTGGCTGGAGTGGTGGAAAGTTCGCCGCCATTGGACTCCGGAGCAGTGGAAAGGCATGGAGTGATGCGTCACACTTCACCATCTGTCAGTCCGACGGATTAATCTGGATTTGGCGGATACCAGGAGAATGCTACCTGCCCCAATGCATAGTGCCAACTGTGAAGTTTGATGGAGGAGGAATAATGGTTGGGGCTGTTTTTCATGGTTCAGGCTAGGCCCCTTATTTCCAATAAAGTTAAATATTAATGCTACAGCATGTCATTGTAGATGATTCTGTGCTTCCAACTTTAACAACAGTTTGGGGAATGCCTTTTCGTGTTTGAGGATGACAATGACCCCGTGGACAAAGCAAAGTTAATACAGAAATGATTTGTTAGATCTGTGTGGAAGAACTTGACTGGCCTGCACAGAGCCCATCAAACACCTTTGGAATGAATTGGAACACTGACTGCGAGCCAGGCCTAATCGCCCAACATCAGTGCCCGACCTTACTAATGCTATTGAGGCTGAATGGAAGCAATGTTCCAACATCTAGTGGAACACTTTCCCAGGGGAGTGGAGGCTGTTCTAGCATTAAAGGGGGATCAACTCCATATTAATGACCATGATTTTGGAATGAGATGTTCGACAAGCAGGTGCCCACATACTCTCGGCAATGACTTGTTTTAATTCATTTGTGTTTTTAATTAGGGTTGCACATTTTGGGGAATATTCAGAGGTGGGAATTAACGAGAATATATGGGAATTAGTATTAATACCACTTCAATGTAGATGTTTTTGCATTGGATATTTGTCATAATACAAACCTTTTACTTTGTCATAAGTAGACATATTTGCAAATTATTTAATCCTCCCTATAGAAATAAAAAAAGTTATGAATTGAACTTTAATTGAGTTTATTCTAAACATGGGGTGATTTCACTGAACAACAAAAGAAAGGGAATATTGAATGATCCATCGCATCTCCCAAAAACATATTCAACATACGTCTGTAAAATGATAACCAAAGCTTTAGTTTCTAGACTATCTTCCTCTCAGGCTTCCATGTCTTCTCCCTGGACCTCAATGTCCACCTCTTGAACATCAGACTGAGGCCTCATCTTCACTGTCACTTTCCAACCTTGTGGCTAATTGTCCGGCTCAAAAAGCCTCAAATTTGCCCAGTTGTCCACCAGTTTTTCAAACCGTGTGTTCCCAAACAAGGACCAGTTGTGCTCTGAGGCGGCTGATGTTAGTTGGATTTGGAGGATGATTGAGGCAACTGGGGAGAGCCTCAGATCCGCAAAGTCCCTTCCACCAGGTGGCTGCTGAGATATGTTGGCATGACTGCCATATTGCATCTCCATCCCAAAGCCCTTGCTTGGAAGTGTACTGCCAAGAATCTTGCCCTCATCCAGGCTAAGGTGGTGAGACATGGTAGTGATGAAACCATAGGCCTTGTTCATCTCTGCAACAGACAGGATGCTCTTGCCAGCATACTTGGGGTCCAAAATGTATGCTGCGGCGTATGGGCTTCAGGCAGAAGTCTTCACACTTTTTGATGTATTTCAGAACTGCAGTTTCCTCTGCTTGGCGCAGCGGTGAAGTGGGCAGGGAAGTTCAGATTTCTCCTCTTCTGAACATCAGACAGGTTGGCATTGTCTCCTTCAATCTGTGCAATGGATACTGCTATGGGTTTCAGGCTGCTTACCACTCTCTCACAAAATACATCATCCAGGAGGATACTTTTGATGGGGCTGTCCATATCGGCAGACTGTGATATGGCCATTTCTTGGAGAAATTCAGTCTCCCAGTAGACTGTCATTCATGACAACACCACCCCAACGGGTTTTGCTGGGCAGCTTCAATCTGGTGCTCTTATTCTTCTCACTTGGAGAGGTAGATTGCTGATATAACTTGATGACCCTTCACATACCTAAACATTTCCTTGGTTCTCTTGTAGAATGTTTCCATTGTTTCAAGTGCAATGATGTCCTTGAGGAGCAGATTCAATGCATGAGCAGCACAGCAAATGGGTGTGATGTGAGGGTAAGACTCCTCCACTTTAGACCAAGCAGCCTTAATGTTCGCAGCATTGTCTGTTACCAGTGCAAATACCTTTGTGGTCCAAGGTCATTGATGACTGCCTTCAGCTCATCTGCAATGTAGATACCAGTGTGTCTGTCTCTTGTCTGTGCTCTTGTAGAATACAAGTTGAAGGGTGGAGATTATGTAGTTAATTATTCCTTGCTCACAAACATTCGACCACCCATCAGAGAGGATTGCAATAGTCTGCTTTCGCTATGATTTGCTTGACCTTCACTTGAGTTCTATTAAACTCTACATCCAGCAAATTAGTAGATAAAGCATGTCTGTTTGGAGGGGTGTACGCTGGGCGAAGAACATTCAGAAATCTCTTCCAATACACATGCCTGTGAGCGTCAGAGGTGAACCAGTTGCATACACAGCTCGAGCAAGACATTCCTCATCATTTATCTGACTACATTCCTCCATTGAATAAAAAAGCTAATTCCAGGAGGCCCATGAGCTGTTGCTATCGATAAGGTGTCTGATTCATATTTTTCACCACAAATAGAAGTAGAGGGGCTTTTGTCAGAGGTTGCTTGCTGTAGCACTGAGGGAACTTGATGCACTTGGCCAGATGATTCTCCATCTTTGTTGCAATCTTCACACATGATTTGGCACAGTATTTGCAAATGTATACAGCTTTTCCTTCCACATTAGGTGAAGTGAAATGTCTCCACACATCAGATGGTGTCTGTGGCATTTTCCTGTAAAGATGAGTAAAAATATATATATATAATACAATTACAGATAAATAGTTAAGCAGTTAGATTAAACAACTCCTTTTGTAAGAAATGTTTTAAAATGAAACGTATGGAAACGGGTGAATTAACACTCCTCCGTTAGCAGGCTCAAGCAAGCTAAAAAAACCACATGTTAGGAAAAACTAACTAGCAGAGATTGTTAACAAGTTAGAAATGATTTCAACACACTTTGCTGTAGGCTACTATTTACTAGTTAACAAAATCATGTATGTCATATAAAATATTCACCCCACCCAGTATTGAAATCAAAACTTAGCAGAAAGCATCTAGTCCTTGACTTAGACAGTGTAGTAGTGTGGGCTCAATAGCATCTCATTAGTGTGCAAGATCTTGAGGATCAGCTGTACATGTGATTGAAGAATGCACTGTGCATGCAGAGGGTTGCAATTCCATTAAATTTGAGTATCGTTTAACCAAAATATGCCGCAAGACCTACAATTGCTTTGTGTATCCCACAGAAAAGGTTCACTGTTAGCTTATAACTTTAGCCCAAAATTCCCCAAATTCCCAGGCTTAACTTCCCATGGAATGTTTCTGGAAATTTCCCGGAATGTTTACGTCCCTTAGCAACCCTAGTTTTAATATATATAATCTAAAAACATTGTTTAATATGCTCATACAGTTTTAAAGTTTCAGACCCAATAATAGCAAAGTTAACCAGCATGTTGTAGAACAATGCGGCAGAGGCAACAACAGAATGAGGAGACGAGAAAAGAGCCCTTGCCTTAGTTGTCTAAGAAAAAGTGAGGAGAGAGGAAACCCCAGTTTAATTAGGTCTATGGTCAATAGCCAAACTGTTAAATGTGCCTGGCTTCATAAATCATCCATATACAGAATATCTACAGATCCTGCTTCTGTTGCTGGGTTTAATGTTTTTTTAATAGCAAACTGATTCCCTGAGCACCAAGCCTCAAGCAAACACGTTGGATAAACAAATTCACAAATTCGGCTGTTTTTAATCTTTTCTATGCTGTATTAAATGCTTTACACTTTTTTTTTCATTAGAACAGCCTCGTTGGTATTTAGTGTTTACACTGTTCCAAGTTGTCAAATAATAACCCTCCTTTTCCTCGATATTCTTATGATAATCATTATAATAACTCATGTCATTGTCATTAGTAGGCTTAGTATAGCAGCCTTGTATAACCACCATTGAACTGTAGGCCAAAGGGGACATCCTGTTTAGTCTTAATACCATAACTTACTTAGGCCTATTTAAATTACTTTATATATGCTACTGTATCAATCATTCCTTAGTCTTCACACAGCATACGATTCATTCATTATTTGAAATGCAATCAAGCGTTTTTTAATTATTAAATAAAAATAAAGCCACCCTTGAATAATTACCATAAACAATAAATTAACTGTTCCATTTTGGAAAATGGGTTCACAAATTAATGCGACTTAAGGCGATTTAGTCCTTTGCTTAACAAAAACAAAACACTCTCTGGTATGCATATTTAGTGTTTACAATATAATTCTGCCCGTTTGGAACAATGTAATCTAACAGCACTTGTTTGGCACACGTAATATGCATGCAGCCCTTTCTCCTTACATTTTTATTTTTCTATATCTCCAGTATTTTCCACAACTAGATCAATTTATTCCACACATCTGACTTCCCCTTTACCTCCTGAGCAACAGGTAGACATTCCCCATTTCGTATATCACGTCCTCTGCATCCATTTTTGCTGTTAAGGTGTTCAGTGTTTATTACCAATTTATTTGTTATTAGGATATGCTATAGGTCGTATGCATTATTGGTCGTATGCATCGCATGCATGTGACATGTCACAGAAAGGGCAAGGTTTGAGAGAATATGGAATGTCTTCCGAAAACAAATGAGTGATTTTGGTAACAGAACTAATCAGACAAATGGCTGTAATTACGTTGCAGCTTCAGCAACTCTGACAGTGCGATTTAACACTGATGTTCTGTGGTCTCTGCAGTAGGGAGGAGAGCGAGAAGATGGGTGCTAGTCACTCGCTTCCAGCAAGTCTGATCCTGGCCCGGCACTATCAAATCAATTGCGATCAGACTCCTAGTCATTTGTGTCTTTAATTATTTAATCAAACAGTGCACTTAAATCATCAGACAAGCTCCGTGCATATATTTGATAAAAACACATGTCTATACATGGAATTGTATTTTTTTTTAAGAACAGAAGTTTTGGTCGACCAAGAGTTTTTTTTTTTTTTTCTTAGTCGCGGACAGACCTAGTGTTGGTCAATGTACATGTAACCCGGTAAAAAATCCCACCCTACTGTTCGCAATGCTCCCGATTTAGGGAAATGGAGCCTGTGAGAAGAGCCCTGTGGCTTCAGGCTATTCGGTGGGGGACACCAGATCCCCATATTTCCAAGTAGGCTAGACATAGCTGTGTGTGTGGGGAAACCTTTCATCACTGGTAAGATGTTTAACTTGTTTAGTATAGTCTATTTGTAATTACACTCACTATTTGTAGCTGTATAGTGTGTTTGTTTACCAATATGCCTTTCATACCGATTTGTATAACTAATAAGCTTTGGGGAGTGGGACTCAATCCATTTGCAATATTGTGCCATAAAATAAATATATTTTTAAGAATAGAGCACACGTGACAACTCAACAAGGTCAAATCCAATTCAACCTTATGAAGCGTATACTGTGTTTTTCTTCTTTATTCTTATGCCAGTCCACAGATGTAATGTCAGTGGACGTTCAGACTCGGGGACATGTTGTCCTCAATCGCTACAGTTGTGTTGCAGGAACGTTGTGCAGAGGGCTGTCGTTGAGTTTGCCAGGAAGTTTGTCGACAAAGACCCGGAGAATCTATCTCTGGCCTTTTTTTCCCCTTTCCTCTGACACAAACAAATCGCTTTTTGTCTGCCAGCACAATAAAGATTTTCACTCTTTTGACCCTGAGGCTGTGTGTTTTTTTTTGCAACATCTTCCCATGAAAGGGGAAGGAATGAACACACTTAAGAGGCCGCATTCTCCTCTCCCCAGCCATCAATGCACCCACCGGTCATGGGAGGAAGATATTTTTAGAAGTATGGCTGGGTGATATGGCCAAAATTGTCATAAATGGACAGTTTTACTTCTATTCTATTTATTGTAAGTTTTTTGCTTTGAGTAATGCGTGACCCTAGGGTGGCAACACATACATCCTAAGTGATTTCAATGGCTTTCTCCATTCTGATTTTGTTTGACGGTTCAACTTCAACCAAAAACATTTTGTTCAGCATTTTGTTCAGAATTTCCTGTACTCATTTGAGAGCATTTCCACACTGCCATGTAGGGCTGTTTGATATGGGCAGACAATCTAAGCCTTATTGTTAACCAAATGTTGCAATTGCGATTTGACTTCTGATTTTGAACAACACTTTGGAATCATGGAAATAGACTGATTATTCTAATTCGATAGTTATAATAGTGGGCGCTTTTTTAATAGTGTTTGACATGACGACAAGTGAAAATGACAGGGTAGGAATCAGTGTTGTGTTTCCTAGGGAACTTGAATCTTTGGCTACAAAGAATGTATTATCTTAGCTACTTCATGTAGCTAACATTCATGCATTGCATATTCCTCTTGATTTAGAAGATACTATTGCACAAACATGCTGATGTAGGTCTATGCCTTCACTGGTATTATCAGGCTGTATAGCTAATTACGTTTGCTCTGACTCAGTACATTTATTAGTTAGCTTGCCAGCTAATTAGCATTAGCGGCTAACAAGGTTTAGGCCCACTTGCAAAGACAAGACAAACTAGCTGTTTGCAGATGTAAGAAACACAAACTAATAGTGTAATTATAGAATGCTAGTGGATTTAGCAAAGTGAAAAAAGCATTGTCATCAACATTGTTGCATTGCCTGACCGAACGAACGCAAGTGTTTTGTGTTTTTGAGGAACAATGAATGAAGGAAACTAAAAATGGACATTACACACAGCGTATCACATTTGAACAAACTAAACATTCAAAGACCGTTTATATAGGATAAAGTAAAAACTGAAACCGGATCAGTGCATCAATAACGGTATATCGTAATATACGGTATACCGCCCAGCCCTAAACCGAAGACACTCAATTAGCAAGGCCAAGTGCTCCTAAGGTGAACAACCATGAAACCCCTTCCCAATCTTCCCCCTGCATTTTACACCATATCAGAGGTTCCCAAACTGGTTTCAACAGGTATTATTTTTTTTAAAAATTTGTGAACCACCAGGTCATGACCCCACAATATACCATTTATTAAACAAATCAGTGAGATTATTTGGGCATGCTAATTTGGGGTACATTGACTTCAATTGATCTTTGGTTAGAAAATGTTATTGCACATTACATTTTAGCTGACGCTCTTAACCCTATTTGCTCCCGTAAGTCACTCTGGTTAAGTGCCTTGCTCAAGGGGCACGTCGGCAGTATTTTCAACTAGTCGGCTCAGAAATTCTAAACGGTGACCGTAGCTAGGTAAACGCACCTAAAGCTTTGATTGCTGTCTGATTTTCCATTAACTCCCTTCGGGCAAGATGGTGTGGGTCTCTTGTGCATATGTGTAGGTGTTTAGTCTGTGATTGTAGCAGGTAGCCTACTTGTTTCTCTTTTCAAACCCAGTCGTGTGGCCTCCTTTTTCTTCCTCGCTCTTGGAGTGCATCCCAAATTGCACCCAATTCTTTTTTTTGTACATTTTTTTTCTAGTGCACTACTTTTGACCAGAGCCCTTAAGGGAATCTGTGGCTATTTGGGATGCAACTTGGTAAATTAGTTGCGTGCAGATGCTCCGGTCCTCCTTACCTATGTAATTAGTGTTTTTACACGGCCAGTTGAATTCTCACTTGACTCTTGAACATGTTTGAAATAATATTGGGCCTCAGCTTGAGGTGGCCTGGCTGCTGCATAAGCACTCACTAGGCATGCAGCCTCTTGCACTAGCTCCAGGGTGAAGTTTCCCCTATGTACAGATCTAGGACCAATCCTAACCTTTACCATTTAATGGGCAAAATGCTAAACTGACCCAAGATCAGCGTCTGGGGCAATTTCACTGTACTCTGCTGGGGCTCCGTCAGGAACTAGTGGCTAAACATGCTGATTTAGGCTTCGCAAGGCTGTTAAGGTAGAGGGTGTAATTCGACCATGCTTGCTACAAGTTTAGATGGCTGTCCACTAGACTATTCAAATGGTGCAAATGAGCAGATTAAGTTGTGAATGGATGGATGAGCTTCTTCCCATTGGTCTGTTTTTGGTGCACACCTGACATTTTGCACGTTTGGAGCTTTCTGAGTGTGAGCAAGGTAGGGCTGCTGCAGTACCTGGGAATGTGTGGCTATGCAGAGATGTAAACAAAATAACTTGTAATGCCAGAATCCCACAATATACTTAATGTGCATGTCCGTACTGTAGCGGCTATAGCTTAGAGCAGGGGTTGGCAACTTTGATGGGGGTGGGGGCCACAAACTAAACTTATCAGTGGCTCCATAGGGTAGGTAGAAGGTGGTGCGCAACAAAATGGGACAGTGCTATCATCATTTCCAAAGCACTTTCTCTCTATCCACTCCTCCCCGGCTTGTGGGATGGCTGCTTTATCTGGTGCGCCCCAGGTGCAGTATGGTAGATGTAGCCCTAGGCCGGTGTAGACTAGTTTGGCTGCTCCTCTTCTGACGTCAGGCAGGCCGAGATGTGCTATTGACCTGGCTATGAAGGGTGGTACTGTTTTAGCTTAGTTTTTAGAGCATTGCACTTGTAACTCCAATATCGTGGGTTTGATTCCCACTGGTGCCCACCCATACGAGAAATGTATGCTTGCACTGTCGCTTTGGAGAAGTCTGTTAAATGGCTTATTATATACTAAATATAAATACATAGTGTTGGTCCCATGTTTCATGAGCTGAAATAAAAGATCCCATTTTCTATGTGCACAAAAAGCTAATTTCTGTTTGTGCACAAAGTGGTTTACATCCCTGTTGGTGAGCATTTCTCCTTTGCCAAGATAATCCACCCGACAGGTGTGGCATATCAAGAAGCTGATTAAATCGCATGAACATTACACAGGTGCACCTTGTGTAGCTGTAGCCAGAGATTTGAATGTTCCTTTCTCTTCCATAAGCTGCCTCCAACGTCTTCCTCATCAGGGTGTTGACCTGACTGCAGTTTGGCGTCGTAACTGACTTCAGTGGGCAAATTCTGACCTTCGATGGCCTCTGGCACACGGGACAAGTGGGCTCTTCATGGATGAATCCCGATTTCAACTGTACCAGGCAGATGGCAGACAACGTGCATGGCGTTTGTGTGGGTGAGCGTTTTGCTGATGTCAACATTGAACAGAGTTGCCCCATGGTGAGGTTATGGTATTGGCAGGCATAAACTATGGACAAAGAACACAATGGCATTTTATCAATGGAAATTTTATATACATATTGTGACGGGACCTTGTCGCCCATTGTCGTGCCATTCATCCACCCCCATTACCTCCTGTTTCGGCATGATAATGTACGGCTGGCTCCATGTTGCAAGGATCTGAACACAATTCATGGGAGCTGAAAATGTTCCAGTTCTTCATGGCCTGTATACTCACCAGATATGTCACCCATTGATGCTCTGGATTGACCTGCACGACAGCGTGTTCCCGCCAATATCCAGCAACTTCGTACAGCCATTGAAGAGGAGTGGAACAACCTTCCACAGGCCACAATCTGCCTGATCAACTCTATGCGAAGATGTTGCGATGCATGAGGCAGATGGTGGTCACACCTGATACTGACTGGCTTTCTGATCCATGCCCCATCCCTTTTTAAAAAAAAAAATATATATATATATATACACCACCAGATGCATATTTGTATTTAACTAGGCAAGTCCGTTAAGAACATTGTTATTTACAATGACAGCCTACCCCGGCCAAACCTGGATGACGCTGGGCCAATTGTGCGCCGCCCTATGGGACTCCCAATCACGGCTGGATGTGATACAGCCTGGATTCGAACCAGGGACTCTAGTGACGCCTCTTGCACTGAGATGCAGTGCCTTACACCGCTGCGCCACTCGGGAGCATGTCTTTTATTCCCAGTCATGTGAAATCCATAGATTAGGGCCTAATTTGATTTCAATTTACTTAGTTCTTTATATGAACTGTAACTCAAATCTTTGAAATTGTTGTATTTTATATTTTTGTTCAGTGTATTAAGTTGGTTGGGAATTGGTGGTCAAGGTGGGCTGCATCGCAACCCATGGCTAACCAGTGCACTCCATAATTAGACATTCTCCTCGTCTCGTTTTCCTCCACTGTCGGCAATCTAAATGATTTAGAAGGGTGGTAAAGCATCTAGTTAGGTTAGGTGAGAGAGCAATGCGTCTGAATGACTGAATCCTGTCTCCTCAGATCAGTGCAGATGAAGGGAATGAGTGGAGGAAGCCACACGTTGAGATGCACCCGGTCTGAAACTGGTGTTAGCCTATGTCATCGAACGATGACATACGAACGATGATGGTCTGTCAGGGGGTTAATCAATAGTCTCTAGTGGATTCCTCTATTTGTTTCCTTAAAATGGGTAGGCCCTAAATTGTATGAATATCTTTACATTTTGGTATTCAATTATTTAAAATGTACGTAAATCCTTGCTCATACTTTTTATTGATCTGGAACTTGGGAGTTCCCAATGACATGCATTTGACTGTTGCAGGGCTTTACAGTGCTACCATTAACTCACATATGCGTCTGAATATTTTTCTGTCGACCTGGAATTTTCTCTTTTAGGAATGCGCCTAGGAAAATTGAAGGATTCTAGCTTTATTACCTCAGATTTTTAATTGTGCTCCTAAATTTCTTTAAACGTCTACGTTTTCCAACTTGTCAGCATAGAGCCCTGTGTTGGTTTATGATTCCGACGTGATTTTCGGGGAAATAAAATAATGAACATTGTGTGTCTGGGCGCATGTCAGTGTATATTTGCATGTGCACTCCCCCCCGCCCCCCCACCCTTCATTTAGGTGCTTACCCTTGAACCCTACACTGGTTTATTAGCACCCCAGAGGGGAGGTGTTTGTTTTATTGTTGGTGCATGGCTAATGACTTTGTTGGCATAGTTGCGGCATGCTCAATGGGCCGTGTGTTTACACACAGCGGAGTGTGTGCGTGCCGGCCAAGTTCTCAGCGTTAAGCGCCACATCTCTTGGCACACTGCTCCAGTAAATGGCCTTGTCTACTTTTTTTTTATTGTACAAGGATATATGGCCAGGCACTAGGGCTGCCATTTAGCCTCTCTGTCTCGTGAGTCGTAGAACACTGCAGATGGCTGTATTTTTTTTGTTGTAATGTTCCAGAACGGGGTTATGTTAAGTATGAACAAAACAGCTCAGAAACTGGGTGAAACAGGAAGGTAGACTATTATCTGAACTTGTCCATGCTCGTTCTGTTGCGTTTTGCTACAAGGTGCTCTAATGAACATGACCCAGCATTTAATTTGTCCTGCGGCTGAAACGAAAACCAGTTGGAATTTCTCTTTTGGTGTGTGTTTGTGGGAGGTCTTGGGTCCTATAAAATCAGTTGTATTTTTTGCCTGATTCAGTTTTGCCTTGGTATTCACTCAATCTAAGAATGTTTTTAGAAATAGAACATTCAATTTTGTTTAAGTCCACAACAATGCTTAAACTACAACCAGGGAGCGAGGCTGGTGCTCGTTTGCTGCAGCTACAGAAGTGTGCCGGAGCAAGCAGAAAGAGGGGGGGGGACGCAGTAGCTGACTAGGCTACAGCCAAGACTAGCTAACTTGTAGCTGCCATAGTTAAACTATTTTTATATATACTTACACGTATAACTATGGCAGCTATAAGTTAGCTAGTTGTGGCTGTAGCCGAGTCGGCTACTGCGTCTCTTCCCCTCTTTCAGCTTACTTCTACAGTGAATGAACGCCAGTGTCTCTCCCTGTTCTAGTTTAAGCATTGTATTTTGACACTCCTTCAAATTTGTGGATTTGGCTATTTCAGCCACACACGTTGCTGACTGGTGTATAATATCGAGCACACAGCCATGCAATCTCCATAAACAAACACCTGTAGTTGAGTGGCCCTATTGAAGAGCTCAGTGACTTTAAATGTGCCACTGTCATAGGATGCCACCTTTCCAACAAGTCAGTTTGTAAAATTTCTTCCCTGCTAGAGCTGCCTCGGTCAACTGTAAGTGCTGTTACTATGAAGTGTAAACGTCTAGGAGCAACAATGGCTCAGCCACAAAGTGGTAGGCCACACAACCTCATAGAATGCGACTGCTGAGTGCTGAAGCGCGTAGTGTGTAGAAATCGTTTGTCCTCTGTTGCAACTCTCACTACAGAGTTCCAAACTGCTTCTGGAAGCAACGTTATCACAACTGTCAGAAACGTCATGAAATGGGTTTCCATGGCCAAGCAGACGCACACAAGCCTAAGATCACCCTGCACAATGTCAAGCATCGGCTGGAGTGGTGTAAAGCTCGCCGCCATTGGACTCTGGAGCAGTGGGAAGGTGTTATCTGGAGTGATGAGTCACACTTCACCATCTGGCAGTCCGATGGACAAATCTTGGTTTGGTGGATTGCAGGAGAACACTACCTGCCCGACTGCATAGTGCCAACTGTGAAGTTTGATGGAGGAGGAATAATTGTCTGGGGCTGTTTTTCATGGTTCGGCCTAGGCCCCTTAGTTCCAGTGAACAATGACAATCTAGTCAATTTTGTGCTTCGTTGCAACAGTTTGGAGAAGGCCCTTTTACTTTTTCAACAATGCAATGCCCCTGTGCAGAAATCGAGGTCCATGCAGAAATGGTTTGTTGATCTGTGTGGAAGAACTTGACTGGCCTGCACAGAGCCCTGACCTCAAACCCATCGAACACCTTTTGGATGAATTGAAACGCTGACTTTGAGCCAGTCCTAATCGCCCAACATTAGTGCCCGACCTCACTAATGGCATAGCTGAATGGAAGCAGGCCCCGGCAATGTTCCAACATCTAGTGGAAAGCTTTCCCAAAAGGGTGTAGGCTATTATAGCAGCTAAGGGGGGGACCAACTCTATATTAATGCCCATGATTTTGGAATGAGGTGTTCAACGGGCAGTTGTCCACATACTTTTGGTCATGTAGTGTAGTTATGTCAGAGAAAACAACTGTTGGTTGCTCGTTGTAGTCTACTCATTTCTCTAACTTTTTTAATTCCGTGAACTCTACACATTGAGATGTTCATGTTGGCCAATCAAAGCAACAAACTACACGTGAAGGCTACTGGTCTTTTTATGGGGTGCACATCATAAACGACATTAAAGTTGTATTAAATTAATAATTTGAAATGTCATGGTGTATCGTTGTACAGTATTTAACAATGTCACATGGATATCTTTTAATTTAGAAAAGGCGTGTTCAGTGAGTCATCCTGCCAGGTAGGCATAGGCTACATTTAATT
The DNA here is from genome assembly GCF_045791955.1 of Oncorhynchus clarkii lewisi. Lineage (NCBI taxonomy): Eukaryota > Metazoa > Chordata > Actinopteri > Salmoniformes > Salmonidae > Oncorhynchus > Oncorhynchus clarkii. The sequence continues at coordinate 28,589,888 of NC_092154.1, forward strand.
TTTTTAAATTGTGAAAGCCTTTCCATCTCTACCAGAGGATGGTTATTGTTAGCATCATTGCTAACGCTACACAAAGTGTAGACATACAGTACAAGTCAAGTTTGGACACCTATTCATTCAAGGGTTTGTTTATTTTTACTATTTTCTACATTGTAGAATAATAGTGAAGACATCCAATATGAAATAACATATGGAATCATGTAGTAATCAGTTTTAAACCAATGAAAATATATTTTAGATTCTTCAAAGTAGCCACCTTTTTGCCTTGACAGCTTTGCACACTCATGGCATTCTCTCAACCAGCTTCATGAGGTCACCTGGAATGCATGTCAATGAACAGGTGTGCCTTAAGTTCATTTGTAGAATTTCCTTCATGTGTTTCAGCCAATTAATTTTTGTGACAAGTAGGGGTGGTATACAGAAGATATTTGGTAAAAGAATGTGTCAAAGAGAAACAACAGTCCATCATTAATTTAAGACATGAAGGTCAGTCAAGCCGGAACATTTCAATAACTTTTGCAAGCGCTATGATGAAACAGGATCTCATGAGGACCACAACAGGAAAATACTCAGAGTTACCTCTGCTGCAGGGGATAAGTCCCTTCGTTAGCATCCTCAGAAATTGCAGCCCAAATAAATGCTTCAGAGTTCAAGTAACGGACACATCTCAACATCAACTGTTCAGAGGAGACTGCGTGAATCAGGCCTTCGTGGTTGAATTGCTGCAAAGAAACCACTTCTAAAGGACACACATGAACAAGAGAATTGCTTGGGCCAAGAAACACAAGCAGTGGAAATCTGTCCTTTTGAGTCCAAATTTGAGATATTTGGTTGCAACCGCTTTGTCTTTGTGATGCAGAGTAGGTGAAAGGATGATCTCTGCATGTGTGTTTCCCTCCGTGAAGTGTGATCGGGTGGTTTGCTGGTGACACTGTCAGTGATTTATTTAGAATTCAAGGTACACTTAACCAGCATGGCTACCAAAGCATTCTGCAGCGATACGCCATCACATCTGGTTTGGGCTCATTTGTTTTTCAACAGGACAATGACCCAACACATCTCCAGGCTGTGTTAGGACTATTTGATCAAGAAGGAGAGTGATGGAATGCTGCATCAGATTACCTGACCTCAACCAAATTGAGGTGATTTGGAATGAGTTGGACTGCGGCGTGAAGGAAAAGCAGCCAACAAGTACTCAGCATATGTGGGAACTCCTTCAAGACTGTTGGAAAAGCATTCCAGGTGAAGCTGGTTGAATGTCAAGCATGTGCAAAGCTGTCTTCAAGGCAAAGGGTAGGTACTTTGGAGAATCTCTAAAATATACACTGCTCAAAAATATAAAGGGAACACTAAAATAACACATCCTAGATCTGAATGAATGAAATATTCTTAAATACTTTTTTCTTTACATAGTTTAATGTGCTGACAACAAAATCACACAAATGATCAATGGAAATCAAATGTATCAACCCATGGAGGTCTGGATTTGGAGTCACACTCAAAATTAAAGTGGAAAACCACACTACAGGCTGATCCAACTTTGATGTAATGTTTTTAAAAACAAGTCAAAATGAGGCTCAGTAGTGTGTGTGGCCTCCACGTGCCTGTATGACCTCCCTACAACGCATGGGCATGCTCCTGATGAGGTGGCGGATGGTCTCCTGAGGGATCTCCTCCCAGACCTGGACTAAAGCATACGCCAACTCCTAGACAGTCTGTGGTGTAACGTGGCGTTGGTGGATGGAGCGAGACATGATGTGCTCAATTGGATTCAGGTCTGGGGAACGGGCGGGCCAGTCCATAGCATCAATGCCTTCCTCTTGCAGGAACTGCTGACACACTCCAGCCACATGAGGTCTTGCATTAGGAGGAACCCAGGGCCAACCGCACCAGCATATGGTCTCACAAGGGGTCTGAGGATCTCATCTCGGTACCTAATGGCAGTCAGGCTACCTCTGGCGAGCACATGGAGGGCTGTGCGGCCCCCCCACAGAAAAGCCACCCCACACCATGACTGACCCACCTCCAAACCGGTCATGCTGGAGGATGTTGCAGGCAGCAGAACGTTCTCCACGGTGTCTCCAGACTGTCATGTCTGTCACGTGTGCTCAGTGTGAACCTGCTTTCATCTGTGAAGAGCACAGGGCGCCAGTGGCGAATTTGCCAATCTTTGTGTTCTCTGGCAAATGCCAAACGTCCTGCACGGTGTTGGGCTGTAACACAACCCCCACCTGTGGACGTCGGGCCCTCATACCACCCTCATAGTCTGTTTCTGACCGTTTGAGCAGACACATGCACATTTTTGGCCTGCTGGAGGTAATTTTGCTGGGCTCTGGCAGTGCTCCTCCTTGCACAAAGGTGGAGGTAGCGGTCCTGCTGCTGGGTTGTTGCCCTCCTACGGCCTCCTCCACATCTCCTGATGTACTGGCCTGTCTCCTGGTAGCGCCTCCATGCTCTGGACACTACGCTAACAGACACAGAAAACCTTCTTGCCACAGCTCGCATTGACGTGCCATCCTGGATGAGCTGCACTAGCACCGCCAGCATTCAAAAGTGACCAAAACATCAGCCAGGAAGCATAGGAACTGAGAAGTGGTCTGTGGTCCCCACCTGCAGAACCACTCCTTTATTGGGGGTGTCTTGCTAATTGCCTATTTCCACCTGTTGTCTATTCCATTTGCACAACAGCATGTGAAATGTATTGTTAATCAGTGTTGCTTCCTAAGTGGACAGTTTGATTTCACAGAAGTGTGATTGACTTGGAGTTACATTGTGTTTAAGTTTTCCCTTTTTATTTTTTTGAGCAGTGTATATATTTTCATTTAGCATGATTCCATATGTTATTTCTTAGTTTTTGTCTTAACAATTCTACATTGTAGAATGAGTAGGTGTCAACTTTTGGCTGGGACTGTGCGTGCAGGCAGGGGCATTCCTGTGCCGCTTCAAAGTTTGCAGGAAAATACGAATCACTGATGCATTTTGTTCATGTCCTATGATTAACTTATGCAAATGAATACATTTTCTAATAAATTCAATAGTTGTTGAATTCGGTTTTAATGTCTGGATTCTGTTCCCAGGTGAGGTGTAAAGTGCATGTCAGCTTCTATGGACCTCAGTGCCTCCAAGGCCCACAATGCCCCAACACAAAGCCATTGTTTGCTTTATGTCACAGTAAAATCTTAGCAAAAAAATGCCAATTGTGGTGGAGGAAATGCGAGCCGCATCAAGACGACTTCTTAACAGAGGGGTCTTTGGTATTGTGCAAGAAGTGGGGTGCTGCCTCGGGGTTGTACAATGATGACACAAGCAGTGTCTGCTTCTGAAATGGTCCACGCAGGTTTGTTGCAAGGAGTGTGTTGTCCATTTTGGTGGGAGGGTTAGCCTACCCCCTGGGGAGATTGGTAGAGGGACAACAGAGCTCGGGTTGGGGGTTCCTGGGAAGAACCCCAGAGGTACAAAAGCTCCTGTTGCGTTTAGGGTCATCCTGTCCGATTTTGGGGGGGTTGGGGAGACTTTCTGAAGACTTGTGAAAGGGAGCTAACGAAGCCTGACAGGCACCCTCTGCAGCATCAGTATGGGGAAGACTGGGGGTGGGGTGCAGGAGAGCAAATATCACTGACATTGCCTGTTTGCCTGAGAACAGGCCTCTGCATTGTTTTTGACACCCCTGCTCTCTTCTCACCAACGCCCTGCTCCCTGTCATTACTCCGGCTTAAAATCTTCTCCTACAGGAGGGGGGTGGGGGGCTTTGACCGTTGTCATTCTTTGCCGAGACCTGGTAGTTGACCTAATGTCTGTCTGTCTTGTGACGATATTAACAGCTGATGTTTGCAAGAGTTTTGATGTCCCGTAACCCAAGTTCAGAGATGTTGTGAAGGGAAGATATCAGAGTTCGCCTTGGTCTCTGGTGGGTTTTGGAAACCTCAATGTTGCAAGGATGGATGTTAGGTGTAGCTGTCCACCACCTGGTTGCACCCACAGCAGGGACCTTTGTGATTTTTTTTTTTCCTTTCCCCCCCATGGGAGGAGAGAGCACTTGGGGAGTGGGTGGTGATCGGGCAGCAGACCATTATTTTCTCCTACCCGTCAGAGGGACATAATGTCACCCCCCCCCCCACACACACACACGTGATTTTCGTTGGCAGTTTGGGACAAAGTCTAGACTCCAATGGTGGTTGTTTTCAGTCGCTAATGTTTTTGACCCAGTGGCTGGTAGTGGCTCCTTCCAACCCTATGATGAAACTGGCTTTCATGAGGACCACCACAGGAAAGGAAGACCCAGAGTTACCTCTCCTGCAGCGGATAGGTTCATGAGTTACCAGAATCAGAAATTGGAGCCCAAATAAATGCTTCCGAATTCAAGTAAGACACATCAGCTGTTCAGAGGAGACTGCGTGAAATCAGGCCTTCGTGGTTGAGTTGCTGGAAAGAAACGACACCAATAAGTAGACTTGTTTGGGCCAAGAAACATTGAGAAATGGACATTAGACCGGTGGAAATCTGTCCTTTTGATCGGAGTCCAAATTTGAGATTTTTGGTTCCAACCACAGTGTCTTTGTGAGATGCAGAGTAGGTGAAAAGATGATCTCGCCATGTGTGGTTCCCACTGTGAAGCATGGAGGAAGTGTGATGGGGTGCTATGCTATTGACACTCAGGGATTTATTTAGAATTCAAGGTACACTTAACCAGCATGGCTACCAAAGCTTTCTGCAGCGATAGGCCATCCCATAGACTCAGCCCTGGTAAAACCGAAGCCAGGATTGACATCACAGATTAATGAAGATTACATGCACAGCCATTATTGGCCACCAGCTGGATGGATGACTTTGTGTTCCCTGGAGGGCAATAAATCAGAGGGGGCTGTCACTCTAATTCTTCGAGGGAGTGGCTGATTCTAGACTCCTCATTCCCTTGGAAAAACTCTTCACCTTGGGGCTTAGCAGGGAACTAAGGGATGTCCCCCAGCTGTTTTAGTGAATCTGTGCTTTACTGAAGGGAGGGCTCTCAAAGTAAGTCTGCATATTTTCCTGATGTTTCTCTTGGAAAGTACAAAGCAGGAAGTGGGCGCTCTCTCCCTCCATCTGTAAGGGCAGTGGCTGACAGACTTTAAAGAAACCATCCAAGCTCTCTTGCCCTTTCACACACCACTGTGGCTGCAGACGAGGTGTGTGACAGCTCTCGGAGCGCAGAGTGGCGTGCACTGACAGGGTCATGGCAACCTTTTCAGGGGTGGCCATGGCGAGGGGATTTAGGTCAGCCTGAGCTGACAGTGGGTCACAGAAAGGAGCTTGTCCTCCCTCGCTGTGTCTCAAATCAGCCTGAGATCAGGTGATCGATGCATCACAAAGCAGGGTAGAGCACTCTGAATTCCATATCAACCCCTAGCCACTCCTGTAGATCTGGGCTGTATGTATCAAGCTACTCAGAGTAGAAGTGAAGATTTTAGTGTCAGATTAGCCTTTTAGATCACAATGAATAAGACTACATGGACAGTAGGGCTGCATGATATGGGCCATTACATTTTTTTTTTTACAAATATTGCAATTGCGATTTGACTTGTGATATATCAAAACACTTGGGTGAACTGTTTGGAATCATAATTAATTTTCTATCTATATTAAGAAGCAAAGTGGAAACGGCATCGTTCTTGTTTGGAACAGACCTGAATTTGACCTAACGGAGCAGGATGCAGACTTAGTGAATGTAACAGCGAGGAGGAGGAACTGCGCTGCTTGAGTGACAGGGGTGGGGCTTGGTGTGTGGGAAGCAGCTGCAAGAGGGGAGAGGGGGGGGGGAAGAGATGACAAATGGAGTAAATTATAAAAATATTGCATGCAATATGGATCTCTTGCAACATGGATATTGCACATGTCAATACTGTGATTTTGATGTGAATTAGATTAATTGTGCAGCCCTAACGGGGGAGATTATTCTTGATCAGCACTCCTAACTCTTGAGACGCTTTGAGTATGGCCCCTGAAAGAATCGGGATAGTTGGAAGCAAGATGGCGACATTACCATCATTCTTAACTATCCAATCGTCTGAACTCTACAGAGGTGCCTGCGAATGGTGGACAGGCTAGGGGCCGTTTAAACCTTAGGCATTTTTCAGATCTGAAAGCATTGGGCAAGTTCTGTTTAGCATATCAGAAGCCAAGGTTGACTTTTTCCACATTTTTGTTACAGCCTGAATTTTATTGTCAGATATTGTCAAATATTCAACCCCTTTTTATCAAGCCTAAATGAGTACAAAAATGTGCTTAAATTGTATGGACCCCTTCATTCTAAGATCCCCTCAGTTGAGAAGTGAATTTCAAACACTGATTCTTCCACAAAGACCAGGGAGGCTTTCCAGTGCTTCGCAAAGGAGCGCACTTATTGGCAGATGAATAAAGAAAAAGCAGACACTTCACCATGCTTAGAGCTATTATCAATTATGCTTTGGATTGTGTATCAGTACACTCAGTCACTACAAAGAACAGATATCCTTCCTAACTCGTACACCCAGAGTAAGGAAACTATTAGGTATTTCACCATGAGGCTAATGGGGAATTTCAAATGGAGTTGATGGACTAACTCAACAATACTAACCTAAATGAGAGTGAAAATGAAGCCTACACAGAATAAAACTATTCCAAAACATGCATCCTGTTTGTATTAAGGCACTAAAGTAATACTGCAAAAAATGTGTCAAATGAATGATATTTTTGTCCTGAATACAAAGCGTTATGTTTAAGGGCAAATCCAACATCACAGCATACCACTTTGCATATTTCCAAGCTTGGTGGTGGCTGTATCATGTTATGTAGGTGCTTGTTATCGGCAAGGATGAGGTTATTTTTGATCTAAGGAACTGGAGTGAAGTTAGCACGGCAAAAACCTGGTTCAGACTGCTTTCCAACAGACACTGGGAGACATTCACCTTTCAGCAAGACCATTTCCTAAAACAAGGCCAAATATGCACGAGTTGCTTACCAAGACAACATGAATGTTACTGAGTTGCCTAGTTAGTTTTGACTTAAATCATGTTGAAGATGGCTGTCTAGCAATAATCAATAACCAACTTGACAGAGCTTGTATAATTTTAAGAATGGACAAATATTGTACAATCCAGTTATGCAAAGCTCTTAGACTTACCCCAAAACACTCACAGCTGTAATCGCTGCCAAAGGCTGTTCTAACATGTCTTGACTTGGGGTTGAATACTTCAAGATATTTTATTTTTCATAAATGTATGTATTTTTCTTCCACTTTGATAGTGTGTTGTGTGGGTCATTGACAAAGGACAGACAGTTAAATCAATTTTATTTCCATGTTGTAACATAAAATGTGTCCAAATTCTTGGTTTGAAATACTTGGTTTGTGCTCTAGCGACTCCTTGTGGCGGGCCGGGTGCCTGCAGGCTGTCTCTGTCATCAGTTGAACAGTGTTTCCTCAACACATTGGTGCAGCTGGCTTCCGGGTTAAGAGGGCGGGTGATAAAAGCGCAGTTTGGCAGGTCATGTTTTGACCTTCGCCTTTCACTAGCCTGTTGGGGCATTGCAGCGTTGAGACAAGATTGTAATCACAAAAGGGGGTACATTTTTTTTATTTTTATAAATGGCTGACTTTCGAGGCTTTGAATACGCAACTTTTTGATTAGGTTTATTTGTTAAGCATTTCACAGAAGTAAATTCTTTATTTTCTCGGGATAAGTACCCACACAATTTATTTCAAGGGAGATGTTGCCTGGACACTTTCAGCTATCAAAATGAATTATCAACTTAGTTCCACCCAATGCAAATATCAACATCATAAAAAGTGGCATGTCAATATTCTTTTTTACTTCTGCATGTTAAGCTAATGAACTCCCTTTACCAAAATGCCTTGCAGTGTGGCGCTAACCAATCCCAGTGTCTGGGTTTCAACTACCTGGCTTGATGGGACCTCTTGGTCCGCTATCTATATTTACTGTGCAATTTTTTTGTTGTAATTATTAAAAAAATATATATATATATATTTTTTTTACTGTACAAAAATATAAACGTAACAATTTCAACTATTTACTGAGATACAGTTCATATAAGGCATGGGTCTCTATGGGGGTGCCACAGGGTTCAATTCTCGGGCCGACTCTTTTCTCTGTATATATCAATGATGTTGCTCTTGCTGCGGGCGATTCCCTGATCCACCTCTACGCAGACGACACCATTCTGTATACGTCCGGCCCGTCCTTGGACACTGTGCTATCTAACCTCCAAACGAGCTTCAATGCCATACAACACTCCTTCCGTGGCCTCCAACTGCTCTTAAACGCTAGTAAAACCAAATGCATGCTTTTCAACCGTTCGCTGCCAGCACCCGGCACGCCCGACTAGCATCACCACCCTGGATGGTTCCGACCTAGAATATGTGGACATCTATAAGTACCTAGGTGTCTGGCTAGACTGTAAACTCTCCTTCCAGACTTATATCAAACATCTCCAATCTAAAATCAAATCTAGAGTCGGCTTTCTATTCCGCAACAAAGCCTCCTTCACTCACGCCGCCAATCTTACCCTAGTAAAACTGACTATCCTACCGATCCTCGACTTCGGCGACGTCATCTACAAAATAGCTTCTAACACTCTACTCAGCAAACTGGATGCAGTTTCACAGTGCCATCCGTTTTGTTACTAAAGCAACTTATTCCACCCACCACTGCGACCTGTATGCTCTAGTGGCCCTCAATACATATTCGTCGCCAGACCCACTGGCTCCAGGTCATCTACAAGTCCATGCTATGTAAAGCTCCGCCTTATCTCAGTTCACTTGTCACGATGGCAACACCCACCCGTAGCACGCGCTCCAGCAGGTGTATCTCACTGATCATCCCTAAAGCCAACACCTCATTTGGCCTCCTTTCGTTCCAGTTCTCTGCTGCCTGTGACTGGAAGGAATTGCAAAAATCGCTGAAGTTGGAGACTTTTATCTCCCTCACCAACTTTAAACATCTGCTATCTGAGCAGCTAACCGATCGCTGCAGCTGTACATAGTCTATCGGTAAATAGCCCACCCAATTTTACCTACCTCATCCCCATACTGTTTATATATATTTATTTACTTTTCTGCTCTTTTGCACACCAGTATTTCTACCTGTACATGACCATCTGATCATTTATCACTCCAGTGTTAATCTGCAAAATTGTAATTATTCGCCTACCTCCTCATGCCTTTTGCACACAATGTGTATATAGACTCTCCTTTTTTTCTACTGTGTTATTGACTTGTTAATTGTTTACTCCATGTGTAACTCTGTCTGTTCACACTGCTACGCTTTATCTTGGCCAGGTCGCAGTTGCAAATGAGAACTTGTTCTCAACTAGCCTACCTGGTTAAAGGTGAAAAAAAAAGGGAATCTGCTAATTTTAAATAAATTCATTAGGCCTTTAATCTACGGAATTCACATGACTGGTCAGGGGAGCAGCCATGGGTGAGCTTGGGAGGGCATAGGCCAAGCCAATCAGAATGAGTTATTCACCACAATTGCTTTATTACAGACAAATACTTCTGTTTAATCAGCTGTCCGGGTAGCTGGTCTCAGACAATCCTGCAAGTGAAGACTGATGTGGAGGGCCTGGGTTGGCGTGGTTACACATTGTCAGGCCAGTTGGACGTACTGCTAAATTCTCTAAACCAACATTGGTAGAGAAATTAACATTTACATTTTCTGCCAACATCTCTGGTATGTCACACCTGTCAGGTGGATGGATTATTTTGGCAAATGAGCTTTCCTCACTAACAGATGTTAATAACTTGGTGCTCAACATTTGAGAGAAATAAGTGTTTGTGCATAGAACATTTCTTTGATCTTTTATTTCAGCTCATGAAACATGGGACCAACACTTTACACGTTGCATTTCTATATTTTTCTTCTGTTTTGTAATTTATTATTAAAATAATTATAAAGCTCACTCAACCCTGCCACTAGATGCTGATCTTGGGTCAGTTATGCTTTTCCCCATTTAATGGTTATAAAAAAAAAAGAAGGGATTTAGTAGGGATGATGCCAGAAGCAAATTTTAAGTTCTTTTTGAAAACATGTTATCATCCAGAGTCACATTTTTATTTGTTTTCCAAACTTTCTCACGCCCAGTTGTACATTCAGCAGGTTTTTAAAGGACCAAAAAGTTAGATCTGCTTCGTGTTTTCATATTTGCCATAGAAAAAAATATTGCGACACTGGTCTTGTCATAGCCCTAGGATTGGGGAGTGAATGTTGATCCACATCTGTACCCAGGGGAAACTTAACCCTGGAGCTGTTCTGATTAAGTCTCAAGGGACCTAAAGCACAATATTACAACTAGGCCTACATAACCTCCCCCTCCCACCACCTCACCACTCAATTGCCACTGTTCTCAACTCCCCAGCCCTATAATTTAAGGCCACTTCCCTCCAATCCTCTTCTCCCACCAGCCAACTCTGCCCCTCATCCCCTGGTGTGGGAACCTGTGGCAGTCTCAGCCCTCTTTGAATTCTGCCCCCCCTCCCCGCACCATGCTGTCTGCTCTCAGCCTGTAGCCACCAGACCCCCCCCCCCCGATTGACAAGGTGTGAGCCAATTAGACCTCCCTATTTAGCCTAAGTCTGAGTGGTGGACTTCCTTGTTAACATAGTCCTAATGCTTTATTGGTCAAGGGGTGTAAGGCGTGTCTCGTTCTCCATATCCCCCTATACGGTTTTAAATCCTGTAATCCTCTAAGGAAGGGTCTAGGTGGGTGGGTGTCGAGCATCCAAGGGCACTTGTGCATGTGAATTATGGTCCAAGGTTTTGTTGTGCGTGTGAACCTATATTCTTACATCACACTTTAGAACAGCAGTCTCGTATTGTGGTTCCCAGACTTGTCTCTAGGCGTGTTTAGGCGTCATATGATCAGCAGCAAGCGGCTCCTATTGCCTGGGGTGTACAATATGGGGAGAACATCAAGTTCATCTCACTTATAATGGCGTGTGTGTAATGCACTTGCAAAGCCCTCAACCCTAATGTAATCCAGGGGCGCCGTACTACTATCGCTGACCCTGTAAAACAACACATTTCATTGCACCTGACATTATGACATTTTTTTTTATTTTTTTATATATACATTTAAAAAAAAAAAAAAATCAATTGTGTACACTTGTGCCCACAAGCATGTGGGTGGGGGTATTGGTATTTGTAGGTATTTTGAGCCTTCAAAGTGTGTTTTTCTGGAATGTGGAGCACCGGTGTCTCTTTGGGGGGAGGGGGGTTGACACTGTTGGGGACCTGAGTCTTTGTTCCATCGCTTGCCCACACTCCTCCTTTATCCCCCCCATCCCATCCATTGCGGCAGCTGTCACTTAATCCACCTAATCACTGAGGGAGAGGGTGTGTGTGTTAAATGACTGACTGGCCCCCTCTTCTCTCGCGCGCTACTGACGCTCTCTCTCCTGATGCTAACATCACTCTTTATCATATACTCACACAAGAATACAGACACCCTCTCGTGAAACCGCTCTGTTTTTCTCATGCACACAAACACACGTAATAGAAATACTCTCCTTTCTAGCGCTAATGACTGCCTCTCTCTCATACACACACACACACACACACACACACACACACACACACACACACACACACACGTAACAAATGCATGTGTAGACATGCGCACGCACATTTTGTCACATGTAAAGGCTACACATGCTCAGATTCCACAAACCCAGACAGATGTGTTGGTCACTTGCAGGGCAGCCCCCCCCCCCCCCCCCCCCCCCCCCACATGGATGCACACATCCTAAACAGACAATCACCATTCAGGACCCCCATAAATGTACACATTCATATGAAGCCCCTCACGCATGGACACACACAGACCGGGGCAGCCGGCCCACCCGTGGGGGGGGGGGGGGTTGGTCAGAAGCTGCACTGCGTGTCATGGATGATCCATGTCAAATAATCCATCTTTGGAGAGGCGCATCTGTTGTGCGTCTGCATCAGACAGGAGGGTGGCAGACAGGCAGGCAGCCATCCTAGGCATGTCCTAGCCAAGCTCCTTGTCCCCATCCCCAGCCTCTGCCCAATCTCTCTACACACTCACACCCTCCCAGACAACCCACTTTAATCCCACAGCAGTGCACAGCCAGCCAGTAGGATCCCCTCGATCAGATCAACACACACCACAGTCCGTTCTCTCCTTCTGTGCCTCTCCTCGTCATACCAACTTTACAATCTCCCTCACTAAACATATATAGTGCATATATCAGTGGCATAGCCACAGCGGTAGTCATAAATAGTGGAGATCTGCCCTTGATGACTGACATGATAGTGTGAGTACTGCAAAGTGGCTATTTAGGTCAGCTGGTTGCCTAGCAGTGTGACCTGCTGGCCAGCTAGATTGTTACCCCAGCGGTGGTCATGTTATGACGTGTGTGTGTGTGTGCTCTGTCGCTTATTGTCAGCTAATGAGACTGCTTGTGAAGTTATGTTACATCACATTGGAAATGGTGGAGTAGGACTAACGACAAGGGTTGAATGTAGTGGTGGCAAAGTGTTATTGGCCCGGTCTATACAGCGACAGCCCCTAGAGGCACGTGTAGATTTGAAAGCATTGCATAGGTGTAAGAAATATGAAAATGTCCAATTTGCCTACCAGCGGGCAAAGTGGAGTTACAACTCCACTTTGGATAACAACCAATCGTTCTATTAAATGCCTAAAGGGGGAAGTAGCCTGGATCAGTTGCTCCGTTTTATGTCATGATTTCATTCCCAGGGGGAAGGGATGGGTCTTTGAGTCTGACTCCGGTTCTGCTCCCCATCGCCTGACTGATAGTACAGTATCCTCAGTCATGGTATATCCTACACTCAGTGTCTAAAACATTAGGAGAACCTGCTCATTCCACGACAGACTGACCAGGTGAATCCAGGTGAAAGCTAATGTTACTTGTTAAATCCACGTCAATCCGTGTAGATGAAGGGCAGGAGACGGTTTAAAGAATTAAGCCTTGAGACAATAGAGATATGGATTGTATGTGTGCCATTCAGAGGCCTTTTGAATGATGTTTGGTAGTAGGTGCCAGGTGCACCTTTTTGTCAAGAATGCAACGCTGCTGGGATTTTCACGCTCAATAGTTTGCTATGTGTATGAAGAAAAGGTTCCACCACCCAAAGGACATCCAGCCAACTTGACACAACTGTGGGAAGCATTGGAGTCAATATGGGCCAACATTCCTGTGGCACGCTTTCCGGTCCGTGCCCGAATTGAGGCTGTTCTGAGGGCAAAAAGGGGTGCAACTCAATATTGGGAAGGGGTTACTAATGTTTTGTACTTTCTGTGAATATCAACATGACAAGTGGATCTTATGCCTCACTGGAGGAGGAACAGAATCATGATAGGATTACTATTTTTCTTTCCAAAAAATTGAAGGAAAGATGGACGGGGATCACCTGACTATACAGCGACCCCTCACAATGACTAGTTCTTGATATCTCAAAGGCCACAGTAAAAACTGGGTTGTATTCATTCGACATCAAATGGAATAAAACCGACAAACAGGGAGGGCGGGGGACTACCTGGACCTGCAAAACGTTTTAAACTTGTAAAACCTTTTCTGTTGTACGCCCCAATGAACAAGACCTTGGTTCTTCCTTCCAATCAGTGTCCTTAATCCAGGGTTTCCCAAACTTTGTCCTTTTGGTTCTCCCCCCCCCCCCCCCCCCCCAGTGCATGTTTTGGTTTTTACCTTAGCACTACACTACAAAGCTTGATGATGATTTGAATAAGCTGTGTGGTGCTGGGGCAAAAACTAAACATGCACCAAGGAGGGACCCCAGGACTGAGTTTGGGAAACCCTGCCTGTCAATAAATGTACCTACCGGGGAGGAAAGTAAACCAGCAGGACTGTGTACCTTGAGGTGTTGGATTTGACTAACCCTGATGTAGAAACTGACACGTTTCAGCCAGGGCTGTCAAATTTAACGCGTTAACTGTAATTCACTTTTGGATTTAACACTTTTTTTACTCATTTAATCGCAAGTTGTTTTTTTTCACCCCAAAAATATTTTCCCGCACGGACCCTTAAGCTCGGTAGACAATGCGCACTGTGCTCTCGGGCGGCAGCAGCAGTATAGCAAGCTCTCTTGCGGTGCTAAGACAGTCACTATGCACAGCTTTGAGTAACAATTAAGCAACATTTTATAGAACGTTCAACCATTAACCCCATTCCCCTGGTGTTTTATTTAGATAACAGCAAATACTTAATTGGCTCGGAAGTAGCTAGCTAGTTAACCAAACGAGAATGTTCAGAATGCAATGGCTGAATGCCTCTAGATTCAAGTCTTAATTTCCCACATTTATTTTAATCAGAACATGCCATCCATTCAATTTTTAGCGAATTGTTTTGCTGTAGTTTTCAGGTCAAAAGATTTAAGCAAATGACTCCAATTTTAGTTCTATCAAATTGTGACTAGTGGCTAAGAAGTAGCCTAGGCTAGATCTAATAGCTGTATGACATTTTACATGAACTCAGACTTGGTTTATCTGTTTATTATTACTTAGAAAAGTGTTTACTTAGATGTTGTACTTTTCCTTCCCTGTAATCAAAGTAGTGCCTCCAGGAAGTATTCACACCACTTGACTTTTCATTCAAATAGCATTTTTAATTATTATTTACATTTTGTTGTCAACAGTATACACAGAATACTCTGTCAAAGTTGAAGAAAAATTAAAACATTTGTAACAAATTCATGGAAAATAAAACACTATCTTGATTACGTATGTATTCAACCCCCAGAGTTAATACATGTTAGAATCACTTTTGGCAGCAATTACACTTCTAAGTCTTTCTGGGAATGTCTCGAAGCGCTTTGCAGAACTAGATTGTAAGATTTAAAAAATTCTTCTCTCTGTCAAATTGGTTGTTGATAATTGCTTAACAACCATTTTCAGGTCTTGCAGATCTAAGTCCACTGTAGTTCGGTCACTAAGGAACATTCACTGTCTTCTTGGTAAGCAACTCCAGTGTAGATTTGGCCTTGTTTTAGGTTATTGTCCTGCTGAAAGGTGAATTGATCTCCTAGTGTATGGTGGAAAGCAGACTGAACAAGGTTTCCCTCTAGGATTTTGCCTGTGCTTAGCTCCATTCCTTTTTATTATTTTATCCTTGGGAAAAACTCCACATTCTTTAACGATTATAAGCATACCCATAACATGATGCAGCCAACACTATGCTTGAAATATGGAGAGTGGTAATATGTTTGGGGCAGATCAATACCTTGTATTTGGGACAAAAAGGGAATTACTTTGCCAGATTTCTTTGCAGTATTACTTCATTGTCTTGTTGCAAACAGCATAGATGTTCTGGGATATTTTTATTCTGTACAGGCTTCTGTTTTTTCACTCTGTCAATGAGGTTAGTATTGTGGATTAACTATGTTTTTGATCAATCCTCAGTTTTCTATCACAACCATTAACCTCTAGGGTATGTGGGATGCTAGCGTCCCATCTGGCCAACATCCAGTGAGATTGCAGACGCCAAATTCAAATACAGAAATACTCATTATAAAAATTCAGAAAACAAAACATTTTACATAGGTTTAAAGAATAATAACTTGTGAATCCAACCATGATGTCAGATTTAAAAAATGCTTTATGGCGAAAGCATACCTTACTATTATTTGAGAACATAGCCCAGTTGACAAATTATTACAAACAGTAACCAGCCAAGCCGAAGCTCTACAAAACTTAATCCCTTACCTTTGATCTTCATATGGTGGCACTCAGAAGACATTAATTTACTCAAATGTTTATTTTGTTCGATAAAGTCTCTTTTTATCCAAAAACCTCTGTTTTGTTTGCGTTTTCTTCAGTAATCCACAGGCTCAAACGCAATCAAAACAGGCAGACAATCCAAATTGTATCCGTAAAGTTCATAGAAACATGTCAAACGATGTTTATATTCAATCTTCAGGTTGTTTTTAGCCTAAATGATCTATAATATTTCAACCGGACAATAACGTTGTCAATATAAAAGGTAAACAAGAAATGCACTCTCTCGGGATTGCGCATGAAAAGCTCTGTGACAAGTCAGGGTCCACTCATTCAGACTGGTCTTACTCCCTCATTTATAAGAATACAAGCCTGAAACAATTTCTAAAGACTGTTGATATCTAGTGGAAGGCATAGGAAATGCAAATTGAGTCCTAAGTCAATGTCCTAAGTCAATGGCATTGAATAGAAACTACAAAACCAAAAAAAAAAAAAAACTTCCTGAATGGATTTTTCTCAGGTTCTTGCCTGCCAAATCAGTTCTGTTATACTCATACACTATTTTAACAGTTTTGGAAACTTCAGTGTTTTCTATCCAAATCTACCAGTTATATGCATATCATATCTTCTGGGCCCGAGTAGCAGGCCGTTTAATTTGGGCATGCTTTTCATCCAAAATTCCGAATGCTGCCCCCTACCCTAGAGAAGTTAAACACTAAATTAGTGTTTATATGCACAGTAATAATTCAATATTTAAACTGATTATGGCAGCAGGCAGAGTATTCAATAGTCATGCAAACACCTTACTTTGCTTATCATAATCTGGGTACGGTCAAAAACGAAGTAAGAATAAGCCGATTTTTAAAACACCACAATCATTCAAATACACTAAGCAAAAATAACGTTGCTGCATTTATCAGAGTGCCATCAGGTAGGCTGATTTCAGATGTGTCCATGTAAACAGGATTATTAGAGATCCTTCTTGCCAAGCATGCAAACATTTTAATCAAACTATTATATTAATCTGACTGACTATCCACAGTAATCACATTGTGTAACCTTACTCCCTGTTTTTAAAGTCACCATTGGCCTCATGGTGAAATCCTTGAGCAGTTTCCTTCCTCTCCTGCAGTTAAGACGCATGTGTCTTTGTAGTGACTGGGTGTATTGATACACCATCCAAAGTGTAATTAATAACTTCATGTTCAAAGGGATATTCAATGTCTGCTTCCCCCATCTACTAATAGGTGCCCTTTGTGAGGCATTGGAAAACTTCCATGGTCTTTGAAAGTCCGTGTTGCCCAGCAACAGCCCCAAAACATCACTGCTCTAGAGGAGATCTGCATGTAGGAATGGGCCAAAATACCAGCAACAGTGTGTGAAAACCTTGTGAACACTTACGGAAAACGTTTGACCTCTGTCATTGCCAACAAAGGGTATATAACAAAGTATTGAGAAACTTTTGTTATTGACCAAATACTTATTTTCCACCATAATTTGCAAATAAATTCATTAAAAATCCTACAATGTGATTTTCTGGATTACAGGCCTCATCTTTTTAAGTGGGAGAACTTGCACAATTGGTGGCTGACTAAATAATTTTTTGCCCTACAACCCAATATTTTAAATCTTTAAACATAATTAGGGTAAAATTTTGAACAATTTCAAAAATGCGATTACTCTTCGTCACATGGTTTTATGTAGTTAACTAACTCAATTTTATTTAATCATTTGACACCCCTATTTTTCAACACACACATTGTGCGTAGGCCATGTGTCTCCCATGGCTCTATTTTTTTTCTAGGCAAGGTGCTCCTGTGTCGCATTCCTAGTTCAGGAATAATGCTCTTTGGCAGAATGTACACATGTTAGAGCCCCGACGGTCATGAGTTCTGACTCTCCTCTCGCTCTCTCTCTCTCGCTCTCTCGCTCTCTCGCTCTCTCTAGCGGGCGTACTCCCTCATCGTGGAGGCCTGGGACTGGGACAACTCCACCCGCAACAGTGAGTACAGAATTGCATACAGCCACTCACCCTTCCTTTCTTTGCCATTACCATGGTTACCACCGTTCAATTTTTGGAGACACTTTATTAACACGGTAGCGCTACTGTAACTGGAGGAATAGAGTTGGCGCATTTGCTAACGGTGAACTGTATTAGCTGGCTAGTTAATCATCATGGCTAACTGTGGGAAGTAAAACAATGATCTTATTTACTGTTGATTAGCAGTTGATTAGCCATTGCAAATATCTGCCATTTTGGAGACTGAGTTTAATGCTAGCAAAGTGTCTCTAGTAATGTTTGTCACGATTTTGTAACGTCTCCACTTTCCAATCAAAGGGAACATCAGAGGGTAGCTAGGTGGCCATTGTTTTAGTCCCACGGAGTTTAGATTAATGGAAGCGATGCAATTTGAGATTATATATACCACTCCTCTAGGGCGATAAGAGGGTTAGGTGTGTTGCAATGGGTGGTTCAGATATCTGGAAATATCCTGGCTTGCCTCGACGAAAACACATGGAGTGCCATGGGCTCCACAATATTTTTTATTTTTTTAAATCTAAATTGATTCACTTTTTATTTGCGTAGTAAATCCTACATTGAGTTATATACTTTTTTATATATGATAATTGAACAAAGCGTTCATCCTGAGTGTGTGTGCGCAACTACACGTGTGTGTTTGTTTGCCCCACTTTTGCCACATGGGCACAAACTTTTTTTGTTTGTTTAGGATTGGGGTCATATGCCACTCGGCACTACTTCCAAGTCCCGACCACAAATCAAGTGGTTGTAGAACATTTTGGTGTCAGATACTCTGTCAACCACCTCGCACAGACTGGTCTGCTCCTACCCTGCATAACAATCTATAGGCCTATTGGTGGAAATGGCTTCAGAAAAACATGTGTGGGTTTTAGCTCCGAGGGTTTGCCACTTGGCAGCTGTATCCTGTTTTCTCCCTGGGCCGTCCTCTGGGTGTGCTCCCATCTCCCCTTTTTACTGCTTGAGGAAATGTTGTGAGGAAGAGGCAGAACTGATGGAGGAATATAGGTTGTGAGCAGAGGTGATTGACGCTAGTGTGTGTCTGTGCGCATGGTCCCACGGCTGTCCTCCTGAATGTACTACTAACTGCAGACTACTGAATGCATTCTGATTGCGTATCCTGGTGAATGCTGCAGGTACTGACTTTTTGTGTTTAAGCAGCGGCCACAGAGCTTGTATAAATCTGTCAAAATGTATCATCCAATGGCTTTTCAGTGGCTCATATGTTGACGGACAACGATGAGTACGGAAGAGCATCCACACTTGTTTTTATTATGCAACTTGTTACTTTTGATGAACTAATGTCAATTTCATCTGTTTTTCATCAGTGTCTGGCCACGGCCTGGTGCGTCATTCACATTCACCATAAGCAATCCATTACTTTGCGCCGGATGTCAATCATTTCAATGGGCGCTGTCCACAATGGAGAGGAATTCCAATGCCCCCTTGTAGTTGTAGTCTCCGTCCGTTTCGTAACGTATACTGTGCGTCTTCAGTCCGTCCAGAGTCCATCGAAGAACAGGAAGTTACCAAACCGCAAAAGAAGAACATTTGTGGTTTTCCACGATGGGTTTACGGGATAGCTAGCAACTTGTAAACAATTACCTGTTGCTGTAAGTGAATATTGTTTTGTTAAAAAAATAATAAACATTGGCATTTAAGCCAATTTATACTTTCTGTTGCCTCCCCTTTTTTAGATTATTGTGATGGTAGTGGTGTTTTTTGTTTGAGGATTATTAGGTGGAGGTTGCTAGCTACAGTAAAGCCTAGCTTTTAGAAACAAGTTGAGGAAAAAGTAACTAAACAAAACATATTTTATCAACTGAAACGATATGTTTCTCCTGTCTTAAATGAAAATGCCCTATTTAACATTCTCCCAAATTAAACCTCTGACAGATTCTCCTCCAGCTTGTCTTGCTTTGTGAAACAACGATATTGCATGACGTTGACATACCGCATAATGAAATGCATCACGATGCAAACGGGGCATTGGTCCTGTCTTGAAATTAAAATAGTGTGGCTGTAAGCCATTAAGGCAGATATAAGCTGACTGGGTTGGCTAGCTACTGGCTGATTAGCGCTGCGGCGCTAGCCCTTTAGCCCCATGCTGATGTCACCATGCTCTAATGGCTGCCAAACTGCAAAGTATGTGGCATCCACATTAACTCACTGACAGAGCTGCTGCTATGATTTGATTTTATTATTATAGTTTCATGCATCTTATACGACACTTTGATATAGCAAAATGTAATAATCGTATGTACAGTGCCTTCAAATTATTTACACCCCTTGACTTTTTCCACATTTTTGTTACAGCCTCAATTAAAATTGATTTTAGATTTTTTTCACTTGCCTACACACCCCATAATGACAAAGCAAAAACATTTTTTGTGGGAAATTCTTGCAAATGTATTAACAATGAAAAGGTCTGAATAGTGGTTTTCAACAAGGATCTCTGTACTTTCCTCCATTCATCGCTACCTCGATCCTGCCACTGAAAAACATCCCCACAGCATGATGCTGTCACCATGCTTCACCATAGGGATGGTACCAGGTTTCTTCCAGATGTGACACTTTGCATTCAGGGCAAAGAGTTCAATCTTGGTTTCATCAGACCAGAGAACTTTGTTTCTCATGGTCTGACACTCTAGGTGCCTTTTGGTAAACTCCAAGCGGGCTGTCGTGTCTTTTTACTAAGGAGTGGCTTCCGTCTGGCCACTCGACCATGATTGGTCGAGTGCTGCAGAGATGGCTGTCCTTCTTCTGGAAGGTTCTCCCATCTCCACAGAGGAACTCTGACGCTATGTCAGAGTGACCAACGGGTTCTTGCTCACTTCCCTGACCAAGACCTTTCTCCCCCAATTACACATTTTGGCCGGGCAGCCAGCTCTAGGTAGAGTCTTGCGTCTTCCGTTTTAAGAATGATGGAGGCCACTGTGTTCTTGGGGACCTTGAATGCTGCAGACATTTTTGGTCCCCTTCCCCAGATCTGTGCCTCGACACAATCCTGTCTCGGAGCTCTACGGACAATTCCTTCGACCTCATGGCTTGGTTTTTGCTCTGACATGCATGCACTGTCAACTGTGGCACAGGTGTGTGCCTTTTCAAATCATGTCCAGTCAATTGAATTTACCACAGGTGGACTCCAAGTTGTAGAAACCTCTCAAGGATGATCACTGGAAACCTGATCTCAATTTCGAGTTTAATAGCAAAAGTTCTTATGTAAATAAGGTATTCATATTTTTTTTTTTTTTTTTAAATGTGCAAAATTTCTACAAACCAGTTTTTGCTTTGTCATTATGGTGGAGTTGTGTGTAGATTGGTGAGGGAAATTTTATTTTTAATTCATTTTAGAATAAAGCTGTAACGTCACGTGGTCTGAACTTTCGGAATACACTAGATATCTAGGTACACATGGCCAAATCTATATGGACACCCCTTCAAATTAGTGGGTTTGTCTATTTCAGCCACATCCGTTGCTGACCGGTGTATAAAATTTAGTACCCAGCCATGCAATCTCCATAGACAAACATTGGCAGTAGAATATCCTGTACTGACAGTAGAATGACTTTCAATGTGGCACCTGCATAAGATGCCACCATTCCAGCAAGTCAGTTTGTCAAATGTCTGCCCTGCTAGAGCTGCCCCAGTCAACAGTAAGTGCTATTATTGTGAAGTGGAAACGTCTAGGAGCAATAACGGCTCAGCCGCAACGTGGTAGGCGACACAAGCTCACAGAACGGGACCGCTGAGTGCATGTAGAAATCGTCAGTCCTCAGTTGCAACACGCACTACTGAGTTCCAAACTGCCTCTGGAAGTAACGTCCATACAATAACTGTTCGTCAGGAGCTCCGTGAAATGCTTTCCAAGACCGAGCAGCTGCACACAAGCCTAAGATCACAATGCCAATCGTCGGCTGGAGTGGCATAAAGCTTGCCGCCATTGGACTCTGGAGCAGTGTAAACGCGTTCTCTGGAGTGATGAATCACGCTTCACCATCTGGCAGTCTGACGGACAAATCTGTGTTTGACGGATGCCAGGAGATCGCAACCTGCCCCAATGCGTTGTGCCAACTAAAGTTTGGAGTAGTAATGATCTGGGGTGGTTTTTCATGGTTCGGGCTAGGCCCCTTAGTTCCAGTGAAGGGAAATTGTACCGCTACAGCATACAATGACATTCCAGACGATTCTGTGCTTCCAAGTTTGTGGAAGGGCCTTTCCTATTTTCAGTATGACAATGCCGCTGTGCACAAAGCGAGAGCCATAAAAAAATGGTTAGTCAAGATCAGTGTGGAAGGACTTGACTGGCCTACACAGAGCCCTGACCTCAACCTCATCGAACACCTTTGCGATAAATTGGACCGCAGACTTCGAGCCAGGCTTAATAGCCCAACATTACCTGACCTCACTAATGCTCTTGAGGCTGAATGGAAGCAATTCCCCTCAGCAATGTTCCAACATCTAGCAGTAAGCCTTCCCAGAAGAGTGGAGGCTGTTATAGCAGCAATGGGCATTTTGTAATGAGACGTTCTATGAATGTGGTGGGGTGAATTTGTTTATTGACAGGTGTGGCATATCAAGAAGCTGATTAAACAGCATGATCATTACACAGCATGTCACTCGACACAATGCCACAGATGTCTCAAGTTTTGAGGGAGAGCGCAATTGGCATGCTGACTGCAGGAATGTCCACCAAAGCTGTTGCCAGAGAATTTCATGTTTATTTCTCTACCAAAAGCCGCCTCGACGTAATTTAGCAATACGGACAAGGACACAATTGCATTTTATCAATGGTAATTTGAATGCACCGAGATGGTGACGAGCTCTTGAGGGCCATTGTTGTGCCATCACCTCATGTTTCATCATAATGCACGGCCCCATGTCGCAAGGATCTGTACACAATTTCTGGAAGCTGAAAATGTCTTCCATGGCCTTTTATACTCACCAGACATGTCACCTATTGACATGTCTTGACTTTCAAAGGGTATGTATATATGCATGTGATGACCAGAGGCACAATAAGATTTAGCGTGTGTGTCGACTCACCAACATTATGTCCTCCAGTAGGGCCCCCGGGGACCTCAGGAAAGAGCCTGAAAGGCTGTTTGCGTTGTTTATCAAGCAGGATGTGCTGTGGACGGCTCAGTGTTTAGACACTGAACAGCGCTGCCCGGGGGCCATTGTTCTCTGTCTGGAAGCACTGGGGGTTATTTCTGTTATTGTTGCTTAATTTGTCCGATGTTGTCAGAGGAAGGTGTGTGTGTGTGTGTGTGTGCGCGCGCTCATGAGATTGGGATATGTGTTGTAAAGGAATGCAAGGGAGGCGGGGCAGCCCGGAGCATTGGGGCAGAGGAAATCGCAGGCCCCTTATTTCCACAGCGTCTGTTTGTCGTCTCTGATCCCACTGTGATAGAGTGCCTTCATTGTCGGAGTTGGCCGAGCAGAGAGATTGAATAGTTATTGTGAGCGTAGCATGCTGCGGGCAAGCACCTTTCCACCCCCCCCCCCC
Source organism: Oncorhynchus clarkii lewisi (assembly GCF_045791955.1). Classification (NCBI taxonomy): domain Eukaryota; kingdom Metazoa; phylum Chordata; class Actinopteri; order Salmoniformes; family Salmonidae; genus Oncorhynchus; species Oncorhynchus clarkii. The sequence continues at coordinate 28,613,179 of NC_092154.1, forward strand.
CCCATAAACAGCAATGCCCGTTTGGATGCAAAGAGCATAGCGGTATTAGCATACACCACTGAGGATAGCAAAATGGTTGTTTTGCTATAGATTGAGTTGGGTACTTCAAATTCAGGTGGTCATTTGCCGACTGGACCACCATGTGAGCATCTCCCTCACACCACAGATTTTAATCTACTCTTTGTGTTGGTTGTTTCTGTATGAGCTAGTGAGATAATAATTTGGACACTGCTGAATTGGATGTGGCAGGTCTTCCCAGGTTAATCGGGGCAAGTTGTGTCTTGTGAAAGTAGACTTTCAGTCTCCTCATTATCACTGATCGAATTGTTGGAAGCAATAAAGTAGAATCCTATTTACCAACCATCAAAGACAATGCACTAGGTCAAGGGTCACCAACTATATTAAGCTTTAGGCCAGGGGGTGGGCTAACCTTTTGGTTCGAGGGCCATATTGGGGTTTTGAAATGGCATAAAGCTTGCCGCCATTGGAGGGCTGCACAGATTTTTTGGGCGGACCAATTTTGTTTGTCAAAATCAATTTGCAGGTTAGAAAAATAGTAGTTATTTGAAAATGTATAGGTCCATTAGAAATTCTACATACTTTCTGTCTAATTTTAATGTTGAGTTTCCTTGTTTTGTTTTTCTTCTTTACTTTAACCTCTCACGGGCGTGATTGAATGGGCTCAGATTCTGCCTGCTGAGCTAGTTTGCCGCCGCTGCCTTGGGCTGGCTTGCCCATCTTCTCAGATGCCTCTGATTTTATAATGACTATAATAAACTAAATCAGACTGCAAATTCACAATTTAACCTGATCTAACAAACTTCAATTTGAATGAATACCAACATGTTATACCTTGATTGCACTTACACCCTTGCAAATGCCATTCTCTGTTGACAATTTCATTGACCGTCAGGACCATTTGAAATGTTTTTCTTCATAACCTGAAACTTTCGTTTTAATCTTCTTTTTTTTTTGGCAGATGACGAGGAGCTGCTGATTGAGCGGAGCATCCACACAGGCATGATCAACCCTAGCGACCACTGGCAGACCATCCAGCACGATGGGCCCGTGGCGCGCCTCGAGTACCGCATCCGTCTCAAGTGTGACGAGAACTACTACGGCAGCAAGTGCAACAAGCAGTGCAGGCCACGTGATGACTACTTCGGCCACTACCGCTGCGAGCAGTCCGGCAACCGCGTGTGCCTGGAGGGCTGGATGGGCGAAGACTGCCAGACGGGTGAGTTGGCGATCTTGGCACGTTAGCATATGATCCCAATTCAGCGGAGGAGGGGACAAATTCCATCAGGTGGCAATGGTATATGGGTACTGCGCATGCTAGCAAGCTCTGAGCTCTTTGGTCCAAGTGCTATAGGTATAAACAGTAGCCTTTTTATTAAAAGCCGATCTATGGCCTCCGCTGCTTGATAAATGTAAATGGCCCGCTCCCCTGATTTTATAGTCCATTGGTAATCCTTGATCTGCGGAGTACATGTTTCCGATAGAATGTAGTCAGTTTAAAGCTGCTACATTGTAACATTTCAGCGATTTTTTTTTTTTTTTTTTTTTTTTTTTTTTTACATTCAATTCCAATTGTTTTAGTGTATGACTGCATTAGTTTCTTTCCTGATCATGCTCTTGAAAGAAGTCATTTCAGATGCTTAAACTACTGTTCTATTGTTTTTGACCTCAGAGGACCTTCTATTTCTTTAACATGTTTTTTTGTATACACTGAAGATGGCCAGCTAGGCCACTCTGACCATAAATAATGTCCATCAGGGACCTAAAGGGAGGCAGGTGCCCTGACTTTCATTATTCACAACTCGAAATTCATAACATACCAACAGCCTCTGCAGCCAAAATGTCAACATTTTATATAAGCCTATTTTATTTTCTACAACAGCGACCGCAAGCTAGTGCCAGTGACTCCGAGTGAATGATGTAGATATGCTATTTAGCTATGCTTTTGAAACAAACATGTTTTTTACTTGATTTGAATTTGCTCTGCTGCTGATATCTCTTACTGGCAAGCAGCCAAATTGAGCCGTTCTTTGTCCTTAATAACAGTGTGACACATCCAACTCAAAGTAGCTTCCTACCAGTATTCAAGTGTCCCAGTGGCCACTACATGAAGTCTGACGAGTGCACTCTTGGGGAGGTGGTCTTTTCTGAGATTCCAGAAATTGGCATTTTGATGTGCAATTCATAAAATAAAGTATTTCAGAAAATTCCAAAAATCCATTTAATCTACGAAGGCACATTTTCGTAGTAGGGCAAAAGGGCAGATGCTTGGCAGCTAGTTGAACGCTCTCTAAAGCATGTTGTCATTTTAATTTCACCTCAAAGATTGAAATTCCCTTACTACTTTATCATAGACATTATGTGGAGAAGAGATATTACTGAGATCACATTTTTAAAGCTTGTTAGACTAGCCACCCCTGTCTATTCCCCCTCGTGCCGCAGCTGTCATGTGAAAATAGCATGCACACACACTGGCACAGAGGCTGTCTCAGGACTGGGTATTTATCATTCTGTAGTAGGCTACACCTGTCAGTCAGCTGATGGACGCATCCTACTCCATGCTCTAGACCTATCAATAAGGTGTCAACCGACCATTCAGTGCTTCAGGGTGTGTTCATTGTCATAGTGACACTGCGATTAATACTTTAATGTACATCTAATAAACATATTGAAACTCATATTTAAATGTAGCAATTCAACAACAAACGCTGTTTAGCCTGCGTGTCTTACATCAAGCCATTGCTTTCCTCGTAGCTCAAGTGGTTTGCAAGGGATTTAAAAATTTTCTAATGGTAGTATTTTTTGGGGGGTTCTTTTTTTCACTGTGCTCCTCTGTCCTGTGCAACCATTTTGTAATGCATCAGTGCAACAATGTTGTCACTGGTGAACGTGATCACACCATCGCGTGCGCTCTCTCTCTCCTTTCAAACACCCCTATTTTACATTCAGCAAGCTGGAATCTTCAGCAAGCTGAAAGTTTACAATAAGCGATTTGTAGTCTAGTTTTTCCTAGGATTCCAAGAGGAGTAGCTGAGAGGCCAGGTGCGTAGATGCGCAGAGTGAACCGTGAGGACTGTGTAGCCCAGGTTAAAGTGTATGCAACCCATCATGCATTAGCTAAATATTAGCCCTAACAATAGAGTGAATACCTAATGAATTTACAGTGAAGTATATATTTTAATAAGATTATGAAATGACAACCTACGATAGATAGTTTGCTTCGCTCCAGTCCCCGCCGGCACGCAGCGCAGATCTCCCCAAATTAAGGTTTTGATCATACCCAGGCTATAACACCACAATGCAATAATGCCTTTTATTTATATATATTTTTTTATTTTAAAAAATTTGAGTAAAGAATTCTAGACTGTAAACTGCAGTGGATATGCCATTTCAATAACTGCTAAAAGCCCTGTGTTTAATGTTTCATTGCAAAATAATCTGTCCTAGGCCTGATTTGGGCAACCATTTGGAGCAGTAATGGTCTCTTCTCGACAGTCTGCAATGTCCAGAAAGCCACATCAGCAGGACAGTAGGTTTTGTCAAAATATGGCCTGATGCGCGGTTTGTCGTGGATCATCATTCCCCGAAGTCATCCTATATAAAAAATTGCTCTGAAAGGGATCCAAACAATACCTCTCGTTATCGTTCTCCGCTCTTTCTGTAATTATCACTAGTGTGAACACTCCTGTTCACTTGAATTAGAATTAATAAAAAAATAAATGTTACCGTAATTGGTGTGGACTGCCTTTTTAGAATGGGCTAGCTTCAGTGTAAGAGGTAGCGGGGGGTGTTGGTGGTAGTTTTGGGGAGATGGCGGGGCTCACTAAATCACCCCATTTGACCTTAGTAGTCAAGGGGTTAGAGGAGGGTGGAGAAGAGGTTTACTTTGGGGGTCCATGTTTTGCACTTTGAGTGAAAGCAAATAAACGATCCCTTCTCCATCTGCCCCCCCTTCGCTTACTCTTTCTTGCTCTTTCTCTTAATACTCTGTTCTCGTTCACCCTCTCTACTCCCTCTCTTTCTCTCTCACAGCGATCTGCAAGCAAGGCTGCAACCTGTTACATGGAGATTGCTCAGTCCCGGGGGAATGCAAGTAAGTTCCTTTAACATCTCCTTATCACAAATCATTTGCACTGAGCTAAGCGATACAACGTAATATTGTTTTATGACCAAGGTTTTCTGCCTACGATGTAACTTAGGAATATGATATCAATATTTGTGGTTGAGCTGAACATTAGAATGGAGTCATGAGTGCATTGAGATATGGCCTGCGGCAAATTGTGTTCACGTACAACTGACTCATTCTGTTCAGGGCAACTCGGGGTATAACGCCATGTCATTTTGTAACTGTACATCAAACATAGTGATCATAAACGTTGACACTGAGTTTTATGATATGGAAATGTGAAGTGCACATTTGGACTCGCGGCTGTTTGGCTTCCTTGCATGACATCAAAGTGGTATTTATTTTAATCCTCAGTCTCATCTTTCAAAATAGATTGAGCCCTCATAATTTACAGCTTTTCCCTCAATCTGACAATTTGCTAAAGTTTCCCATTAGCGGTAGGGATCAGGGCAACTTCTTCAGAATGACTGTCAGTTAAGACCCATACAGAGATGTGATGCATATAACGTGAGCTCTGACGTCATGTATAGCATGTTACTGTACAGCCACTGCGCTCCAATTTTAGGTGCTTATCAGTATCCGAATCTGCCATTTTCAATCCATATAAGGGTACGTGTGTAAAGGGCTACGGAATGGAGAGCCTGGTGTATTTGTTTCCCTGTGAAGGGAGGATATTACACAATATCCTGTCAATAACCTAAACTTCACACATTCCCCCAACCAACTCCCCCGTCTTACCGGATGGACTGACTGGCTTCCCTGCCGTCATCAGGAAGGGAGCGCTGGTACGAGCCACATTATTGCTAACAGGCCACTCAGAATGTGCCGGGGTTGAGTGAGCGGCAACCTCATTTCCTCGCTCTGTAACGAATCCAATTGAAAGGCCTCATCGTATTCGATCCAAAGTTATTTTTGTTGAGGCACCTCTCAGCGGGCTCTGACAGTACAGATATATTTTTAAAAAAAGAAGACCTCAAGACGAGGTCTTGAGCTGCAGCGGTTCACTGTGTTGGTGGGTACACATGTTATATTGGTCGAAGCAATAGACTTTCCCCGACACATTGTTGAGCCCTTACAATGCTCCTCGACTACTCATGGTATTTTGCAACCTCTGTTCTTAAATGGACTCTAGCATTAGTCAAAGTGTAACAGAGGCTCAAATTGGACCCAACGTGCCACCCTGAGCCTATGCACCTACCTGTGAAGTTTAATTCCAAAACGCTATATATCCAATCATGGCATGGGGATTGTTCAGTGACAGACAAGTTTCATTTCAGAGCGACAATCAGTCTCTTTTGAAAATGCTATATCTGCCTCACTTGCAGAGAAAAAAGTAGCACTGCAATGTTTTACAGTCAAATGTCACAAATTACTTTAATAAAGTTATGCAAATATTTTTGAAGTTTTTTAAAATTATTTAAAAGTATGCGTGTATATCAGTGAAAAATGAAATGTCCCTTTTTCAGGACCCTGTCTTTCAAAGAGAATTCGTAAAAATTCAAATAACTTCACAGATCTTCATTGTAAAGGGTTTAAACACTGTTTCCCATACTTGTTCAATGAACCATAAACAATGAACATGCACCTGTGAAACGGTCGTCAAGACACTAACCGCTTACAGACGGTAGGCAATTAAGGTCACAGTTATAAAAACTTAAGACACTAAAGAGGCTTTTGTACGGACTCTGAAAAACACCAAGAAAGATTACCCGTGTCCCGGCTCCTCTGCATGAGGCCTGTAAAGGCAGGTCCTCACCAGGCAACAACGTTGCCTATGGACACAAACCCACCATCGCTAGACAGGACTGGCAAAAAGTGCTCTTCACTGATGAGTCGTGGTTTTGTCTCATCCAGGGTTGGTCAGATTCACATTTATTGTCGCTGGAATGAGCATTACACCGAGGCCTTTACTCTGGAGGGTCTGTCATGGGCTGGGGTGGTGTGTCACAGCATCATCGGACTGAGCTTGTTGTCATTGCAGACAATCTCAACGCTGTGCATTACAGGGAAGACATCCTCCCTCATATGGGCTCCTCCTGACGTGACCCTCCAGCATGACAATGCCATACTGCTCGTTTTGTGCATGATTTCCTGCAAGACAGGAATGTCAGTGTTCTGCCATGGCCAGCGAAGAGCCCGGATCTCAATCCCATTGAGCACGTCTGGGACCTGTTGGATCGGAGGGTGAGGGCTAGGGCCATTCCCCCAGAAATGTCCGGGAACTTGCAGGTGCCTTGGTGGAAGAGTGGGGCAACATCTCACCACAAGAACTGGCAAATCTGGTGCAGTCCATGAGGAGATGCACTGCAGTACCTAATGATACTGACTGACTTCTGGTTTTGACCCCCCCCACCTCTGCCTTTTGTCCAGGGACACATTATTCAATTTCTCTTAGTCACATGTCTGTGGAACTCGTTCAGTTTGTCTCAGTTGTTGAATCTTATGTTCATACAAATATTTACATGTTAAGTTTGCTGAAAATAAACGCAGTTGACAGTGAGGACATTTTTTTTTTTTTTGCGGGGAGAGATACATATCTCACACACAGTAATATAAGATCTGTATGTAAAATACACATGTTTAGCTGGAATGTAATTTTCACAATGGATAAGTATATACATTTTAACAACCCATTTAAATCTAAAATCTAATAGTCATTTTACAGACAAATGGTACCCATAAGCATTCATTTCTGGGGAAAAAAATAACAAATGTGAAAAATTGGTCTCTATAGGGTTCTGGAAATATACTATGTGATACTACTAGTAAACGCGTAACCTGGCAACACCATGAGCCGAGTGTACACTTAAGTTTAAATATACACGCAATCGCCCTTGGGAAGCCTCATAGGCACAGAGAGTTTGGAAAGATCTCCAGTGGGAGAAGGGGGAGCAGGGGCTATTTTGGATACCTCAAAGGAGTCATTAGAGGTGGATTTGGACTGGAGCCATATTTGATGTGTAGGCTGGAGACATTCACAGCTATAGTGAAGCTAAGCATAGTTTGTTTCTTGCTCTTTAGGGTCTACTATTGTAAAGCACATTTATAATGAGTGTGGAAATACATTTGAATTTGATTCTGGATAAAAAATTTAAAAAATGGCTATACTTTACGCAGCAATATGTCTTTTTAGTTTGAGTATAAATGGAGAATGGGCCTAAATGTCTAAACCCTTTGAAATACAGTAAGATTGAAGCTATTTATGCTCTTACCATGACAACAATGGAAGAATGGAAACCGTTGACTGGCCTCCGATGCAAATTAACTGACTTCAACCGTGCAAAAGATCTAACGAACTGTTAGCCTGAGGAATTTTACCCCTGTTAGCGTAGCATTAGCCTTACAGCAAGGGCACATCCTTGGCGGGGGAGTCAAACATGTGTCCCGCAAGCCCATTCAATCCGTCCCACATTGAAATGACCAAATTGAAACTGTATAGAAAGGATAGTTAGTCTTTTCACTCTGTCTAGCTTGCTAACAGTTATCAAAATGGAAGCTAAAGACAATTTTTGGCTAATTTTGACACTGAGGAAATACAATACATTTTAAGTGCAGCCCTCCAGACATTGGTGCCATGCGGCCCGGCGGTGATTAGGCAAAACTAGGCAAAACTCTGCTCTAGCTGTTAGCATAAATATTTGCACAGCTGCAATTGGTCATGTTGTACTTGTGTTTGAGCTACTGCTAACAGGACACTTCTCAAGCCTCCTATACAGTGGAGGAGCAGCATGCTAGGTATGCGGCTAGCAGAGTTATGGAGACCTTGCCTGTGAGAGGAGCAGCAGCTGGACGTGCCGTGCCGGTGCTGCAGGAGAGCAAGGCTCAAAATACCCCCAGCCGCTCCAAAACTGACAAGACAGCTGGGCTGACTGACTGCTCCGTATCGGAAAACCACTGGCCTTGGAATAGCAGGGTGCTGCTGTGTGAAATGATTGGTGCACACACACGCACTGATGCTTTGACTCACCACACACACCGCGTACCGCCACAACAGCCTAGGAACCTCCCCCCAACGGTATTGGCCCCTATGGAACTATGGAAGTATTCTTAACCTCTAGTGCCCTGGAATGTTCTGCTAAGATTATTTGGCACAAGGCCTTGATGGATGGAGGGATGAGTGAAAAGAGGTTAGTTGGCACAAGGCCTTGATGGATGGAGGGATGGGTGAAAAGAGGTTGGATTCATTTAAAATTACTTGCTCTTTAGCCCAATCCCAACTAAGCTCCTACCCCCTATGCACTTGTATAGCTTTGAAAGGGTTGTATAGCTCTAAGCATTATGTCTACAATTCCACCTCACCTATTAGAAGGAAAAGGTGAGCTTATTCATACAATGCTTTACACTTATTCAATCCTCTCAGATCCACACAAGTGCAGCCAAAGGGTTCACGGATTGGTTTGCGATTGACAATAGCCTGACTTTTTCAGCGGAAATCTTACTAAACATTGTCTACCTAGACTTCCCATAAGACATGCTCATTCTGTGACAACCATTTTCCATTGCGTGCCCTAATGAACATGTGTGTGTTGATGACGCTTGCCCTTGATGTCCATAGGTGCAACTATGGCTGGCAGGGCCAGTTCTGTGACGAGTGTGTCCCCTACCCAGGCTGTGTTCACGGGACCTGTGTCATACCCTGGCAATGTAGCTGTGAGCGCAATTGGGGAGGCCTTCTGTGTGACAAAGGTAAGGCATAGGCGCACATGCACACCATGGCTTGCATTTGAAGTGAAATCAAGTCAAATACTGTATATTTTAAAAGGGACGTTTCCACCCAGGTAGATGCCAGTCTTTCCCAGTCATTTGGGATTGAGGTCTGACGACAATACCTGGTGCATGTAACAAAGGTGGCGTGGAATACGGACTGACCATGACCAGTTTGGATGCATGCGCGTATTATACTGTGTGTGTATACACTACTGTTCAAAAGTTTGGGGTCACTTAGAAATGTCCATGTTTTTGAAAGAAAAGCAAAAATTAAAAAAAACATCACATTGATCAGAAATACAGTATAGACGTTGTTAATGTTGTAAATGACTAATATAGCTGGAAATGGCATATTTGTTTTAAATGGAATATCTACGTAGGGGTACAGAGGCCCATTATGAGCAACCGTCACCTCTTGTGTTCCAATGGCACGTTGTTAGCTAATCCAAGTTTATAATTTTAAAAGGCAAATTGATCATTAGGAAACACTTTGGAATTATGTTAGCACAGCTTAAAACTGATCTTTTAGACTAGTTGAGTATCTGGAGCATCAGCATTTGGTTTCGATTACAGGCTCAAAATGGCCAGACATTACCTTTTTTTCTGAATCTCATCAGTCTATTCTTGTTCTGAGAAATTAAGGCTATTCCATGAGAGAAATTACCAAGAAACTGAGGATCTTGTACAACTCTGTGTACTGCTGCCTTCGTAGAACAGCGCAAACTGTCTCTAACCTGAATAGAAAGAGTGGGAGGCCCTGGTGCACAACTGAGCAAGAGGACAAGTACATTAGTGTCTAATTTGAGAAACGGATGCCTCACAAGTCCTCAACTAGCAGCTTCATTAAATGGTACCCGCAAAACACCAGTCTCGTCAGCAGTGAAGAGGCAACTCCAGGATGCTGGCCTTCTAGGCAGAGTTGCAAAGAAAAATACATATCTGACTGGCCAATAAGAGAGGGATTAAGATGGGCAAAAGAACAGACACTGGACAGAAGAACTCTGCCTAGAAGGCCAGCATCCCGGAGTCGCTGTTGACGTTGAGACTGGTGTTTTTCTTAGTAATTTCTCGCATGGAATAGCCTTCATTTTTGCAAACAAGCATAGAATGACGAGTTTTAGAAGGTCTTTGTTTCTGACCATTTTGAGCCTGTAATCGAACCCACACATGCTGATGCTCCAGATACTCAACTATTTCAAAGAAGGCCAGTTGTATTGCTTCATTAATCAGAACAACAGTTTTCAGCGGTGCTAACATAATTGCAAAAGGCTTTTCTAATGATCAATTTGCCTTCTAAAATAATCTTGGATTAGCTAACTTTTAGATTAACTGTCTTCAAAGTAATGACTCGGGACGTCGGGTTTGATATGAAAGCTTCTTTTAGTAATAATACTTGTTCACATTACATTTACGTTACAGAAATCAGCTTAATCACCTTGCACCTGCACATAACTGCTGCGTTATCTCTCTCATTCCTGTTGCAAGGCATTCTGGAACTTGCAGTCAAAAGCGTAATTCAATACTAACCAATACAATTACATATGTAAATAACTGTAAAGAATTGTCTTTAAATACAGCTCAATGAATTAACTTAAACATTAACTCTGTAACACATTAAAGTTACAACACTAACACAATGTGCCATTGGAACAGAGGAGTGATGGTTGCTGATAATGGACCTCTGTACGCCTATGTAGATATTCCATAAAAAATCTGCCGTTTCCAGCTACAATAGTCTATTACAAAATTAACAATGTCTACACTTTATTTCTGATCAATTTGATATTTTAATGGACATTTTTTGGGACAGTTCTAAGTGACCCCTAACTTTTGAACGTGTGTGCATGTAAAGCGAACCACACACACACACACACACACACACACAGTTGAAGTCAGAAGTTTACATACACTTAGGTTAAGGTCATTAAAACTTGTTTTTTAACCACTCCACACATTTCTTGTTAGCAAACTGTAGTTTGGGAAGTCGGTTAGGACATCTACTTTGTACATAAGTCCTTTTTCCAACAGTTATTTACAGACAGATTATTTCACAGGTACACCTCCATTTGACATCATTTGAGTCAATTGGAGGTGTACCTGTGAATGTATTTCGAGGCCTACCTTCAAATTCGGTGCCTCTTTGCTTGACATCATGGGAAAATCAAAAGAAATCAGCCAAGACTTCAGAAAAATAATTGTAGACGTCCAAGTCTGGCTCATCATTGGGAGCAATTTCCAAATGCCTGAAGGTACCACATTCATCTGTACAAAGAATAGTACGCAAGCATGAACACCATGGGACCACGCAGCCGTCATACCGCTCAGAAAGGAGGGGACGAATTCTGTCTCCTCCAGATGAACGTACTTCGGTGCGAAAAGTGCAAATCAATCCCACAACAGCAGCAAAGGACCTTGTGAAGATGCTGGAGGAAACGGGTACAAAAGTATCTATAGCCACAGTAAAATGAGTCCTATATCGACCTGAAATGCCGCTCGGCAAGGAAGAAGCCACTGCTCCAAAACTGCCATAAAAAAAACAGACAACGGTTTGCAACTGCACATGGGGACAAAGATTGTACTTTTTGGAGAAATGTATTCTGGTCTGATGAAACAAAAATAGAACTGTTTGGCTGTAATGACCATCGTTATGTTTGGAGGAAAAATGGGGAGGCTTGCAAGCCGAAGAACACCATCCCAACCGTGAAGCATGAAGGTGACAGCATCATGTTGTGGGGGTGCTTTGCTGCAGGAGGGACTGGTGCACTTCACAAAATAGATGACATGATGAGGTAGGAAAATTATGTGGATATATTGAAGCAAATGGGTCTTCCAAATGGACAACGACCCCAAGCATACTTCCAAAGTTGTGGCAAAATGGCTTAAGGACAACAAAGTCAAGGTATTGGAGTGGCCATCACAAATCCTTGACCTCAATCCTATAGAAACATTTGTGGCCAGAACTGAAAAAGCATGTGAGCAAGGAGGCCTATAAACCTGACTCAGTTACCCCAGCTCTGTGAGGAGGAATGGGCCAAAATTAACCCAACTTATTGTGGGAAGCTTGTGGAAGGCTACCTGAAAAGTTTGACCCAAGTTAAACAATTTAAAGGCAATACGTTCAATTAGTATTTGGTAGCATGTAAACTTCTGACCCACTGAGAGTGTGGTGAAAGAAATAAGAGCTGAAATGAATCATTCTCTCTAGTATTCTGACATTTCACATTCTTAAAATAAAGTGGTGATCCTTTTACTAGGATTAAATGTCTGGAATTGTGAACAACTGAGTTTAAATGTATTTGGCTAAGGTGTATGTAAACTTCCGACTTCAACTGTACATGCATACTTTTGGTAATGTACTGCAATGCATGTATTTGGCCACCTGCTCGTTGAACATCTCATTCCAAAATCATGGGTGTTAATATTGAGTTGGTCCCCCTCTTTGCTGCTATAACAGCCTCCGTTCTTCTGGGAAGGCTTTCCACTAGATGTTGGAACATTGCTGCCGTGACCAGAGCATGCCCACTAGTTCCAGAGACGCAAAACCATTGCACTGGTACAAATAGCATTACTGCCTCTTACAACAAGCAGATTTGCTGCTTGTTGCGGCGTCAGCATTGCTGGTTGCTGTGGAGACAAACCAATCCCCTTAGTAACTGATCCTGTTTTTGTTTCTTTGTTCCCTATTCATAATGCACAAATTAAAGTAGAAAATCGCCTGATTTCCCAAATGCATCTTAAGGCTAAGTTCATTGTGAGGACTTTCGTAGAAGCAGTGTTTCCCAAAACCATTTACTAAAGTTGCAGTTGAAACGGCTTGTTATTTACAGACTCTCAAGCCACTCGTAGAACGGCTAAGTCTGTCGCTAGATGCGTTTCCCCCTACCGCTTCATTTTATACACCAAAAATCTCTACTAAACACAGAATCGAGATGTCTTTCTGTGACCACCGATAACTTCACAATGAAGCTGACTACAAATACGAAGTTGCTGATGTCATTGCAATTGTTACAAGCAAAGCATAAAAAGATGCATCAAATGAAAATTCAATCATCTCAGTTAACAGATGTATAGGCTACATAGCCAAATACATTTCAATTGAATGAACAACCTATCTAATTTCTACCTCAATGTATTTCATGATATGTAACCACGTGCGCAATGTGCCAAATCTTGAGTTAATGCGTTCTTATAGGTTAAGCATTAGGATACGCCACCTCAATATTTGCAGCCATAGGTAATATCTCTCTAGGAGCTGATCCATCATCAGTATTGTGGAATAATTATGTTAAGGTAAGAATTCAATGTTGAAAGCTCATCTGAGAGCAGCGTTGCCTTTCTTTCGATCCTATCAGTATCGACACTGCCTTAACGACTCACTTAGCCAAAGGTCTGTCTGCGTTTTGGGGAACGCATGTTACATCTTCGGCCGTTGTGGGAAAAATGCATTGTTTTAACAATTAGTAACCCTAAGTTCCATCGCTATCGGGACACCGGGCCCAAAGCCTGAGTTTTTTTTAGTTGCCTCAGATAATGAATCTAAGATCAATTTGGTCTCTTTACCCTTTGTAATACTTAAGCTTTGGAGTTGGCAAGGGAAAACTGATCCTAGAGGAAACCTCTAACCAGAGCTGACAATCGGGCCCCGCTAATGACTGGTGGAGATGGAAACTTGTGGCTACTGCAAAGGGACAGCCTTCTAGCTGTTGGCATAGTTATATAAACACACAACACGGCTAGTACATAGTGATAGTAGTAATGCTACTTTTTTGTTAGCGTTACTGCTAACAGGGTACTGGGTGTTTATTTGAGTTGAACCTGATGGTTACAGCAGAGGAAATCCCTCTAGCTGTTAGCATAAACACCTAACACATAGTAGTAATTGTACATTTGTGTTAATCGCTCCACTTCACGCCGTTATTATACTTGGGTGTGGAGTCTTATTCTTTTTTTGCATGCATTCCTGGACTCCCAAATGGCAACATTCACAAGGGGGCAATGGCAGAGATTCTCATTGTCTTCCCATTTTGTGGTAAAGACAAAGAAGAATCACTTTGAAAAATAACTACTGTAAGCTAATTTGAAAGAGAACCAACTGCATATTTACATAATAGCTACTTGTAATGAAAGGTGAGGTTTGTTTTACATTACCTTGTTTTGTGCCTGCCAGTAGGCTACAATGTTTGAATTATAGTTTGAACAGTAGACTGCTTATATGATGCAAAGCCTATAGGCAGGACTACTTACTACAAGGAGCCACCCATTTTGTGTTGAAAAGTGACACTCATACTGCATTACACTCAATCTTTGCGTTGTGTACAGTCTGACGTGCTTCTTAGGGTGAAGTTAGCATGGTGATAGTCACTGCTGATAGGATACTGGTGTCAAGACCTTACTCTAGTGGCCATAGGGACACCCAATCCTCCCTCTGCCCTCAGTCACTGTGTACTTTCTAGGATGAGAGGAGGTCCACAGGTCCCTAGTGGGGTCCAATCCCTCTTTATTTATTCACAAGGCCTTTAGGGGGGGAAAACAGAACAGCCTCAGGGCTTGATACATCGTACACTTCCATAGTACTATGTTGGCTGACTTTGGGATGCGTCCCAAATGACACCCCTTTTGCGCTATTTGGGACGCAGCCAGTGTGTGCTTACCAAATCTAAATTCCCCTAGCCTCAAGACAAGTGTTTTTTTTTTTTTTGTAGAACTGAACAGTATTTAAAAATGCGCTATATGGGAATACTTTAGCTCTGTCTTGCCTTCAGGATAGGCTTACACCTTTCCAGTCATTTCACATCTGCACTCAGTGTCTGGTGGGGTCTCGAATTTGGTGTGCTGTAGAGAACCAGAATTATAGGGTAAGAGAGGTGGGGGGGGGGCTTGATTTAGTGTTCCTAATCTGTGTGTAATTATGCCCAGATCTGAATTACTGTGGCAGACACCAGCCGTGCGTGAACGGCGGCACCTGCATGAACACGGAGCCGGATGAGTATCGTTGTGCCTGTCCCGACGGCTACTCTGGCAAGACCTGCGAGATAGGTGAGACACAGAATACAAGCTACCACTCAAAAAGGCTTAAAGGCCCAGCTCTATTTCTTCCCCTAGATCCTAGCTCCGCGCTGACTACTTCCATGTTTTTCACAAATACTTTGGAAGGGCTTAAAGGCCTGTTCCCATTTGACCTCCGCCCTCTTACCCTAGTTACCATTCCAGGTGGGCTTAAAGGTCCTTTTCCATTTTGACCCCTTTTGGACTTTTCCCAGATTTTGACCTGCTCGTTTGTATAGTGATGTGTTTGTGTATCTGCACGTGTGTGTGTGTGTTCTACAGCTGAGCACGCCTGTGTGTCCGACCCGTGTGCCAACAGCGGCACGTGCCACGAGGTCCCTTCTGGTTTCGAGTGCCACTGCCCTCCGGGGTGGGAGGGGCCCACCTGCGCCAACGGTGAGAACACCACCCCTTTTTGTCTTAAACATCTCCCTCCATATCTGTACCGTCTCCTCCGACTCTTTTTCCTTTGTGACGCTTGCGTTTCCCTCCGAGCTTGAAGTGTGGAAGTTGCCCCTAAACCACAGATCTAGGATCATATTTTATAGCGCCAATTCCTAGTCTTATCATACATTTTGAAAGTATTGGAATAGGGCCTGTGACTTGTTTTCTCTCCCTCTAGCTAGCCCATCCCGCTCTTCTTTCTTTAACCCCTTCCCTCTCCTTGGTGGCCATCCCTGCAGTAGAGTGTGTGTGTGTACTCCTGTGGGGGGCCCCGGCTTCATAGGGGCTAGGATTAGACACCCTTCGGGCAGAAGACTCACCCGGAAGGTTGATTTGCATAACCTGCCCTCTCTTTGAACCAGGCCGCATTGGTGGCATGGTGTGGAGAATACGCTGCACCTTCCACACATACACACAATGTGTGCCCACCCCTACCTGTCCCATCAAGGTGCTTTCCCTAGTCCCCCAAGGTGTGTAGCTATCTGGCCTAAAGTATTGCACTGGTAATGGAGAGTGACTGTATGATTGCAGAAGTCCTGTGTTTGTTTCTCCATGCCCGTATCAGAAGTGCAAGGAGAGGGCTTTAATAGCAGCTAATCTGCCGGGGCCTGGATTATGCTAATCGTGTTATGCTACCATGACAGTCTTCCCTCTCGCTCTCTTTTGCTTTCTCTCTCTGCTCTTTTGCTTTCTCTATTGCTCTTGCTTTGTCTTTTTTCTCTTTCTTGCATCTCTGACTCTACCTCTAACATCTCACTCATGTCTCTCGTGCTCTTTCTCTTTCAACTGCATCTCTTGGACTCCCCCTTTAACTATCTTATTGCTCTCTCACTCCCTTCCTCTTTCTCAGTGACTGCGTAAGACTCTTAGAATGTGGTGCTGCTATAAGTTATTGATGCGTTCTGGGGCAACAAGCTCCTGAAAATAGGCTTTGGTCACTTTTAAAATAATGAAATGCAGTTAGCCAACACCTCTGCACTAGTGAGCTCAGGTACGCTTTAACAAGATGCCGGAGGGGAATTGTAGCGAAGGGTAGCGTTTTGATATACTATCAATCTTTAGACGTTTACTGGAATCAGGACGGAATTAGCAGGACACTCAGTAATCCTCTAAACCTGGTTATTTTGAGAAAATTACTGGAATTTTGCGACCTTTGTTTTATAGGGGAGGTGATTATCTGAAGTCATACATGCCTCTTAGCAGACAATCTCATCCAAAGTGACTAACAGTACATTGAGTGCCTGTTTTTTTTATGTGATCGCTGCAGGAATTGAACCCACAACCTTGGCCTACAGGTTTTATTCATTGAGATAAAATCTATTTTTCAAGAAACCTGGTCCAACAGCAGCAGGGGGAACAAAGTTTCAGACAATAACTTGCATGCACTAACACATTGAACAAAACTATAGACACATACAGTTACATGTCATAACTAAAAAACAACTGACCTAAAGACAGTTACTCTTCTATGATATTTACATTGACCAGGTGTTTTTAAACTCCACCAACGTGACTTTTTAATATGTACATTTGAGAATTCTAGGACCATGGAATTGAGTAACTAAAGCTATTTCTACCATGACCTGTTCTAATTATTTCTACTCTTAAAAGCAAATGAGAATGGGACTGTAATTTTAATAATTATTCACTGAACTGATTAAATAGTAACAGTGGTATTTTACCCAATATGGCCTTATAACTCAGTGTATACCAGTGTTTAAGACTGCAAGGTCAATGACTACCAGCCGACGGCGCTGTAGAAATCACAAGGATGTGTTTGATTGATAATGAACCTGAGAGCCGCATGATATACTGAATCAAGTGTGCTCAGGGTAGTTAGTGGTTGAGGCATATATATATATCTCCCTACCTACCACTAAAGACTTCCGGTAATGTTTATCGTACCAGCGCCTTCCTGGCCTTCAGAGAAAAACAAGCCTTATGCCAGTAATTAAAACCTATCTTGAGCTTCCTTATCAAGTTCTCCACATGAACAGTGAAGCTCAGCTTGTCACCAACCCCCACACCCAAATATTTGTACCCTTTGACTTGCTCTATAGTATGTCCATCCAATGTAGCAATGACATGATTAGTAACATGCCTGGCATTAGAAAATACCATGCATTTTGTTTTACCTGAATTCAAGACCAGCTTCAAATCATACAGATTCTGTTATTTGGTGTTAAATGCTCATTGGGCATTTTCAAATGCTTAAGATAAACTACTACCACTTGAATAAAGAACAGTGTCATCTGCATAAAAACAATCATCCACTGTTTCAATATGATCTCTAATGTTATACAAAATTATCAACAGTGGGCCCAAAATAGAACCTTGTGGAACACCTGAGCACAACTTTATGGACTCAGATTTACAACCATCCGCCATTACACATTGTTTACAATTTGATTGGTTTATAAATGACCTATTTAGAGCATGACCAGTAATTCCACAACATTTTAATCTTTGCACCAACAAAGCATGGTCCACGGTGTAAAATGCCTTCGGCAAATCAATAAAGATGCATTCAATTCAACCATCTGAGCCACACCGGGCCATTTTGTTTATAGAAATTGTTACTGGATAACAAAGTAGAGGTTGTATTCAATCGAAATCGGTCACCACATTATTTCATATTAAACGCAATGTATTGTTAAATGTTGAACACTGACTTAGTATAGTATGCCAAATGTGTGGCAATGTGTTTGTGCTGTTTATTTAATTTTGTCTTTTTGGTTTTACTCAGACATGGACGAATGTGCGTCCAATCCTTGTGCCCAGGGCGGGACATGCATCGATCTGGAGAACGGCTTTGAGTGTGTGTGCCCCCCACAGTGGGGTGGGAAGACCTGCCAGATCGGTAAGACCCCCTGATCACACACCCCACCCAAATCAGACTGCATGAGTGTCTCAGTGGTGCATCCAGACATGATTTTACAACAATCCATTAAAGTAGGGCTGACCCCATTTAGTCGACTAATAAATTTGTCGATGGCCTGTTGATCGACCAAGATTAAAAAAAAAATTATCAAGCAGTGTCATATAGCATTTTTTTAATTTATAAAAAAAAAAATATGGTAGACGAGACACCTTTCTTGATTCACACGTGTCTCAGTGGACTAATCCATTGCGGAGGCTACGGGGATGGCTCACCAGTAGTACATTTACTGTTAATTCCCATAATATCTAATGCACAATGTTTATTTGGTTACGATCATTTGTTAATGCATTCATTTATTATTATTATTATTATTATTATTATTATAATTGTCAGTGGACACGTTGTTTGTCGCCCAATCAACATAGGCTACACTTGTGAGGAAAAGTTTTCGTTTTTTTCTTTCCATTTACAAGTTGTCAATTTATTGATTGACAGGAGCTCTACAGACAAAAGACAAAGTTGAGTAAGGACACGCACCTGATTATGCATAGAAGTAGGCCTAGGCTACCTGGCCTGTGTGCAAATGTAGGTCTATAAATGTGCCCATTTGTGGGTCTGATTAGTATTTCTGACTTGTCTTAGCTTACCACCACTGAAGCTTTTCAAAGATGTTTTCTTCACCTCAAACAGCAAGTAAACTAAATCTGTCTATGTCCATTGACAATGACAATAGTTCTTCAACGTAGCCTATTTGTAAAATCTTTCCAGCTCCCAGTGTGAAAAGGGGAAAAAAATGGATCCTCTTTATGGAAACATAAAATAGGGCTACCTGATATAGTTCTTGTGCAAATAGCCTACAGTTGTCTCTGTTCAGAGTTCAGTGACACGGGAAACTCTGAGGGGCCACAATATTTTATACAATGTTGCAAGTTTGCTAGTGCACGCTTCAGGCCAGACTCAAGTTAGTTGATACAATGTTTAAAGTTCCTTGCAGACAGGCTATGCATAAACAATGTTATTTATAGGATATTTTATCAGGGTATTTTATACCTTCAGGCTGCAATGTTTTTATTTATTAGCTTTATGTAGGCAATTTTTACATAATTAGCAATAAAGTTACCTTTAGAATTTTGATTTACCACATAATGATTGAAATACAAAGATTTTATTATAAATGAAATGAAACTGTTCCCTAAATGTGTGTATGAAAATCATAAATTGGCACTCCAAATGGAAAAGTTTGACCACCCCAGTTGTAGCCTATTACCTACCGGCTACTTTAGGAGCTTAATGGCATAATCTGCAAAGGCCAGCAGCAGCAGCTGGTGGAGAGTCCGGAACACTTTTTTTTTTCTTTCTGTTTAGGGGATCTTGATCTTTGGCTCCCTCTTGAGTCACTTGTGTGTCATAATTATTTAATCACAGTGTGCCTAAAACATCAGACATATAGTTGATTTGATTAAAAACACATAGTGTAGGCCTCCCGGGTGGCGCAGTGGTTAAGGGCGCTGTACTGCAGCGCCAGCTGTGCCATCAGAGTCCCTGGGTTCGCGCCCAGGCTCTGTCGTAACCGGCCGCGACCGGGAGGTCCGTGGGGCGACGCACAATTGGCCTAGCGTCGCCCGGGTTAGGGAGGGCTTGGTCGGTAGGGGTGTCCTTGTCTCATCGCGCACCAGCGACTCCTGTGGCGGGCTGGGCGCAGTGTGCGCTAACCAAGGTGGCCAGGTGCACAGTGTTTCCTCCGGCGCATTGGTGCGGCTGGCTTCCGGGTTGGATGTGCGCTGTGTTAAAGAAGCAGCGGTTGGTTGTGTATCGGAGGACGCATGACTTTCAACCTTCGTCTCTCCCGAGCCCGTACGGGAGTTGTAGCGATGAGACAAGATAGTAGTACTACTACAACAATTGGATACTATGAAATTGGGGAGAAAAAGGGGTAAAATTCAAAAAAAATAAAATAAACACATAGTGTATCGCCCAGTCTCTATTGCAGCCGGCCGTGACTGGGAGGTCCGTGGGGCGACGCATAATTGGCCTAGCGTCGTCCGGGTTAGGAAGGGTTTGGCCAGTAGGGATATCTTTGTCTCATCGCGCACCATCAACTCCTATGGCGGGCTGGGCGCAGTGCACGCTAACCAAGGTCGCCAGGTGCACGGTGTTTCCTCCGACACATTGGTGCGGCTGGCTTCCGGGTTGGATGAGCAGTGCGGCTTGGTTGGGTTGTGTTTCGGAGGACGCATGACTTTCGACCTTCGCCTCTCCCGAGCCCGTACGGGAGTTGTAGCAATGAGACAAGTCAAGTAACTACTAATATTTGGTTACTACGAAATTGGGGAGAAAAAGGGGGTAAAATCCACCCCCCACAAAAAAAACCCCCACATAGGGTATGTCTATATATAGGGGAAAATACATTGTAAAAAATGTTGACCCCGGGCCTCCCGATTGGCACAGGAGTCTAAGGCACTGCATCAGTGCTAGAGGTGTCACTACAGATCCAGGTTCGATCCCGGGCTGTATCACAACCGGCCGTGATCGGGAGTCCCTTAGGGTGGCGCGGAATTGGCCCAGCGTTGTCCGGCTTAAGGGAGGGTTTACTTGGCTCATCACGCTTTAATGACTCCTTGTGGTCGGCCGGGCACCTGCAGGTTGACCGCTTGTCAGGTGAACAGTGTTTCCTCCGACACACTGGTGCGTCTGGCTTCCGAGTTAAGAAGCTCGGTTTGGCGGGTCATGTTTCAGGGGACTGCTGAGCAGCGATGAAAAAGGGGGTTAAATACAACTCTAATATATATATTCGTATAAAGAATCGATTGGTCAAAAAAACCTGACTCTAGGTCAGGTTTATTTTCGGACATTAAAGGGATAGTTCATCCAAATTACAAATGTACATATTTGCTTACTTGCCATGACGGAAGTCTATCGACCGCGAGAGACGGCAATCCATTCTTTGGATTTGTGAATCTAGCTACTTCCGCTAATATTAGCTTTTTGGTGAACTATCCTTTTAAGTACACCATTGAGAAGTGGAGAGTCCACTCGCGTGACAATTACCAATAGTTTCTTCCATAGCCCCAGGAAGGAGGGTACTGCTGCAGACCCTTTTTTTCTTCACTGAAGTAGTGTACTGGGCCTTTGCTAGTCCTGTATTAATGGACCGATGTACCTGCGCTACAGACTGCTATATTTATTTTCTCAAAAGTAGTGCACTGTGCTTTACTGATTCTCAGCCCCCCCTCCCCCTCCCTTCCACTCAAATTACAGGAAGTAATGCCATGTCCATTCAGATTGCAACCATTGACATTGCAGGAATAAAATGTGTACATCCAATCACATTACAATGAGCAATGCTATCGCTAGCCGTACAATCCTGTATGATTGGTTTGTATATGTGTTTTTGTGTGTGTACCTCCTTCCACCCCATTGAGTCTACATTACTCCTGTGGTCATTACACTGGGCCGCTCAAATTAAGATGGCTACTGTCCGCAACACGATGCGGGTGCCTTCAGAGCACAGCGATGTACACCGGAAACTGCTTGGCAACCGCTACACTCGAACCTCAATGACCACAAGTCATGAGTGCTATTGTCTATGACCAGAGTCCCGTGTCACATTTTTCTTTCATCTTTGTTTATTTATCCACTCGTACCTGTTGAGAGGAAGCGTGGTGTGCCAGAAAGAGGATTATGACCTGGGAACAAGCTATGGGGGGGGGACCTGGTCTCCCCTTACAAAGCTGGAACCGTAACCTGGTCTCCCCTTACTACCTGAGTGTTGGATGTTTGGGTTTCGAAGAGTACAGGTGTGGGAGTGGACTGGCCATGCTCCCAGGCACAGCCCCCCCTCCTGAATATTTAATGTGCTAATAAGCAGCAGGGCTTCTTTTTTTTTTTTTTTTTGAGGTGGTTTAAAAAGATTAGCGTCTCAGGTGTCATCTTCTTTTTTTGACGGGATAGGCCCAAACAAGTTATCTGGGTGGCTGGATGGAGGGAGTTGAGAGAGGACAGGTGGAGGAGATGCAGTCCACAACCTCCTTTTCAACTCTTTGCCACTCATTAGTGTGCGTAGGAGGGACTAGGGATCTATTTACGATTCAGGGATAGAGTGGAACCTCTTCTTCTTGTTGGACTAAAATGGCTGACTGGATAATAAGTGTATTGCTCTCACCAGTAGTATAGGCTTATACATTTCCCTCCACTTGCCAAAAATGAAGGGGAGCTTTACCCAAACCTTTGTATGTTAAAGGGATTTTGTACCATTCTTTAATGTAGTTTGTTATAAGTGGGAGAGACTGACAAGAAGACCCATTCGTGGACTCCTTTTGTGCTGATGTGTTGGTGGTGGGGCTTCAATGTGCCTTTTCACCTCTTTCTTCCCCCTCTCACTCATCTTTCTCTCACCTCTCTATTAGAGGTCGACCGATTATGATTTTTCAACGCCGATACCGATTATTTGAGGACAAAATAGCCGCTACCGATTCATCGGCCGATTTTAAATAAAAAATTAAACATTTATTTTTATATATATATATATATATACATACACACACACACACACACACACACACACACACACACACACACACACACACACACACACACACACAGTGGGGCAAAAAAGTATTTAGTCAGCCACCAATTGTGCAAGTTCTCCCACTTAAAGATGAGGCCTATAATTTTCATCATAGGCACACTTCAACTATGACAGACAAAATGAGGGGGGGGGGGAATCCAGAAAATGACATTGTAGGATTTTTAATGAATTTATTTGCAAATTATGGTGGAAAATAAGTATTTGGTCATCTACAAACAAGCAAGAGGACAAGGTGACTGATCAATATTGGCTAAATATAAGCGAGGAGTTTTTTTTGTCGAGCGTATTTATGAAAATATGTTGACAAACGTGACCTTATCCTATTGAGATTTACACGGGTATCAAAACGCCGAGGCGGTTTAAGCCTGTACGAAACACTGACCTTATTTGAAGTAGATCAAGGCATTCTCTATGGAAGACATTAATGGTAAAATAACGAAGGAACCCCTTTCAAGTACAGCCGCAGGTTATTACAGGAATTATAACGCGTCGACTATTTCTCTCTAAACCATATACCTTTGACTATTACGAGCCTGCTGCTCCCTACCACCCCTCGGTCAGACTGCTCTATCATATCATAGACTTAACTATAATAAACACACAGAAATACGAGCCTTAGGGCAAATCCGGAAACTATCACCTCTAACAAAACGTTTGTTCCGTTCCGTATTTTATCTAACGGGTGGCATCCATGAGTCTAAATATTCCTGTTACATTGCACAACCTTAAATGTTATGTCATAATTACGTAAAATTCTGGCAAATTAGGCGGCCCAAACTGTTGCATATACCCTGACTCTGCGTGCAATGAACGCAAGAGGTGACACAATTTCACCTGGTTAATATTGCCTGCTAACCTGGATTTCTTTTAGCTAAATATGCAGGTTTAAAAGTATGTACTTGTGTATTGATTTTAAGAAAAGCATTGATGTTTATGGTTAAGTACACATTGGAGCAACGACAGTCGTTGATTGTTTTTTTTATAAGATAAGTTTAATGTTAGCTAGCAACTTACCTTTGCTTACTGCATTCGCGTAACAGGCAGGCTCCTCGTGGAGTGCAATGTGATCAGGTGGTTAGAGCGTTGGACTAATTAACTGTAAGGTTGCAAGATTGGATCCCCTGAGCTGACAAGGTAAGAACGTTCCTAGGCTGTCATTGAAAATGAGAATGTCTTAACTGACTTGCCTAGTTAAATAAAGGTTTTTAAAATAATAATAAGAATAATAATAATTTAAACGGCAAAATCGGCCCTAATTAATCGGCCATTCCGATTTAATCGGTCGACCTCTACTCTCTATCCCTCTACCTCTCTTTCCTTCTTTCCTCCCTTTACCCGTTGACTCTGACTCCCATGTCCTGCCTCCACAGATGCGAATGAGTGTGTGGGGAAACCGTGTGTAAACGCTTACTCTTGCAAAAACTTAATTGGCGGATATCACTGCGACTGCTTTCAAGGATGGTCTGGACAAAACTGTGACATCAGTCAGTATTCCTTTCCCCTTTATTGTCGTCACTGTCTCTCGCTCTCTCTCTCTCGTTATTTTCACTCTTGCTACTGATCCGTGTTTTTCTACCACTCCTCTCGGTCTCTCTAGGCTTTGGGCGACGTCACATTGGCACGTTCTAGAATTGTCACTTTCTAAAGAGGCCACCATCTCCGTAGCTGTCTCTGTAAAACTCACCAACTTTGCCTCTGTGGTTTTTATTGCATGATGGGTATAGCTTCTTGTCAACTGCATACAGTGCCTTCAGAAAGTATTCATAAACTTTACTTACTCCACATTTTGTTACAGCCAAAATGCATCAACTATATAAAAATACCCATCTATACTCTACCCTCACAATGACAATTTGAAAACATAAATGTATTGAAAATGAACATGCATAAATATCAAATTTTACTTAAGTATTCACACCCCTGAGTCAATATTTTGTAGAAGCACCTTTGGCAGCGATTTAAAGCTGTGAGTCTTTCTGGGTAAGTCTCTAAAAGGCGCTGATTGGTTAATCTGATGTCTGCAGTGGACATACAGCATTTACTGCGATACGGCCTGTGCAGAAGTCGGGGCATTTATACTTCTTGCGCGTTGCCGAGTTGTTGTGAAGGAAGTTGTCAAGGAAGTGAGTTTGCGCGGGAGTGCCAGTATATACGCAATCATGTCAATGCTGAGCTTTAAGGAGCCCTCCGCATTGTTAATTTTTTGGGCCGGCGCATGCCAATGCGGTACAGAGCTCAATTTGGCCTCTGCGTGCCTCCGGATGTACCGTAATTGCATCACACCAACCGTCCATCCATACAGTGCCTCCGACAAACATTTTCGGATGGAGCATAAATTGGCTTTAAGAGTTTGGCACACCGGGATTGTGCAACATTTTCAAGTCTTGCCATAGATTTTCAAGTAGATTTAAGTCAAATTTGTCTAATTGGTAAGCAGCTCGTGTAGATTTGGCCTCTTGTTTTAGGTTATTTTCCTGCTGAAAAGTGAATTGATCTCTTAGTCTGGTGGAAAGCCAACTGAACCAGGTTTTCCTCTAGGATTTTTGCCTGTGCTTAGCTACGTTCAGTTTCTTTTTTTTATCATAAAAAACTCGGCAGTCCTTAACGATTACAAGCACACCCATAACACTGCTTGAAAATATGAGTGGTACTCCGTAATGTTTTGTAATTGATGTGCCCCAAACAACACTTTGTATTCATAACAAAACGTGAATTGCTTTGCCACATTTTTTGCAGTATTACTTTAGTGCCTTGTTGCAAACAGGATGCGTGTTTTGGATTTTTTTTATTCTGTACAGGCTTTCTTCTCACTCTGTCAATTAGGTTATTGTGGAGTAACTACAATGTTGTTGATCCATCCTCCGTTTTCTCCTATCACAGCTGTTAAACTCTGCAACTGTTGTAAAGTCACCATTGGCCTCATGGTGAAATCACTGAGTGGTTTCCTTCCTCTCCAGCAACTGAGTTAAAAAGACACCTGTTTCTTTGTAGTGAGACTGGGTGCATTGATACACCATCCAAAGTGTAATTAATATCTTCACCATGCTCAAAGGGATATTCAATGTCAGTTTCTTATTTTTTTTTCTCTTTAACCCATCTATCAATAGGTACCCTTTGCGAGGCATTCGAAAACCTCCCTGGTCTTTGTGGTTGAATCTGTTTTGAAATTCACTGTTGGAGGGACCTTACAGATAATTGTGTGTGGGGTATGGAGATGAGGGAGTCATTCAAATATGTTAAATAGACTTTCACAGTGACTCCATGCATCTTATGTGACTTGTTTTAAATGTTTACTTGTGAACTATAGGTTTCCTATGACTTAATAGAGCAAAATGAAAAACATAATTCCATTACGAGGCGTGTGTCTGTAGGCCACAAAAAAAATCTAAATTGGTGTTAACAAAATGTGGAAAAAAATGTGAACGGGTGTGAATACTTTCTAAAGGCACTGTTTGCTTTGTTCATAAAGACGACTAACTTTCCGTCTTCAATTCATTAACAAAACACCTACATTACCTGCCTTGATTGCACATTAAAATGGTGGGCCTGTTTTGCAATAGTTATTAAAAACCCTTCTGTGTGTAACCATCTTTCTCTCACCTATCTCAGATGTCAAGGGCTGCCACGGCCAATGTCAGAATGGAGCGACGTGTAAGGTATGCGCCCTTCTCTGGGCCTTGTGACTCAATGCCACACACACTAAATGAATAATGTTTTTAAAAAAATCTGCTCAACCATTTCTGTATTTATTTCATGTAAAACG
This sequence comes from Oncorhynchus clarkii lewisi, assembly GCF_045791955.1. Taxonomy (NCBI): domain Eukaryota; kingdom Metazoa; phylum Chordata; class Actinopteri; order Salmoniformes; family Salmonidae; genus Oncorhynchus; species Oncorhynchus clarkii. The sequence continues at coordinate 28,639,751 of NC_092154.1, forward strand.
TTCAACTCTGAACTATATACAGTAACAGTCAAAAGTTTGCACACAGCTGCTCATTCAATGGCTTTTCTTAATGGTTTCTATGTTCTAAATTGTAGAATAAGTGAAGACATCAAAACTATGAAATAACACAAGGAACATGTACTAACCAAAAAAGTGTTAAACAAATCAGCATGTATTTTAGATTCTTCAAAGTAGCCACCTTTTGCCTTGATGACAGCTTTGCACACGCTTGGCATTCTCTCAACCAGCTTCACCTGGAATGCTTTTCCAGCAGTCTTGAAGGAGTTCCCACATATGCTGAGTACTTGTTTGTTGCTTGTCCTTCCTTCACTTTGCTGTCCAACTCGTCCCAAACCATCTCAATTGGGTTGTGGAGGCCAGGTCACCTGATGCGGCACTCAATCACTCTGTGGAGGTGTGTTGGGTCATTGTCCGGTTGAAAAACAAATGATAGTCCCACTAAGTGCAGACCAGATGGGATGGTGAATTGCTGCAGAATGCTTTGGTAGCCATGCTGTTTAAGTGTTCCTTGAATTCTAAAGAAATCACTAACAGCGTCTCACAAAGACACGGCGGTTGGAAGCAAAAATCGCAAATTTGGACTCATCAGACCAAAGGACAGATTTTCACAGGTATAATGTCCATTGCGCATCTTTCTTGGCCAAAGCAAGTCATCTTATTATTGGTGTCCTTTAGTAGTGCAGCAATTTGGCTATGAAGGCCTGATTCACTCAGTCTCCTCTGAATAGTTGATGTATCTATTACTTGAACTCTGCAGCCCAAATAAATGCTTAAATGTCTGAGGCTGGTAACCCTAATAAACTTATCCTCTGCAGCAAAGGTAACTCTGGGTCTTCTTTTCCTGTGGCGGTCCTCAGTTTCATCATAGTGCTTGATGGTTTCTGCGACTGCACTTGAAGAAACTTTAGAAGTTCTTGAACTGTTCCGGATTGACTGACCTTCATGTCATGAAGTAAAGATGGACTGTTGTTTCTCTTAGCTTATTTGAACTGTTCTTGGACTTGGTCTTTCATCAAATATGGCTATCTTCTGTATACCACCCCTACCTTGTCACAACACAATTGATTGGCTCAAACGCATTAAGAAGGAAAGAAATTCCACAAATTAACTTTTAACAAGGCACACCTGTTCATTGAAATGCATTCCACGTGAAGCTGGTTGAGAGAAAGGGTGGCTACTTTGGAGAATCTCAAATATAAAATTATTTTGATTTTTTTAATTAACACTTTTTTGGTAACTACATGATTCCATATGTTTCATAGTTTTGGTGTCTTCCCTATTCTACAATGTAGAAAATGGTTAAAAAATGAAAACCCTTGAATGAGTAGGCGTGTCCAAACTTTTGACTGGTACTCTATGACCAAGAGGTAGTATGTAAATGGAGGTTAAGAAGGCTCTTAGACTGAACCCTAGAGAACATGCTCACCTAGATACCTGTCACCTGTCAAGTCCTTTCTTGCATTCTACTTGTCCTTTACCTGTTAGCAGGTCATACCCTGTCCTATAGGATTCTCATGTGTTAGATCTATGTCAGATATATCTATTTTCCCACCATCTCCCTTCAGGAAGGGCCCAGGGGGTACCTCTGTCAGTGCCCGTCAGGCTTTGTGGGCACGCACTGCGAGATCCAGCGGAACAGGTGTGCCAGTGGGCCCTGCCAGAACGGTGGGCGCTGCCACAGCGTTTTGGACGGCTTTGTGTGCGAGTGCCCGACCATGTTCTCCGGGGAACTGTGTGAGGTGAGCCTTTAGTTCGAAGGCCGAAGTCTCGGGACCAATTGGCGCTGCTTTAAAGTGTTGGTCCTTTTGGTATATATGCGTGCGCACAGTCTGTTTACGGTGAGATTAAAAACAACGGTATGTTCTGAATTCAGTCAAAGCAAAACTCCCGCAAAAGAGAATTGACACGCACGCACTCCTAGAACTACACACACACACAGACAGCGCTGTACTGTTTTGCTTTGACTGAACGGCAGACAGTACTGGTTGTGAGCCCAGTCCTGTACTTGGCGTAACAGGCTATAAATACGAACCCTCTTGAATGAGGCAACTCGACTATGGCCCTGTGCCCACTCAGTCACTCCAGGGCATTGAGAAGCTAAGTTTATGCCTGTCGTAGAATTGTGGCTCTATTCTTACACTCCTGTTACCATCGTGTGACATACGTATGATACTTACTACACTTGTATTGCATTGATATGCCACAAATGCACTCCTGCTACACTAACGCAACATGCGTATGACTTCCCTATGCACTCCTCCTAACTCAGAGCGCATACATGATGACACTATAAACTCCTACACATGCTCAACATATTGTACATATGACATTCCTATTTAGTTTCTTACAGGTACAGGAATCCCTATGTGTGCAAGCTCTTGCACACTTTTTGTTGTTGTTAGCCTAGGTAATCATAGAATTACATAGGCCTAGAATCCCTATGTCCTATGATCCCTATGGGCCTATTATAACTTTTAACATTATATTTTAATGTGACATAAACACAACCAGTCAATGTTTTCAAAAAATGCCCTCCTGTAGGCTACCCGTGCACTTTTGTCCACTCACAAAATGATTACAACATCCAAACAGTGCATTGTGCACTCACAATTTGATGAATGGAAAGAGACCTCTGTTACAAAACACCTACGTGTATTGTAATGATGTTTTGCGATTGTCATTAGGCCTATACTTCATACATCCACTGCTGTCCGTGCGTCTCTGTATCGGCAACTAATTTCCGCCTTGGCCAGATGTACGAGTTTTCATCGAACCACAACGCAATTTTGAGCATATACAACCCGGTTTCAAGACAATTCGCTCAGATTTCATGTGGCTGACGTGATAATGTTAAGTAATGGCCTACAGTTTTCTTGACATTTTGTTTTAATTATTGTGATAGGCTCATGTTATACCGGTACTGCGTACCCCCACTATTAATTTTGCCAGGACGACATACCGGCTTACTTTCTCCCCTGCCTTCCTACTACACTCGTATGGCATACCTATGACAGGCCGAGGCACTGCTATGACACATCTATGCAATTGGCATGCCTGACACACAATCTCTTAGCACACCTATCCCACCCTTTTAACACCCCTATGTCCTTCTGCGCACCAATTTGACTGAGTTGATTTGGGATCGGGCGTTTGAGACGTGCATTACAGGTGGTTTTGGGTGGGCTGTTTGAAAGACAGGGTGTTTAAGTGTTCTTCCTCTTCTGTGGAGGGGCTTAGATTTATGGAACTTGTCCCAGCCTTTAGCCCTCAGACCCCTCAGTTTACATCCCACACATACTTGTCATGGCCACAGCACTCAGAGAAGCCTTTAAACAGAACAGAATAGAATAAATATATCTCTGCCCCATCAGATAAAGTCAAATGAACAAGTTGGGTGCATGTATCTGTGTGTGCGTGTGTCTGCGCAGGCTGAGTTTGTGTCCGCGTGTGTATTAATCTGTGTGAGAGCACCATGACCAGGAGAGCACCATAACCCAAGTGGATCAGCCCACCCTGTTGCACCACACTACTGACAGACTCAGTGCCTTAAATGGCAGCGAGTTGTACCCCATGGTTTACACTGCGGTTTTTGTTGTGAATTTCCCCTACTTGATGCCCTGAGAACAGAGAAAATGTAGAAACTGGGAGCCGCTGCCATGTCACCGAGGACTATCTGGTTGAATGAAATTGAAATTAATTTAAACCACACACACACACACACACAAACTACCTCCACACACAGATGTGTTGGTGATCTTCAGGTACCTCTGAGCTTATGCCAGGCTTACACAGTTTAGCCCTTTGTGTTTATCTATATACTTAAAGAACAACTTGTGTGAAGTGTTGCAAGGCCTCTCACACACTTTCTTTCTCTCCCGCACTCTCACACTCACCATTTCTGTCCGTACTGGGTGGCAAGGATTCATATTCTGAAGTACTTGCATAAAGTGGATAAAATAAATTAAACTAAGTACAAATGTAAAACTTGTTTGTACATGTGAATGTGTGCATGCAGCTGTGTAGTACATGTACTTGTTTGTGCATTCGTGCTTGTGTACATGCTTGCATGTGTGAACGTTCTCCTTCCCTCCCCCACAGGTCCCAGGTTGGTCTCCTTCAGACCCGTGTGAGCCAACCCCCTGTGAGAACGAGGCACCGTGCCACGCCCTAACGGCTGACTTTTACTGCGCCTGTCCCGATGGCTACGAGGGCAAGACCTGTGCCCACCTCAGGGACCACTGCAGGACTACCCCCTGCCAAGGTAGAACCACACACAGTGACTGATTCTGGACGGGTTTTTGTTTTATTCCCTATACATAATGCCCGAATGGAAATTGAAAAGGCTGATTCCAAATCAGTTACTAAGATTGAACTTGCCAGAGCCCCAGAGTATTATGAAGTTTCCCCAAGACTCAGGTCTTGGGTCAGTTTTTTTTGCATTTCCCCCCACTAATAGGTGAAGCTGATTTTTTTAATTTTTTTTTTTAGATCTGTACCTAGGGGAACTAGACACCGGATCAGGTAGAGGCAGACACCTCATTCATCCCTCCTGTTTTTTTTCCTCTCAGTAATTGACAGCTGCACCATTGTCGTGGCGACCAATGACTCCGCGGGCGGCTTTCGTCACATCTCGTCCAACGTGTGTGGCCCCCGGGGACGCTGTATCAGCCAGCCCCGCGGCAACTTCACCTGCTCCTGTGACTCCGGCTTCAGCGGCACCTATTGCCACGAAAGTACGTACCACTGTGTGTCTTTCTCTGTCGGTCCGCATGGCTGCCATCTGTCTGTTCTTGTGACCAGTAGGCTTGGGCAATTTTTTAATTTTTATTTCACCTTGATTTAACCAGGTAAGCTAGTTGAGAACAAGTTCTCATTTACAACTGCGACCTGGCCAAGGTAAAGCAAAGCAGTGTGACACAAACAACAGAGTTACACATGGAATAAACAACAATAACACAATAGGGGGGAAAAAGAAAGTCTATATACAGTGTGAGCATATGACGTGAGGAGGTAATGCAATAAATAGGCCATAGTATAGCGAAGTAATTACAATTTAGCGAATTAACACGAGTGATAGATGAACAGATGGTGATGTGCAAGTGGAAATACTGGTGTGCAAAAGAGCAGAAAAGTAAATAACTTTTATACTGTATAACAATACCTCGTTATACAGTATATGAAAGTGTTAAGTGCTTATAACTATATCCAGCACAGGGCTCCAGCTATGCACTTGGATTGTTAACTTACTAGCTAAGTAGCTAGATGTCAAGATCAAGCTTCTTGGCTAAAGGAGAGACCTTCAGTCCCCTCCCTGGATCAAGAGCCCTATTGGCTAAATTGTTTAGTGTGTCAAAAATAAAGAATTTATCCCCTTGTGTGCACTTCCGGTAATACCTTATTCCCCAGTATGGTACAGATACGGTATGACGGTTTGAAAATCAAGATGCCACCCAAACTTAGACCAGGGCTTCAGTCGCATTTACTGCCACAAGAGTATGTCTGTCTGTCTCCTGTCTTTGTCTGTATGTCTGTTCATGTGACCTGGGCTTCAGTGGCCAGGGTTGGGGTCAATTCCACAAATTCAATTCCAATTAGCTTTTCTTACCCTGAGTAGTTCAATTGAGTAAATTCATTTAATTCAATATTCTGCCACAAAAATTAATTCAATTAAATTCCTTCTTGACCCATTCCCTGAATTTCAATTCCTTTATTTCTTTCAACTCAAGCCAAACTCAACCCAACTACCTCAATGCATGGCAAGTTTGAAAGACTTGACCTCTACACATTTTGGGGTAATATTCCTGGAAACCTTAAATGCACCCTGAATTACACTTTTCAGGAAGTTTGTATAACCTAAAATATATAAAATAATACAATGTTTTTCGTATTAAAACATAATCATAAAGCTGTAAAACATTATCAATATTAAACTATCCTATGGGAAAGCTGAATAAAGATGTCAATTTTTTTATGCACATCTGTTATTAGGCATATCTATTGACTAAGTAAAAGCTGTTTTAATTTGAACAGTATGGGATAATGCTGTAAATGCAAAATACTTCCCCACTGGAGACCAGGTTTCCATTCCTGTCTGTACCTTTCATTCAATGACTCCCTCTTTATTCTCACCCAATCTGTTTATCTAAATTAAGCAAAAATACGAAAGGTAGAGTGGAATTTTATTATTATTATTTGTATTTTTTTTAAATGAAAGTATTAACAGACATTGGTCACTAAACATTTGTGGAATTTACTTTTAGTCTGTGTAAATCTTAATGAAGGGTATACATAAATCAACAAGACTAACTTCACACATGTAGCTGCGGAGGGGGCGTTGTGTGCATGTGTGTGAGATGGGAGAGAGAGAACGCCAAGGAAACTCGGCTACAGCCAAGACTAGCCAACTTGAAGCAGCCACAATGTTATTTATTACCCCATATAACAGTGCATGTCTTAACTGGGGTAGCCTAGGGAAGCTAGCTAAGCCAGCTATAGCTTGCTAGGCCAATTGAGGCTACATTCTGCGCCCCCCCCCCCCCCCCCCAACCTCATTCCGATTTAAAAACCAACCGGTTTGCTTGTTGTAGCCTACTCCTCATTTCTCAAACTTTTTAATTCTGTAATTTTACTCTGTCTTGCATTGTTTTAGTGAACTCACTCCACTTGCTACACGTTGAGCGTCTTTGCCGATTTTGATTGGCCAACATAAACAACAAGCTACACACCTGAAAGCTACCGGTTATCTACCTGTCTTCTTATGGGGTGCACATCATAAACTACATTTTGAAGGTTTGTTTTATTAAATTAATCATTTGAAATGTTATGGTATATGGATATTTTATATATTAAAAAAATACTTCAGTGTTAAGAGGTTTATAATTATAAATTGTATAGTATTATTAGTATTTGAATACAAAAGTCTGTTTGGCTATTCAAATAACCATGCACATCCCTATTACATCCATTATTGAAATGGTTGTACTGATTTTTAATTTTCCATACCTTCCACATGAGGTGAATGTTGTACTTTCCCAATTCCTAGATATTCTCTCTCTGATTGGATTCCAATTGGAATTAAACTGATCTCCGTAAACTAGCACAATGTTTTATGCAAGCCTGCGTTGTATTAAGGCAGTGGTCTTCAACTTGTTTTTGCCAAGGTACCCCCTCCCAGGCAAACCGGTAACCCAGGGACCCCCAACATACAGAATAAAACATTTTACTTATCAGGTGAATGATAATGGAAAGGACAAGTAATCAACACTTTAAAATTAATTGATTTGGTAGATCGTTTATTATCTTGACCTCCCCACATAATTGGAAGAGGAAGTGTGTACACTCTTAACACAGCCTATTAGCTAGAAAGGGAACTCCGAACACTTTTGCTTAGAGCAGCTGTTTAGCTGGTTAAACAAATGTTAGCCATGTGTTGGCAACCATTTAGTTTTCAAGTCAAGAAAGTTACCAGCAACTAGCAATAGAATGTAACACCAGATAATGTGATTTAACCCCCCCTTCCTCCCCCCAAAAAATTGGTATCCATTATACTGGGAATTACAGGTTAGGTACGGTTTGGTGTAGCATGGAGAATTTTTGACCTACCTTAACTTGGCGGTACGATCTTTGTCCTCGATTCGTGGAAACAGGAGTCTCAATGTCATTGTCCAGTTGCAGGGGGGTCTGTTATGAATTCAGAAAAGTGTTCTGTAATTCTGTTTTGCTCCATGAAGTAGTCCAACAATGTGTGACCGCCACCATCTTGTGTATTTCAAGTCTTCTCTCAATCTGTAGCTAGCCAGCAGCACTTGCCGCACTGGTAGCCTATGTCGCTATGTCAGATACTTCAGTGAGTGTAATTTGCTCAATTAGGATCTCATTTACTATTGTAGGTACAGTTCCTTCAAAATATTAATACCACTTGATTTTTTTCAACATTTTATAGCCAGAATGCACAATGTATTAAATGTAATGTGTTTTAGTCACTGTCCTACACACCATAATGTCAAAGTGGAATTGTTTTTTAAATTTTGTATTATGTTTACAAATAGTCCATAAGTATTCAACCCTGTTATTGTGGCAAGCCTAAATACATTCAGGAGTAAAATGTAACAAGTCACGTAAGTTGCATTGACTCACTCTGTGTGCTATAAGTGTTTAACATGATTTTTTGAGATTACTGCCTCAATCTCTGTGCCCCATACACACACTTATCTGTAAGGTCCCTTAGTCAAACAATCCATTTCAAACACTGATTCAACCACAAAGACCAGGGTGGTTTTCCAATGCCTCGCAAAGAAGGGCACAGATTACATTTTTATTTTTTTTAAAGCAGACAATGATTATCCCTTTGAGCATGGTGAAGTTATTAATTACACTTTGGGTGGTGTATCAATGCACCCAGTCACTACAAAGATACAGGTGTCCTTCCTAACTCAGTTGCTGGAGAGGAAGGAAACCGGTCAGGGATTTCACCATGAGGCCAATGGTGACTTTAAAACAGTTGCAGAATTTAATGGTTGTGATAGGAGAAACTGAGGATGGATTAACATTGTAGTTACTCCACAATACTAACATAATTGACAGTGAATATAAGGGAGCTTGTACAGAATAAAAAATATCCCAATACATGCATGCTGTTTGCAACAAGACACTAAAGTAATGCGGCAAAATAATTCACTTTTCATCCTGAATACAAAGTGTTCTGCGTACCACTCCATATTTGCAAGCATAGTGGTGGCTACATCATGTTATGGGTATGCTTGTAATCGTTAAGGACTGGAGCTAAGCACAGGCAAAGTCCTAGAGGAAAACCTGGTTGTTTGTTTCCACCAGACAATGGGAGATGACTTCACCTTACAGCAGGACAATAATCTAAAAACACAAGGCCAAATCTACCCTGGAGTGGCTTACCAGGAAGACGGTGGATGAATTACAGTTTTGACTTAAATCGGCTTGAAAATCTATGGCAAGACCTGAAAATGGTTGTCCAGCAATGATCAACAACCAATGTGACAGAGCTGGATGTTTTTAATAGAATAATGGGCAGATGTCGCACAGTCCAGGTGTGGAAAGCTCTTAGAGACTTACCCAGAAAGACTCACAGCTGTAATCGCTGCCAAAGGTGAATCTAACATGTATTGACTCAGAGTTGAATACGTATCTAATAAGATCTATTGGTTTAATTGTATTTATTTTTTTACAAGATTTTATTAAACAATGACAGTTTTGTATATATCGTTCACAAAAAACGACAATTAAATCAGTTTTTAATAGCACTTTGTAACACTGTGCAAAAAGTCAAGGGGTGTGTACTTTCTGACGGCACTATGTAATTCAAAATGTGTATTCTGTTGCTAGCGATATACATAAAAACATTGAAATAACATTAGTATTTTTTAACTGCAATTTCAAAAATTATAATCAAGTTTTTGATGTTAAAATCTTTTTTTTTTAAATTCCATTCCAAGCATGGTTTTCTTCAATTCTAATTTTCAGTGGCACCTACTGCCAAGAGTATATACATTTGAGACATGAAGTCTTAACCAGGTGACAGCCTGAAAATGATGTTTTCTGGATTGACTACACTATATCTAGCTGAAGCTGGAGACTCACATCTCCCTCACTAACTAAGCACCAGCTGTCAGAGCAGATCACTGCACCTGTACATAGCTCATATGTAAATAGCCCATCCAACTACCTCATCCCCATACTGTTATCTATTTATTTATTTATTTTTGCTCCTTTGCACCCCATTATCTCTACTTGCACATTTATCTTCTGCACATCTATCACTTCAGTGTTTAATTGCTATATTGTAATTATTTCGCCACTATGGCCTATTTATTGCCTTATCTCCGTTATCCTTCCTCATTTGCACACACTGTATATAGACTTTTTCTACTGTATTATTGACTGTATGTTTGTTTGTTCCATGTGAAACTGTGTTGCGCTGCTTTGCTTTATCTTGGCCAGGTCGCAGTTGTAAATGAGAACTTGTTCTCAACTAGCCTTCCTGGTTAAATAAAGGTTAAAAAAATATATATCTAACCACAAATTTGAAAAATTACAGCAATTCTTCTGGTCGCTAAAAAAGCTGTTAACGTCCTTATACATCCGGTATACAACCTGACCATGATGGCAGAAGATTACAATGTCTTATAATAATGCAACCAGTTTTTCCAGCTGGACACTCTTTCTGCCTGTCTGACAGCCCGCCTAACTGGGTACCTCAGTCTGGGTAGAAGTTCTCAGATTTAAACATCGCTTCCTGAGGATCTCATTCAGTGGGTGTGGCAACCACTCTGGTCTAGGGCTATGTCCTAATTATTTTTCCTTCTTACCAAAGTGTTTTTGTTCAATACCTTTCACTGATTTGCAAGAGAACTAGTGTAGACTAGTATAATAAATGTGGTGGAAACTCCCACTAGCCCGTGCATCCACTAATCCAATGCTTTTAGATTTGTGGGAAGTAGTGAATGAGTGCACACTTCAGGACAAAGCAGATGTTATTGGGACATGTCTCCCTTGTAAAAGAGGTCTGCTGACCCAGTTGTTCCCAAACCGGGGTTTGTGGCGGTACTGCAAGGGTCTGCTGCCAGAATTATTATTTTTTACATGTAATTATTTTGTTTAAATAAATATTGCTGGGAGCTACAGATTTAACAGATTTGGCCAAGCGTTTTGTGAAATAAATTGAGGGTGAAAACTTTGCAATGTAATATAGTTAATCTACAATATATGCTACCCTTAGATGCACAACAGGGCCTGGGAGAGGCTCACAGGGATCCACAATACTCATCATTGATCCAGTTTTCAACTCAACATTTTTAGGGCATACAAGAAGTATTATTTTCAGCGTAAATGCACTGCAATTTTAGCTTTAAAACTGCTGAATTCTCACCATGCTCGGAGGTCCCTGATGAATTTGCTATAACAAAAGGGGTCCCAGGCCCAAATAGTTTGAAAACCCCTGTTCTGACCTCAATGGGATTTCCTGGATAAATAAAGGCAAAAAAATAGAATGCTTATTTTTCTATTTTAGACGTGAACGACTGTGTGAGTAGCCCGTGTCGGAACGGAGGCACCTGCATCGATGGGGTCAACTCCTTCCAGTGCTTCTGTCCTGATGGGTGGGAGGGCCGACTCTGTGACCTTAGTAAGTTAAAGCTCCTTTTTCTCCTCCTACTTTTTGTATCCTCCTGCTCCAATTATTTTTTCTTCCTACTCTTTCCCACTGTCGTTCTTCTCCTACTCCGATCTTCTCATCTTCCTCGTCTTTTTCCTCTTCACCATACTACTCTTCCTCCCCTTTCTCCATCTTCCTTTCCCTCCCATTCACCTCCTCCTTATAACACAGCCATTGACATTTTATTTTCCTTTCCTTACGTCCTCCTCAGATGTGAACGAGTGCAACCGTAACCCGTGTAAGAATGGTGGCTTCTGTGTGGATCTGGTCAACGACTTCTACTGCGAGTGTACCAACAACTGGAAGGGCAAGACCTGCCACTCCCGTAAGTGTGTGTAGGGCTCGACATTAACGCTTGCCCAGGGCAAGTTAAAAATAATAAAATAAACATTCAGGCAAGCAGATTATAGATTTATGTTGTATGAATGGACAAGAAGAAAAAAATATATATGTATCAAACAATTAGGCTACTCTGAATGAAAGCGGATCCAAGTGTCATCTAGATATTATTTTATGAAGCGGTTCCTAGCATCATTCATAGGGTTGCAAAATTCTGGTAATCTTTCCAAAATCAAGAACTCCCGGTAAGAAGATTCAGGAGAGAATAAGTAGGAAATGTGGAATTATGCTAAAATTCATATAATTTTGCTACACTAGTCACACAATACAATTCTCAATCATCCTTTTGGCCCACGGTGTTAAACCTTTTTGGGGGCGGGGGGGATAAATAACTTGAGCTTTCTGACAAGTCTGTCCTACTTGTCTGAAGGACAAGTGGCTAAAAAAAGGTAATGTCAAGCCCTGCAGTGTCTGCGTGTGCGCTAATCAGATGTGTTGAATGAAATGAAATGAATTGCATAATTTAAATTGAACAGACCGAGGTCTATTGGGTCTAAGCATCTTCAGTATGACATCTAAAATGTGTGCGCACACAGGTGAGAGTCAGTGTGACGCCAACACCTGCAGTAACGGGGGCACCTGCTATGACCACGGGGACGCTTTCCGCTGTGCCTGCCCCCCTGGGAGGGGCGGCAGTACCTGTAACACAGGTGAGGGGGGGGGGGTGCTTTTATGCATTATTTGAATATCTCTCTGTTTGTATCCCCGTCTGTCTCGTCTCTATCGATTCAATGTATTCAGTCTGTATCATATCGTGTCTCACCACTTTATTATTATTATTTTTGTCGTTGTCCCTTCCACTCCAGCCAAGAACAGCATGTGTGTGTCCAGCCCCTGCTCCAACGGAGGCACCTGTGTGGGAGGCGGCGACTCCTTCACCTGCATCTGCAAAGAGGGCTGGGAGGGCCCCACCTGCGCCCAAAGTAAGTCGCCGTTTACATTCCACCGCTGCTACCAGTGTATCCCACTGCTGCCACCAGTGTCGCACAGAGGCTACGTCTTCACTTATTTGAAAGGAAATGACTGGTATAAGAAATATGGTGGAAACCCATACCTCCCCCCTAGGCCACACCACCAATCCAATGCTTTTAGATTTGTTTGAAGTAGTGAACGAGTGTACACTTCAAGATAAACAAAACCCAGAGTTTTTCTCAGCGCCTCAATCTTACTCCTGCACATGTCCATGTAGATATGTCCATTTCAAGGGCCTCGTCCTGACTCGAATGCACTTATGCAACTTAAAGATTTTGCCATTTTAGATTCATATATATATATATTTTTTTTAAAGCATGGTTTTCACTTTCTTATGGCTTTATCTTGTATTTTTCTCCAGACACCAACGACTGTAACCCTCACCCCTGGTACGTGCATTTCCTTCTCTCCTCCCCCTTTGTCATGCCTTTTCTCTGTTTTGACCCTCCCTTTTGCTGTACAACAACCACCATGAATTGTCTCAACGCCCCCCCCCAGCTCGTAAAATACAGGAAAGATGTTCCTTAATCCGAAACCCAGCGTTGGTTTTAAATGAACGGGAGGGGACAATGGAGGCTCTGGGGGCCTTAAATAAGTCCCCCCCCCACCTCCCCCATATAGGAACAACGGGGGAGCAACCTCTCCTCTACCTCCCCTTCTCTTCTCCTGCCCTCCCCTCCATTCTTCACTGCTGACCTAGAAGGCACAAGGAGGGGAAGAAGGCTTGAAGGGGTTGGATTGAGGAGTGGGGGGTAGATATTAGCATTTGAAAGGTGTGTATTGATGAGCAGAATTTAGCCTTTGTGACTTGGATCCCAACACACACACACACTTGCACTCTCTCCCCTCTTTGCTGTTATGTGTGAGATGAGTCAAGACGGGTACGCTCTGTTTAGGGCTATCTAACCTCATGCTCACTGTTCTCACACTTTCTCTTCCCTCTTTCTTTTTTCCGTCCCTCGATCTTTACAGCTACAACGGTGGTATCTGTGTGGACGGTGTCAACTGGTTTCGATGTGAGTGTGCCCCCGGGTTCGCCGGACCGGACTGTCGTATCAGTAAGTCACAATACGGTTATCCAAAACATCTTGGAGCAAACACGCTGCTTATGCTCATTGAAATGTCCAGTGTAGCAGGCCTTTGACTCTCACACACACCAATGCATCAACTACCCGAGCTGTCGGACACCACAAACGTAACCATGACAATGACAGAAAGAACAGGGGGGCGACACGTCCCTTTGACCTATTGGGGAGAAGAGGTCATCCTTCCTCTTTTCCTCCCTCGGCGCGCACACACACACACGTACATACTCTCACACACACGCAAACTATCTTTCTGTCTTTCAGGCACACGCACGCACATAAACTGAGTAGATTAATTATTCAATGACCCTGAAATTTCTATCTCCTCTCTCGCCTTTGTCAGATGACTAGTGGTTGTCTTTCATTCAGACTTTTACAGTTTTTCTCACACTGGCTAGGCTAGGCAAAAGATCAGATGCTCTTCTAACATTGTGGCATATTAGACATCCAAATAACCAAGAAACTGTTAGAATTTAGTCAGCGTTAAAGAGTGACTGCCCCTAAAAAGCATCTTCTCATTTTGACAACTGCCAATGTGGCATAAATGAGTCAAACATTTTATTATAGTATCCAAATGGACTACAAAGTGTAAATAGGAGCATTTTGGTCATAAAGTCAGATTTATGAGATAGGAAAACATTGTATATCATGGAATGAAGGGCACTGTAACATTTTTCCTTTGGTTGGGTTTATTTTAATCCTGCCCACAGCTGATAGGTCCCAAATGATCATCAATTCAATCTAATAGTAATGCCCATGGTTAATTTTGTTTGACATTCAATATCCCTATGGGGCTGGTTGGGGACCATCAGTCAATTACCCCACGTACATGCGACAATATTTTAAAGTCAATAGCTCCAAATTTCAATGACTTAAGCATTTAATGAGAAATTAAATATGTCCAACATCTAAATATTGTTTAGTTTACATTGTCATTTATTGACTCTCCCTACCTAGCCTCAGGTGGGCTTTCCAATATCAAACCAATTTTGCCATGGTCGAACTGCAACCAGCTGAAGATAATTGGCGAAAGAAGTTGGCTAGCACTAGCTAGCCAATGCGACTTTAAGACTCAAGACTTGGTTAAACTGTCAAGTTATCTAGAATGGTGACTGACTGGGTACTGTTTTTGCAGAGGGAATGTACAAACGCATGCCACATCCGAACACACACACGAGATCCCCACGTTAAAACACAACTTTAATTTGGCTTCAGTCATGGCCTTTGAATTTCTTAATGACTAAGCCAGACAAATGACTCATTGCCTGCGCAAATATTTATATATTCTTAATTCCTTTACTTGAGATGTGTGTATTGTTGTGAAATTGTTAGGTATTACTGCACTGTTGGAGCTAGAAAGACAAGCATTTCACTACACCCACAATAACATCTGCTAAACACATGTACAGTTGAAGTCGGAAGTTTACATACATTTAAACTCAGTTTTTCACAATTCCTGACATTTAATCCAAGTTAAAATTCCCTGTTTTAGGTCAGTTAGGATCACCACTTTATTTTAAGAATGTGAAATGTCAGAATAATAGTAGTGATTTTTATTTCTTTCATCACATTCTCAGTGGGTCAGAAGTTTACATACACTCAATTAGTATTTGTTAGCATTGCCTTTTTAAATTGTTGTGTCAAATGTTTTGGGTAGCCTTCCACAAGCTTCCCACAATAAATTGGGTGAATTTTGGCCCATTCCTCCTGACAGAGCTGGTGTAACTATGTCAGGTTTGTAGGCCTCCTTGCTCGCACATGCTTTTTCAGTTCTGCCCACACATTTTCTATAGGATTGAGGTCAGGGCTTTGTGATGGCCACTCCAATACCTTGACTTTGTTGTCCTTAAGCCATTTTGCCACAACTTTGGAAGTATGCTTGGGGTATTTGTCCATTTGGAAGACCCATTTGTAACCAAGCTTTAACTTCCTGTCTGATGTCTTGAGATTTTGCTTCAATATGTCCACATAATTTACCTCCCTCATGATGCCATCTATTTTGTGAAGTGCACCAGTCCCTCCTGTAGCAAAGCACCCCACAACATGATGCTGCCACCCCCGTGCTTCACGGTTGGGATGGTGCTCTTCGGCTTGCAAGCCTCCCCCTTTTTCCTCCAAAGATGGTCGTTATGGCCAAACAGTTCTATTTTTGTTTCATCAGACCAAAAAACATTTCTCCAAAAAGTACGATCTTTGTCCCTATGTGCAGTTGCAAACCGTAGTCTGGCTTTTTTATGGCGGTTTTGAAGCAGTGGCTTCTTCCTTGCTGAGCGGCCTTTCAGATTATGTCGATATTGAACTTGTTTTACTGTGGATATAGATACTTTTGTACCTGTTTCCTCCAGCATTTTCACAAGGTCCTTTGCTGCTGTTCTGGGATTGATTTGCACTTTTCACACAAGTACGTTCATCTCTAGGAGACAACGCGTCTCCTTCCTTTTCGGTATGGCTGCGTGGTCCCATGATATTTATACTTAAATACTACTGTTTGTACAGATGAATGTGGTACCTTCAGGTGTTTGAAAATTGCTCCCAAGGATGAACCAGACTTGTGGAGGTCTACAATTTTGGAGGTCTTGGCTGATTTCTTTTGATTTTCCCCTGATGTCAGAGGCACTGAGTTTGAAGGTAGGCCTTGAAATACATCCACAGGTACACATCCAACTCAAATTATTGACTCAAATTATGTCAATTAGCCTATCAGAAGCTTCTAAAGCCATGACATAATTTTCTGGAATTTTCCAAGCTGTTTAAAGGCACAGTCAATTTAGTGTATGTAAACTTCTGACCCACTGGAATTGTGATAGTTTGTTGGAAAAATGACTTGTCATGCCCAAAGTATGTCCGGACCAACTTGCCAAAACTATAGGTTGTTAACAAGAAATTTGTGGAGAGGTTGAAAAATGAGTTTAATGACTCCAACCTAAGTGTATGTAAACTTATGACTTCAACTGTATGTGACAAATAAAATGATTTGATTTATTTCAGCCCCCTTTTAACCGTCCTTTAAAAGTGCCTTGTCTCAATGATACGTAGCCACCTAAAATCGGCCAACGTCAAAACAATGTTGAATTTGTCGGCACTAATCTCTTATGGACAGACCTATGTAAACAGAACTAAACTCAGAAAAAAAAGTAACTTCCCTTTTTCAGGACCCTGTCTTTCAAAGGTAAATCATAAAAATCCATAACTTCACATATCTTCATTGTAAAGAGTTAAAACACTGTTTCCCATGCTTGTTCAATGAACCATAAACAATGAATGAACATGCACCTGTGGAACGGTCGTTAAGACACTAACAGCTTACAGGTAGGCAATTGAGGTCACCGTTATGAAAACTTAGGACACCGAAGGACACACCTTTCTACTGACTTTGAAAAACACCAAAAGAAAGATGCCCAGGTTCCCTGCTTATTTGTGTGAACGTGCCTTTGGCATGCTGCAAGGAGGCATGAGGACTGTAGATGTGGCCAGGGCAATAAATTGCAATGTCCGTACTGCGAGATGCCTAAGACAGCACTACAGGGAGACAGGACGGACAGCTGATGGTCCTCGCAGTGGCAGACCACGTAACAACACCTGCACAGGATTGGTACATCCGAACATCACAACTGCGGGACAGGTACAGGATGGCAACAACTGCTCGAAATAACACCAGGAGAATCCCTCCATCAGTTCTCAAACTGTCCGTAATAGGCTGAGAGAGGCTGGACTGAGGGCTAGTAGGCCTGTTGTAAGGCAGGTCCTCACCAGACATCTCCGGCAACAACGTCGCCTATGGGCACAAACCCACTGTCGCTGGACCAGACAGGACTGGCAAAAAGTGCCCTTCACTGACGAGTCGCAGTTTTGTCTCACGAGGGATGATGGTCGGATTCGCGTTTATCATTGAAGGAATGAGCATTACACTGAGTCCTGTACTCTGCAGTGGGATCGATTTTTGGAGGTGGAGGGTCCGTCATGGTCTGGGGCGGTGTCACAGTATCATCGGACTGAGCTTGTTGTCATTGCAGGCAATCGCAATGCTGTGCGTTACAGGCAAGACATCCTCCTCCCTCATGTGGTACCCTTCCTGCAGGCTCATCCTGACATGACCCTCCAGCATGACAATGCCACCAGCCATACTGCTCGTTCTGTGCGTGATTTCATGCAAGACAGGAATGTCAGTGTTATGCCATGGCCAGCGATGTGCCTTGATCTCAATCCCATTGAGCACGTCTGGGACCTGTTGGATCGGAGATCGAGGGCTAGGGCCATTCCCCCCCCAGAAATGTCTGGGAACTTGCAGGTGCCTTGGTGGGAGAGTGGGGTAACATCTCACCACAAGAACTGTCATATCAGATGCAGTCCATGAGGAGGAACTGCACTGCAGTACTTAATGCAGCTGGTGGCCACCCCAGATACTAGAGGTCGACCGATTATGATTTTTAAGACCGATACCAATACCGATTTATTAGAGGACCAAAAAAGCCAATACCGATTTAATCGGCCAGTGTTTTTTGTTTTGTTTTTGTAATAATGACAATTACAACAATACTGAATGAACACTTATTTTAACTTACTCTAATAGTGAGGGGGGAAAGTATTTGAATCCCTGCTGATTTTGTACGTTTGCCCACTGACAAAGAAATGATCAGTCTATAATTTTAATGGTAGGTTTATTTGAACAGTGAAAGACAGAATAACAACAAAAAAATCCTGAAAAACGCATGTCAAAAAATTTTAAGTCGATTTTGCATTTTAATGTGGGAAACTTTATTCCATTTGTTAATCATCTGTCTGTGGAACTTGTTCAGTTTGTCTGTTGAATCTTATGTTTTTACAAATATTTACACACTAAGTTTGAAAACAAACGCAGTTGACAGTGAGTGGACGTTTCTTTTTTGTTGTTGAGTTTACTACCATAGAATCTGTTGAATGGAATTGAATGCGAGAACTAGCAGCAGTAGTTCCAGTGTTTGTTTTTCGTCACAGGTTATTTGTACAAATTCTGATTTTGTAGGTGTTAGTCTGATTCAAATTTCAGGAGGGGAAATTTGGCTCATAACTTGCAAAGAGAGGATGGAGCTACTCGTTCCTGTTTTGCTCCTTGTTCTACCATCTCTTAATCCCTTCTTTTAACACATGGATTAACCGAGTACTTTAAACCAACACGAAACGTTTGTACCTTAGTTGCACAAACTTTCTATCAATCTCAGTGTGTTCAGAGTCCAGTGGGTAACACTCCCAGCAAGCACATATATACAGTGGGGCAAAAAAGTATTTAGTCAGCCACCAATTGTGCAAGTTCTCCCTCTTAAAAAGATGTGAGGCCTGTAATTTATCATAGGTACACTTCAACTATGACAGACAAAATGAGGGGGAAAAAATCCAGAAAACCACATTGTATGATTTTCAATTAATTTATTTGCAAATTATGGTGGAAAATAAGTATTTGGTCAATAACAAAAGTTTCTCAATACTTTGTTATATACCCTTTGTTGGCAATGAGAGGTCAAACATTTTCTGTACGTCTTCACAAGGTTTTCACACTGTTGCTGGTATTTTGTTCCATTCCTCCATGCAGATCTCCTCTAGAGCAGTGATGTTTTGGGGCTGTTGCTGGGCTACACGGACTTTAAACTCCCTCCAAAGATTTTCTATGGGGTTGAGATCTGGAGACTGGCTAGGCCACTCCAGGACCTTGAAATGCTTCTTACGAAGCCACTCCTTCGTTGCCCGGGCGGTGTGTTTGGGATCATTGTCATGCTGAAAGACCCAGCCACGTTTCATCTTCAATGCCCTTGCTGATGGAAGGAGGTTTTCACTCAAAATCTCACGATACATGGCCCCATTCATTCTTTCCTTTACACGGATCAGTCGTCCTGGTCCCTTTGCAGAAAAACAGCCCCAAAGCATGATGCATGCTTCACAGTAGGTATGGTGTTCTTTGGATGCAACTCAGCATTCTTTGTCCTCCAAACACGACAAGTTGAGTTTTTACCAAAAAGTTATATTTTGGTTTCATCTGACCATATGACATTCTCCCAATCTTCTTCTGGATCATCCAAATGCTCTCTAGCAAACTTCAGACGGGCCTGGACATGTACTGGCTTAAGCAGGGGGACACGTCTGGCACTGCAGGATTTGAGTCCCTGGTGGCGTAGTGTGTTACTGATGGTAGGCTTTGTTACTTTGGTCCCAGCTCTCTGCAGGTCATTCACTAGGTCCCCCCGTGTGGTTCTGGGATTTTTGCTCACCGTTCTTGTGATCATTTTGACCCCATAGGGTGAGATCTTGCGTGGAGCCCCAGATCGAGGAAGATTATCAGTTGTCTTGTATGTCTTCCATTTCCTAATAATTGCTCCCACAGTTGATTTCTTCAAACCAAGCTGCTTACCTATTGCAGATTCAGTCTTCCCAGCCTGGTGCAGGTCTGCAATTTTGTTTCTGGTGTCCTTTGACAGCTCTTTGGTCTTGGCTATAGTGGAGTGTGACTGTTTGGTTGTGGACAGGTGTATTTTATACTGATAACAAGTTCAAACAGGTGCCATTAATACAGGTAATGAGTGGAGGACAGAGAAGCCTCTTAAAGAAGGTCTGTGAGAGCCAGAAATCTTGCTTATTTGTAGGTGACCAAATACTTATTTTCCACCATGATTTGCAAATAAATTCATAAAAAAATCCTACAATGTGATTTTCTGGATGTCTTTTCCCCCTATTTTTGTCTGTCATAGTTGAAGTGTACTTATGATGAAAATTACAGCCCTCATCTTTTTAAGTGGGAGAACTTTCACAATTGGTGGCTGACTAAATACTTTTTTGCCCCACTGTGTGTGTGTGTGTGTGTGTGTGTGTGTGTGTGTGTGTGTGTGTGTGTGTAAGCATAAAAACACTTCTGTAAAGCCTCCCTAGTGGCACAGTGGTCTGAGGCAGTGCTTGAGGTGTCACTATAGACCCGGGTTTGATCCCAGACTGTGTCACACCCGGCCGTAACCTGGACACATAGGGTGGCGCACAATTGGCACAGCTTCGTCCGGGTTAGTGGAGGGTTTGGCTGGGGAGGCTTTACTTGGCTCATCGTGCTCTAGTGACTCCTTGTGGCAGTCCGGGCGTCTGCAGGCTGACTTCGGTCAGCAGTAGAACGTTGTTTCCTCCGACACATTGGTGCAGCTGGCTTCCGGGTTTAGTGGGCGAGTGTTAAAAAGCGCCGTTTCGCTGGTCATGTTTTGGAGGACAAATGACTCGCGCTTCGCCTCTCCCGAGCCTGTTGGGGAGTTGCAGCAAAGATACGTAAGATCACAATTGCATATCACGGAAAAGGGGGGGAAAATCCCCCATATAAATACTTATATTATTATAATCTCCCTTCCTCTCATCTTCTCTCTTCTCGTTCAGATATAGATGAGTGCCAGTCGTCTCCCTGCGCGTACGGTGCCACCTGCGTGGATGAGATCAACGGCTTCCGCTGCGTCTGCCCACTGGGGCGAACGGGCCCACAGTGCCAAGAGTGTGAGTCTCACTCCCCCCTCGTGATGCACACACACACATGCGCGCACGAGGATGAGTGTCACTTCATTAGAAAATCAAGACCTTCATGTCTTGTTATGGCAACATGCTCTTACTGTCTGCCTAGACACAATTGACCTTAGCCTCTGAGGTTTCAGTTGATTGACAGCAGTATGTTACTGTGTGTGTGTGTGTGTGTGCGCGTTTGTAGTTATCGGTATCGGGAAGAGCTGCCACTATGCCGGCCTGCAGTTCCTTCATGGCAGTCGCTGGGAAGAGGAGTGCAACAACTGCCACTGTGTCGATGGCAAAGTGGAGTGTACCAAGGTGAGTGTACACTCTCGCACCTTATTCACACATGCACATCGCTAGCGCACACACCACACACTCACTCGTAATAAATTTAACTAATTGGGACTTCAATACCTGGAGCGTACAACACTGAAACGGGGCCTCTTATTGGTCCAGAGGCTTGTGGTTGACCCCTCCCTCTGACCTTTGACCCCCACAGGTCCTCTGCGGACGGCGGCTGTGCCTTCTCCCAGGGTCACCAAAGTCAACGGGTGAGGAATGTGCCCAGGCGGGCCCAGGTGGGCGTGAGTGCCAGGAGCACAGCTACCTCCCCTGCTTCTCGCCCCCCTGCCATCGTTGGGGGGTGTGCTCATCCTCCTCCGGCAGTGGTGAGCCCGCACCCCACGACCACACCAAGTGCCAGCCCAACAGTGGGCACCTGGACAACAGCTGTGCCCGCATCACGCTCATCTTCAACCGGGCCAAAGTGCCAGTGGTGAGTGTCTTATCTTTGTACACACCAATGTTTGATGTTATCACAGAATGGAAGTACCAGCTTTACAGGAAGCACTGTGGTGCAAGTTGCTTTCCTCCTATATTCACAAACTGTATCTATGTGTAATCTCCAGGGCACGACAGTGGAGAACATCTGTTCAGAGCTGAGATACCTGCCTGCCACCCGATCCCTGGCCAAAGACCACGCCCTCCTTGTGCTCTGTGACCTCTCCTACACCAATCAGGATGCTGTAGAAGTTGCCATAGTAAGTCCGCTCCTCTGGCTAGCCAATCGAAATCAATTCCTCATCTCAGACTTCTGCCATTAGGGACAAATCCTGACTGCAGGTTGTTGTTCTTTTCCGACATTCTGGTAAATCATGCATTGATGTCAATAGAAGATTCATGCCGGGTTCGCAACTTTGGTTTTTGAAGTGAGGGGGACAACAACTTGGCTTGGTCTGATGGTCCTCCCAGTTTTTGGGGCATCTAATGCTCATTTCCTGAATTTCTATGCGATCTATTATGATGCATGGCCCTTCTAGCCATCTCTATTTAGAACAAAAAAGCAAAAATGCCACAGTCATCAAGCTAGATGAGAGACCATTATTAAATATGAGAGCAAGCAGAGAGAGCTTGCAAAGTGCTGTTATACTTTCCAGGTCTATGCCCAAACGGTTCGAGCTTCTAATTTAAAAATGAATCTCTCCAGAAATGTCTCTCACTGTTGCTGCCTGTTATAGACCCCCCTCAGCTCCCAGCTGTGCCCTGGACACCATATGTGAATTGATTGCCCCCCATCTATCTTCAGAGTTCGTTCTGTTAGGTGACCTAAACTGGGATATGCTTAACACCCCAAGCAAGATGCCCTCAATCTCAAATAAATTATGAAGGAACCTACCAGGTATAACCCTAAATCTGTAAACATGGGCTCTCTCATAGATATTATCCTGACCAACTTGCCCTCCAAATACACCTCTGCTGTTTTCAATCAGGATCTCCGTGATCACTGCCTCATTGCCTGCATCCGCTATGGGTCTGCGGTCAAATGACCACCCCTCATCACTGTCAAACGCTCCCTAAAACACTTCTGCGAGCAGGCCTTTCTAATTGACCTCATCCCGTCAGTCGAGGATGCCTGGTTGTTATTTAAAAGTTATTTAAAACATCATGTGGCGGACTCCAATAACATCGAATAGTCCCCCCGATATGCAACTGTTCAGGGAAGTCAGGAATACACACAGTCAGTCAGGAAATCCAAGGCTAGCTTTTTCAAACAGAAATTTGCTTCCTGTAGCTCTAACTCCAAAAAGTTTTTGGACACTGTAAAGTCCATAGAGATCACGAGCACCTCCTCCCAGCTGCCCACTGCACTGAGGCTAGGTAACACGGTTACTACCGATAAATCCATGATGATCGAAAATTTCAATAAGCATTCCTCTACGGCTGGCCATGGTTTCCTCCTGGCTACCCCAACCCCGGCCAACAGCTCCGCACCCCCAGCAGCTATTTGCCTGAGCCTCCCCAGCTTCTCCGTCACTCAAATCCAGATAGCAGATGTTCTGAAAGAGCTGCAAAACCTGGACCTGTACAAATCAGCTGGGCTAGACAATCTGGACCCTCTCTTTTTAAAATGATCCGCCGCCATTGTTGCAACCCCTATTTACCAGTCTGTTCAGCCGTCTTCATCGACCTGGCCAAGGCTTTCGACTCTGTCAATCACAGTATTCTTATCGGCAGACTCAATAGCCTTGGTTTCTCAAATGACTGCCTCGCCTGGTTTACCAACTACTTATCTGATAGAGTTCAGTGTGTCAAATCGGAGGGCCTGTTGTCCGGACCTCTGGCAGTCTCTATGGGGATACCTTAGGGTTAAATTCTCAGGCCGACTCTTCTCTCTGTGTATATCAACAATGTCGCTCTTGCTGCAGTGGATTCCCTGATCCACCTCTATGCAGACGACACCATTCTGTTTTCGTCTGGCCCTTCTTTGGACACTGCTAACTAACCTCCAAACGAGCTTCAATACCATACAACACTCCTTCCGTGGCCTCCAACTGCTCTTAAACGCTAGTAAAATCAAATTGGATGTGGTCTATCACAGTGCCATCTGTTTTGTTACCAAAGCACCTTATACTACCCACCTGTATGCTCTAGTCGGTTGGCCCTCGCTACATATTCGTCGCCAGACCCACTGGCTCCAGGTCATCTATAAGTCTATGCTAGGTAAAGCTCTGCCTTATCTCAACTCACTGATCACGATAACAACACCCACCTTTTCTCACTGGTCATCCCTAAAGCCAACACCTACTTTGGCCACCTTCCAGTTCTCTGCTGCCAGTGACTGGAACGAATTGCAAAAATCGCTGAAGCTGGAGACTTACAATTTCCCTCACTATCTTTTAAACGTCAGCTATCTGAGCAGCTAACCGATCGCTGTACGTAGTCCATCTGTAAATAGCCCACCCAATCTATCTACCTCATCCCCCATATTGTTTTTATTTACTTTGCTGCTCTTTTGCACACCAGTATCACTACTTACACACCATCTGCTCATCTATCACTCCAGTGTTAATCTGCTAAATTGTAATTCCTTTGCTACTATGGCCTATTTATTGCCGTAACACCTCATGCCATTTGCACATACTGTATACAGACTTTCTTTTTTTTTCTTTTGTGTTATTGACTGTAAGCTTGTTTATTCCATGTGTAACTCTATTGTTTCTGTCGCACTGCTTTGCTTTATCTTGGCCAGGATGCAGTTGTAAATGAGAACTTGTTCTCAGCTAGCTTACCTGGTTAAATAAAGGTGAAATAAAAACATTAAACATATTTTTTAAGTGATTAAACTGAACTAGATCAATGATAATTCAATCATCAGTATTGTGTTGCTCCTTTAACCAATTGCATCACAAGTGAACAGTTCTTACAAATAAAGTATGAAGACCTAACTTTTGATTGTCTTAATGACATCCTCTATTAAATTTCAGCCAACCCGAGCCGCCTGCACGCCGACCCTCACCAGTCTAGTCAATAACTCGACTCTCTCCCCAACAACTTCCTTTGTCTTTTTTGGGGCTGTATCAAGGGAAGGGTTTGGAAATCACAAGTTTAATAAAAACACACATTAACACACAAACAGTATATCCTCCATATAATTCATATCATAGACCTTAGTAATACTTTTAATTGCACACACTATAGCTGGGTCACCCCGTCCTGCCCCTAGGGGTCCACGGCCCTGCAGCGCCCCAACCCCATTTAGCTCTAGGATATTAGTGAAACATTAATTATTGGTTTCAGGTGTGTTAGGCCAAGGCCAGAGTGACTACCATCAGTACAGCAGATCCCCAGAGCCAGGACTGAGCAGCACAGAAGCTAGGGATTGCCTAAATAGCTGTCTTCCCTGACATGGGCATGTTTTCAATACAGACTCCTTTTGTTGTACAGTATTGCATATAAAGCATCAGACCTTATGAAAGTTGCACAGTATACCCTTAATCTTGTAATCAATCAAATCTAGTGATAAATAACTTGACATTTCTGCTATACATTGTGCGAGGATAACCAACCTTACACTTAATGGCAAAGCATTTCTTAGCCGCTATGAATGCTAGGTTACAGTTTCTTCTGATAAGTCTCAAGTATCAACATTTCCAAGCATACAAAAACAGGGACAATCTGTAGACATGCTGAGATAAAAGAACATAGTCTTTGCCAGAATTCAGCCAGCCATCACAACACCATAATATATGCAAATATGTCCCGTTTTTGTGTTTTTCACCTCCAGCAGAATTACATTTCTGAGTGTATGATATTCAGTTTAACTGGCATATAGTACGTTCTATGGATGGTCTTAAACTGCAGTAATTGTTATCTGAGATTATGAGCATGACTCGGCATTCTAACATCTGTATACATTCATCAATAGCGTCTCCCAGGTCTTCCTCACATTTCTGTTTTACATATTTTGTGTCATGGAAATCCGCTTTTGAGGTTTCAGACTTTAAAATAGTTTTAATCTTTGAAGCATCTTGCTTGTCCAGTGTTTGCTGCACTGAGATGAGCGTAGTGGTTTCGTAATTTGATTCAGGTGTAGTGTGAATGAGGCAAAAATAATAGCTAAAGTTAGTGAGCTAGCTAACGAAACATCAAATTTACTTTGGTTGAAACGGGACAAAACAAAAGGCTATAAGACATTTCAATACACACAGCTGTTAAACACTGCTACCTGACAGAGTTCAGCTCAAGCTAAACTCTAGCTGTCTGTGGTAGCTACTAGCTAGCTAGCTGCTAGTAGTTCATTCACGTCAGTCGAGAGGGGATGAAACATTTGCTAACGTAACATGTCCGTTATACTATTAGCTCAGCACTGGGAATAAAAAAAAAAAATCTCTCTCAAACAGCAGTTACCTTGACAGCTAGATCAGTCAACTAAAAAGTAGCCAGTTTCTGCTCTGCTTACTTTTACATCTTGAGAAAAAGCGCAACACAGACAGCAGCTGCCTCTGTTCATCTCTCCAGTGCTGGTCCTATACACCAGCCTTTCAGAAGCTTTGCCTTCATGCAGCCTGTCCGTGCACACTGGTATCAGTGTGATCCTAAATCCAGACACCCTACCCGACCGCTCTGAGGTGTCCACATGGTACTAAAGCACACCGGTGCAGCTTTTTGTACACAGTGCAATGATAAAACTGGGAGGGATAAAAAATGCAATTTCAGAATGTAGAGGTTGTCCATGTCCGTCTCCAGTGAAAGGTAAGCCCCTGAATTAATGCGAGAAGCTGAGTTACTTAGGCAGATTCAATCATCTGCATAAAGTGCCCACCTGTTGAGGAAACAAAGTTGGCTACATTCAATGGAATAGATGCGATACTCATTGACACCCTCCAAAGCACTGAGGTGGCTTATTAAGGGGCTCGTGGTTTGGAACTAGCTAATTACAACTGTTCATCCGTTATATAATTGGCGCTGTGCAGGCAGGCGATGTTTGACAGTGGGTACAGGAAATGCATTGCCAACATGTAAAGTTGGAGCCTCAACCCTTTGATACAAAACTTGGTTATCTTTTCTGTTTTATGGTTGGTCATAAACTAACAAACGGAAATCAGATTTTCTTCCATGCGGCTCAGATCTCCTTGATATTCCAAATTGGCACACCACGTCCTTAAAGATAACTGCCTGGTCTCTAATCGGATTCCCTTAAATATATTTGGGAATACCAGGTGGGGCAGGAAGATTTTTCCCACACTGTTGGGGATGCAGGGAAAGGGTTTGAATTGATCAATCAATACCATTTTTATTTTCGGAGGGCTTGCGTCACAATGCTTCTTAGAAAGTTGTAAATTGTGTCTTTTGGAGTGATGCCACAAAAAATAAAAGTTCATTTCAATCGAGCCAACTCTGAAGAGCTAAGCACCATCACATATGTGAATTAAAATTTGGAGCATGTGTTGGTTGTAATTCTCCTAGAGAATCTGATGGTCTCAAATCACAAGTCAATAACCACAGAACAGCCTTCCCAAAGCATACTTGTTTGTGCCCACGTGGCAAGGAAGCGCATGCAGTGTTGAGTTTGATGAAATGCAGGCCATATAATAATTTGGTTTCCCCTCCATTAAAATGTTTTGGTTAACTCTGCAATGCATCTGATTTGGTGGAGACTTGGGCTGTGTCACTCTTTACTCATTCAGTTAGATGAGACCCGGGCCTGTCAACTTTATTTTATTCCACTGGCGTGTATTTCTTAACACCAGTAGTCCTATTGGCAATCTTATGAGACTCTTTTCAACATTATTAGAAAGACCAAGGTCTGGGGTTGAAATGGGTTCCCTTTTATCATGATGGCTTATTCCAAAATGGGAGTTATTACCTCTCAAACACAGTCAACTTGAATGAATTAATGTGGCCTACAGTCTTAGAAATAGCCAGGCTATTGTGATTTTGATTTAACAAAATTTGATATTTTGTAACTAACTTGTTATAGAATGTCCATCTGAGCATAAAGGCTATGTTTCTAATTTCAACATTGCTTTCCCTAGCTCTCGTGTTCCTCATTTCAACAGTTAATGAATATCCTACTCCCATAATTCAAACACAAAAATGACCCATTTTCACTTTCACCTCTCATAGACTCACAAATTCCCCTCACCTCAATGTTTTGAGATTCTGATATGAATGTACAGGTAGATTACCTCTTGCAAAGTAGTCACACATTTGAATCTTATTAGGCTACACAGCAACCACTAGATTGGGTGTAACAGACTAAACTATACTGTGAAAAACAACCAACAGCGACTTAGGGAAGTATTCAGACTCCTTGACTTTTTACACATTTTGTTAAGTTACAGCCTTATTCTAAAATTGATTTTTTTAAATCCTCAAATCTACACACACTACCCCATAATGACGAAGCGAAAACAGGTTTTAGGATTTTTTGCAAATTTATTAAAAATGAAACTTATTTACGTAAGTATTCAGACCCTTTGCTATGAGACTTGAAATTGAGCGCAGGTGCATCCTGTTTCCATTGATTATCCTTGATGTTTCTACAACTTGATTGGAGTCCACCTGTGGTAATTTCAATTGATTGGACATGATTTGGAAAGGCACACCCCTGTCTATAAGGTCCCACAGTTGACAGTGCATGTCAGAGAAAAAACCAAGCCATGAGATCAAAGGAATTGTCGAGACAGCTCTGGGGAAGGGTACCAAAAAAATCCCTGCAGCATTGAAGGTTCCCCAAGACCACAGTGGCCTCCATTCTTAAATGGAATAAGTTTGGAACCACCAAGATCCTTCCTAGTGCTGGCCGCCTGCCCAAACTGAGCAGTTGGGGGAGAAGTGCCATGATCAGGGAGTTGACCAAGAACCCAATGGTCACTTACAGAGCTTCAGAGTTCCTCTGTGGAAATGAGAGAACCTTCCAGAAGGACAACCATCTCTGCAGCACTCCACCAATTATGCCTTTATGGTAGAGTGGCCAGGCGGAAGCCACTCCTTAGTAAAAGACACATGACAGCCCTCTTGGAGTTTGCCAAATGGCACCTAAAGACACTGGCCATGAGCAACAAGTTTCTCTGATCTGATGAAACCAAGATTTGATCTCTTTGGCCTGAATGCCAAGCGTCACGTCTGGAGGAAACCTGGTATCATGCTTTGGGGATGTTTTCCAGTGACAGAGACTGGGAGACTAGTCAGGATTGCCGAGCTTGTAGCGTCATACCCAAGAAGACTTGAGGCTGTAATCGTTGCCAAAGCTGCGTCACCAAAGTACTAAGGCTCTGAATACTTATTGTATGTAACTGTGATTTTTCAGTTATATAAAAAATGTATTGCAAAAATGTCAAACTGCTTTTTCTTTGTCATTTTGGGGTATTGTGTGTAGATTGATGTAGACTTATTTTAGAATAAGGCTGTAACGTAACAAAATGTGTAAAAAGTCAATGAGTTTCCGACTGCACTGTAGTATCCCTTTCAAACCCAGATGAAAGCTGCCTACTTCACCATGCCGTTAACATAGTCAATAATACAGTAGAACAAAAGAAAACAAAAAGTCCATATACAGTGAGTGCAAATGAGGTAAGTTAAGGAAATAAATAGGCCATGGTGGCGGCAGAAGATTGGCAGAAAATGAATGTGCAGGTAGAGATACTGGGGTGCAAAGGAGCTAAATAAATAAATAAATACCAGTATGGGGATGAGGTAGGTAGGTAGATACATGGGCTGTTTACTGATAGGCTAAGTACAGGTGCAGTGATCTGTAAAATGCTCTGACAGCTGGTGCTTAAAGCTACTGAGGGAGATGTGAGTCTCCAGCTTCAGAGATTTTTGCAATTCGTTCCAATCATGGGCAGCAGAGAACTGGAAGGAGGAATTGGCTTTGGGTGTGACCAGTGAGATGTATCTGCTGGAGCGCATGCTACGAGTGGGTGCTACTATGGTAACCAGTGAGCTGAGATAAGGCGGGGCTTTACCTAGCAGAGACTTGCAGATAACCTGTAGCCAGTGGGTTTGGCGACGAGTATGAAGCGAGGGCCAACCAACGATAGCGTACAGGTCGCAATGGTGGGTAGTGTATGGGCCTTTGGTGACAAAACGGATGGCACTGTGATAGACTGCATCCAATTTGCTGAGTAGAGTGTTGGAGGCTTTTTTATAGATGACATCACCGAAGTCGAGGAGCGGTAGGATGGTCAGTTTTACGAGGGTATGTTTGGCAGCATGAAGGAAGGAAGGAAGCTTTGTTTGCGAAATAGGAAGCCGATTCTAGATTTAATTTTGGATTGGAGATGCTTAATGTGAGTCTGTTAGGAGAGTTTACAGTCTAACCAGACACCCAGGTATTTGTAGTTGTCCACGTATTCTAAGTCCGAGCCGTCCAGAGTAGTGATGCTGGACGGGCGAGCAGGTGCGGGCAGCGATCGATTGAAAAGCATGCATTTAGTTTTACTTGCGTTTAAGAGCAGTTGGAGGCCACGGAAGGAGAGTTGTATGGCATTAAAGCTCGTCTGGAGGTTAGTTAACACAGTGTCCATGGAGGGGCCAGAAATATACAGAATGGTGTCGTCTGCGTAGAGGTGGATCAGAGAATCACCAGCAGCAAGAGCAGCATCATTGATGTATACAGAAAAGAGAGTCGGCCTGAGAATTGAACCCTGTGGCACACCCATAGAGACTGTCAGAGGTCCGGACAACAGGCCCTCCGATTTGACACACTGAGCTCTATCAGAGAAGTAGTTGGTAAACCAGGCGAGGCAATTATTTGAGAAAACAAGGCTGTCGAGTCTGCCAATAAGAATGTTGTGATTGACAGAGTCGAAAGCCTTGGCCAGGTTGATCAATACGGCTGCACAGTAATGTCTCTTATCGATGGCGGTTATGATGTCGTTTAGAACCTTGAGCTTGGCTGAGGTGCACCCATGACCAGCTCTGAAACCAGATTGCATAGCGGAAAAGGCATGGTGGGATTCGAAATGGTCAGTAATCTGTTTAACTAGGCCTTCGAAGACCTTAGAAAGACAGGGTAGGATAGATATAGGTCTGTAGTAGTTTGGGTCTAGAGTGTCTCCCCCTTTGGAGAGGGGGATGACCGCGGCAGCTTTCCAATCTTCAGGAATCTCAGACGATACGAAAGAGAGGTTGAACAGGCTAGTAATAGGGGTTGCAACAATTTTGGCAGATAATTTTAGAAAGAGAGGGTCCAGATTGTCTAGCCCGGCTGATTTTGTAGGGATCCAGATTTTGCAGCTCTTTCAGAACATCGGCTATCTGGATTTGGGTAAAGGAGAAATGGTGGGGGCTTTGGCGGGTTGCTGTGGAGGGTGCCGGGCAGTTGACAAGGGTAGGGATAGCCATGTGGAAAGCATGGCCAGCTGTAGAGATGCTTATTGAAATTCTCAATTATAGCGGATTTATCGGTGTTGACAATGTTTCCTAGCCTCAGAGCAGTGAGGGTTGGTCAGATTTGGTCATTTATTTACATGATCGGAAAGGGCAGATTCTAAGGTTTCTAAAGCACATGCAGGCGCCTACAAGCTCTCAAAAAGGAGAGGGCTTGGGCTCTGTTTGAGAATCACTTTTTTGTTGCATGGGCTCTGTTTTAAAAATATCACTTAACAAACTTCTGATTTCATTTGCATGGCGCAGCCCTGTAGCCTATAGGCATAGACCAGTAACATAACTGAACTCAATATTCAATTCTTTAAAATGTTTCTTAGAACCTGCCTAATATGAAGTAAAAAAAAGGATTTCTTTGTGATGGTGTATATTCAGTGGCTGGTGATGAATCAATCAATACATTGTTGCTCTGAACGCACAGGACAGGCAGAGAGATGCGCCCATTAAAAAATACCATCCTAATATTAAGAGTCCTGCCATCGGCCCAGTGTGATGGTGTGATCAGTGGCTGGTGATGAATCAATCAATACATTGTTGCTCTGAACGCACAGGACAGGCAGAGAGATGCGCCCATTAAAAAATACCATCCTAATATTAAGAGTCCTGCCACCCCCCGGCCCCCTTTTTCCCGCATCGTTGGCGCCACCATTCGAACTGGTCTGAATTGCTAGTTGGGTTGGGGGTATTCCAATGAGTTGGGTCTGGGGTTATTGTAACTGATTCTGATGGTTGTCTATTGTATTTAATTTGAGCTTAAAGGCCATGGAACAATTCTCTGATTGTATTGGGATAAAGAGTGTGCATTGTCTGTTAACAACTGTGCTGCCTGGAGCTGTATGCATGGAAATGTGTATTGGTGGGTTTACTGTTAAGGTGAGGGGTTTATTATTAATGAAATTGGGGGCATGTGTTTTGGGGGTTTGTGTAAGAGGTTCTTATGATCATTAACCACATTACCGTTTTGGGGTGATTTTAATGTGCCTTGCGTTAAATGATTAGTTTCACTACCCATTACACGTGTGCACACACAGCTTCGTAGACTTAACGACACACGCACAGATACAGGATGATGCCACTCAAGGAGTTTAATCCTGTAAATAAAATGCCACACACACTTCTTTCCTTTTCTCACCCCTTCCCCCTTTCTTTACTGTTTTCCAGTCGTTCCAGCCGGATGAGCAGCCTGACCACAGTCTGATCCAAGAGGCGGCCAGCACCATTGTGGGCACGCTGTCTAAGCGTCACAACAGCACAGTCATGCTGGCTGTCATTGAGGTCAAAGTGGAAACGCAGGTCATGCCCCCCACAGTGGGTAAGTAAAATGCCGGAAGTTGACCCCCAGGGCTGTGTTGTAGTCCTTCAATTCCTCATTTGAGGCTCTGTCTTCCTAAAGGCACTAAGTTTACCTGCTGAAGCCAATTGATTTTGTAGCCGCGGTCATGAACTGTGTCAGCGGCCGTCACCCCGGTCTAGTGATTCCACGTCTCAAAAACAGGGCTTAAAAACCCCTGCGTGTTACCTTAATGGGGTGACTCACTAACAACCTCAGTCTGCACACTTCAACGTGTAGTGCATCCATGTATTAAATGTCATGAGTCCTTAAGATGACCAACGGCACGTAGGGAGAATGGTCTTTCATCCCTGCATTCTAACTTGGCTGCCTTAGCTCTACTTAAAAATGCATTATTCAGAAATCGCTCCGCTATTTTCTCTTTGCTAAAATTTGAATAATTTGCTTAATTTCAGTTGACCGTGACAAAACAAGCAAGTATTGGTTAAAGCATCGTTGTACCATCTAAACCACTGCAAAAATATTGTATTTGCAGCTGTTTGAACTGAAAGTGAAAGACGCAAAAACAAAACTTGAGCACGGGAAGTATATAAATAGATCAGATCTACAACTTCATAGACTTCCTTTAATGAGAATGACAGATCTATAACTCACATTTCTATATGACTTTGGTCGAGTTGCCCAAAACGTTACATATTGCAGCTTTATAATTTTGCTGTGTTTGATGTTGAGCAATCCATTTGAACCCAGTTTCTTTTCTCTCTTTCTGTATTTCCCTCTTTCTCTCGGTGGCGTAGACTACCTTGTGCCCATTCTGTGTGTGGTCTTCTGTGTACTCTGGCTCTTCTGCATCATTGTGTGCGTGTGGTGGACACGCAAGCGGAGAAAAGAGCGAGAGAGGAGGGTGCGCGGCCCCATCGACGAGAGCGTCAACAACCAGTGGGAGCCCCTGCGGCCCGTTGGAGGACGTCAACAACAACCGCAGCTCAAAGACAACAACGAGGCCCAACAGGAGCGCAAAAGGCTCATGGGCTCCCCCTACAGGATGCGTGATGGAGGGGAGGAAGAGGAGGAGGAGACAGAGGGAGAGATGGAGTTTGAGGAGGAGGACGTAGAAGCGGAAGCAGGCAAGGGGCCCGTCTGTAAGTACTCTAAAACCGGAGTGCAGTCCAAAGGGGATGTGATCTGCACTTTGCGGAGTTTGCCCTTAAAAACACCCATCCGGACCACCACCAAAGACAACCTCTGGAAAAATGTCAACGCCTCCCTGGCTGGCCAAGACGTCAAAGACCATTTTGTATGAACAAACAGGACTCTGAAACGGACTCACTCCACAGCCCCGACCGAGGAAAGATGGGGAGGATCCTATATATTGTACTATTAAAAGAGAGCGGCTTTTCAGTTATTTTGCTGTCGTCTGTAATGATTTGTTTTGGGGGGGAATGATATGTACAGATGAAGCATAATTGTATTACTTTTGAACGAGGAAAAGTGAGGCCTCGCCTTTGTTTGAATTGTACTGTTAAAATGAGCGAAGATAAAGTCCAAAATGGAGGGGGTGGGAATAACCTGTATAAAGACTTTTTTTTGTTTGTGGATTGTGATTTTGTTTAATTGTGAGTGGGCCCTTTTGGTTGTGACAGAGACTGGGGGGGAGGGCTTTTCGGGGGACTCGGTTGACCGCTGCAACAGAGGTTACTGCGGCAACCCACCCATCTCTTTCTTTGCCCCGCGTGCCCGTCTGCAGCCGTCCCGCGCCAGCCTTACCAAGAGCACAGCCTCGGGGGGAAAGAAACCCCTGTGCCTACTATGTGGCCTTCACATTTTTTCGGTTTTCACATCTCTTGGTTTTCTAGGCTGAAAGCTCTGTTTAAAGCATTGCAGTATTTGAGTTGGTAGCAAGTGCCTTTCTATGAGCTCTGTAATACTCCATACTACAGCCGAGGTTCCCGAGTCTCGCTGCCCAGTTTGACCCCAATGATTACCACTCAAAGGGATAGGTGTGTATCCAGAGAGTCCGCCCTCATAGCAACACCATTTCAAAGGTATTCGATAAAAAAAACTAAAAATCTGTACATAGGTGTATATAATAAAGGAGTCGCTGTGTATATTTGAATTTAGTAACTTAAAGACAATTCACTTTTTTTATTATTTTAATTTTTTTTACAATGCCATTCCTTTTATTTATGCCAGTTCAAAGGAGAATATACAGCGTCCCACAGTCAAGAGCATTTGCATTAAGGTGCCCCTTATAAAGGACTTATGACGGGTTGCAAGTAGTTCATTAACTCTTGTTATTTCCTTTTAAACATTTATACATCGTCAATCCACATTTACAGGGTAGTGGTTGTAATGTATTGAATGGTGACTGTTGTTTTAGTGCTTGCCGGATAGTGAGCAAATGGGTGAAATCATAATATACCCAGATCTGCTCCTGATTATTACGGGTGCCACCAAATCATCCGGGGAAATGTAACTGTGATGACCAGGGTTCTAGATAAAGTCTGATGGGAACCAGGGTCTGTGTGAAGGATTGATAACAGCCCTCTATTTGGCGAGCACTACCACAATGATTTATGAACGTTATTTTGGTATTCAAAAAAAAACTCCAAGTTGTAAAGCCTTTATAGAGGGTTCCTTTAATGTAAAGTTATATTTATCTAATCAACGGTCATCTTTTTGTTGGTTTGTTTATTAAGGAAAGTATCTCTTAAAAATTGTGTGGTGTATCGTGGCGTGTTTTGTTCGCCTCAGTAAAGCTCTCTCTTCCCTGTTTCACTCTGCTGTCAATGGAGTTTTCTGGGAAAAAAGTGATGGACGTTCCTAACCTGTGGCAAGACTAGTTTGTCAAACCATGTGAAAAATACTGTATTGTTCGCATCCGCTTTTAGCCTGCTCTGGTTCAAGGCTTCAATGAAGGGAACACATTTTGCTTTTATAATGCAGTTGTGTTTTGAGGTACCAACTCAATCCAAAAGGATTTACCTCAGAAGTTGGCAAATTACAGATGTTTTCTTTTGTTTTTCTGTTCTCTTTTGCCCTTCAAATTCATGTTAACGTCTCAAACAGCCATGTTTCCTCAAATGGCACACAGCAAAATAAAGAATTTAAAACTCCTACCTGGTAAAGTGAATGTTGGGTATGCTTAATAATGGTGAGGATTGTGGCAAATGGAAGGGGGGAGGGCAGGTTTGACTTTATTTTTTTATTTTTTTTTTGTACAAAAGAAAAGGGTTGCTCTTGCAAAAGTTATTTGGATAATTTTGTCATTTGTTAAAAATGATTGGTTAATAAATAATTTGGTTTTATTTTCTCAGTCCCGAGACCCCAGCAAAAATCGTCTTTTCATTTATCTGACTTTCATTTTTCTGCATGTCCAGCCCTTATTTAGCCTCGGAAAGAGGTTTTTCCCAGAAGTCTGTAGGACAAACACAATGTTTAAAAAAGGCAAAATTGCGCCAGCATTGTGGTGGTACTCATTGGTTTAAAGCATTTTAGACACTGGTGTATATATATACTGGTATGCAAGAGGGGAGAATGAATCAAGTTTTTCTGACCAGCGCTGACATGGCATTCACCGAAGTATGTCTTCCACAGCTGAATGTTAATCAAATTGTCTTTTGTTAATAAATATGAGGATCAACATTAAGTGATTTCAGTTCCCCATTAGCTCCATAATTGGACAACTGGAATTCACTAACTATACCATTCCAATACCTACATAAGTCAAACCGTCTCATTTGGGGGCCTAACTGGGCAAATATATCAATGACAAAGGTAAGAAATGGAGTAATGTTTGCCCTTGCTTCAGCCAAGGGCTGAGGATGAGTCTAGATCGATACAATACTGCCCCACTCGATCACTCCACCCTGCCTCCTACACACCAATGGCGCGTGGTCTCCAGTTCTCAGCCGATCGAGGCTCCACCAATGGGAGGCTGGCGTTTCCATCCCATCGTTCATGGGCTGTGAGTGGGGGGGGGGGGGGGGCAGTGCTATTCCCATCTCCCATGGGTGCCCTGTCTGCCCGAGGTTAATGGGACCATCCCTCGCTCTTGTGGAGGGAAGTCTGGATCGGCTTACACCCCAGGAAGGAAGTGCCCGAGCCCCAGCCGCAGGAGGCTTTTCCGGCCAGCAACAGATGAAGGATGGAGAAGGGCCAACGTTGATGTTGCTAAAGACAATGAATGTTGTAAAAAAGAAAATGAATGAGTATTCCTGGTGATGGTGATGATGATAGGGTTCTTGAACGATAGATGAGTGTGATGACTGGTAAAATTATTTTGGGTTCTAACGATGGTGATAATCGGATTGATGAAGAAAGGGGTGGTAAGGATAAACGATAGTAAAATGAAGGACGACAGTTATGATCGTAAGTGATGATGAGCAATAGAATTGTTACACAGGTGTAAGGGCCATATTGCCATTAAAGGTAGACTCAGCCTTTTGGCGATGGCACGTTCGACATACTAGACACCTTGTATCATAAATAACTACTCAATGTTATTTGTAGATTAGTCAGTCACAATTTGCCCATGTTACGTCATGTTTTCATGTTCACATGGCCATAGAGATGAGTGCCAATGCATGTTCTTTGTGCATGTGCACCGGTGCGCTTCATGCTCCTACAACTTTGTCAGTAACTACGGGACCAAAACGGTAGAGAAGTTTAGCCTCACTTCAGTGCTCTTAGGGCTGGATTCAATCCGTATTGCCAAAGTTCAGCGTTAATGCGCAATCAAAATGTGAAGGTAATTTCCAATTGATCTTCAGCGCTAGAGATTGAATCAAGCTCTTAGTTGTTGCGGAAGTCGGCCCGATATTGCGGTTTACTTTGTGCATCGCTGAGTCTACCTTTAAAACATCTCAAGTTTCAATCAATGTTGATGCTGTGTATCTGTCAATATGACGATTTTGTAGATCTTTACATGGGTTAACTTACTATGTTGAGTAAGGCTCGGTTCAGTGAGTGCTCACTGCTCCCTAGTCCATCAGTGACTTGGGGAATGCAGTTACATCTGATCTCCAATCAGTTTGGTCATTATGATTTCCAGTAAAATGTGCTTTGAAACCAATTTCCCTGTCATGCACATCACTTGTCTCATTTGAGAGGGTGTAGTGTTGCAAACTCCCTCTCACTTTATTTGGCTAGTCCCACAGTGATGGTTCAGTGATGTTCACCTACCTGTCTACATTTCAGGACAAATGATCTAGCAACAGCAAGCTAGCTAAATGTCAATGAATGTTTCATGTGTGTTTCAACCTGTCCCCAAATTAATATAATTGGTTCACAGTTGGTTTTGGTATTATTATTATTATTTATTTTTGATTTAACCTTTTGTTTAACTAGGCAAGTCAGTTAAGAACAAATTATTATTTACAATGACCGGCCAAAGCCGGACGACACTGGGCTAATTGTGCGCCGCCCTATGGGACTCTCAATCACTGCCAGTTGTAATACAGCCTGGATTCGAACCAGGGTGTCTGTAGTGACGCCTCAAGCACTGAGATGCAGTGCCTTAGACCGCTGTGTGTCATGAACATGTCTGGTGGGGATAGACAAAATCACCATGCGCACGCAGACGCACGTGTGGAGCCGGTTTGGTCAGCATGTTAGTTCAACAGTCGTACCCCATAAG
Source organism: Oncorhynchus clarkii lewisi (assembly GCF_045791955.1). Lineage (NCBI taxonomy): Eukaryota > Metazoa > Chordata > Actinopteri > Salmoniformes > Salmonidae > Oncorhynchus > Oncorhynchus clarkii. The sequence continues at coordinate 28,678,015 of NC_092154.1, forward strand.
AATCCAAAATATAATATTGTTTTACTTCAATGTTTGTGAACAAAGTAAATGTAAACACACTTATACTGTAGCCCCAAAACATGTTTTAAACTATGCTGATGTCATGGAGGGTAAGTTCTTGCATCCATACAGTGAGGGAAAAAAGTATTTGATCCCCTGCTGATTTTGTACGTTTGCCCACTGACAAAGAAATGATCAGTCTATCATTTTAATGGTAGGTTTATTTGAACAGTGAGAGACATAATAACAAAAAAATCCAGAAAAGCGCATGTCAAAAATGTTATAAATTGATTTGCATTTTAATGAGGGAAATAAGTATTTGACCCCTCTGCAAAACATGACTTAGTACTTGGTGGCAAAACCCTTGTTGGCAATCAGAGGTCAGACGTTTCTTGTAGTTGGCCACCAGGTTTGCACACATCTCAGGAGGGATTTTGTCCCACTCCTCTTTGCAAATAAATTAACCAATTTCCTTGTATACAGTATGTGGAAATAGCAGTATATGAATGATGGTCAATTTTAACACCTTGTATCGTATAATTGTATCAGAGGTTTCGAGGCTGATGTTTGGCAACTCGATCCTTCAGCTCCCTCCACAGATTTTCTATGGGATTAAGTTCTGGAGACTGGCTAGGCCACTCCAGGGCCTTAATGTGTTTCTTCTTGAGCCACTCCTTTGTTGCCTTGGCTGTGTGTTTTGGGTCATTGTCATGCTGGAATACCCATCTGCGACCCATTTTCAATGCCCTGGCTGAGGGAAGGAGGTTCTCACCCAAGATTTGACGGTACATGGCCCCGTCCATCGTCCCTTTGATGCTGTGAAGTTGTCCTGTCCCCTTAGCAGAAAAACACCCCCAAAGCATAATGTTTCCACCTCCATATTTGACGGTGGGGATGGTATTCTTGGGGTCATAGGCAGCATTCCTCCTCCTCCAAACACTGCGAGTTGAGTTGATGCCAAAGAGCTCCATTTTGGTCTCATCTGACCACAATACTTTCATCCAGTTGTCCTCTGAATCATTCAGATGTTCATTGGCAAACTTCAGACGGGCATGTATATGTGCTTTCTTGAGCAGGGGGACCTCGCGGGCGCTGCAGTGTTTCAGTCCTTCACGGCGTAGTGTGTTACCAATTGTTTCCTTGGTGACTATAGTCCCAGCTGCCTTGAGATCATTGACAAGATCATCCCGTGTAGTTCTGGGATGATTCCTCACCGTTCTCATGATCATTGCAACTCCACTAGGTGAGATCTTGCATGGAGCCCCAGGCCGAGGGAGATTGACAGTTCTTTTGTGTTTCTTCCATTTGCGAATAATCGCACCAGCTGTTGTCACCTTCTCACCAAGCTGCTTGTAGATGGTCTTGTTGCCCATTCCAGCCTTGTGTAGGTCTACAATCTTGTCCCTGATATCCTTGGAGAGCTCTTTGGTCTTGGCCATGGTGGAGAGTTTGGAATCTGATTGATTGCTTCTGTGGAAAGGTGTCTTTTATACAGGTAACAAATTGAGATTAGGAGCACTCCTTTTAAGAGTGTGCTCCTAATCTCAGCTCATTACCTGTATAAAAGACACCTGGGAGCCAGAAATCTTTCTGATTGAGAGGGGGTCAAATACTTATTTCCCTCATTAAAATGCAAATCAATTTATAACATTTAACGTTTTTCTGGATTTTTGTGTTATTCTGTCTCTCACTGTTCAAATAAACCTACCATTAAAATTAATGACGGATCATTTCTTTGTCAGTGGGCAAACGTACAAAATCAGCAGGGGATCAAATACTTTTTTCCTTCACTGTAGCTCTGAATTTGAGAGTGGCTAAATTTATCCAGCCCCATCCCTCAGCTTTTCACCAAAACAGTAAGCACCCTTTGTTTCTAATGCTGATTGCGGCTATACATTTCTAATGCTGATTGCGGCTATAAGCAACATCTTAGTCGTAAATGAATTCCCTATCTTAGAATATTGGAATCTTAGAACATCCCTGACCCACATGCAGGATGAGATGTGTGATGCGTTGGCGCTCCTTGTCTCCATATCCCAGACTGCAGTTGAAAGCGGACACCGGATTCCTGCCAGGAGTGGCTCCCTGCAGTCAAGAGTGTCTGAGCAGCATGCGTTTATGAACACACAGTGGGTCCGTCCCACACTGAAAACGTCAGGCACACACACTTTAGTCAGACATAGACACCAGGTACAATGTTTCCCCAAACAACAGATCTGAAATCCTCGGTGCCTACCCCAAACTATTATTTAACATGAGTCAAACTGATCTGACAATGGTTTCAGACCCTAGGCCCTCTAGCCACTCCTTTCTTCTCTTCACTGTCCTCAGATCAGTGCTTGGTGCAAACACTTACAATGACTGATCAAATCAAATTTATTGGTCACATACACGTGTTTAGCAGATGTTATTGCGAGTGTAGTGAAATGCTTGTGTTGCTATCTCCAACAGTGCAGTAATATCTAACAATTTCACAACAATACACACAAATCTAGGTAAAGTGTCCTTTATAATCCTTTTGGTCTTCCTGTGACATCGGGTGCTGTAAATGTCCTGGAGGGCAGGTAGTTTACCCCCTGTGATGCATTGGGCAGACCGCACCACCCTCTGGAAAGCCTTGCGGTTGCGGGTGCTGCAGTTGCCATACCGGGCGGTAATGCAGGATGCTCTCAATTGTGCTTCTTTAAAAGTTTGAGGGTTTTGGGTGCTAAGCCAAATTTCTTCAGCCTGCTGAAGTTGAAGAGGCGCTGTTGCGCCTTCTTCACCACACTGTCTGTGTAGTTGGACCATTTCAGTTTTTCAGTGATGTGTACGCCGAGGAACTTGAAGCTTTCCACCTTCTCCACTGTGGTCCCGTCAATGTGGATAGGGGGGTTGCTCCCTCTGCTGTTTCGGGAAGTCCACGATCAGCTCCTTTGTTTTGTTGACACTCCTCCTTGTAAGCTGTCTCGTCATTGTTGGTAATCAAGCCTACTACTGTTGTGGCGCCTGCAAACTTCATGATTGAGTTCAAGGCGTGCGTGGCCACACAGGCATGGGTGAACAGGGAGTACAGAAGGGGGCTGAGCACGCACCCTTGTGGGGCCCCAGTGTTCAGGATCAGTGAAGGGGAGGTGTTGTTTCCTACCTTCACCACCTGGGGCGGCCTGTCAGGAAGTCCTTGACCCAGTTGCACAGGGAGGGGTTCAGACCCAGAGCCTCAAGCTTAATGATGAGCTTGGAGGGTACTATGGTGTTGAATGCTGAGCTATGGAGCTATACTATGGTGTTGAATGCTGAACAGCATTCTTACATAGGTATTCCTCTTGTCCAGATGGGACAGGACAGTGTGCAGTACAATGGCTATTGCAAATTGAAGTGGGTTTTTGTTTACAAGTAAGGTGGAGGTGATATGATCCTTGACTTGTCTCTCAAAGATCTTCGTGATAACAGAAGTGAGTGCTATGGGGCGATAGTCATTTAGTTCAGTTACCTTTGCTTTCTTGGGTACAGGAACAATGGTGGCCATCTTGAAGCATGTGGGGACAGCAGACTGACATAGGGAGAGATTGAATATGTCCGTAAACACTCCAGCAAGCTGGTCTGCGCATGCTCTGAGGACGCGACTCGGGATGCCGTCTGGGCCAGCAACCTTGCGAGGGTTAACACGTTTAAATGTTCTACTCACGTCAGAGGAGGAGGGTAGCGGGCTGCGTCGTTGGCACTGTGTCATCCTCAAAGCGGGCGAAGAAGGTGTTTAGCTTGTCCGGCAGAAAGACATTGTCCGCGATGTGGCAGTTTTTATTTTTTGTAGTCCGTGACTGTCTCTAGACCCTGTCACATACGTGGCCGTTGAATTGCGACTCCACTTTGTGTTCATTATCGGAAGTTGCTTTAATTTGAGTGTATCTAATTTGTAAACATTTCAACTGTATTAATTAAAAACTATTTTCAAGTCCACAAAAAATTAACACCCATCAAAATAAAGTTTTATTTCTTCTCTTTTTTGTGATGTAACCGTCGAGATGATGCAATAAATCTCAGACTAAGCTTTAGCGTTCTTATAGATGAAAGACAATGTATTCCATTGAGCCCATTTCCGGTTTGTGTTTGATAGGTCATTACAAACATTTCCGCAGTTGTAACATTAATGGGAAAAAACGACAGGCACAATCAAGAGTACGTAAGAGTCACATGAGTAATTTTGCACCCCTCGAACACAGGAAATAGATGGCTGAAAAAGACAGATCCTCAGGTGGGCGGGGCATGTCTGTTGCTTGACACACTACACAAGTGGCTTATACTTCAAGGTCATACATATACCTAACCTTGTGAAAGAAATTCATGCAAAATAGAAAGGTACAAAATCCCCTAGAATAGATTGTTGTTTTATACACATGTATACCCTGATTGTGTGTGTCTGTCTTTTTGACCAGCCGACTGTGGTGGCAGCTGGGTTGCAGGATGTGAGGCTAAGCCCTTGCCCCTTCCTCCCCCTCTCTATACACACACATACAAACATAACACATACCCACACACATAACTCTCCTTACTGGGCTATAAGCTGGCATGCAGGCTGCAGCTGGCACCACGGGCTGGAGCAAAACAGGGAACCCAGCCATGGTGCGCTGGCTGGCTAAATTGGATGAGGGGCTTGGCTGGTACAGGAGCTTCCCCTAGGCACTGCGGCATAGCCTGGCCCCCACACTCTGCTGCCTGAGGTAGGCACAGACATGGCACGGAGGGTAAACACTGGCGCAACAAAGAGATGGAAACAGTTGGATTTTCTGGGGAAACTGATTATTTTAAGGTTATGTGTGTGCAGGCGTGCATGCATGCATGCTTGTGTGGTGGGAAAACAAATCTGTGATTTTTTTATAATATAAAATATTATACTGAACAAAAATATAAACGCAATATTCAACAATTTCAACGATTTAACTGCTTTACAGCTCATATAAGGAAATCAGTCAATTGAATCAAATTCATTAGGGCAGGGGCAGTGGTGCAGCTATGGCCCACCCACTGGGGAGCCAGGTCCAACCAATCAGAATAAGTTTTTCCTCACAAAAGGGCTTTATTACAGGCAGAAATACTCCTCCGTTTAATCAGCTGTCGGGGTGGCTGTCTCACGATCCCGCAGGTAAATAAACCAGATGTGGAGGTCCTGGGCTAGTGTGGTTACACATGGTCTGCGGTTGTAAGGCTGTTTGGACGTACTGCCAAATTCTCTAAAACAATGTTGGAGGTAGCTTATGGTAGAGAAATTAACATTAAATTCTCTAGCAACAGCTCTGGTGGACATTCGTGCAGGCAGCATTGCACGCTCCCTCAAAACATGAGACATCTGTGGCATTGTGTTGTGTTACAAAACTGCACATTTTAGTGGCCCTTTATTGTCCACAGCACAAGCTGCACCTGTATAATGATCATGTGCCACAACTGTCAGGTAGATGGATTGTCTGGATTGTCACAAAGGAGAAATGCTCACTACCAGGGATGTAAACAAATGTGTGCAATTTTCTTTTGAGAAATACACTATTTGTGCTTTTGAAAAATGTCTGGGATCTTTTATTTCAGCTCATGAAACATGAAATCAACACTTTACATGTTGCATTTATCTTTTCTTTCAGTATATTATGAATTATTATATTATCCAATATAACATAGAAAAGGGAATTCCCTTTAGGGTTGAATCTCCAACGTGCTACTATGAGGCTCACTGCAGTACATCAACCTTCTAAAATGCAAATCTCACTTGTTTCCTCTATGTGGTCATGATTTGAGTGGGTTTCTCCAAATTGGTACAACTACAGTCGTGGCCAAAAGTTTTGAGAATGACACAAATATTAATTTTCACAGTCTGCTGCCTCAGTTTGTATGATGGCAAGTTGCATATGCTCCAGAATGTAAGGAAGAGTGATCAGATGAATTGCAATTAATTGCAAAGTCCCTCTTTGCCATGCAAATGAACTGAATCGCCAAAAAACATTTCCACTGCATTTCAGCCCTGCCACAAAAGGACCAGGCGTGGGTGTTGACGAGGACAAGGCTGGAGGTCATGCTGATTGAGTTTGAATAACAGACTGGAATCTTCAAAAGGAGGGTGGTGCTTGGAATCATTGTTCTTCCTCTGCCAACCATGGTTACCTGCAAGGAAACACGTGCCGTCATCATTGCTTTGCACAAAAAGGGCTTCACAGGCAAGGATATTGCTGCCAGTAAGATTGCACCTAAATCAACCATTTATCGGATCATCAAGAACTTCAAGGAGAGCGGTTCAACTGTTGTGAAGAAGGCTTCAGGGCACCCAAGAAGGTCCAGCAAGCTCCAGGACCATCTTCTAAAGTTGATTCAGCTGCGGGATCGGGGCACCACCACTACAGAGCTTGATCAGGAATGGCAGCAGGCAGGTGTGAGTGCATCTGCATGCACAGTGAGGTGAAGACTTTTGGAGGATAGCCTGGTTCAAGAAGGGCAGCAAAGAAGCCACTTCTCTCCAGGAAAAACATCAGGGACAGACTGATATTCTGCAAAAGGTACAGTGATTGGACTGCTGAGGACTGGGGTAAAGTCATTTTCTCTGATGAATCCCCTTTCCGATTGTTTGGGGCATCTGGAAAAAAGCTTGTCCGGAGAAGACAGGGTGAGCGCTACCATCAGTCCTGTGTCATGCCAACAGTAAAGCATCCTGAGACCATTCATGTGTGGGGTTGCTTCTCAGCCAAGGGAGTGGGCTCACTCACAATTTTTCCTAAGAACACAGCCATGAATATAGAATGGTACCAACACATCCTTGAGAGCAACTTCTTCCAACCATCCAGGAACAGTTTGGTGACGAACAATGCCTTTTCCAGCATGATGGAGCACCTTGCCATAAGGCAGACGTGATAGCTAAGTGGCTCGGGGAACAAAACATCGATATTTTGGGTCCATGGCCAGGAAACTCCCCAGACCTTAATCCCATTGAGAACTTGTGGTCAATCCTCAAGAGGTGGGTAGACAAACAAAAACCCACAAATCCTGACAAACTCCAAGCATTGATTATGCAAGAATGGGCTGCCATCAGTCAGGATGTGGCCCAGAAGTTAATTGACAGCATGCCAGGGCGGATTGCAAAGGTATTGAAAAAGAAGGGTCAACACTGCAAATATTGACTCTTTGCATCAACTTCATGTAATTGTCAATAAACACCTTTGACACTTATGAAATGCTTGTAATTATACTTAGTAGTATAATTACAAGAATCTTAAAAAAAATATCTAAAGACACTGAAGCAGCAAACTTTGTGGCATTCTCAAAACTTTTGGTCACGACTGTAGGTACAATGACCATGTCAACAACAATAACTTTACATACTGTATCCAACATAATTTCAGCATGTAAAGTTATAACTGCAGTTTGTCAGCCATTTTGTATTGGCAAAAGAACTCCCCTGTTAGTGACCACTAGAAAGGGCAGGCCGGAGATCACATATGTGGATCAACTCAGGAGGGACACAGGACTGGAGGAGGAGGAGTGTCTTCAGGGCCGGCCCTAACCTTTCAGGGGCCCTCTTGGTCAGTGGTCCCCTAGCGGTCGCAGGGCCCTAAGTGACAATTCTGTTGCTTATTGGCAGGGCCAGTTAGCAGCACTGTAATCTCAATGGAGGACAGGCATCTCTGGAGGATTCCCTTTTCATCCCGCTGACTCCAGATGATGATGATCCAATCAAGATTCCAGGCCAACTTTGTGATTCATCAACCTGGCACTTGTAAATTCGAAAACATGCGTACCTCTATAAGCAAGCTCCAGACCATGTGTATCTTCTACAAACTATTCGACTTTGTATCTGAAAGAGTGCAATTTCATTGAGCCCTGCTATCTTGTTACATTTTGAATCAACTCAAGAGTGAACAAATCCTCCACCTCTAGCTCAACACAAGCCTGAATTTCACATGCTCTCAACCAATCAAATCATGTTCATCAAGACATTGTAATATCATATTAATAATCTGTTCAAAGAGTGTCCCGCTGAAGTTCTGAATATGTTGCTGTAATATTACTGAAACGTTTCAAAATTCATCAAACAGACAGACTACTCTCCATTGTCTACCAGCAACTGCAAATTGTCTGCAGGGTATAACCCAAAATAACAAACTCACTGTCGTTTTAATTTTTTTTATTTTCAAATTGATGGACATGAGTCATCGTTATGTTTCATTTGTAGCTCTTGAGGCTTGATTTAAAACATAAAAAGAGTGGAACAATCGAAGAGGGTTGAGCACATGCCGCAACAGGTAGTACCACCACCTTGGGTTATGGTGAAGTTTGGACCTGCAGCATAGGTAAAATCAACTTACATACCATACATACCCACATTCCTGGCAGAATCCAAAGCCAAAACGTCTCAGTACATTTCCACTTCTAACTTCATGTTGTTGTTGTTTTTACCACAGTTGAACGCTATGGCACAAACGATCCATTATCATAAGGAATTCTGTGCAATATTCTGACAGTGGCTGTGTCATGCCTGGGTATAAAATTAAGTAAATGTGCGGACATGTGCCAATGAGAATGCAGTAGGCTTTAACTGGCAATGTACTTCGATTGAATTCCACCAGTCATTAGACCGTAAGTCTTTCAAGGTTGACATGTTGACACACCTGAATGATTCGACAATTATCACTTTTCAGATCTAGAATGCACATTTTTCCATCTTATTGCCAGTGGACTGCACTTACTTGATGTGTGCCCAGGTCTGTGCATAGGGGAAACTTCACCCCATAGCCTAATTATTTGACACACGAGTCAAGGCATCTTCATGACGTCAGAAATATTTTTGGCTCCTTTCTAATCACATAGTAATGCTTCACTCTGGATAAAAACAAATTCAAAGCATTCAAAAGTATTAAACTGTGTGGGTGTGTTTGGGCATGCAGGTTCTCCACTCCTGGCACTTTGATTGTGAGGACATGTCAGGCCAGGTGTTGCACAGTTGTTTTTCTGCGGCAAGTTCCTCGTTGCCCATTTTTGGTAGTGTGTGTGTGCGTGGGTGGGTGATTCTGTGTGTGATAGCTACATTGAGCTCCAAAACTATTGGGACAGTGGTTTCGTCTCTGTACTCCAGCACTTTGGATTTGAAATGATACAATGCCTATGAGGTTAAAGTGCAGACTGTCAGCTTTAATTTGAGGGTATTGTCATCATTTTCATTGAACCATTTCGAAATTACAGCACTTTTTGTAGACAGTCCCCCCCCCCCATTTAGGGGATCAGAATTGACAACCTCTGCATCATCAAAACAGTTGCTTTGTGAGCTATTAAAGTTCACAGTTAGCCCTTGTTATGTAAATGCCAGCTGAAAAGTACAAGTGGCCTGGAATTGGCCCCAAGTCAGAACATGTCTGCCGGAACCATGTCCCAGTGAGACATGGTGCTGGCTCGTGTAGATGGAAACAGAAAATTCTGAGCCTTCTGGGTAAAACACCAGGGTAAATCGTAGATGGAACCTCGACATTTGGGAAACAAGTAAGCATTTTAACAGTGGTAAACTTGTCTGGTATTGGACACAAGTGTATCTTGTTCCCAAGCACAGTGAGGAAGATGGTTCGGGAAGCAAAGAAAAAATCCAACGGTTGGATAAATTGTCTCCAAATCTATAATAAGATGCCAACTCCATGCCAATAGGCTCTTTTGAAGGGTTATCAGAAAAAACTTTATTGAGAGCAACCAACAAATAGGCGATTCCATGCCATGACAGCCTGAAAATATTTTTGGTACCTCAGATTGTTCTGGCAATTCTCACATAGAAACTTAATTGGGGGGAACATGCTTTTTACTCCTTATATTGTGCTCTAACATATGGAGTATGTTAACCGCTAGGCTACCTGCCGCCCATTAATTATTGCTTGCTCTAGTGGCTACCCTCAACAGCTCAGGGAACCTGGGCACCTGGAACATGCCAATTCTAATAAAGTCAACACTTGCTACAGTGGTCTGGAGGCCTGGAGAACACACTAGTATCTGTGCCCCCCTATCTGGCCAGGCAGAGCCCAGCCGTTGTGTCTGAAGGGCTGGGTGGGTCTGCCTTGGTGTCTGAAGACATAGTGAGGAGGACGTGGAGGGCCGCTTGGGCACTGGAGGACGCCACAAAGGAGCAGCTGGGTAGATCACCTGGTATGCGTGGTAATTTTGGGGGAAGGTACGGTGAGGACAGGTTTCCCTGATGCCACTGTCCTCATCTGAGGATGAACCGGAGTGGTAGTGAGATGTCACCCTCCACTGCGCTGTTCACCTTCTTTGTCACATCCTCATCACCAAAGAAACTGGCTACCGTGAAAGCATGGTTCTTCTCTCCATACCTGCAGCACACCTCCCCTGGGTCCACCCACAGAGTGAGTTTTCTGGGCAGGCCACGGTCCTTGTACTGAAACCCACTCTCCTGACAGGCCTGCAGCAGCTCTGGATACTCCTCTACACCTGTTCAGCCGAATACACCTGAAGGCCTGTCCTTTGCTGGGGTTGTCAGGGTACCAAGGCCCCCTAAACTTCTCCTCCTTGACAACAGTCAACCACTCCATAAACATGTCCACTTTCTTTGTTTTATTATTATTATTTATTATTATTTATTTTACCCCCTTTTTCTCCCCAATTTCGTGGTATCCAGTTATTAGTAGTTACTGTCTTGTCTCATTGCTACAACTCCCGTATGGGCTCGGGAGAGACGAAGGTCGAGAGCCATTCGTCATCCGAAACACAACCCAACCAAGCCGCACTGCTTCTTAACACAGCGCGCATCCAACCCGGAAGCCAGCCGCACCAATGAGTGGCTAGTGCGCGATGACACAAGGATATCCCTACTGGCCAAACCCTCCCTAACCCGGACGACACTAGGCCAATTGTGCGTTGCCCCATGGACCTCCCGGTCGCGGCCGGCTGCGACAGAGCCTGGGCTCCAACCCAGAGTCTCTGTTGGAACATCTAGAACTGCGATGCAATGCCTTAGACCACTGCGCCACCCGGGAGGCCAACATGTCTACTTTCTGGGTCTCCAACTTTTTCACCGTTTTTATCAGTCTTTTCAGGAAAAACACCACTGCTGCAACCATACTCCATATTTCAGAACACACTGGATTACACAAGGAGTATCATGTACAGTTCATGGATTATAGTGTTTTACAGAAAGCATGTATAGGTCTAAAAAGGACCTAAAATGGCAACTTTCATCATGATAAAATAAAAAAGTGATACAAATGTAGAAAGCATGTCAAACATCCTTTTTTTCCAATTAAGTTCCTATGTGAGAATTGGCAGAACAATCTGAGATAACCAAAATATTTTTGGGCTGTCATGGCGTGGAATCGCCAAAATGTAGGGGCCTCATATATCAAACGTGCCCACAAAAAAGGCTCTAAATCTTGCATGCTCCAGTTCTTCCTCAATGATTGATATTTATAATTCTGAACTCGACGGAAAGTGTGCGTATCTAGGCGTACAACTCAGACCATGCGTATGGCACAACTTCTAGTGGTTGATCAATTCTATTGCAAGCAAATATTGTTATTTTGAGGGATGGAAGTGTTTGATGCACAGGAATTCTAATAATGGCTAATAAAAATATTAAAATGTAGGCCTAATGAAAAAAACGATGCATTTGACGTTGGTAAGGAGATCTCATAGTCACATGTAGTCTAATATATTTAGTTTACTTTAATTATATAGGTTGAAATCGTAATTATTGCGTAATCATATGTCTCTCCTTTTCTGACATGACTGGTTCATTCCCGCTACACAAAAAATATTAGCCTAACATTGCTCATTCAATAGCCAAGCATAATCGAAGGTAAATAGACCGGTATGTAGCCTATTTAAAATATTTCACAGTATGGAACGTGCCGATTTTAGCATGAAAATCTTGATGGGGGAAACTCAAAAAAATAAATGTTGATGTATGCAAGCAAAGCCACTACACAACACAAACTGAAACAATACATTAATTGCACTACAACGGTGACAAAATGTGCCCACAAACTGCAGAGCTTTCTTTTCAGCACCATGGAGTGAATCCTTACCACTGCTACACCTGGCTATCAGCGGAGCCTTGTCTGGCAGCGACACAGTTCATTCAGCCTCCTTTACTGCCTTAAAAAAAACATAGCTGATATGGCTGACTTGCTTAAACAAATGTGGTATCTACTGACAATTGGGATGTACAAACTATGGCATAAGGAGACGACGAGTGGATAAGAGGCAATCCGTAATTTTGATTAAGACAATTATGAGCTAGCTAGGAAGACCTAGTCAATATAACTATTTGTTCAGCACTTTTTAAATGTTCAGCGACAGAATTCAGAACATGGGCAGTTTTTACAGTATTCTACCTGTACACCAAGTCAGAACCATAGGATAAATAAAGGGGACATACAAGCAGACAATGACAGCTCTTAAAATGTTCAATGATTACATTTCTCTAAACATGTATAGTCTATATGTGCACCACCAAGTCAGAACAGTAGGCTAAGTTATGAGGGGGAAAGGGACCAAATTATTTGGGCTACTAACAGCTTACTACACAACATACACTTATTATTACTTTTTTAGCTATAGTATACATATCTCCGTGGCATGTTACATCATTTATGCAGCTGCATACAATACATTTTTAGACTCGTTGTGCTGTGCTCACTTGAACAGGAAGGTTGTCCTTCTTGTGGGCAAATTTTGTCATCAAAGTCTGGCGTTCTCTGGATTTATGTTGCTTTCAAGACAACTGGAAACTCTGGAGAAAAAAAACAAGGTTGAATCATGACGTCAGTGATCTTCAGGTCAGAGGTCTAGAAAGAGGTCCGAGTTCCCGACTTGGAATTCCAAGTTGGATAACCGTTCAAAAAGTATTTTCCTAGTGAATTCACTGAAGTCTGAGATATTCAGGTGTTTGAATGCGGCAGAAGTCATGCTGGATCCTTTTCTGGCCCATGGTTTTGAATGTTTATCCTTTTATGCTTGGAAAGAGACCCTTAAACCCAGACATTGACCACACACACTCACTCCACTGAATAGCACACTAGTGATTGCTTTGCAATGCTTGCAGTTAGCCACGGATTCCTTCCAAACCACTCACTGTTGAATTTGCGATTTCCAACTTGTTGTGTAATGTTTATGTCCAATGGCCGAAGCTCATCGATACATTTTATATATAAATTCTCTTCATATGACAAGGATTTGCCAGTAGATTGTCGACTTGATTCATGATTATGACTGCTTGTCTAGCTTGATAGCTAAGATTTTGAAAGTATGATGTTGACATGATCAGTCCAATCAAGGCTACGGTAGATATAAAGTGATTTGACGTCATTTTATCTATGGCCAATGACCTTGAGCCGTCTTGGATGGGCACTTGTAATGCAACTCTATTGCAGCACCCAGGGGGCTTGAATTTGAGCTCTCTCAATAGATTTTGCAGTGACGTAGTGTCTCCATTAGTTACAGAACACTGAGCCAATTACGGCGCAACTAGAGAACATTACCAACACCTACACTCCGTATTTTCCACTGACTGCCTCTCCACCACAGAAAGCACTGAGTTAGGTTGAAACACCTGCATTTTGGAGTTGCCTTACTCAAGAAAGAGGCTTTATTAACTCAATTATATATATTTTTTACTGTTTGCAAACTGATATGTGACACGTATTGATGCCAAAATAACATGCAAAACAGGCAACAACAATATATACAGTGCCTTCGGATAGTATTCAGACCCCTTCACTTTTTTCCACATTTTGTCACGTTACAGCCTTATTCTAAAATGTATTAAAAAAAATTCCCCTCATAAATCTACACACAATACCCCATAATGACAATGCAAAAACAGGTTTTTAAAAATGTTTGCTAATTTAATTGAAATCTTTTGATTTTCTTTTTAAAACATCACATTTACATAAGTATTTAGGCCAAACTGAGCAATCGGGGGAGAAGGGCCTTGATCAGGGAGGTGCCCAAGAACCCGATGGTCACTCTGACAGAGCTCTAGAGTTCTAAGAAGAGTCTTGGTGGTTCCAAACTTCTTCCATTTAAGAATGAAGGAGGCCACTGTGTTCTTTGGGACCTTCAATGCGGCAGAAATGTTTTGGTACCCTTACCCAGATCTGTGCCATGTCACAATCCTGTCTCGGAGCTCTACGGAAAATTTGACCTCATGGCTTGGTTTTTCCTCTGACATGCACTGTCAACTGTGGCACCTTATATAGACAGGTTTGTGCCTTTCCAAATCATGTCCAATCAATTGAATTTACCACAGGTAGACTCCAATCAAGTTGTAGAAAAATCTCAAGGATGATCAATGGAACAGGAGACAACTGAGCTCAAATAAGGTATTTCTGTTTTTATTGTTGAATACATTTGCAAAATGTTTTCTAAAAACCTGTTGTTGCTTTGTTATTATAGGATATTTTGTATAGATTGCTGAGGATTTTTTTATTTAATCAATTTTAGAATGATGCTGTAACGCAACAAAATGTGGAAAAACTCAAGGGGTCGAATACTTTCCGAAGGCACTGTATATAAACAGTTGAAGTCGGAAGTTTACATACACTTAGGTTAGAGTCATTAAAACTCGTTTTTCAACCTCTCCACAAATGTCTTGTTAACAAACTATAGTTCTTGCAAGTCGGTTAGGACATCTACTTCGTGCATGTCACGAGTCATTTTTCCAACAATTGTTTACAAACAGATTATTTCACTTATAATTCACTGCATTACAATTCCAGTTGGTCATAAGTTAACATACATTAAGTTGACTGTGCCTTTAAACAGCTTGGAAAATTCCAGAAAATGATGTCATGGCTTTAGAAGCTTCTGATAGGCTAATTGACATCATTTGAGTAAATTGGAGGTGTACCTGTGGATGCCTTTCAAGGCCTACCTTCAAACTCAGTGCCTCTTTGCTTGACATCATGGGAAAATCAAAAGAAATCAGCCAAGACCTCAGAAAAATAATTGTGGACCTCCACAAGTCTGATTCATCCTTGGGAGCAATTTCCAAACACCTGAAGGTACCATGTTCATCTGTACAAACAATAGTACGCAAGTATAAACACCATGGGACCACACAGCCGTCATACCGCTCAGGACATGTTCTGTCTCTTAGAGATTAACGTACTTTGGTGCGAAAAGTGCAAATCAATCCCAGAACAACAGCAAAGGAAGGACCTTGTGAAGATTCTGGAGGAAACGGGTACAAAAGTATCTATATCCACAGTAAAATGAGTCCTATATCAACATAACCTGAAAGGCCGCTCAGAAAAGAAGAAGCCACTGCTCCAAAACTGCCATAAAAAAGCCAGACTACCGTTTGCAACTGCACATGGGGACAAAGACAGGGAATTTTTACTCTGCTTTAAAGGTCAGGAATTGTGAAAAACTGAGTTTAAAGTGTATGTAAACCTCCGACTTCAACTGTATTATATTTTTTTTGCTAAACATGTGGGGCTCAGAATAGGTGGGGCCACCTGCCCTGAATGATGGGCTGCCACTGAGTATTGGTAGGCTACAGTATTGCTGTCTGATAATAGGTGAATGGAAGGTGTTTTCCTGGTGGGGTTCACGAGCGCACAAATATAGTATGGCTCTGATTTATCAATGAAACGTTGTGTGCAACAGTTTGATAAGTCCCAATAATTTGTTTTGCACATGTAGGGCAGAATTTACTAAGAAATGTACGCACAGTTGAGAAATGAGGCCCCTGGAGTTTGATAAATGGCATTGACACTTGGATTGGAACCAGTGCTGTGGTCAGATGTGTTATAGGCTTTGCGGTGTTGCTCGATTTTGTTTTCGAAGTTGGTTCTGTTTGGATGTGGCTTGCCCTGAATGGATTCATACTTGTTGGTCAGGATGTGTGTCACTTGTCGCCTCGTTAGTCAGTCGTTAGTTTCACCTGTGCTAGCACAGGTGATATTTACGTATGAACGACTGGCCAAATGCTCCAGTTGGCATCAGTAGTGGTGCGTGGGTAAAATCAGTGGGCAAGCCAAGCCAGTAAAACAAAGCCATATCACAACCTACATGTATGTTGTGATGATTGTGTTGTTTGCTCTATAACCCATTTATTCATACGCCACGGTGAAATACAATATGGCCGAGACAACAAAAAGACAACAGTCACACAGTGGCAGAATAAATGGAACGTTTGTTTCATAACAAAACCGGAGAACAACATCTGTCAGGTAAAGTCCACAAAGCAAATATTGTTTCTAACAAAGAGTTACATGGGCCTCCCGAGTGGCGCAGTAGTCTATCGCAGTGCTAGCTGTGCCACTAGAGATTCTGGGTTCGAGTCCAGGCTCTGTCACAGCCGACTGTGACCGGGAGACCAATGAGGCGGCTCATAATTGGCCCAGCATTGTCCGGGCTAGGTGAGGGTTTGGCCGGCAGGGATGTCCTTGTCCCATCGTGCACTAGCAACTCCTGTGGCAGGCCGGAAGCAGTGCACGCTGACACGGTAGCCAGGTGTACGGTGTTTCCTCTGACACGTTGGTGCGGCTGGCTTCCGGGTTAAGTGGGTATTTTGTCAAGAAGCAGTGCGGCTTGGTTGGGTTGTGTTTCGGAGTACACACGGTTCTCAACCTTCGCCTCTCTCGAGTCCGTATGGGAGTTGCAGCGATGAAACAAGACTGTAATTACCAATTGGATATCAAGAAATTGGGGAGAAAAAGGGCAAAAAAAATAGTTATATGACCTGCAACCTGGGCAAGCAAGTTAATAAGGTTTTCGACTATTTACTGAACAACTATTGATTTAGAACCACAGAACTATTGATTTAGAACCACAGATCATTGTTGATAAATATCATGTGGCTGTCCATGGTACCGATTTCTGTCTGTTTGTGTGTATGTGTGTGTGTGCTCACGCCAGTAAGTAAAACATTTTTTGGGACTCATCCTACTTGTAGACTAGTTGAAAGTCAATGCCGTCCTCCTCTCCTTCATGTTGGCACAACAGTCCTTGGCTCTGTCATACAGTACGCTTTTAATGTTTGTTGTCAAAGACTACCGAGCTAAAATGCATGCTAGCCTAACTTCCTTGCATGGGCAACAATGAACCAGCTAAGTTAGCTAGCTAGTTAACGTGAGTCTGCTAGGCAACATCTAGGCTACATATTGAACTTCAATCATCTCAGACCAGTGACACAATGTATTAACTTATGATTAGATCAGAATAACCATCATAATAATTGACCTGAACAGAGAATTAAGTAAAAACCACAAGTCCAAATCTCCATCTCCATCCATGGCTTAGTAAAGGGCCGATTTAGCAAGCTAGCTACTGCAGGACAGATCTGTGACAGGCAAGGACAGCGCCAGCTGTGTGTGTTTTGGGGAGAGGGATTGATAGAACGAAAGTCTGTGATACAGACAAGGACAGTGATGGTGTGTGTGTTTGTGTGCATGACAGAGAGATAAGAGTTCAGCATGTGGAGTCTGTGACACAGGTATAGGGACAGTGCAGTGCTTACAGTATGGCAAGAATGTGTGTGGTTGTGTTTATAATTGGGTGTATCGAGTATCTCTGTGTCTGCCTGTTTGACGCTGTGAGTCCCTGTCAAATGAAAGTGTGTAATGCACAAGAATCCTCACTTGTGTGTGAGAGAAAGAGAAAGAGGGAGTGTCTGTGTGAGAGAGTGAGAGAGAGAATTCTGTGCTGTGCATGCGTATGTTTATTCTCTCTGCATGTTTGAGTATGTCAGTGTGAGCAAGCTCAAGTGGTGGCGGCATGCGCTGGTGCAACCTGATGCCATCCCACCCATGTGATATGCAAGGTCATTTTCTACCTACCTCTCTGTAGTTGACTGACGCTGAGCATGGAAAAGCCATAGCAAAAGCCATACAACATGTTGTTGATCTTCTATATCTCTCATTCTCCAATATAAAGCTAGGGTTTAAGAGAACCTTTTCGAAACATTTCACTAATGTTTTCAGAATTCCAGAGGGGACATTCAACATTGAAATTCATTTCCTGATGGAAAATTCCTCAGAATATAATGGACAATTTTCCAAAAGAATTATCGGAGAGAATTATGAAGAGAATTTCAATTCAATCCCTGAGTAGACTGAACAGAACCATGGTTAGTACTGTATTTCTAAATTCTGTAAAGGTGGGTTGTTCTGAAAACATTCCTCTCCTCATGTCCTCTGCTCCTTGATTAGTAATCTGACAGCACATGACCAGAAGAAGCAATGTTTTAGAATCCTGTCCAATCTTTAAAAAATCTGTGGAAATTGAGGAAAGGGCATGGATAAAGGCCATTTCAGAGGATTACGAGTCCTTTTTTTCTCTAGCCTATCTAAATTAGGGGATAAGGATATGTGGTCAGTGGTGGTCTAGCAGTTAGTAACACTGCCCCCCAGTGCACACATGTACCATGTTGATGTGGGTACAAATCTTTGACACTGTCATCTCCTGTCCCGCTTACTGACTGTCCTGTGTCCTACCAATGAAAGCTTGTGACAAATAACAGAGGAGTACAAACAAATTGGTCACCCCACCAAATGTTTGGGTTAAACAGTTGGGGGATGGGTCCGGAGAAATGTAACCACTCTGATCGGGATTTGGACAATGCGTAATTTAAAGGTATTTTCAGAATGAGCCTACATCATGCTGCATTTCCGTGAATGTGGTCTTTGAGAACATGGAAACATTGGCTTTAAAACTTGCATTGCGGACAAAACACAATCTTGAATCCCGTCCGAATGTTTACATGCAACTAATAATTCATTATTCAATGGATTTATTGCAGAAGGGCGATTGCAGAATTAGTCATGTGAACACCTTACTCGTAAAGTCATAATCGAAGTAATCATACACCGATTAAAACACCTGGTTTTAATCTGCATTCCAGCGGTCTGTTTTATCTGCTGCATGTGCCAGCACTTTTAGCGCAAACCTCCCTCTTATGCGCAAATTACAATAAATTGTAAAGTATGCATCTTAGAAATAGTTATATGTATGAACTCAGAATCAAATAGTCTTCATAAAAATAGCATGGCCACTGTGGTAGAACAATTTTCTGCATTTATCAAAAATCCCATAAAGTAGCCTGATTTCAGATGTGTCCATCTATTTAATCTGGATTATTAGGGAAATCGTTTTTTTTTTGCAAAGCATGTAAATGTTTAAACAAACTATTATATTAATCTGACTACCCACAATTATCGTATCATTGTAACCAGTGGCGGAACTAGAGTTTTGTAGTCAGTGTCTCTACCTCAGAACTGCAGCTCAATGTCTTTCTCTCTCTCACGCACGCACGCAAGCACGCATGGACACACACACACACACACAGACACACACACACACACACACACAGTACTGTACTCACATAGTGGAGAGACTTGGGTCACTCTGTTTTCATGAATATATATAATCTGGGTCTATAAGTGTTGAACATCCAAAATATTTCAGAAAATACAGCTCAAGCAACAAGTAGATATAATAGCATTTGTGTGTTACATAAATTGCATACTTTATTTACAAAAAAAATTGTCACGCTCTGACCTTCGATATCTCTGTTTTCTTTATATTTTGGTTAGGTCAGGGTGTGACGAGGGTGGGTATGCTAGTTTTTGTATTGTCTAGGGTTTTTGTATGTCTAGGGGTTTTTGTAGGTCTAGGTAATATGAATGTCTATGGTGGCCTGATATGGTTCCTAATCAGAGGCAGCTGTTTATCGTTGTCTCTGATTGGGGATCATATTTAGTTAGCCATTTTCCCTTTTGTGTTTGTGGGTTCTTGTTCTATGTTTAGTTGCCTGTCTGCACTACTCATATTAGCTTCACCGTTCGTTTTGTTATTTTGTTCAGTGTTCATTCTTAAATAAAGAAGAATGTACGCATACCACGCTGCACCTTGGTCTCCTTCGTACGACGAACGTGACAGAAGAACCCACCATAAAAAGACCAAGCCGCGTGCCCAGGAGGAGGAAGTATCCTGGACTTGGGAAGAGATTCTGGATGGGAAGGGATCCTGGACTTGGGAGGAAATCCTTGCAGGACAGGATCGCCTTTCTTGGCGGGAGTCGCCTAGGAGCATGAGAGAACAGCAACGACGTCAACGGAAGCCCGAGAGGCAGCCCCAACAATTAATTTTGGTGGTTGGCGAAGCTGAGGGGTGAGTCAGAGACTGTCAAGGAGTTATTGGACAGATTGGAGGAGAGTGAACGGAGGGGAGAGTATGAGACCTTCGAGGAGCTGTTGATCAAATTGGAGGAGAGTGAAGAGAGAGAGCTGTTGGTTTGGCGTAGTATGCATGGCATTCGCCCTGAGGAGCATGTTAGCTGTCCGATGCCACCTGTGTCAGTTCCTCGTACTCGTCCTGAAACGTATGTTAAAGTTCCGGAACAATTGATGCCGGCTATACACACCAGGTCTCCAGTGTACCTTCACAACCCAGTGTGTCCTGTTCCTGCTCCTCGCACTCTCCCTCAAGTGCGCTTCCATAGTCCAGTACACCCTGTGCCTGTTCCTCGCACTCGCCCTGAGGTGCGTGTCATCAGCCCGGTGCCACCGGTACCGGTCCCACGCATCAGTTCTCCAGTGAGCATCCACAGTCCAGTACGTCCTGTGCCACCTCTCCGCACTCGCCCTGAGGTGCATGTCATCAGCCCGGTGCCACATGTACCGGTCCCACGCATCAGGTTTCCAGTGTGCCTCCACAGTCCAGTACGTCCTGTTCCTGCTCCTCGCACTCGCCCTGAGGTGTGTCCCCAGCCCGGTACCACCAGTGCCGGCACCAGGCCTCCAGTGCGCCTCCGCAGTCCAGAGCTTCCGGCGACAGTTCCCAGTCCAGAGCTTCCGGCGACAGTTCCCAGTCCAGAGCTTCCGTCGACGGGCCACAGTCCGGAACCTCCAACGACGGGCCACAGTCCGGAACCTCCAATGACAGGCCACAGTCTGGAGCCTCCAGCGGCGATCCCCGGTCCGGAGCCTCCAGCGGCGATCCCCGGTCCGGAGCCTCCAGCGGCGATCCCCGGTCCGGAGCCTCCAGCGGCGATCCCCGGTCCGGAGCCTCCAGCGGCGATCCCCGGTCCGGAGCCTCCAGCGGTGATCCCCGGCCCGGAGCCTCCAGCGACGATCCCCGGCCCAGAGCCTCCTGCGACGATCCCCGGTCCCGAGCCTCCTGCGACGATCCCCGGTCCGGAGCCTCCTGTGACGATCTCTTGTCTGGAGCCTCCGGCGACAGTCCCCGGTCCGGGGTCTCCAGCGACGGTCCCCGGTCCGGGGCCTCCGGCGACGATCCGCAGTCCATAGCCTCCGGCGATGATCCACGGCCTGGTTCTACAAAGGCGGAGGGATCAGTGTAAAGAGGGGGGGCGGCGTCCAGAACCAGAGCCGCCACCGAGGGTAGATGCCCACCCAGACCCTCCAGTCCTTTTCTTCGCCTATCCTCAAATTAATTACAATCAAATGCCGACTGCATTTTCTACCAAAATAATTATCTTCGATTATAGTCATAGCCGTGTATACCCCCCCCCCCCCCCCCAAGCAGATACCTTGACTGCCCTGAAAGAACTTCCCTGGACTCTATATAAACTGGAAACCATATATCCTAAGGCTGCATTTATTGTAATTGGGGATTTTAACAAAGCTAATCTGAGAACAAGGCTTCCTAAATTCTATCAGTATTAAGAATGCGCGACATGAATTGGTAGCATTCTGGAGCATTACTACTCTAACTTTCGCGATGCATACAAAGCCCTCCCCTGGCCATGAGTCCATTTTGTTGCTCCCAGCCTATAGACAGAAACTAAAACAGGAAACGCCCGTGCTCAGGTCTATCCAACTCTGGTCTGACCAATCGGACTCCACGCTTCAAGATTGCTTCGATCAAATGGACTGGGATATGTTCCAGGTAGCCTCAGACAACAACATTGACGTAAACGCTGACTCGGTGAGCAGGTTTATTAGCAAGTGCATTGGTGACGTTGTACACACTGACTATTTAAACCTTCCTTAACCAGAAACCGTAGATTGATGCCAGCATTCTTGCAAAACTGAAAGGGTGAACCACCGCTTTTAATCATGGCAAGGCGACTGGAAACATGGCCGAATACAAACAGTGTAGTTATTCCCTCCGCAAGGCAATCAAACAAGCAAAGCGTCAGTATAGAGAAACTAGAGTCGCAATTCAACGGCTCAAACACGAGACGTATATGGCAGGGTCTACAGTCAATCACGGATTACAAAAAGAAAACCAGCCCCGTCGCGGACATCGACGTCTTGCTCCCAGACAAATTAAACAACTTCTTTGCTCGCTTTGAGGACAACACAGTGCCACTGACACGGCCCGCTACCAAAGCCTGTGGGCTCTCCTTCACCGTGGCCTCAAGTTCTGTGAGGTGGAAGAAATTCCAATGTTCTCTATGAAACTTCACTCTATCTCTATACTGTGTGGCCATGAGGCAGGGTCTTCCCTAGGAATTTACAACCTCACTCTGAACACAGCAGTCTGGTTGTATAAGCAGAGAGTGGGGGATGGTGCTCGCTGTACCCAAAGAGGGCAACCTCATGTCAGTGGGTTTTAAACAGTTTTAAAGCTGAAAAGCTTCTCTCGCAAGAAGCACTGCTGACAGGTGTCAGAAATCTTACAAAGTCGAAATAGCTCATGGAAGACCTCTTTATAAGGTTCTAGAAACACAACAGAATCAACTTTTCTCTCTCCTATCAAGAAGCCACTTGGTTTGATGAACCTCATGTTTGAGGTTCTCTAAATCTGACTCAAAGGTCTGAGCAAAGGCAAACATAGGCTCCTCATTTAAGAATGTTGTACACTTTGGGTTTAGAGACTTGCATTATCTCACAATTCTTCTTTGAAAAACATATCCTGCAGCTCAGCCGTGAGACTGTCAAGCACTTGATAAAAGATAGCTCTTTGGAAGTTCAAACCATCACTCTGGTCACAATTTTTCTGTCCTACAGTGCTCATCATCAATGAGTCGTGAAATCTTAAGCTTGTTTTAGGCTGGCTGTCTTTTACACACTGGTTGTACACTTATTTTGCAGTGCTCTGCAATCTCTTCAACCTCTTCCCATAGTTCTAAGAAGTTACCCTCACTTCTGTAGTCCTGTAATGTGTCTGTAAGGGCACCTACTAGATACACAGCCCTTGCTAGGTCAAGAGAGCTTGACTGGAGCATGCCAGAAAGACATGATGACTCCTTGCTGTCCCCAGTCCACCTGACTGTGCTGCTGCTCCAGTTTCAACTGTTCTGCCTTATTATTATTCGACCATGCTGGTCATTTATGAACATTTGAACATCTTGACCATGTTCTGTTATAATCTCCACCCGGCACAGCCAGAAGAGGACTGGCCACCCCACATAGCCTGGTTCCTCTCTAGGTTTCTTCCTAGGTTTTGGCCTTTCTAGGGAGTTTTTCCTAGCCACCGTGCTTCTACACCTGCATTGCTTGCTGTTTGGGGTTTTAGGCTGGGTTTCTGTACAGCACTTTGAGATATCAGCTGATGTACGAAGGGCTATATAAATAAATTTGATTTGATTTGATTTGGCGTCACCAAGCACTTTACAAAAAGTAACCAAAAGCCCAATGAAATGTAAATCTATCTGAGAAAGAAGGCACCTTGCCTCCACTGATCTATCACTACTATTTTCAAGTGTGATATCCTGTAGCTCTTTCAGAACTGCTGGAAACCTGTCCCTCAGATTACGGCATGTCATGTATCAGCAAGCCCACCTTACATCCGTACGACTCTGTAGTTCCCTGGGCTGCTGCTGTGGATATACAGTTGAAGTTTGACGTTTACATACACCTTAGCCAAATACATTTAAACTCAGTTTTTCACAATTCTTGACATTTAATCCTAGTAAAAATGTCATATTTTAGGTCAGTTAAGATCCCCACATTATTTTAAGAATGTGAAATGGCAGAATAATAGTAGAGAGAATGATTTATTTCAGCTTTTATTTCTTTCATCACATTCCCAGTTGATCAGAAGTATATATACACTCAATTAGTATTTGGTAGCATTGCCTTTAAAATGTTTAACTTAGGTCAAATGTTTTGGGTAGCTTTCCACAAGCGTCCCACAATAAGTTGGGTGAATTCTGGCCCATTCCTCTCGACAGAGCTGGTGTAACAGTCTGGTTTGTAGGCCTCCTTGCTCGCACATGCTTTTTCAGTTCTGCCCACACATTTTCTATAGGATTGAGGTCAGGGCTTTGTGATGGCCACTCCAATACCTTGACTTTGTTTTCCTTAAGCCATTTTGCCACAACTTTGGAAGTATGCTTGGGGTCATTGTCCATTTGGAAGACCCATTTGCAACCAAGCTTTAACTGATGTCTTGAGATGTTGCTTCAATATATCCACATCATTTTTCTACCTCATGGTGCCATCTATTTTGTGAAGTGCACCAGTCCCTCCTGCAGCAAAGCAACCCCACAACATGATGCTGCCAACCCCCATGCTTCACAGTTGGGATGGTGTTCTCCAGCTTGCAACTCTGCCCCCTTTTCCTCCAAACATAACGATGGTGATTATGGCCAAACGGTTCTATTTTTGTTTCATCAGACCAGAGAACATTTCTCCAAAAAGTACGGTCTTTGTCCCCATGTGCAGTTGCAAAGCGTAGTCTGGCTTTTTTATGGCGGTTTTGGAGCAGTGGCTTCTTCCTTGCTGAGCGGCCTTTCAGGTTATGTCGATATAGGACTCATTTTACTGTGGATATAGATACTTTTGTACCTGTTTCCTCCAGCATCTTCACAAGGTCTTTTGCTGTTGTTCTGGGATTGATTTGCACTTTTTGCAACAAAGTATTTTAATCTTTAGGAGACAGAACGTGTCTCCTTCCTGAGCGGTATGATTTCTGTGTGGTCCCATGGTGTTTTTCCTTGCGTACTATTGTTTGTACAGATGCACGTGGTACCTTCAGGTGTTTGGAAATTGCTCCCAATGATGAACCAGAATTGTGGAGGTCTACAATTTATTTATCTGAGGTCTTGGCTGATTTCTTTAGATTTTCCCATGATGTCAAGCAAAGAGTCACTGAGTTTGAAGGTAGGCCTTGAAAGACATCCACAGGTAGACCTCCAATTTACTAAAATTATGTCAATTAGCCTATCAGAAGCTTCTAAAGCCATGACATCATTTTCTGGAATTTTCCAAGCTGTTTAAAGGCACAGTCAACATAGTATGTTAACTTCTGACCCACTGGAATTGTGATACAGTGAATTATAAGTGAAATACTCTGTCTGTTGGAAAAATTACTTGTTTCATGCACAAAGTAGATGTCCTGACCGACTTGCCAGAACTATAGTTTGTTAACAAGAAATCTGTGGTTGAATAACACGTTTTCTTGACTCAAACCTAAGTGTATGTAAACTTCTGTACAGCACATATCAAAGCTGCAGGCTAAAGTTAAATCTAGACTTGGTTTCCTCTATCGTAATCGCTCCTCTTTCACCCCAGCTGCCAAACTAACCCTGATTCAGATGACCATTCTACCCATGCAAGATTATGGAGACATAATTTATAGATCGGCAGGTAAGGGTGCTCTTGAGCAGCTAGACGTTCTTTACCGTTCTGCCATCAGATTTGCCAACAATGCTCCTTATAGGACACATCACTGCACTCTATACTCCTCTGTGAACTGGTCATCTCTGTATATCTGTCGCAAGACACTCTGGTTGATGCTTATCTATAAAACCCTCTTAGGCCTCACTCCCTCCTATCTGAGATATCTACTGCAGCCCTCATCCTCCACATACAACACCCATTCTGCCAGTCACATTCTGTTAAAGGTCCCCAAAGCACACACATCACCGGGTCGCTCCTCTTTTCATTTCGCTGCAGCTAGCGACTGGAACAAGCTGCAACAAACACTCAAACTGGACAGTTTTATCTCAATCTCTTCATTCAAAGACTCAATCATGGACACTCTTACTGACAGTTTTGGCTGCTTTGTGTGATGTATTGTTGTCTCTACCTTCTTGACCTTTGCTGTTGACTGTGCCCAATAATGTTTGTACCATGTTTTGTGCTGCTACCATGTTGTGTTGCTACCATGCTATGTTGTTGTCTTAGGTCTCTCTTTATGTAGTGTTGTCTCTCTTGTTGTGATCTGTGTTTTGTCCTATAATTATATTGTTTTTTTGTTTTTGTTTTTATCCCAGGCCATCAGGGGGCCTTTTGCCTTTTGGTAGGCCATCATTGTAAATACGAATTTGTTCTTAACTGACTTGCCTAGTTCAATAAACGTTAAAAAATAAAATAAAATACAACATGTATGTCTATATTCGTACATCGTTAAAAAAAGTTTAAGATTCATGTGGTCTTGTCAAAAAGCTGTAATTTACCATTACTGCTATCACTAATTGGTGGTGTGATCCATTAAGGCGGTAAGTGAAAGTAGGTGGAAAAGTCACAAGTTTGAATCCCCCTTGGGGCAAGGTCTTTATTTTTTATTTTTTTTACTTTTTTACCTACAATTTCATGATATCCAATTGGTAGTTACAATCTTGTCTCATCACTGCAACTCCCGAACGGATTAGGGAAAGGCAAAGGTTGAGAGCCATGCATCCTCCGAAACACGACCCTGACAAGCCGCACTGCTTCTCGACACACTGCTCGCTTAACCCGGAAGCCAGCTGGACCAATGTGTTGGAGGAAACACCCTACCACTGTCGACCATGTCAGCTTTCATGCGCCAGGGCCCACAACCGGAGTCACTAGAGCACAATGGGACAAGGACATCCCATGCGGCCAAACTCTCCCCTAACCCGGACAACACTGGGCCAATTGTGCACCACCTCATGGGTCTCCCGGTCAAGGCCGGCTGCAACACAGCCCGGGCTCGAACCCGGGTCTGTAGTGTCGCCTCAAGTACTGCAGTGCCTTAGATTGCTGCACTGCTCAGGAGGCCACAGGGTTTTTATTTGAGGTAAAAATGCTCCACTGTTAGTCCTCAAGTCAATAATGCATATGTAACAAAGTAGATGATTATTAAAATCTATGTAATATATCCTATAGTTGCAACGATTATTTATAAAATGTATTCGTAATCTTCATACAGGTTTTGCCTGCACTTCTCTTCACATCACACTACCACAATTAGTGTAGGCCTAATTTGTATATCTACATTTAAAGGGTAGCCTAAGCCTACAGTGTGGCCAAGTCTTGTGAAATGAGTGATCTAATGTACAGTCGTGGACAAAAGTTGAGAATGACACAAATATACATTTTCACAAAGTCTGCTGCCTCAGTGTTTGCCTCAAAACATTTCCACTGCATTTCAGCCCTGCCACAAAAGGACCAGCTGACATCATGTCAGTGATTCTCATGGTTGAATGCAAGGAAACACGTGCCGTCATCATTGCTTTGCACAAAAAGGGCTTCACAGGCAAGGATATTGCTGCCAGTAAGATTGCACCTAAATCAACCATTTATCGGATCATCAAGAACTTCAAGGAGAGCAGTTCAATTTGGGGCGGCAGGGTAGCTTAGTGGTTAGAGTGTTCGACTAGTAACCGAAAGGTTGAAAGTTCAAATCCCTGAGCTGACAAGTTACAAATCTGTTGTTCTGACCCTGAACAGGCAGTTAACCCACTAGGCTGTCATTGAAAATAAGAATTTGTTCTTAACTGACTTGCCTTGTTAAATTTCTTGGTGCCCAAGAAAGTCCAGCAAGCGCCAGGTCTGTCTCCTAAAGTTGATTCAGCTGCGGGATCGGAGTACCACCAGTACAGAGCTTGCTCAGGAATGGCAGCAGGCAGGTCTGAGTGCATCTGCACCCACAGTGAGATGAAGACTTTTGGGCCTGGTGTCAAGAAGGGCAGCAAAGAAGCCACTTCTCTCCAGGAAAAACATCAGGGACAGACTGATATTCTGCAAAAGGTACAGGGATTGGACTGTTGAGGACTGGGGTAAAGTCGTTTTCTCTGATGAATCCCCTTTCCGATTGTTTGGGGCATCCGGAAAAAAGCTTATCCGGAGAAGACAAGGTGAGTGCTACCATCAGTCCTGTGTCATGCCAACAGTAAAGCATCCTGAGGCCATTCATGTGTGGGGTTGGTTCTCAGCCAAGGGAGCTCACTCACTCACAATTTTGCCTAAGAACACAGCCATGAATAAAGAATGGTACCAACACATCCTTGAGAGCAACTTCTCCCAACCATCCAGGAACAGTTTGGTGACGAACAATAACTTTTCCAGCAAGATGGAGCACCTTGCCATAAGGCAAAAGTGATAACTAAGTGGCTCGGGGAACAAAACATCAATATTTTGGGTCCATGGCCAGGAAACCCCCCAGACCTTAATCCTATTGAGAACTTGTGGTCAATCCTCAAGAGGCGGGTGGACAAACAAAAACCCACAAATCCTGACAAACTCCAAGCATTGATTATGCAAGAATGGGCTGCCATCAGTCAGGATGTGGCCCAGAAGTTAATTGACAGCATGCCAGGGCGGATTGCAGAGGTCTTGAAAAAGAAGGGTCAACACTGCAAATATTGACTCTTTGCATCAACTTCATGTAATTGTCAATAAACGCCTTTGACACTTATGAAATGCTTGTAATTGTACTTCAATATTCCATAGTAACATCTGACAAAAATATCTAAAGACACTGAAGCAGCAAGCTTTGTGAATAATTATATTTGTGACATTCTCAAAACTTTTGGCCATGACTGTATGTTGTTTCGCAAATATGATTTTGCAAATATGGTTTTGTGCTTGTAATAGGCTATGAAGGAAAAGAGGCAGGCTTGGGTTTCCTGCTGTATGTAAAACAGGCCTACTATAACATTGGTCAAATTAACTGTCGGGAAATCCAAAGGAATTGACAAGCATTAGAAAAAATTAAAATAATTTGCAAACCACTTGAGCAACAAGGCAAGTAATGACAGTATGTGCAGGCTAAATGGCATTCGCTGTTGAATTGCTACATTTAAATACGAGTTTTTGTATTATTTTTAATTATTATTAATATAGTATTATTTGAAGTATTATTTGCAGTTGTCACTATGACAATTAGCACTGAATTGCGGAGTGTATTCAGGGATGCCAGGCTTCCCCCCAAAAAGGCAAATAAATAATTGATCTTTCGTCGCTCTGTGTCATTTTCCTTCAAATCGCAAGATGCTGAATGTATCTCACAGGAGAAAGCATCCGGGCGAGCAAAACAGTGCCCCTCTGTCTCTCTATGTGTAGGCCATTTATCTGATGCTGTCTGGTCCAAACGAGTATGACATTGTTGCCGCCCGTAGCATTGAATGCAAGGGAAACCAGCGAGCATCTGGTCTCCCGTAACAAAAAAAGTGTAACACATTTGCGAATCAGCGTTGCGCTAAACTGAGCGAGCTCAACTGTGAATGGTCCTGGCGCACCAAAGAAAAGTGTGAAGTGAAGCCAGCTTGAATTTGGCGTCACTCCTATCAAGTCCCATTGAGAGCATACATCACTGACAGAAAAACTTAATTTGTTGCATCTGGTTGTGTTGTTGTCCTCCTGTGGCTAGTTAGCCAGCTAGCTAAAATTGTCCCTTTCCAAAATTAGCCATGGATGGAGAAATGGATTTGGACTTGTGGTTTTACTGAATTCTCCATACCGGCTAATGATTATAACAGTGAATCTGATCCAACCATTAATTCTTACCTTGTTGTGCCCCTGGCTTAAGAGGATGAAAGTTCAATATGTAGCTAGATGTAGAAGGCTAATGTTAACTAGCTAATGTTGCCCATGAATGGAAGTTAGGCTATCGAGCAAGCATTTTTGCCAGGTATCCCAGGACAACCAAAAAATACAAGCGTGTACTGTATGACAGAGTGATAGACCGCTTCGTCAACATGAAAGAGAGGAGGATGACATTGGCGTTTCTCTACAAATAGGTTGAGTCAACATGGTTTTCTACTTGCTCGAATGAGCATGCACACACACACGTACACATAAATCAGAACCATGGACAGCCACATCATATTTAACTAAATCGTTTTTGGTATCTTTTAGTCATCATTGTATTCGACTAAGCAGAAGGGATTCGATGATGTTGAAATGTTGAAGTGTAAATGGGATTGGAATAGTGGAGGCAGCTCCTGTTTTCTTTGTGACTTGTGGTAACTCTCTATGGTTCTAAATCAATAGTTGTTTAGTGGTCCGAAAATGTCAGAAACATTAACTTGCTTGACCATGCTCAGGCCATATAACTAACTGTCTGTTACTGTGCATGCAACACGCTTTGTTGACTTCACTGGACAGAGGTTGTTATCCGGTACCCACCGCTACTGGTTGATCAGTTGATTGACAGGTGTATTGTAGAATGATAAACTCCTCTAGTGTAGATGCTCGCCAATGTGTGTTTGAGTTTGGACTTGCAATAAACCTCTTCAAAGAGCAACTGTCCTTACAAACCAACTTCTCATTTAGAAAACAGCCTATGTGGCATTGATATGGGTCAGAAAGAGTATTTCTACCATAAACATTTATTACAAAGTGTAAGTAGGATAATTGTGGTCATAAAGTCAGTCTCGTCCAAAACTGAGTTTTATGACGGCATCACAGCATAAATAAAGTTTGGGTTTGTTTCAATCCTGCCCACATGTCCACAGTTGGCAGCACACAAGTTATCATCAATTCGGAGTGCAGCTGCACTCGACCCAATCGTAATGCCTGTGGTAAATTTGGGTTGACTACGGATATCCCTATGGGACAAGTTAGGGACCATTGTTAAATTACACAATGTACATGGGACAACTATATGTTAAAATTCCAATAGCCCAATTTCAAATTACTT
This sequence comes from Oncorhynchus clarkii lewisi, assembly GCF_045791955.1. Lineage (NCBI taxonomy): Eukaryota > Metazoa > Chordata > Actinopteri > Salmoniformes > Salmonidae > Oncorhynchus > Oncorhynchus clarkii. The sequence goes on from NC_092154.1 coordinate 28,708,771, forward strand.
AAAAACCTAAAACCAACTCTAAATTGTAGAAACTCATATACAAACTCATATACAAATATATAAAGCATTTAAAGAATGTTAATTTGTAGGTTGCTATCGTAAATACAGTATCTTATGCATTCTAAATCACCGCCCATTTGGAAAAGGAAAATGCAATAAATATTTACTCTGAGCTGCGCTTCGGTAGGTTGGTGGTAGATGGAAGGCCGTGTTGCCCAACCGAGTCCTTTGTCCTTTGAAGAATGTCTCTGGTGGTCAATTGGTTACGTTGTAGTAACGTTGTTGTGTGGTAGACGGGATACTCTGTCTGTTCCTTCCTAACCTGCGTTTGCAGCTGCTGTTGCTAACTCAACTGCTAGGAGGTATCACTTCTGTAGTGAATAAGAGTTCAAAGTTCATACCATTCGCATCCAAAGCTCACGCTGATGTTGGCTTCGTTCTGTAGTTATTATCTGAACCATTCTGACATCGGACCGTCGTCCTCACATCCTCGGAACAGGAGGTTATATTATCGTCAAGGCTTTATATAGGAAGGGAGAGGAGGGCGTGTTTGAAAAGTTTTATAGCCCATGTCCCTTCACAGGGGCGGGCCACTGATTGAGCAGAGCCCTACCTTATGAAAACCCAAATCTCACATTTTAGAAGCTAAAATCACATTTCATCCCATCACAAATAATTTCATATTCAAACATTTAAATTGAACAACAATTCCATGTGAATCCAATAAGTTTATGTCATCTTATCATTGATGAGAATGTCTCAGATGACAACCGAACTGACATCATATTCATTAAGTACCACCGCATATGTTCAATTGGTCGGCTTACCAGAATATAGTTAATTTCCCCCCCACCTTCTGATGTTCCCAGAATCTGTATGTTAACCAAGGTGTTTGCAAATGTAACATCAGTAGGGTAGAGAGAGGAAAAAGGGGGGAAGAGGTACTTATGACTGTCATAAACCTATCCCCAGGCCAACGTCATGACAGCTACAAGCTAACAAGAACACCAGCTGCCTGATACTGACTGATTGTGGGTGGCTGGCCCAGCGACAGCTTGAGAAATCTCAAATACAACTCTGTATCTTCCTGGGCTACAATGTGCTGTCTAACATTAAAAAATATGACCTATGTGACATGATCTGCTGAACCCCATTTCTGCCTCAAAACTGTCTGAATGAATCTAAAACAGCGATATTCAACTCTTACCTTACGAGGTCCAGAGCCTGCTGGTTTTCTGTTCTACTTGATAATTAATTGTATACACCTGGTGTCACAGGTCTTAATCAGTCCCTGATTCGAGGGGAACGATGAAAAAACACAATGGAACTGGATTCGCGGTCCAGAGTTGAGTTTGAGGTTTCTAAGCTAAAACAATAAATATGTAAATAATGTTGATGCTTTTTTTGGTGAGGAAGTCTTAGGCACCCCATTTGACATCTAGCTCAGGATTATTGTGCTTCAAGGAGCAGTATTTCTCAAGTTTAACTGTGGCACAAAAGCTAGCATAAATTTGTCCTACATTAGCACAAACCTTAGCTGAGCCATTCACTGAAATAATGTTTGACTGAAATGATGCTGCTAACCAACCAGCTACCTATTTAGTGCTACACGCACAATGTTGAATTTTCTATTAAAAGCTACAGTAGCTGGCAAGCTACTGTATCTAGTAGTGCTGATGCTTACATTATTATGAGTTTTCAAGAAGCAGCTGTTCTTCTGCCACGAGGCAGTCATTGCAGTAGTCTCCCGAGTCAGCTGCTGACTGTGTCCAGCGGACCCAACAATACGATCGCAGAGAAACATGGTGATCTAGCTACAGACTGATTTCTGATAAAAGACTGATTTCTGTCTACAACTTTAGGGTAGTGGTTACCCTAAAGTTGTAGACAGAAATCAGTCTTTTATCAGAAATCAGTCTGTAGCTAGATCACCATGTTTCTCTTTTTAAAAGTTTAAAAAGTTTGAACTTTTAGGAAACATTCTGTTAAAGTAATGAAATACCAAGAAAATCAAAGCCAAGCAACTAGCCTGCACCATTCCCAGAAAGTTGTGGGAAGGTTGTATGCTAAATAACCATAGGACAACCACGCTTTCACCAGGCTCTAAGAAACATATGGTTCTCAGAACGTTATGTGCTAGCTGGGAGCTTACTCTCTCCCAGTCCTGTTTGTGCTACAACGGTCACCCCACAAATCGGCAACAAAGGTGGATACTGGACATGTAAAGAATTTGAGTGCTTATCTGAAGCTGAGAACAATCAGGTACTCAATCAGGTACTTTGTAGTAAAGGCTTGATAGGAAAGCAGCCTCGTTGTGGATAGAGAGAACAAGGCAAGAAAACAAGTCAGAAGAGGAGGATGAAGAGAGAGAGCTTTTCTTGGTTCTTGTCCCGAAGAGAACCGTGTTTCCTTTGGCTTTCCCTTGTTTCCTCTCGTTTTAACCACTCTCCTTTCTTCAGGACAGTCAGCTGACTATGTATCCCACACTAGGGCTCAGTTCCAAATGGCAACCTATTCCATATAGCGCACTACTGTCGACCAAAGCCTTATGGGCCCTGGTCAAAAGTAGTGCACTAAATAGGGAATAAGGTGACCTCTGGGACACAGCCTAGATGTAGGATAACCTAGGGAAACAGTCTCAATCTGTAAAAAAAAATCTACCAGACATCAAAGAGAAGGGTTTCCAAAACATACAGAACTGCTTCGAAAATCAATGGATATCCACAGGTTCTTTCTTCAACGGACATCAAACGGAACTTGAAAGGGAACAGTTGAAGCCCTGATGTAACTTATTCCTTTGGCCAGTTTCCTTATTCGTATTCGTTCTGCCTCGACATCCTTGCTTGTCTCCTAGTATTGTCCATATTAGATGGTGAGACCTGTTTTTGAGTAAGTTACACTGTCCTTAGGGCTGCAAAATTCTGGTTTCTTTCCCCAAACTCCCTGGTTTGCCAGAAATCCTAGTTGCAGGCATTCGGATTTTCTGCTCATTCCCTCCTGATTCCAGAAATCTTTCTGGAAAACCTGGGAATTTTGTTACAAGATTTTTGCAACCCTAGCTCTCTAAATGTTTATGTTGCTAGACTGGACACTACTATGCCTTGTTTTTTTGTGAACAATTGTTTTTATTGGACCAAAGGCAATACAACCAACAAAAAAAACACAACATCTCCCTTTATTGAACAACCCCAGGTGTATAGGGAACATACGTTACAGTTTGGGCTTGGAGCCTGTTTTTATAAAATTGTATAATTGGTGTCCAGTACGACCTATGACAGAGCTTAAATGGATTGACTGATGGTTTGGGTTCTTTGATGAGTGAAATATATTCTCCCAATCAATAGCATCATCATCAATAGCTAAATTCTTTACCCATGATTGAACTATTAGAAGATTGTTCTGCTTTAGAATTAGTATATGTCTCTAATCTGAGCACTTCTCATCAAACAAATTCAATAAAAAAAAATTATCTGTAGAAATGTAGGGTAGCATTGTCATTGATCAAACAATTTCTCATATGGATTTTAGTTCATTCTTTGGATTGACAAGATTTCAATTGAAATACCTGACATGACCCCTTGAGAGACAGCTAAACCTACCTCAAATCCATCATCCAGCCCATAGCTGACACGAGGCAGAGTAATAGTCAGATAGGGCAGAGTCTCAGCAGCACCTAGCGCTGCAGAATTAGCTAGCTAGCTTAGTGCTAACAGATGTTCTGTTCCTCACGCAGCTGTTTGCACATAGGAGAGAGGGAGCGGCTGCCAAGAGAAGGAAGGAGGTTGTTTTTGAATGAAGGGTGTCTAGGATGTTCCAAGAGATTCCATCAGCCCTCCTCAAACATACGGTTCCCACGTGAAACGAGACATCAATACAAACATCTGGTACAATGTCTGTTGTACATGGTCTCAGTGGAGTAAACAAATAAAGTCAAAGTATTTTTGCGAACCTTGATATATTGACATATTGTGGGGTATGAGGTTATGGGATAGGGTTTGATAAGGAGGGGGATCAGGGTGTGGGAGGTCATGCAGGGCCAACTTGTGGAGACTCAATAGGGGGTACTGAGGGGTCAGGGCACAGCTGGGATTGGCAGGTCAACACGCCGGTTGGCATGGTGCCAGCTTGGCATGACAGCTGATTTAATAAGGGCCCTCCTTTGATCTTGGAGGAAGAACATGTGGCTGCCGCTGCAGGCCAGATCGGCCCCAGAGGGGTTTCCCCACTGCCAGCGCAAGGAAAGGTGAGGTCCTCATTCTCCTGCTCAGGAAAACAGCTTGACCTGAGGATCTCTCTCTCTCCCCTCTCTCTCTATTTTCTTTGTCTTCGTGTTTCTTTCTTTCTTTCATTTTGTCTCTCTAACTGTCTCTCTTCGAATATCGCCGTCTATGTCTTTGTATCATGCCCTCTCTGTTTCTCTTTCTCACAGCTAGACAGTGATTTATATACATTAAGTGTAGTTGATTGTGACATGGTTTCTTGACACTGTAAGAGATAGCTATCTCAGGTTCTGTCCTTTTTATTTGTATTGGACTATGATCATACATAGATCAGCTCTTCAGGGAAATTGAGGAAACACATGAACACAAACTGAACAACATATTTTTTGTTAGATCACACATACATAAACAAGTTTGAATTATAAATCACAAATTTCCATGCAAAATATGTTATTATTTTCGCCAGATTTATAAATCAACTTTTGTCGCTATACAATCAAATTGCTAACTGCTAACAAAGGATTCCTAAACCATCTGTTTTGAGCTTCCTGGCTCAAAATGGTCACCATGGCACCACCGAGCTGGGTATTCGGTGAGGAGAATCCTCCGTCCAAATAGTGTAGTGTCTTGGGCACCTGGGCCCGTATTCATAACGCGTCTCAGAGTAGGAGTGCTGATCTAGGATCAGTCAGTTTTGCCTTTTAAATAATAATAAGGGACCTGATGGGGGACATGAGCCGAGATCAGCACCCCTACTTTTAATGAGACACTTTATGAATAGAGCCCTGGAAAAAGCGCTACAAAAATCCAATCCAAATATTTACGGTTCATCTACTCAAAGGGAGGGACAAAGAGGAGAGAGAAGATTAGAAATCTAGGCAGAGGGAGAGATGGAGACACAGAAAAAGAGTGAGAGAGTGGTGAGATGGCAAGCTGCCATGAATTGTTTATTGCGCTGTAGTGCATTGAGCATTAAGAGATGGGGAGGATGTTGGACGGAGCATCCCATGACAACAGAACTGATCATGGCCAGAACACATGAGCGGTCTAAAGCCGGGACAAATACACTACATGACCGAAAGTATGTGGACACCTGCTCGTTGAACATCTCATTCCAAAATCATGGACATTAATATGGAGTTGGTCCCCCTTTGCTGCTATAACAGCCTCCACTCTTCTGGGAAGGCTTGCCACTAGATGTTGGAACATTGCTGCAGGGACTTGCTTTCATTCCGCCACAAGAGCATTAAGTGTGGTCGGGCACTGATATTGAGTGATTTAGCCTGGCTCGCAGTCGGTGTTCCAATTCATTCCAAAGGTGTTCGTTGGGGTCAGGGCACTGTGCAGGCCAGTCATGTTCTTCCACACCGATCTCAACAAACCATTTCTGTATGGACCTCGCTTTATGCATAGGGACATTGTCATGCTGAAACAGGAAAGGGCCTTCCCCTAACTATTGCCAAAAATTTGGAATCGTCTAGAATGTCATTGTATGCTGTAGCGTTAAGATTTTCCTTCATTGGAAATAAGGGGCCTGAACCATGAAAAACAGACCCAGACCATTATTCCTCCTCCATAAAACTTTACAGTTGGCACTATGCATTCGGGTAGGTTGCATTATCCTGACATCCGCCAAACCCAGATTTGTTCCAGATGGGGAAGCGTGATTTATCACTCCAGAGAATGCATTTCCACTGCTCCAGAGTGCAATGGCAGCAAGCTTTACACCATTCCAGCTGATGCTTGGCATTGCACATGGTGATTTTTTTTTGTGTGCGGCTGCTCGGCCATGGAAACCCATTTCATGAAGCTCCCGACAAACAGTTCTTGTGCTGACGTTGCTTCCAGAGGCAGTTTGGAACTCATTAGTGAGTGTTACAACTGAGGACAGACAATTTTTACACGCTTCAGCACTCAGTGGTCCCATTCTATGAGCTTGTGTTGCCTACCACTTCGTGGCTGAGCCGCTGTTGCTCCTAGACGTTTCACAATAACAGTAACTTAATAATAGTAATAACAATAACAGCACTTACTGTTGACCGGTGCAGCTCTAGCAGAGCAGAAATTTTACGAACTGAGTTGTGCCACATTGAAAGTCACTGAGCTCGTCAGTAAACCATTCTAAATCAAATCAAATCAAATGTTATTTGTCACATACACATGGTTAGCAGATGTTAATGCGAGTGTAGCGAAATGCATTCTACTGCCAATGTTTTGTCTATGGAGATTGCATGGCTGTGGGCTTGATTTTATACACCTGTCAGCAATGGGCATGGCTGAAATAGCAGAATCCACTCATTTGAAGGGGTGTCCACATACTTTTTTATATATAGGTTATGTACGTTTTAGAAAGCTGTGTGATGTCAGAAAGCGACAATTTGTGTGTTTTCCTTTAATACTCCCTTGCATTCATATTTTGGGTAACCCATTTACATGCAGCGAATGCTTGTGCTGTGTTACAATTTTGGACAGGGGCAATTTGCTACACACCCAGTGCCGTTTACTTACTTACACATGCGTAGGTCATCAACGACTCTTCTCAATCTCGTTCCACCTCATGCTGGATATTTTGGTGTCTGCTTCAAGCTCCCGCCTCCAGTTGTTTTGTGGGTGCCCTCTCTTCTGTTCACTTGCAGGTTCCAGTATAGAGCCTGGTATTGTTGGAGGGGTGCTTCGGTGGCTGTGGCCGACCTTTTCCATTCTACTCCTTTGGATCTCCCCTGGATGGTGCACTCCCACAGGTCGATGTTGCTGACCTTGTCTGAGCATCTGATGCATATGGTCCATCGTAGGCACTTATTTATGAAAGTTTATGAAATCATTTCAGAAACAACATTTTTTTAAATAATTATAATTTTTGGCCCTTTTTCTCCCCAATTTCATGGTATCCCATTGGTAGTTACAGTCTTGTCTCATCGCTGCAACTCCCGTACGGAGTCGGGAGAGGCGAAGGTCGAGATCCGTGCATCCTCTGAAACACAACCCAATCAAGCCGCACTGCTTCTTGACACAATGCCCACTTAACTCGGAAGTCAGCCGCACCAATGTGTCGGAGGAAACACCATACATACATCTGGCGACCGTGTCAGCGTGCACTGCTCCCGGCCCGCCACAGGAGTCACTAGTGCGCAATGGGACAAGGACATCCCTGCCGGCCAAACCCTGCCCTAACCCAGACGATGCTGGGCCAATTGTGCACCGCCCCATGAGTTTCCGGTCGCGGCCGGCTGCGACAGAGCCTGGACTCGAACCCAGAATCTCTAGTGGCACAGCTAGCACTGCGATGCAGTGCCTTACACAACAGAAACAGCTTTTTATGACATCCCAGAAAAAGAGTACACACCTCAGATAAACATTCCACTTGCACGTCTCCACATGAACAAGGACAATAAAAATGAGGATGAGATACAGTTCCGCTTGTTGAAAATCGCATCTTTATGTAGAGCATACAACTGAACTGAAAAAGATGTGTTTCTTATTGGACAAGTTCAAGTGGTACCTCCCTGTTTCACTCTGTTTTCTGCCTACTGAACTCGTCGACCATGCTATTATGTCTGGACGTGGACACATGAGGAGTTGTGTACCAGCTGGGGCCTGTGCGATGCTTTAGAAATCCACTTGGTATTGATCGCTGCTAAAGATAAGCACCGCAGTGTTGTGAGTGGGCACTGTTGTTTCTCCGTCTCCATCATCCCTCTCCCTCTCTCACTGGTTTTTATGTCTGTCTATCTCTCTGTCTACCCATCTCTCTCTCTCTCTGTCCATCTAGTTTGCTGTGTATCACCATCATTCTCTCTCTCTTCCTCCATCTCTTTGGTGTCTTGCTCTCTCCTTTGCACTATCTTGTCAATTTCTCTACCTCATTCCACCTCTCCCTCCTCTCGTTTCCTCTTTCTCTTTACCTTCTTCTCTTGGCGTCTCTCTTTCATACTCTCCTGTCACTGTTGTGCCTTTCTATGTTCCCGCCCTATCCTTCTCTAGTCTCTCTCTCCTTCTCTCCACAGCATTCCATCGATTGCTCTTGACTGAATGTCCCTTCCTCTTTCAGCGAGGTTGCCATGCTCCGAGATAGTAAGCTATGTTCCTCCTACACCAGGGGTGTTAAACCTTCAGCCCACCATGGAATTTAATGTGGCCTATTCTTGTTCTTCCGTCACTAGCACCTCAAATATATATTTAAAAAAATGCAATTTGATGACAAGCAATGATTTCATGGTTGCTTTACTGTGAGTATGTAACTATATAGGATACATACAGGGGTGAACATTTTGTTTGTTGTTGTTGACAAATTTCTCCCCTGTAAATCACTGACCTGCACACTTTTTGACATGTCTTTACAGAAATGGCTCCATCGGCAAGTTTACTATAATTACAGGAAATCCACTAAGATTGTGTGATCAATACAAGGTCATTTATTTTATAAAACAATTCATGCATTTATAAGTCATTGGTGATATAATTTTTTTTAAAATTACTCTGTCTGACGAGTATGTGTGGTTTAGGTTCATTTTCCATCCTTCATGAGCTCTGCCTGACAAGCAGCAGAAAGACGCATGGCCCATGCATTTACCCATGTAATGTAGCTGGCTGATAATGTTTGCAACCTACTGGTAGCTAGAAATGTGGTACAGTTGGCTAAACATAGTGGTAAGTTATGTACATTTTTCTCAAACCAACGTAGCTAACATTATCCCCTTTTCAACATTGTTTTTAAGTGTGTTTAATCAGGATTGCTGCTGACAGAAATGATAGGCTACATTGATTGATGGACCATGTCAAATTGGCTAACGAGCCAATGAGTATGTTTACATGCACACTAATAATTCAATATTAAACTGATTATGACATTAGCCTGAAGTATGCATATGCTGATTCTGAGCAATCTTTCAAATTATTAGGATATGTAAACGCTTTAATCTGAGTGATAGCAGTGTACAGCGCAAGTTTCCTTCTTATGCACAAGAGAAGTGAGTTCGGAAAAACTGAGAGTATGCATCTCAGAAAAGCAATAGCTGCTGTGGTAGAATGTTTATTTTGATTGGCGATTTTCAGGAATGATCAAAGTCCCATCCGGTAGCCTGATTTCAGATGTGTCCATGTAAACAGGATTATTGGGGAAATCATTCTTGCAAAGCAAGTAAACGCCCCTGAATATCTATCTCCCGAGTCAACCCCGTTCTGTGACCAGATCATAACGATTACATTTATACAATTTGTACAGGGTAGCGCTGGATCTGTGTCTAGGGGCAAATCTCTAAAAACAGCTCCCCTATCTGTCCTAGCCCCTTTAATCGAATCAAATCCCAGTCAAAGGCCCAGAGAGAACCGCCCCCATTGGGTGTTTAGAAAAACCTCCCGGCACTGTTTTTGATGGTGATGGAGTTTAAAGTCAGGGTAATTAAAGTGTAGCTGCAGCACCTTGTTTGATAGGGAAATGTGATCCTTACTTGAGAGGGGAGCTTAATGTGGTTAGAGACATCATGAAAAGGCAGGCGTAATGGGTTTAATCACCTAAACGGAGTAGCGTCTGACTGTTGCAGTGAGATTAGGGGGAAAGAGAGATCTTGCTGTGCAAGTGACGTTACCGATTGAACGCTACTAGCATGCACCACTAACGAGATAGCCTCTTCACATTGGTTGCACTCACCCCCCTTTCACCTCCTCCTTCTACGCAGCAGCCCAAGCCCAATTGAGTAATCCGTGTCACGAAGCCAGTATTGCTTCTAGTTTGTGTGTGTATGTTCACATGTGTGGTCTATTTTGGCAGCATACACATGCATCTTTGTGTAGGTCTGCATGATGCTGTGTAAGCCTTCACATGCAAGGGGGATGGTGTGTACACATGTGTGTGTTGTTTTACTGTACAGTATGTGGGTGCTCTTCTGAGTGTTATATTACAAATCTGCCTCCTCCTCACAGGATGTGGGGCGGGCCAAAGGGTCATGGTGTGTCATGCCAAATGCCCACACTCAGTGTGGCTGTGCCAACAGCAAGGAGGAGGGCAGTGCACTGGTTTATACCCACAGTCATTTATCTTTGTACTGTATAACTCTTTCACTGTTCTGTAGTTGTTTCTACCCACACTAGCCTCTCCCTGCAGCTTCTAACATCTATTTGTTAGGGTATTTTGAAAATGTATTTATGGAAATCAGAAGGGGATACAGGCAGGAGACTATGTGGGAATGGTGGACACTGGGATTGAACCCTGATCTCCAGTGGGGAATATTTATGACATGCCATGAATGTTACCATTCAACCACAGCTCTGCACAGCTCTGCACAACTGGAGAGGTAACACTTTTAGTTTCTGACGTGGTTCCCCGGGCTCCATGTAGAAACGGAACATACAGTCTATGCATCAGCCACACAATGAGAGGGAGAGAGAGCGTGCCACTTCAGAGTCTCGAGACATTCTGACATTTTCAACTGCCGCCAGATGCTACGTACAGTTCAGGTTGACGTCACTATACATTTTCAACTGTCAGTTTCCAACGGTCAGTTGTAGTATCGTAGATTTTGAAACTGATAACTTTCCTTAACTAATTTATGGAATAGGATTAGTTATGTTTTTGCCTTTTTGACTTTCACGAGGATAGTACAGTGGCAATTGGACATACAACTTTTATTTATGGCTCTGAAGATTATAAATGATAAATTAAACAACAACGACTGGGATTCCGGATACATGTGTAATAGGTTTAACGTAAACACTTGCATTACCTTGTATTTAATGATCTGCATTATGACCGTGTTATGTTGTAGCCTTAATGACAGATGGTTCAAGTGAAGTGTAACCACTAATTCTTTATGGTTGACCTACAGTTAAGCATGGCCTTTATACAGACTCCACAGGTCAAAACCTCTATGGTAAATACTTCTAACTGTTCCTGAATTTGAGCATACAAATGCATTAGTACAATGTCTCCTCAGCTTTTGCTCTGTCCTCCGCAATAAGGCTTTTTCTTCTCCACCTAGTCAATGCTATTGTTGGTATTATTTCGTTTGTGTGTGTATGCGTGAGTGTTTGCTATAGTGAATGCTTCTAAAAGCTTATTGTGAAGGTCAAAGCCTCACTCTGTTCTTCCTGGAATGAGAGAATCCTTCACCAGAAGGTCGCTCGCATTGTGTGTGGTGGAGTTGGGGGAACAAAGACATTTCCACCGAAGGAACTTTCAGTTCCTGTCGATAAGGAGAGGGGCCGCTCAAAGCCTTGTGGTGTTTACATGCCTGTGTACTGTACAGCACTGAGCTATGGGCTACGAGCAGAGGCAAACACTTGACAGAGAACAAGTGGCGCCATATAAATAGTCTCCCTTAGGAGAAACGTCAAAGAACTGAAAATTCCAGCCATTGAACTAGATTCCAAGCCGGACTGTGCATGCAACTGTAACAGTATTGCTTCTGTCTCGATCCTTGCCACAACCTGGGCTCGAACACATCGCAAACTGTCACCAAGAAGCATTGTTAGTATCACTCCAGAAAAGCTGTGGTCCTTGCATAGCAAGGGAAACAACTATTGCAAGGTCTCAGAGCAAGTGGCATCATCAATTGAATGCTATTGGCGTGCACCGCTAACAAGCTAGCTATTTCACTTTTGCTACACAACGACAAACATGAAAGAACAACAGTGTCACTGTCAAGCTAACCCACCGGGCAAATATAGATTAAATCTATGTTGCAGCTACTGAACGCACTGTATTTTGTGTTTGTCAATTGACAAAATAGATAGGATTTACAAAAAGTAAGCAGCAAACACAATCTACCTAACAATTTTCAATCTAATTTTAACAATTTTGAACAGATGATTAACATACTCTACAACTCTAACGGAGGCCCTTAGAGTTGTAGAGCTCTACCAACTGAGCCATGCAGGACCTCTGTTTTCTTCTCTGCAACAGATAGACATTTTTAGTTGACAGAAGGGATTGATGAGGTAGCTGACAGCTGGTTGCTTAGCAATGGCGTTTACCAACTTGAGTGACAATGTCACTGGTCTGAATCTAATTGGGCTAGCAGCAGTTGTGAGATCGGGCTCGAATTTTGCCCTAATTTAAAATGCCACTAGAGATGTCTGAAAACTTGCTAGATATAGTGACAAAGTCCCTCGTTAGCCACAATTGGCTTAGACAGCCAAATGTAACACAATATCTGCCAATAATATCCAGTAACATTGCCCCTTTCTTTCTGTGTGGTGTGCATGTTAGTCTATCACATGTTTGTCTATCACTTCGTGTTGTCAGTTAGAGATGCTAATGATAGGAATAGACACTTTTGGAGTGAACTCTCCACCACTAGTTCTGAGTCAATGTCAATGCTTAAATCACATTGGAGACCATTCTGGAAAAAAAGTGATATTTCAATTTTTTTATGTAATTTTCCTTTAATTCAATTTTGAATCTAGCGAGAGAGGAATGTGCTTGTCTAGTGATGGTTCTGTACTGCTACTGCACATGTGACGGCAGAGTTAGAGAAAAAAAAGCCCAGTCGAATGATACAAATAATCATGATATCATTCTTTCAGGTAGGTCTACTTGTAGTTAACATTCAATTAAGAAGGTTTTGGGGGAAGCGTTTCTGCCTACCCACAAGACAGTTATCATTATAAAAAAATCATTGTCGTGTCATTCATCAGTTGCCACCACCTCATGTTTCAGCAGGATAATGCACGACCATGTCGCAAGGATCTGTACACAATTCCTGGAATCTGAAAATGTCCCAGTTTTTTCATGGTGTGCATACTCACCAGACATGTCACCTATTGAGAATGTTTGGGATGCTCTGGATCGAGGTGTTTGCCAGCATGTTCCAGTTCCCACCAATATACAGCAACTGAAGAGGAGTGGGATAACATTCCACAGGCCTCAATCAACAGCCTGATCAACTCTGTGAAAGAGATGTGTCGTTCTACATGAGGGTGGTCACACCAGATACTGACTGGTTTTCTGATCCACGCCTCTACCTTTTTAAAAAGTTGTCTGTGACCAACAGATGCATATCTGTATTCTCAGTCATGTGAAATCCATAGAATAGGGCCTAATGAATGTATTTCTATTGTCTGATTTCCTGTAACTCAGTAAAATCTTTTAAATTATTGCATGTTGCATTTATATTTTGTTCAGTATAAAAGTGGAGCATCTTCTCTTCTTAAGACTTGCACAAGACATCATTCACCATTCAGTTACTATTGGACAAAACATAATCCAAAACACAACCTAAACAAACTGCAAATGCATCCAACGAGTTTGTAGAGTCACAAGCTTGATGTAGTCGTTGTGTGTAAGGAATATGACACGAAATACTAAACTTTTGACTACTTTAATACACTATTAGTGAATTTGTCCAAATAGTTATAACATTTTCACATGGGGGCCTAGATACATAAAGTGCTTTCATTTCTAAAAGGTAAAACAGACATGTTTGAAAATACACTCAAATAAGAAGTGACATTCTGGACTGTCTCCTAATATGAAACATTCTATCTCAAATCTAAAATGCTGTAGTATAGAGTCCCCCCAAAATAAAATGCTTCAGTGTCCAAATACATACATTCGGAAAGTATTCAGACCCCTTGACTGTATGTAATGTATTAAACTGTTCTACACACAATACCCTATAATGACAAAGCAAAACAGTATTATTATTATTTTTTGTGCAAATTTATTTAAAAAAAATCTATATTCAGACCTTTTACTGTACTTTGTTGAAGCACCTTTGGCAGCAATTACAGCCTTGAGTCTTCTTGGGTATTACGCTATAGGCTTGGCACACCTGTATTTGGGGAGTTTCTCCCGTTCTTCTCTGCAGATCCTATCAAGCTCTATCAGGTTGGATGGGGAGCATCGCTGCAAAGCTATTTTTAAGTCTCTCCAGAAATGTTAGATATGGTTCAAGACCGGCTCTAGCTGGGCCACTCAAGGACATTCAGAGACTAGTTCCGAAGCCACTCCTGCGTTGTCTTGGCTGCGTGCTTAGGGTCGTTGTCCTGTTGGAAGGTGAACCTTCGCCCCAGTCTGAGGTCCTGAGTGCTCTGGAGCAGGTTTTCATCAAGGATCTCTCTATACTTTGCTCCGTTCATCTTTCCCTCGATCCTGACTAGTCTCCCAGTCCCTGTGGCTGAAAAACATCTCCACAGGATGATGCTGATTGTATTGGCCAGGTGATGAGCGGTGCCTGGTTTCCTCCAGACGTGTCTCTTGCCATTCAGGCCAGAGAGTTGTTGAGTGAGTTTGTTTCATCAGACTTAACGCTTCGGCAGTCACAAAATATTGTCAGCAGGTGATTGTCAAGCAAATAACTGCCGGTCTCAAGGAAATTGACTGAATTAACTGAACACATTTAGCAGCTCCTGGCTTCCACACATAGCCTACATGCCACTGATACAGACCATTGGAACGTCTACATTTGAAATTAGTCTAATACATCCATTTAATTTTGTCTACACCTTCACAATAGATCCATGAGTTATTTTAGACAGGTCTAAAGAAACTACTGCAACCTGGCCAAGATAAAGCAAAGCAGTGTGACACAGACAACAACACAGAGTTACACATGGAGTAAACAATAAACAAGCAAATAACACAATAAACAAGTCAATGACACAGTAAAAAAAATAAAGTCTATATACAGTGTGTGCAAAAGGCATGAGGAGGTAGGCAATAAATACGCCATAGGAGCGAATAGTTACAATTTAGTAGATTAACACTGGAGTGATAAATGAGCAGATGATGATGTGCAAGTAGAGATACTGGTGTGCAAAATAGCAGAAAAGTAAATAAAATAAAAACAGTATGGGGATGAGGTAGATAGATTGGGTGGGCTATTTACAGATGGACTATGTACAGCTGCAGCGATCGGTTAGCTGCTCAGATAGTTGATGTTTAAAGTTTGTGAGGGAAATAAAAGTCTCCAACTTAAGCGATTTTTGCAATTCGTTCCAGTCACTGGCAGTAGAGAACTGGAAGGAAAGGCGGCCAAATGAGGTGTTGGCTTTGGGGATGATCAGTGAGATATACCTGCTGGAACGTGTGCTACGGGTGGGTGTTGTTATCGTGACAAGTGAACTGAGATAAGGAGGAGCTTTACCTAGCATAGACTTATAGATAACCTGGAGCCAGTGGGTCTGGCGACGAATATGTAGCGAGGGCCAGCCGACTAGAGCATACAGGTCGCAGTGGTGGGTGGTATAAGGTGATTTGGTAACAAAACAGATTTCACTGTGATAGACTGCATCCAGTTTGCTGAGTAGAGTGTTGGAAGCTATTTTGTAGATGACATCGCCGAAGTCGAGGATCGGTAGGATAGTCAGTTTTACTAGAGTAAGTTTGGCGGCATGAGTGAAGGAGGCTTTGTTGCGAAATAGAAAGCCGATTCTAGATTTGATTTTTGATTGGAGATGTTTAATATGAGTCTGAAAGGAGAGTTTACAGTCTAGCCAGACACCTAGGTATTTATAGTTGTCCACATATTCTAGGTCAGAACCGTCCAGGGTGGTGATGCTAGTTGGGCGGGCGGGTGCAGGCAGCGAACGGTTGAAAAGCATGCATTTGGTTTTACTAGCGTTTAAGAGCAGTTGGAGGTTAGTTATGACAGTATCCAAGGAAGGGCCAGAAGTATACAGAATGGTGTCGTCTGCGTAGAGGTGGATCAGGGAATCGCCCGCAGCAAGAGCGACATCATTGATATATACAGAGAAAAGAGTCGGCCCGAGAATTGAACCCTGTGGTACCCCCATAGAGACTGCCAGAGGTCCAGACAACATGCCCTCCGATTTGACACACTGAACTCTGTCTTCAAAGTAGTTGGTGAACCAGGCGAGGCAGTCATTAGAAAAACCAAGGCTATTGAGTCTGCCAATAAGAATACGGAGATTGACAGAGTCGAAAGTCTTGGCCAAGGCCGATGAAGACGGCTGCACAGTGCTGTCTTTTATTGATGGGGGTTATGATATCGTTTGAGCATGTTCTGAGGTGCATCTCCTGCCTGGTGGCGCCGGTAGTGTGGGAGCTGGATGCGGACATTGAGCAGGCATTACGTGCAGAGCTCGCTCCTCTCCAGTGTCCTGCTGGGCGTCTGTATTTTCCGTCGGTTGTCCGTGACCGGTTGATCTATTGAGACCACACGTCACCTTCCTCTGGTCATCCTGGGATCTGTCGGACGGTGCACTGTTTGGTGGGAAGTACTGGTGGCCAAGGACGTGAGGGTGTATGTTTCCTCCTGCTCGGTGTGTGCTCACTGTAAGGCTCCTAGGCACCTGCCCAGAGGGAAGCTACACCCCTTACCCGTTCCACAGCGGCCTTGGTCGCATCTGTCGGTGGATTTTTTATCTATTTCCCCCCTCACAGGGAAACACCTTGATCCTGGTCGTTGTGGATCTGTTCTCTAAGTCCTGCCGTCTCCTCCCTCTGCCCGGTCTCCCTACGGCCCTACAGACTGTGGAGGCCTTGTTTACGCATGTCTCCCGGCACTATGGTGTGCCTGAGGATATAGTGTCTGATCAAGGTCCAAAGTTCACTTCGAGGGTCTGGAAGGCATTCATGGATTGTCTGGGGGTCTCGATCAGCCTTACCTCTGGGTTTCATCCCGAGAGTAATGGGCAGGTGGAGAGAGTGAACCAGGATGTGGGCAGGTTTATGCGGTCGTATTGCCAGGATCGGCCGGGGGAGTGGGCAGTGTTCGTAACCTCTCCCCCTTCCAGTGCGTACTGGAGTTCCATCCGGTTCTGGCGCCTTGGCATCAGAGTCAGACCGAGGCTCCTGCAGTGGACAACTGGTTCAGGCGCGCGGAGGAGACATGGGACGCCGCCCATGTTCACCTCCAGCAGGCCGTGTTGCCCTGCCGGAAGCTGGGCCCGCGGTTTGTGGGGCCATTTAAAGTCCTGAGGAGAGTGAACAAGGTTTGTTATAGTTTACAGCTTTCTCCCGATTACCGTATTAACCCCTTGTTCCATGTGTCTCTCCTCAGGCCGGTATTGGTTGGCCTGCTCCAGGAGTCTGAGGTGCGGGAGGTTCCTCCGCCTCCTCTGGACATCGAGGGGCCCCCGGCGTACTCCGTCCGCTCCATACTGGATTCGAGGCGTCGGGTGAGGGGCCTTCAGTGCATTGTGGAGTGGGAGGGGTACGGTTCAGAGGAGAGGTGCTGGGTTCCGGTGAAGGACGTGTTGGACCCTTCAATGCTGCGGCAGTTCCACCGTCTCCGTCCGAATCGCCCTCCGGGTCGTTGCCGAGGCCAGCGTCGGCGAGCTGCTGGATCCGCGCGTCAAAGGGGCGGTGGGGGGGGGACTGTCGGGCCCTCTCCTTCGGACGGCGCACGGCTCTCGGCATCGCTGGTCTTCTAGCCATCGTCGATCTACTTTTCATTTTCCATTTCTTTGTCTTGTTTTTCCTCACACCTGTCTTTGTGTGGGATTGTTTATTGTAGTGCTTGTGCACGTTC
This sequence comes from Oncorhynchus clarkii lewisi, assembly GCF_045791955.1. Lineage (NCBI taxonomy): Eukaryota > Metazoa > Chordata > Actinopteri > Salmoniformes > Salmonidae > Oncorhynchus > Oncorhynchus clarkii. The sequence continues at coordinate 28,726,421 of NC_092154.1, forward strand.
CCCTGGAGCGCACAACGGGTTATTATGTGCACATTTATTCTTGTTGTTCTGGATGCCGTTGGTTTTGCTTAATAAATCTCCGGTTTTGCCAAGTTCTGCTCTCCTGTGCCTGACTTCTCTGCCGCCCATTACACACCCCGCTTCATTACTCTACCTTCATTTAGCATTCAGTCATCAGGCAGTATTGGTTTTGGTCACATTCAGTATGCTTCTCCTGTTTTGTTAATCTGCCGTATCCTCATCATTAAACTCACCTTCTGCACCTGCTTCCAGACTCCCAGCGTATACAGTACGTTACAACATAGCCCATATCATAAACATTGCAGAATAAATTCCACACCTTTTCTGGCCATTATGAGTTCATATTGCCGAAGTAGCCATACAACAAATTACCATGCGCATCTTTCATTGTGCCTATTAGATATGATAATTTCACATTTTTGCATCCGAAAAGGAGTGTGGTTAATAACATACAGTAGAATTTTACAGGTGAACAGACAGTTGATATTTTGCATTGAAGTGTGTAGGCTACCACTATAAGTAGGCCTACTTGTAGTTTTCATGTTTTTCCCAAGCAAACAATGTTTCAGAATTCGTGGGCAGTGCCGCATATTTTTGTTCGTGAAAAAGTAAATGCAAAACATTATTGAATTCAAGCAGTCTGTTTACAGGTCCACAACAATGTGTAATTGTTTTTGTCTTTCAGACATGGTCCGAAACAGTTAATGTCACTGCAAAAGAAAACATTTTGCCAACCCATCCAAAGACATTTGATAAAGTTCGCCATGCATTGCTACTTCCTTAGATACTGCATTGGCCTTATTCCAGTACTTCCAAGGTGCACAGCAAATACGGATATTATAGTCAACATAAAAGGTGAATGATGGGCGTTTTTTAGGCGGGGTTATAATTCTTGTTCATGCTTGCACAGTTTCACGACAGGTCTGATTTATAATAGGAAACATGGGGTATGTATGGCGTGCGCCAAATTCATAAATCTCTATATCTTTGTGAGTGCACAGTCTTTTCAGAAATGGTCCACGCAGATATTTCGTGTTAGATTTAGGTAACGGTTATAAACGAGACCCCTGGACTTATCCACCTCTTGCTTGTTGATTTCACAGGTGTTGTGGTCTTAGCACAGAGTTTCTAAGCCTAGAGAGTTTGACCACGCAGACCAGGCCAAAGAGAAGTTAATAATTCTTCCTTAGTTGTTAATTTCCAAATCTAAAGGCACAACCTAGATTTGAGCCAAAGTCTTAAGTATTTAAAAAATATATATATTTCACCTTTATTTAACCAGGTAGGCTAGTTGAGAACAAGTTCTCATTTGCAACTGCGACCTGGCCAAGATAAAGCATAGCAGTGTGAACAGACAACACAGAGTTACACACGGAGTAAACAATTAACAAGTCAATAACACAGTAGAAAAAAAGAGAGTCTATATACCATTGTGTGCAAAAGGCATGTGGAGGTAGGCAAATAATTACAATTTTGCAGATTAACACTGGAGTGATAAATGATCAGATGGTCATGTACAGGTAGAGATATTGGTGTGCAAAAGAGCAGAAAAGTAAATAAATATAAACAGTATGGGGATGAGGTAGGTAAAATTGGGTGGGCTATTTACCGATAGACTATGTACAGCTGCAGCGATCAGTTAGCTGCTCAGATAGCAGATGTTTGAAGTTGGTGAGGGAGATAAAAGTCTCCAACTTCAGCGATTTTTGCAATTCGTTCCAGTCACAGGCAGCAGAGAAAGCAGTTATTACTCCAACCTCATAAAAGTGACAATAACTCTATATCGAATGAGTGCCTTTGATTTGACAGCCTGCACATGCGCAGTTCGTTGCAAGTCTACTGTAAGACCCAATGATGTGATTCTGCACATGCGCAGTTCATTGTGAGTCTACTGTAAGACCCAATGATGTGATTCTGCACATGCACAGTTCGTTGCAAGTCTACTGTAAGACCCAATGATGTGATTCTGCACATGCGCAGTTCGTTGCAAGTCTACTGTAAGACCCAATGATGTGATTCTGCACATGCACAGTTCGTTGCAAGTCTACTGTAAGACCCAATGATGTGATTCTGCACATGCGCAGTTCGTTGTGAGTCTACTGTAAGACCCAATGATGTGATTCTGCACATGCGCAGTTCATTGCGAGTCTACTGTAAGACCCAATGATGTGATTCTGCACATGCGCAGTTCATTGCGAGTCTACTGTAAGACCCAATGATGTGATTCTGCACATGAGCTTAGCTATGTCACCATAACATCGCCTACAAGCGTGATCAGGGATTTCTATTGGAATCGGGGATATCTATTGGAGAAGCAGTTTCTGCCTATCTTCATACTGTATTGTCTTTGGTGTTAGTAGCTGTAGGACAGAGGTGACATAACAACAAAACAATACAAAAAAACTGCTGTTTCATTTGGTGGTGTGGTTAGTAAAATGGTTGACAATCAAGTAGCTCCAAATAAGATAATGAGGATTGTACTTGCAGACAGATTGGTGGAGAATCTTCTGCAGGTGCAGGCTGGGGAGTGGCGGGTTGCTTTGTGGGGTTGGGATGATTGTCACAGGAGAACCAGATTTTATCAAGTTGTCTGTGATGTGATTATACAGGTCTTCTGGGGCGTCCATCTCTGCTGTCTGGAAATACAACATTTATTAAGGTCCAATCATTTGAAATACTTAACAGTATGTATTAAGGTAACCGTGAGGAATCCACGCCAATATGTAGTATTGCAATAACTAGACTTGAATTACTAATTAGCATGGGCATTTATTTCAGGTTTACCTGCTTACATATTATTCAATCTTTACTCAATATTTCCTCTTCCTGCCTTATACTTTATATAACACACAGGCGCCCCCTAGTGTCCTTCAACCCCATTACACTAGGACGTCACAGTATCAACATGACAATGATGATTTACTGTTTGTTATTAGGGCTAGAGATCATCATGACATATTATAGTGATTGTATAGGTTAGTGCAATGTTTATTAATAGTAGTTCTAGTCATTACCTGTGGATATTTGCTCTTTGGTTTTGTGCTTAAAGTACCTGTCCAGTGTTCCAGATTTCTATGACATATGACATGTAATTAATTACAATATGAATTAAATCGATTTCCCAAAAATTATAATTAGGAATGTTAAAAGAGGAGCTTTTCTCAGTGCCCCTGCTAGGCCTGTTAGGAAATAACAGAATGGTGTGGACATATACTAGTCAAAAAGAGCTGATTTGCCAGCTCAGCCAATGAGACGTGCATGCAGTTGGATATTCAAATTAGCTACCAACTCCACATGGGGTAGGGCTGCACATCTGGCTAGCAAGCTTGCTTTGTTTTATCTATTAGTGATGGGAAGTTTTGCTCTTTTTACCGACTTGTTCAGTCGAATGAACAAATTTTGTCCAAATATTAGTTATTTCAGTCAGTAATGCCCAGAGTATGCAGGACCCCCTACCAGCGAACGATGAACTGAAAAATTGAAAGAGTCATGATTGTACAAGCCTCTCATGTTCACATGACGTTCACCATAGGGGGCTTATTGGAGCTGTCATTTGTGACTGAGACTTGTAGAACTGTGCGTTAAACAATGTACAGTGCCTTCAGAATGTATTGACACATTTTGTTGTGTTACAGCCTGAATCCAAAATGGATTAAACAGATTGTTTTTCTCACCCAACTACACAATACCCCATAATGACAAATTGAAAATTGCTTGAAAATGGCTGTGTAGCAATAAGAAACAACCAACTTGAGTCACCTTTGGCAGTGATAACAGCTGTGAGTTTTTCTGGCTAAGTCACTAAAAGCTTTGCACAGCTGGATTGTAAAACATTTGCACCTATTTAACTTCTGTCAAGTTGGTTGTTTATCATTGCTACACAGCCATTTTCAAGTCTTGCCATAGATTTTCAAGCGGATTTAAGTGAAAGCTGTAACTAGGCCACTCAGGAACATTTGGCCTTGTATTTAAGGCCATTGTCCTGCTGAAAGGTGAATTTGGCTCCCAGTGACTGTTGGAAAGCAGACTGAACCAGGTTTTCCTCTAGGATTTTGCCTGTGCTTAGCTATATTCCATTTATTTTTATCCTAAAAAAACATCCCCTACTCCTTGCAGATGACAAGCATACCCAAAACATGATGTAGCCACCACCATGCTTGAAAATATGAAGACATGTACTCATTGATGTGTTGTGTTGGATTTGCCCCAAACATAACACTTAGTATTCAGGACATTTCTTTGCTACATTTTAGCTGCTTTACTTTAGTGCCTTATTGCAAACAGGATGCATGTTTTGGAATATTTTTATTCTGTACAAACTTCCATCTTTTCACTCTGCCATTTAGGTTAGTATTGTGGAGTAACTAAAATGTTGTTGATTCATCCTCAGTTTTCTCCTATCACAGCCATTAAACTCTGTAACTGTTTTAAAGTCACCATTGGCCTCATGGTGAAATCCCTGAGCGGTTTCCTTCCTCTCCTGTATCTTTGTAGTGACTGGATGTATTGGTACGCCATCCAAAGTGTCATTAATAATTTCACCATGCTTAAAGAGATATTCAATGTCTTATTTTTGTTATTTTGACCCATGTACAAATAGGTGCCCTTATTTGCATTTGAATCTGTGTTTGAAATGTACTGCTTGACTGAGGGACCTTACAGATAATTGTATGTGTTGGGTTCAGAGATCATGTTAACCACCATTATTGCACACAGAGTGAGTTATGTGATTTATTAAGCACATTTTTACTCCTGAACTTATTTAGGCTTACCATAACAAAGGGGTTGAATACTTATTGACCCAAGACATTTCAGCTTTTCATTTTTAAATCATTTGTAAACATTTCTTAAAACATAATTCCACTTTGACATTATGAGGTATTGTGTGTAGGCCAGTAACACAAAATGTCATTTTAATTCATTTTAAATTCAGGATGTAACACAACAAAATGTGTAAAAAGTTAAAAGGTGTGAATACTTTTTGAAGGCACTGTATATCGTAGACACATAGGGTTTAGACCAGCGGTCGCCAACCTTTCCTGAGTCAAGATCACTTTCTGAGTCAAAATGTATCCCGAGATCTACCGCTCAGATTAGTTTTTTTTAATTTACATTACTTAAAAAACGAAAGGTTACGCAATATGAACCTATTAAAAACAGTACTGTAGCGATGAGGTTTGTGCAGTAGGCTATAGGCCCACATAATGGCTTTGCTTGAATTGCCCTGCCATTGCATTGTTCTGACCATTTATTTTAATTATATTAAAACATTTGAGGTAGGTTATATGATCACACCGGTAATCGATACGTAGTTGTATTACTTGTGAGGCACAGCTGAGTGAGCATACATTTAAATAATTTGCTTTTTATTTTAGTGGGCTGATGGTGCCTGCATCTGATGGTCAGCCTCAGTGGAGGGAGAGAGCAGCAGACTGAAAGACAATTTATGCTTGATCTGTAGATGCCGAACTTCTCCACCTTCTCCCACTGCCGGCCACTGGACTTCCTCTCATCAACATATTTGGTAGTGAGTGGAAAAGGTAACCGGATGCTTCATATTTATACATCCGTTGAAATATCTGGCTCATTGTTCTGCATAGCTCTGTATAGCTCCGCATTGACATGATTGGTTTAAGGGTAGCTGGGGGCGGTACATCCTGTATGAACACAAACTCACTTCCATCACAACTTCCATGACAACTAACAAGGATAACTTTGATGAAAGGCTAACCGGAACAAGTTCACAAATAAAAAACCTCTTTATGATACTTCATGTATGGATTTCAAAGACACAAACATTTGGTTGAACTGAGGTTTGAATTTGTTTAATGAGGATAGATGCGGTGAAGACATCAATGAATTGCAGACAGTGGCGGACATAAGTACGCTGGATTGGCGCACAATCAACAAATCTGATAAAACAAAGTGTATATTTGTCAAATCCATAATGATTGAGTTACTGTATCAGGTCCACAATGTGGTTACCAAAATCTGATCTGGATATATTTGGCTGTTTTCACTGCATAACATTTAGTTGTCCCTTTTCAGGTTTAGAAAAAGTGACTGTTAAACGCTAATTCCCATTTGTATAAACTGGTAGCATAGTTAGCATACAGAAATCAGTGGTGGTAGTCAGTCATTTTTAACTGTGATGCAGTGGACTGATGATGATGACATGAACATGTGTTGGAGTAGACATCCATACAAGTATCATACTTCTATTTTTACCTCAACATAGTGGGATCCTGAGAGGCACAGCTGTCTAAGGCACTGCATTGCAGTGCTAGAGGCGTCACTACAGACCAGGGTTCGATCCCGGGCTGTATCACAACCGGCCTTGATCGGGAGTCACTTGGGTTAGGGGAGGGTTTGGCCGGGGTAGGCTGTCATTGTAAATAAGAATTTGTTCTTAAAGGTTAAATAAAAATACGCATATAAACATTAACCTAAATGTACACACATTTTGCTGGGGAGTTTATGGATGGAGATGCAGGTGGGAAATGGTGCAGCCTTTTTACTTCATTCTATCTTGTCAGAGCTCCCATGTCAAGCACTGGGAAATGGACTCCAACATCTCAGAAGAGGTAAGGTCTTGTCTTTTCGTTTAGCCAGTTGCTTGTAATTAGGTGGATGACTATAGAGATTAGCTCTGAATCACTACTAGTAGTGCGGTGCAGACCAGTTTATTGGATGCATTACAGTAACGGCTACTGCAGATGTCCCAATGGTTTATGGCCACTGCAGATATTGGATTGACCATGCAAAGCCTTTAAGATGTTGCACTGAACATATTCTGTGTTTTCTGCGGTTCCTCCTTCTCTGCTCCAATACAAGACACAGCAACTCTTCCTCCTCTTCATTGATAAGTGTCTCTCCATCATATGTTGTCATTTTGTAATGTTGTGTTGTTTGTATTGTATCGCCCTATCCTCTTCTTCAGATATTTGGAAACGTTCTGCTGAATTATACATTGATCGTCAATACTGCCACCTTTTGTATTGGATGCATATGACACATTCCGCGAAGTGGAAGAAGGATGAACGCTCTTACTTCTGTGGAAGCCACATCGCAGTAAATGCTGTACGGCCACTGCAGGCGTCTGATTGACCATGCAGAGCCTTTCAGAGTCCGCCTCTCAACGCCCCTCTGCTGACACTGATCAAAAACGTACCACATCTTCCAGCTGATAGCTAGGTTAAGTGTCACTCTGACTGAAGTAAACAAGAGAGTCACGAGCGTATGCAAATTCAGTGAAAGTGCAGCTTTTTTGATTGGACAGTGAAAATGATATGCGTTGTTTTTGACCCCGTTTCATTATTTTGGTACTGTGTTTCTGGGGCTAACCCTGAAAAGGGCCAGCTAGTCCCGGGCTAAACTAGCCCACTTTAGAATGTGCAAGTATGAACACCCGCTTAGCCTTGGCCTAAAATCTCCCATAGCCCTGGGCTAAGGTGCGAACGTGCCTGATCTATTACTATCGATTGCTGCTGCGATTTATATCGATTTCTACATAATAACTTGGCACAACCAGTCTAAGGCTACATCATGGCTTATTTACCAGCATGGCGTTACTACTATGACACAAAAAAACAACATTTAAAGAGGGGCAATATTACACGACAAATCAAGTGACTGTGATCTTAGCCTTTAATCAATTATTTCACAATTTTAGACATTCTTTGTTTCATGCTCTTTAATGAATCTCTTTTATTGCATTCAGTTGTTTTTTTCATCTCCTACATTTTACTGTGTTGCGATTCTATGCACTTTCAGTAATGTTTTATTGGATTTTATGTAATTGCCGGGTTAGTGAGTTCTGTCTTCTCTGGAAAGGGAATTTATCTTAGTTCTGAGGACTGTATAGAATGACTATAAATGAAGGGAGTGGACAAAGAGCCTTTGTGCAGGTTTCCCATGTCCCTTTGCTGTCAGGAAGTTACACGGACACCATTGAAGCAGTGAAGGCATGTGATATTTATTTGCTGGTGAGCCAGCGACTTTGACCCTTTAACTTCCCGCTACTCCAACCTCAAAACACACACCCACACATTAGTAACAGGATATACAAAAACACAGCCAATTCTATGGGGATTTCCCATGTGGCACCAAGTAAAATTGTTGTGGAAGTATCCCCATGGACACACACTGGAGCAGGCAGCTCTCCTTCATCCTCCTCCTGTCTAAAAGAGGACACTGACTTTTTTTGCAAGCGACAGGCAAACAGGAAATCATTCACTGCTGCAGCACAGGGGATTGAATTTAATAAGGGAAATTGGGTTACTGAAAGAAAACAAAGGGGAGGGGGGATGTGGAGAAGAGAAAAACGGTGGGTAAAGGGAGACGGAGAGAAAGATTACATCACTACTATTTTTATCTGTACAGGGTATACTGATCACATTGTGTGATAACTTGTATAAAGCAACCTCAAGCTAGATTTTTTTTTTACCTTAATTTTACCAGGTAAGTTGACTGAGAACACATTCTCATTTACAGTAACAACCTGAGGAATTGTTATAGGGGAGTACAGGGGGGATGAATGAGCTAATTGGAAGCTGGGTATGAGGACCAGATTGGGAATTTAACCAGGACACGGGGGTTAACACCCCTACTCTTACGATAAGTGCCATGTGATGTTTAATGACCACAGACAGTCAGGACACCCATTTAACCTCCCATCCAAAAGATGGCACCACAATCACTGCCCTGGGATATTGGGATATTGAGATGTTCCATTCAAAATTAAATTACTGTACCTTGGCTGTAGTCGATTTCCAAAGACAGTTTTTTTAAACTTACTGTACATAGGTACTATATTTGATGCAGTTATTGAATTTTCTCAGTATTATCATCCAATTCATTCTGAAAATGTGCCCAAAACACAGTATGAATACTTTGCTAGTTGCAATGGCTAGCATTTAATCTACTATACATTTTATTTTCTGTTCTTAAAACATGTTTTTCTCTATTTACTGAACATGTATCTAAGGATCAAAGATACATTGCAGCACCCTATGCACTGAGAGGAGAGGATTTGATTGGTATAAGCAATTTGGTGAAACCCACACCTAACCTATTAGAAGACAAGGTGAAGCTATTACCATATTGATTACCCCAGTCAAATCCTCTCATATCTCAACAAGTGCATAGAGCTCAGAGGTTCATTTGGGATTGGGCCCAAACGATACTATTAGTAATGCACAGACATAGTTGCTTACCTTAAAAAAAAAAGGCAAGTCAGTTAAAGAACAATTATTTTATTTACAATCACTGCCTACCCCAGACGACACTGGGCCAATTGTGCATCCTTTTGGATATGGTTGTGATACAGCATGGAATCAAACCAGGGTCTGTAGTGATGACTCTAGCACTGAGATGCAGTGCCTTAGACCGCAGCGCCACTCAGGAGCCCAAAGGAAAAATCCAAACAAAACCACTACTTCCTATAATTTACAGTGTTAAATAACACTAATATTTGTTGAAAATGTTTTTTGGGAACAAATGTTTAATTTTGTCTTTATTATAAGGTTGGTAGCAACATGTGAAAATTGTTGTGGAAATCTGTTGCAGCTCAAGTCGACTACAAAACCCACAATGCAATGCTCTTTCTATGGGCCGCCGGCCCATATAGCTACACACAATAATACCGAAGTCAATATTAGTTGTAAAATCGCCTACACGAACTGTACTATCAATTTAGGAGTCTACAATCTCACCATGTTCCACCTGCAGAGCAGAGTTCGCAACAGCCATCCAACAACACCATGCAATGCACCCTGGACTGAAGAGCAGACAAATAGGAGAAATGTGGTGGACCCTCTGATAAATGACACATTTCTTGAGGTAGAAATATCGCAAAAATATGATCAATGGATCATTTGAGAGAAGACAACCTCCCACATTATGTGTTGAAATATAACATGTGTGATAGGAGACCAGTATTGAAATCTTACATGTATGATAGACGTTTTCGCGATCTAAAAGACGTACACCTATTATCTTCCAGTATACGGAGAACGGTTTATCGCACCGTCACGTCATACCGGTCCAATTCCTGCCCGGTTGAACGACATCAGATCAAATACACATGAAAACATGAAAATACCCAGGGAATCGATAGAACATCGCTCAGAGATGCACAAAAACATAACATTCAAAATCTTTGACTCTCTCTTTTAACCAGTAGATGTCTCCAAATTACTATGTTAAAACTGCTGAATTTAGGTCTAGAGATGCATTTTCTCTTTTTCATATCTGTTACACATCTGTTTAATAAAGTGTATGTGATTTGTGATATACCGTTTTTTCTTATTGTGTGCATGTGAGATGCAGCGGCCTTGAAAATGTTATCATTCGCATCCCATTTTACCGCATTAGCTGCAGTTTTCTGGAGGTCAAATGGAGCCTCTTACTCACACTGTTTGTTTATTAAGACCATAGGAGTCTGTTGAATGAAGAGCGCTCTAATTTGAATACATTAACCCTTGTTTTCTCACGGGCGTAATTGACTGCGCCTTAACGAGCTGCTCCCTTTCAAGTCGACGCGATAACGATCGCCAGAGAGCGTTAATTATGCGTGGAGTAAGCAACCTTGAACACACCTCGTCATTGGGCGACTTTGCATTGATTTAATTATTTCCATTAATTGTCTCTTCTCTGCCATGTTTGCCTTCAGTGTTTTATGCATTCATTTATTTTGGCCTATTTGTATCTTTTCGAAATAGGGGTGAACTGGAATCTGCCTGGGGGGGATCTTCACCAGTGCTAATTTTCACTGATTAAGCTCTTTTGGTGTTTACAATTAATATATTACATATAGAAAGGCAATGGTTCAAAATGACACACACAATTTTTACATAAGCCTAACGCCACATGTACAGAACATTGACTTTGAACTATCCAGAACTGGGCCTTATCCCCACTTGCCATTTACCCTTGTTTCCCTTGTTCTGGCTAAGTATTCGATGGCACATCAAGGGCTTTATACATGGACAGTGTTTCCATTCAATTTAAATAACTTATTTCCTGAAAGGGAGCTTCATGTGTGCTGACAGGTTGATAATTACAAGACACATAAAAACTGGCTTGCGCTAATGACCTTCCCAATGATTTTAATTACCCTATTCGATGGGTTCTGACTAGTATTTTATAGAGCCCCAAACCACCCGACAATGTTAAAAGCTGTTATGGATTCTGTAAAGCATTTATAAAATGCTTGGAGGATGGATTGGTTTACATTAAACTGAATATGTTTAGTGTTTCTTTCAAAGGAGAGCTTGCCATCTACAACTGGTTAATCGCACAATAGTCTGGCCGTTAATCTCCAGTGCTGGGATGGTACAGTAAATGAATCTCTTCTAAAAGTCAATGACCAGGTCTTTGGTTTTGGTTGCTTTGAGATCCAGGTTACATCAGAGTTAACCTGTCAATTTCAGCCTGGAGGCACCCTTCCGAGTTGCCTGTGTCCATAATTACTGTGTTTGGTGCAAAAAGTTTATAATTTAAAATATTACACAGCCTCACATTTGTTAACCAACAAAGCTGATTCAAAGTTGCTCTGCCAGGGTCTTTCAGGCCATTGTGTATCCTAATTGTTGATACTGTTTGAAGTTAAAAGTTACAATTGTCCCCCCTTGGGGATAGAGTATGCAGAAAGGATCTGCATTTAGTTCAGGTCCTAGGAGCTCAATTATCACTATGCATTTTACAGTAGAATGGAAAACATCACCACACACACACACAAACGAGTTTGCACATACACACTATTCAGACACAATAATTTTCACAGTATCTATTTTCACAGCTCTCTTACACACATACATGCACAAATACACAATCTCCCCAAAATAATTCCTCATACTGTACAATATCAACACACTTATTAGACCCACATTTGTGTCCCAATGAGGAATGTGCATATATTAATCACATTGTATGTTCTAACCACTGTGTGGCACTATGTCCCTAAGGAAGGCAAGAGTCCCAATTTGCTGTGAAAACCTGAGAACAGAGCCAACAGTAAGAGTCACGTAGGGATGTCGTTTTTCCTCATTAAACAGGAATTTCTGCTTTTCTGACATTATCCTCCATCCATTTGAAACGGACCTATCCCCTAATTAAAATAGTAATAATTCAATGTTGTCCTGATCATATCCCTCATAATACATGGTTTAAAATGGATTGTTCAATTATAGTTTCATTAGTACTTCAGCAGATTTAATTTAAAAACTTTTGTCTGTCCAATATTTGAAACGCCTTACAGTTTTCCTCAGTCAATTGCAACTAATTCCACTTGTTTGATTACCCAGTGATTAATATATTGAGGTTCATTGAAATACGTGAAGGGGATTATATAATAACTAGATAATTTAGCCAGACATTCTTCAATACAATACTGTGCAACTTTACCCCCTTGGGGAAACTAGTTTCAGGAATGCAGAGGTGCAAACACATACAACACATGAACAGTATAACATCATGTGCAATTGTCTAATTGAATTTACTCAATCCTACCACATTTGTTTCCATGTCATGTCTATAGCCATGATACAACAATAAATTATTAGCTAGCAACCTTTGGCTTTACAACATTACACATCTTGGTGTAATGGATAAGATCCTGAACTGGCAGTCCCAGGTTGGGTCCCAGTTGGACGAACCCCCAAATTCGCTGTAGTAAATAGCCCCAGGGAATTACCACTCACTGTGTATGGGAAATCTCTCTAATTTAGGCCATAATACGTTATTTTCCATAGTACTTTATCAATCTCTAGCCTGCTGTTTAATGCCAAATGAAACTAGAACATACTGTATGTTAAGTCATATTGGCTGATGAAATTAAAGTTAATGGATGTGTGGTTATATAGCTCATGTGTTTGTGAATGGCTACTGCCAAGCCCCCACAGTGCAAGTTTGGAATGATACTGACACGATTGCAGTAACGACTCATCATTCAGGGCAGGTGGTTCAGAGCCTGTTTTGCATGTTATTTTGGCATTTATATGTGCCACATATCAGTTTGCAAACAATGTAAATATATATATATATCTCATTGAGTTAATGAAGCTGCATACAAACAGGCAGCTCCAAAATGCAGGTATTTCAGCCTAGCTCAGTGCTTTCTGTGGTGGTGGGGCAGGCCAGAAGAAAATGGGAGCATTGCACCGTGACTTGGCTCAGCATTGCACTGTGATTGGCTCAGTGTTCCGTCACTCATGGGGACACTGTCACCTGCCTTTAGTAAGGGTAGACATCAAGAAAGTGAGCCCTTTAGGTGCTGCCATAGAGTTACATTAGAAGTGCCCTTCCAAGAAGGCTCAAGGTCATTGGCCACAGAAATGACATCAAATCACATTATATGTACAGCAGCTTTGATTGGACTGATCATGTCAACATCTTAACTCACAATTTTAGCTAGCAGTCATTATCATGAATCAAGTCTACTAGCAAATCCTTTTTAATCATTGTCATATGAAGACAAATAATGAAGAGAAAATATAAATACAATTTATCGGCCACTGGACATGAACATTAAATAACAATTTGGAGACAAATTCAACAATGAGTGGTTTGTAAGAAATCAGTGACAGTGGCTAACTGCAAGCATTGCAACTGGGAAGTAGGGAATAATACGCTTTGAACGGTCATTCAACCCGGAATTGTAAATCCGGCATCTTTCTCTTTGATGACAAAATTTGCACGTGGAGGACGGCCGCGCCGCTTTCCTGTTCAAGCACATCACAACAACGTGAGTCCAAAAATATCTTATGCTGCTTCATAAATTATGTAGGATGCCAGAGAAATATGTATACTGTAAGCTAAGAAAGTAATACTATACTAAGTGTATGTTGTGTAGTAAGCTGTTAGAAGCCCATGTGCCTCACCCTAATAAATAATTTGGTCAATTTTCACCAACACGGTATTGTAAACACATTGTTCGTGGCCGGTGTGTGCTTGTTTGCAAACGTTTTGTGTATAGCTTTGACAGTGCTAGTGATAGTAGTACACTGTAAGAACGGTCCATGTTCTGAATTCTGTCGCTGTACATTTCAAAAGTGCTGAACAAATAGTTATATTGACTGCGCCCATCGTCACTCGCTCATTAACGTCTTAATTGAAATTACGATTTTCCTCATCCCCTTGTCTTCGTCCCCTTATACCATAGTTTGTACATCTCAATTGTCAGTAGGAACCACATTTGTTTAAGCAAGTCAGCCATGTCAGCTATGTTTTTTTTAAAGGCAGTAAATGAGGCTAAATTAACTGTTTCGCTCAGCTGTAAGCCAGGTGTAGCAGTGGTAAGGTGTTGGAACTGCTGTTAGGACTCTGCTGTTGGGACAGCTTTATGTAGGCCCTAGCAGTTTGTGTACACCATTTGTCACCATTATAGTGCAATTAATGTATTGTTTACTGTTGTGTTGTGTAGTGGCTTTCCTGGCATGCATCCCGCATTTATTTATTTATTTTTTAAATTTTACCCCCTTTTTCTCCCCAATTTCGTGGTATCCAATTGTTGTAGTAGCTACTATCTTGTCTCATCGCTACAACTCCCGTACGGGCTCGGGCTTGAAAGTCATGCGTCCTCCGATACACAACCCAACCAAGCCGCACTGCTTCTTAACACAGCACGCATCCAACCCGGAAGCCAGCCGCACCAATGCGCCGGAGGAAACACCGTGCACCTGGCCACCTTGGCTAGCACACACTGCGCCCAGCCCGCCACAGGAGTCACTGGTACGCGATGAGACAAGGACACCCCTACCGACCAAGCCCTCCCTAACCCGGGCGACGCTAGGCCAATTGTGCGTCGCCCCACGAACCTCCCGGTCGCGGCCGGTTACGACAGAGCCTGGGCGCGAACCCAGGGACTCTGATGGCACAGCTGGCGCTGCAGTACAGCGCCCTTAACCACTGCGCCACCCGGGAGGCCCTATCCCGCATTTATTTTGTTTGCCCCACCAAGATTTACATGAGTTGATCAAGCTGTTGATTGTGGCCTGTGGAATCTTGTCCCACTCCTCTTCAATGGCTCTGCGAAGTTGCTGGATATTGCTGGCAACTGGAACACGCTGTCGTACCCATCAATTCAGAGCATCCCAAGCATCCCAGAAGAACTGGGACATTTTCAGCTTCCAAGAATTGTGTACAGATCCTTCCGATATGGGGCCGTGCATTATCATTCTGAAACATGAAGCGATGGCTTTGGATTGATGGCATGACAATGGGGCTCAGGATCTTGTCAAGGTATCTCAGTACATTCAGTTTGTGCAGAAATTCTTTGGATGTGCAAACCCACAGTTTCATCAGCTGTCCGGGTGGTGAAGAAGCCAGATGTGGAGGTCCTGGGCTGGCATGGTTACATGTGGTTGGCAGTTGTGAGGCCGGTTGGACGTACTGCCAAATTCTCTAAAACAATGTTGGAGGAGGCTTATGGTAGAGAATTGAACAATCAATTCTCTGGCAACAGCTCTGGTGGACATTCCTGCAGTCAGCATGCCAATTGCACACTCCCTCAAAACTTGAGACATCTATGGCATTGTGTTGTGTGACAAAACTGCACATTTTAGAGTGGCCTTTTATTGTCCCCAGCACAAGGTGCACCTGTGTAATGATCATACTGTTTAATCAGCTTCTTGATATGAAACACCTGTCAGGTGGATGGATTATCTTGGCAAAGGAGAAATGTTCACTAACAGGGGTGTAAACAAATTTGTGGCCAACATTTGAGATGTTTTTTGTGCTTATGGAATATTTCTGGGATCTTTTATTTCAGCTCATGAAACTCTGGACCAAAACTTTACATGTTGTGTTTCTATTTTTGTTCCATATAGTTAGATTATTATTTTCAATGCTGTTCTTATTTAATCTCTTCAGTTTTGTTGGAAAGTGTTAACACTATTTTTCTTTGGTGGTTTCTGGGGAGATAAATCTAGCTAGCTAAATCAGCTATTGGGTAGGCCATCAGAAGCTAGATAAAAGGCATCTGCAATACAACTGTATTAGGGCAGAATTTTGGAGTGATAGTGAAATCAACTAATCACATTTTGAAAAATCTGTCAATGTGCCCTTGAGCAAGTCACTTAAACCCAATTCCTCATATAAATCACTCTGGATAAGAGTGTCTGCTAAATTTTTAAATTGCAAATGTATTTAGCTTGTCTGGTATGCTCGTGTCACTGGGCAGCTCGCTACTGGGTTTCCCTTTGTAATCTGTGATAGTTTGCAAGCCCTGCCACATCCGTCGAGCGTCAGAGCTGGCATAGTAGGATTTGATCTTAGTCCTGTATTGATGCCTTGCCTGTTTGACGGCCCGGAGGTTGTAGTGAGATTTCTTATAAGCATCCCGCTCCTTGGAAGCGGCAGCTCTATCCTTTAGCTCAGTGCGGATGTTGCCTGTAATCAATGACTTCTGGTTGGGGTATGTATGTACGGTCACTGTGGGGATGTTGTTGTCGATGCACTTAAATACAAGTTCTTTATATTGTTCTTTATTCAAGTGGTAGTAATTTATCTTTATCTTTTTAAAATGCCCTAAGAGCATTTAACATCATACAATAGAATCTGTATGATTTAAAACTGGTTCTAAATTTGGGTAAAACAAAATGCATGGTATTTTCTAATGCCAGGCATGTTACTAATCATGTCATTGCTACATTGGCTGGACATACTATAGAGCAAGTCAAAGTGTACCAACATTTGGGTGTGTGAGTTGATGATAAGCTGAGCTTCACTGTGCATGTGGAGAACTTGATAAGGAAGCTCAAGCTGAGAATATGTTTTTATTACCGACATAAGGCTTGTTTTTCTTCGGAGGCCAGGAAGGAGCTGGTACGATGTACATTACTGTCGGATTTAGATTTTAGTGATGATATATATGCAGGCCTCAACCACTACCCTGAGAGCACCTGATTCAGTGTATCATGCGGTTCATTACAAATCAAAAACGGCTAACACATCATTGTGATCTCTACAGCGCCGTTGGCTGGTCGTCATTGACCTTAACACTGGTGGTATACACTGATTTATAAGGCCATATTGGGTAAAATGCCATTTTATCTCTGTCATTTTTTAATCATCTGTAAATAAATATAAATTACTGTCCCATTGTCATTTGCTTCTAACAGTACCAAAAATTAGAACAGGACATGGTAGAAATAGTTTTAGTTACTCAGCTCCGTGGTGCTAGAATTCTCTCCTGAACATTTAAAAATTTGATGATCTAGTTTCGTTGGTGGAGTTTAAACACTTGATCGATGTATATATCTTAGAAGAGTGTAATTGTCTTTAGGACAGTTGTTTTTTAGTCAAGACTTTTGTGTTTTTTAACGTAATATGTAATTGTTGTATTGTATGTGTGTTTATAGTTTTGTTTAATGTTGTGTCAGTGTATGTAAGTTGTTATTTCTGAAACGTTGTTCCCCCTGCTACTATTGGACCAGGTCTCTCTTGGAAAAGAGATGTTATCTCAATGAGAAAAACTTGTATAAATAACGGTTAAAAAAATAAAATAATTATGAACCGGTAACTGATGTGGTAAACTACTCAATGTTATCTGATGAATTCCGGAAGATGTTCCAGTTTGTGCTAGCGAAACAGTCCTGTAGCTTAGCAGCCGCTTCATTGGACCACTTCCATATTGAGCAGTTTGAGTTCTTGCTTGTATGCAGGAAGCAGGAAGATAGAGTTATGGTCTGATTTGCCCTTTCCATATCTCCTTTCCATTCCCAGATCCTTTCCTCCTTTCCTAGCTCCCTTTTCTAGTTTCCTTTCCTTCTTTCCTTTCATCTCTACTGCCCATGGTTGATCCTCGGGAAAGGAAGTTAGAAAATTAGGAAAGGAAGCTAGGAAAGAAAAGGAGTTAACAAGTATGTGGTAGGTATTAGAGGTCGAACCGATTAATCGGAATGGCCGATTAATTAGGGCCGATTTCAAGTTTTCATAGCAATCGGATATCTGTATTTTTGGACCCCGATTTTGCTGATTAAAAAAAACTTTATTTAACGAGGCAAGTCAGTTAAGAACACATTCTTATTTTCAATGACGGCCTAGGAACGGTGGGTTTACTGCCTTGTTCAGGGGCAGATCGACAAATGTTTACCTTGTCAGCTCAGGGATTCAATCTTGCAACCTTACGGTTAACAAGTCCAACGCTCTAACCACCTGCCTCACGAGGAGCCTGCCTGTTACGCGAATGCAGTAAGAAGCCAAGGTAAGTTGCTAGCTAGCATTAAACTTATCTTTATAAAAAACAATCAATCATAATCACTAGTTATAACTACACATGTTTGATGATATTACTAGTTTATCTAGCGTGTCCTGCGTTGAATATAATCGATGCGGTGCACATTCGCGAAAAAGGACTGACGTTGCACCAACGTGTGCGTGGTAATAGCGTTTCAAATGTCACTCGCTCTGAGACTAGGAGTGGTTCTTCCCCTTGTTCTGCATGGGTAAAGCTGCTTCGAGGGTGGCTGTTGTCGATGTGTTCCTGGTTTGAGCCCAGGTAGCAGCGAGGAGAGGCATGAAAGCTATACTGTTACACTGGCAATACTAAAGTGCCTATAAGAACATCTAATAATCAAAGGTATATGAAATACAAATGGTATAGAGAGAAATAGTCCTATAAATATTATATTAACTACAACCTAAAACCTCTTACCTTGGAATATTGAAGTCTCATGTTAAAAGGAACCACCAGCTTTCATATGTTCTCATATTCTGAGCAAGGAACTTAAACGTTAGCTTTTTTACATGGCACATATTGCACTTTTACTTTCTTCTCCAACATTTTGTTTTTGCATTATTTAAACCAAATTGAACATGTTTCATTATTTATTTGAGGCTAAATAGATGTTTATTGATGTATTATATTAAGTTAAAATAAGTGTTCATTCAGTATTGTTGTAATTGTCATTATTACAAATAAAGTTAAAAAATCGGCCGATTTCATCAGCATCTGCCTTTTTTGGTTCTCCAATAATCGGTATCGGTATTGGCTTTGAAAAATCATAATCGGTCGACCTCTAGAAGGTATTAACCATGGCCAGTAGAGAGAAAAGGAAGAAGGAAAGGAAGCTAGTAAAGGGAACTTGGAAAGGAAGCTACAAAAGAAAGGGAGCGTGGAAAAGAAAAGTTCACATGTACAGTGCCTTGCGAAAGTATTCGGCCCCCTTGAACTTTGCGACCTTTTGCCACATTTCAGGCTTCAAACATAAAGATATAAAACTGTATTTTTTTGTGAAGAATCAACAAGTGGGACACAATCATGAAGTGGAACGACATTTATTGGATATTTCAAACTTTTTTAACAAATCAAAAACTGAAAAATTCAGCATGCAAAATTATTCAGCCCCTTTACTTTCAGTGCAGCAAACTCTCTCCAGAAGTTCAGTGAGGATCTCTGAATGACCCAATGTTGACCTAAATGACTAATGATGATAAATACAATCCACCTGTGTGTAATCAATTCTCCGTATAAATGCACCTGCACTGTGATAGTCTCAGAGGTCCGTTAAAAGCGCAGAGAGCATCATGAAGAACAAGGAACACACCAGGCAGGTCCGAGATACTGTTGTGAAGAAGTTTAAAGCCGGATTTGGATACAAAAAGATTTCCCAATAATTTCCGCAATAATATTGAAATGGAAGGAGTATCAGACCACTGCAAATCTACCAAGACCTGGCCGTCCCTCTAAACTTTCAGCTCATACAAGGAGAGGACTGATCAGAGATGCAGCCAAGAGGCCCATGATCACTCTGGATGAACTGCAGAGATCTACAGCTGAGGTGGGAGACTCTGTCCATAGGACAACAATCAGTCGTATATTGCACAAATCTGGCCTTTATGGAAGAGTGGCAAGAAGAAAGCCATTTCTTAAAGATATCCATAAAAAGTGTAGTTTAAAGTTTGCCACAAGCCACCTGTGAGACACACCAAACATGTGGAAGAAGGTGCTCTGGTCAGATGAAACCAAAATTGAACTTTTTGGCAACAATGCAAAACGTTATGTTTGGCGTAAAAGCAACACAGCTGAACACACCATCCCCACTGTCAAACATGGTGGTGGCAGCATCATGGTTTGGGCCTGCTTTTCTTCAGCAGGCACAGGGAAGATGGTTAAAATTGATGGGAAGATGGATGGAGCCAAATACAGGACCATTCTGGAAGAAAACCTGATGGAGTCTGCAAAAGACCTGAGACTGGGACGGAGATTTGTCTTCCAACAAGACAATGATCCAAAACATAAAGCAAAATCTACAATGGAATGGTTCAAAAATAAACATATCCAGGTGTTAGAATGGCCAAGTCAAAGTCCAGACCTGAATCCAATCGAGAATCTGTGGAAAGAACTGAAAACTGCTGTTCACAAATGCTCTCCATCCAACCTCACTGAGCTCGAGCTGTTTTGCAAGGAGGAATGGGAAAAAAATTCAGTCTCTTGATGTGCAAAACTGATAGAGACATACCCCAAGCGACTTACAGCTGTAATCGCAGCAAAAGGTGGCGCTACAAAGTATTAACTTAAGGGGGCTGAATAATTTTGCACGCCCAATTTTTCAGTTTTTGATTTGTTAAAAAAGTTTGAAATATCCAATAAATGTCGTTCCACTTCATGATTGTGTCCCACTTGTTGTTGATTCTTCACAAAAAAATACAGTTTTATATCTTTATGTTTGAAGCCTGAAATGTGGCAAAAGGTCGCAAAGTTCAAGGGGGCCGAATACTTTCGCAAGGCACTGTATGTGGTAGGGATTAACCACGGCCAGGAGACGGTGATTGTATTCATTTTAGTGACAGGCTAGTTTGAGTCACAGCTCCAACCCTAATCTAACACACCTGATTGTAATAATTAGCTGGTTTATAAATTGACTCAGGTTAGTTACAACTTGGGTTGGAGAAAAAATGTATTTGAGGGTAGTTCTCCAAGAACAAGGTTGGGCAGGGGTGGACTGGGACAAGAATTCGTCCCTGGCATTTTATTCACACCAGTCCACATCTCTGCGCACGCTGCCAACCCTCCCTCATCTTCCTGGGTAAGTCTGTAAGAACTTTGTACACCTGGATTGTACAATATTTACACATTTGTATTTTTTTACTCTTCATACTCTGTAAAGTTGGTTGTTGATCATTGCTAGACAGCCATTTACGTCTTGGCATAGATTTTCAAGACGATTTCAATGTGGTCTTGGTAAGCAACTCCAGTGTCCTTGTGTTTTAGGTTATTGTCCAGCTGAAAGATGAATTTGGCTCCCAGTATCTGTTGGAAAGCAGACTGAACCAGAATTTCCTCTAGGATTTTGTCTGTCCTTAGCGCTATTCCTTTTATTTTTATCCTTAAAAAACTCTCTAGTCCTTGCCGATGACCAGCATACCCAAAACATGATGCAGCCACTATCATGTTTGAAAATGTTTAGAGTGGTACTCACTGATGTGTTGTGTTGGATTTGCCCCAAACTAACACTTTTTTTCAGGACAAAAAAGTAATTTATTTGCCACGTTATTTTTGCAGTTTTACTTTAGTGCCTTATTTGCAAACAGGATGCATGTTTTGGAATGTTTTTATTTTGTACAAGCATCCTTCTTTTCACTCCGTCATTTAGGTTAGTATGTGGAGTAACTACTTGGGTGGTATACTGTACATACACTACCGTTCAAAAGTTTGGAGTCACTTAGAAATGTCCTTGTTTTTGAAAGAAAAGCACGTTTTTTTGTCCATTAAAATAACATTTAACATCAAATTATGGAATATCTACATAGGCTTACAGAAGCCCATTATCAGCAACCATCACTCCTGTGTTCTAATGGTACGTTGTGTTGGCTAATCAAAGTTTGTCATTTTAAAAGGCTAATTGGTCATTAGAAAACCCTTTTGCAATTATGTTAGCACAGCTGAAAACTGTACAACAGTACAGTTTGGCCAATAAAACTGGCCTTCTTTAGACTAGTTGAGGATCTGGAGCATCAGCATTTGTGGGTTCGATTACAGGATCAAGATGTCCAGAAATAAAGACCTTTCTTCTGAAACTCGTCAGTCTATTCTTGTTCTGAGAAATGAATGGTATTCCATGCGAGAAATTGCCAAGAAACTGAATATCTCGTACAACGCTGTGTAGTACTCCCTTCACAGAACAGCGCAAACTGTCTCTAACCAGAATAGAAAGAGGAGTGGGAGGCCCCGGTGCACAACTGAGCAAGAGGACGAGTACATTAGAGTGTCTAGTTTGAGAAACAGACGCCTAAGTCCTAAACTGGCAGTTTCATGAAATAATACCCGCAAAACGCCAATCTCAATGTCAACAGTGAAGAGGCGACTCTGGGATGTTGGCAGATTTGCAAAGAAAAAGCCATATCTCAGACTGTCCAATAAAATAAAAGTTTAAGATTGGCAAAAGAACACAGACACTGGACAGAGAAACTCTGCCTAAAAGGCTACCATCCCGGAGCTGCCTCTTCACTGTTGACGTTGACTGGTGTTTTGCCGGTACTATTTAATGAAGCTGTACACAGGGACTGTGGTGTTAGTATAAGGGAACCCATACTCTCAGAGAGAGAGCAATAAAGCTGAAAAACAGCCAAAGAAAAGGAAAACATATTCAACACTACATACATATGTAGAACCAGGAGAAATCTAGATAATGGTAAAAGTTAAGGTAACCTGTCGGGGAAGTATATCTCATGAAAAAGGCCTAGATGCACTGAGATAACCTACAGGAACGTGACAGAGAAATGTCACCACCTACTGAATGCATTTGTGAACTGGCTTCTCTAGTTCTCAAGCTCAACTACTTTGCCTTTGAAAAACACTTTTTTTCTAGTTAATGGAGTTGCTATGTGCTCCACCTTTGCCCCTAATTATGCTAATGTATATGTGGACTATATTGAGCAAAAGTTGACCTGTGTTGAGACCAGGAACCCTTACTTCTCCATGATCCTCAAATGGTTCAGGTATATTGATGATATTCTCTGTGTGCGGATTTGGCATTGAACAAGAACTCCATGAATGAACTTCCTTTTTGAACAGTATGAACACTGACCTGAAGTTCTCTATTGGATATGACCATAAGTGGGTCCATTTCTATGACATGTGGATAGAAGTTGCTCATTGGGAACTTATCACCACTCTATATCAGAAAGGGACTGACAGAAACACTTTTCTCCTAGACAGTAGCGTTCATCCTAGTGCCCCTAGCCCTTTCCTGCAGGCAAATGACATAGTGGCCTCATGGGAGAAATGTTATTCATATTTTTCATAATTAATAAACATGACTTTTTTAAATGCAGAAAATCCAATGTTACTATGGCAAACTTTTGTGTTATGTGTCTTCTGTGACCAGTATGAAAATGTATGCACTCAGTACTGTAAGTTGCTCTGAATAAGAGTGTCTACTAAAAGGAATGAATCAGCAATTTCAGTTTTCACATAGAAATAAGTTGCAGTTGCAAAGTATTTCAAGAAACTGTAAAACATATATCAAGTAAGTATTTTTATATTCCACAAGTATTATCAGATTAACTGTTTTGTACAGATAATTATCAGACTCAAGTTACAAATGCTGGTAAACACTGAAATACATTTAGTTTAAAAAATCAAAAGTAGTGCACTGGGCCTTTACTTCTCCTATGTTTAGTCTTCAGAGCAGGCAATATTCTTTTCTGCAGCACCCCCACCCCAAAAACGACTTTCCGCGACCCCCCCCCATTTGTCTACAAACAGGGCCCCAATCTTCGCAGTCCTAGCCAGCCTCAACACGGATTCTAAACAAACCCTCCTTAATCCCCTGAGCGATGGAAACTACCCCTGTGGCAACTGTGCTCAGTGCAACACCCCAAAAACTTCAGACACCTCAGGTCTGGAAAAATATGAAGTGTTAAAGGCATGATCACATGCAACACAACAAATTTGATTTACATCCTACGCTGTATTTGTGACAACATGTACCTGGGCAAGACATCCAGAAGCTTGAAAGAGATTTAAGCGTAACATAGGAGTATAAAACGCAAGGATGAAAATTACCCAGTACCCTCACAGTGTGTCTTCTCCAGGGCATTGGGAAGGGGGAAGTGTCACCAAGAGGATGACACAATGAGTTAGGGTGTCCTGTATTCATGACGGCTCTAGTGGCCCGATACGGAATACCACTAAATATTTTCAAGCATGGTAGTGGCTGCATCATGTTATGGGTATGCTTGTCATCGGCAAGGACTAGGGAGTTTAAGGATAAAAAATAAACGGAATAGTGCTAAGTACAGGCAAAATCCTAAAGGAAAACCTGGTTCAGTCTGCTTTCCAACAGAAACTGGGAGACAAGTTCACCTTTCAGCTGGACAATAACCTAAAACACAAGGACAAAATATACATTGGAGTTGCTTACCAAGATGACATTGATTGTTCCTCAGTAGCCTAGTTATAGTTTTGACTTAAATAATCTTGAAAATCTATGGGAAGACTTAAATGGCTGTCTAGCAATAATCAAAAACCAACTTTACAGAGCTTGAAGAATTAATGAATAATGTGCAAATATTGTACAATCCAGGTGTGCAAAGCTCTGCAAAGCTCAGAAAAGATGAGGGTGTGTTGGCGTCATGTCCAGTGATGTGGGCTCGTGTGAAAAAAATGCAACCTCAAACTAGTTCTTATCAGACATTAATTACTGAGTATGTTTACTTGCCCACTAATAATTCAATATTATGCAATAGTCATGTTAACACCTTACTCTGCTTAACTTAAATCGGCATAAGGTCAAAAGTAAGCATACGCCAATTAATAATTTAAAACACCTAGCTTTCTGAGTAATCTTTCAAATTCTTAGGACAATGAAACTTAATCGACTTTCCGGCTGTGTATTTGATCTGTGTTACGGTTTTCTTCGGGGTGAAGTAGAGTCGGACCAAAATGCAGCGTGGTTATTCTGATACATGTTTAATAAAGAAGAAACACGAACAGTACAAAAACAACAAACGTACCGCGAAAACCTATACAGCCTATCTGGTGACAACAAACACAGACAGGAACAATCACCCACCAAACACTCAAAGAATATGGCTGACTAAATATGGTTCCCAATCAGAGACAACGATAATCACCTGCCTCTGATTGAGAACCAATTCAGACAGCCATAGACTTTGCTAGAGAACCCCACTAAACCACAATCCCAATACCTACGAAAACCCCAAGACAAAACACACCACATAAATAAACCCATGTCACACCCTGGCCTGACCAAAATAATAAAGAAAACACAAAATATAAAGACCAGGGCGTGACAATCTGCGCATGTGCTAGTGCTGAGCGAGCGAGTGAAGTGTGTTCGGAACAACTCAATGTATGCGTCTTAGAAGTAGCTTTCACATACACACTTTATATGTCCGAAAAATAAAATGTTTGCTGTGGTAGAATGTTTATTTTGATTTCCGATTCTCTGCATTTACCAGAGTGCCATGTTTTCAGATGTGTCCATCTATGTAAACAGGATTATTAGGGAAATCGTTCTTCTTGCGAAACATGTAAACATTTTAAACTAACTATTATATTAACCTGACTATCCACAATAATCACATTATGGTGTGCATGTAACCACACTCATTGAAGCACACTCCATACATTTCTCTGCACTTGTGCATAACATCTATTTCATTAAAAAGTCACTCCAATCATAATATGCTGCTCAGATCGCAGTGTCTGTTTCACCATGAGTGATCAGTGATCATCCCACCTTAATTCCACCACTCTCAAGGCACAAAGCCGGTTGCCTTGGCACCCGCCTAGTTCAAGAGATGGCATTTAACCGCCACACATCAATAAGGTATGAGTGCGCTAGGGTCGTCGGGTCACGTGACACCTCGTAGGCCCAGCCTCCTGATCCCCCACAAAGAAACGTATCAAATATTGATATGCCCCATATCTATAATTCAGCAGTGTGTCTCTGATAGCCTAACAGGGACAAGCTTCAGAGCCCAGCACAGAGGAATTCTGCATGTGGCACCCTTTTCTCTACATACTGCACTACTTTTGAACCAAGCCCTATGGACCCTGGTCAAAAGTACTGCACTCTACAGGGAATAGGGTGCTACTTGGGAAGAAGACGAAAACATATGAGATTGGAAGAGCCCTCTGGTTCTCCTCAGTGCTTCGCTTGTGTCAAAAGGGGAAGAGAGGGCTGCAGTGTTCATTTCTGATGCCGATTGGAGAAGACGGCATGCATTGTTATTGGATCACGAATGAAAGAGCATGGCTCTCATCTTACGTTGTTAAGCTGTGTTTTGACATGTGGAACATAGGGGGAAGTTAGTCCGCAGCAATGTTGTAGTACTCTAGTCCAGGACTTCACTCGGACTCAACCAATGGTGACGTGGTCTTGGACTCGACCGGTTGGGACTGTCAGACAATCGCTCTTTTGCAACATACTAGCTACAACAGCAAATGTTAAATACCTGTATTATCTATTTAGCTTTACAAATGTGCAACACTAATGAAATTTCCCCTAAAACATGGTTGGTCAGCTACTTTTAAAAGGGAACTGCACCCGCTGGTTTGGCCTTGTTTTTTGCCTTGCTCCTCAAGAAATGCTGGGGGCCATGACAGAAGCCAAACATGAGTTTGCTTGGGGGTGTAGTTTGATGTGAGTGTTTCTTGGGTGTGTCCTTTCCACCACCAAGACACACCCATCTGTCAGAGCCTTTCTGCAACCTCCTGTAGGTTGAGTTCAATAACAACAGGTTAGTATGGTGAGATGCCGGAGGAAGCTTTGAATAGGCCAGGAGCCTACAGAGTATTAATGTCTAAAAGCAGGAGATGATGGGATCCTTAGCTTAAAACATACACACAACTACTACTACCAAGTTCAAATCCAGATACTTTTCTCCCAGAAGGTTGGAGTGGCACTTAGAGTGTCGGAGTGCCATTGTGATATTGAAGATGGTTTACCTAATACATTGTATATGCTAAATGTGTATATATTGGGGAAGAAGGAATAGTTAGGCTATAAGAAATGCATTTTATTCAATGGGGCAAGGCAAAGCAGCGATGACACAAATTAATGACCTATTAAGTATACTATGTTTAATATCATAAACAATAGTGTTTTTCATGTTGTTCCAAATTGCATTTTATGTATTCATACAGTTTAAGGGGGTACTTTTGTCATGGTGACAAGGTGAAGGTGCTCTCAACTCAAATATCACAACAGAATCATTCCGATAGACCCAGCACAGCATATGACAACCATTTTGAATAAGGGATGTCTCCTTTCACATCTGGAAAAGGAAAAAGTAGTAGAAGTAGAAACTGATGCTGCTGCAGCATTCACAGTGGGCATCACAGTGGGAATCCAGTTGGCATGGATGTCTTGATAGAGGTCAGCTGGTGAACCTACAGTACTTAAACAAATCAAAAGCACACCTGATGTTAGAATATCAAATCTTCAGGTTAGCTATACCATCAGGGCTCTTGATTGTTTGATTGTGTTTATTCATTCAGGTTTAGTGTCATATTTATTTAACCTTTATTTAACTAGGCAAGTCAGTTAAGAACAAATTCTTATTTTCAATGATGGCCTAGTGGGTTAACTGCCTGTTCAGGGGCAGAACAACAGATTTGTACCTTGTCAGCTCAGGGGTTTTAACTTGCAACCTTCCAGTTACTAGTCCAATGCTCTAACCATTAGGCTACCCTGCCACCCAACATCTATTGTTGGGCTGGAACAACCAATAGCCAACACAGCAGGTTTTCCTATCCCAATGAGGCCTTTGTCCTATGCTGTAATGTACATACATTTTCCCTCTTATGAATAAGTTCTCAAAAAATTATCATTGGGTCAGTGGCACAGGAGTTGTTGTTTTTTTACAATAATGTCCTCCTCCAGGCTATATGGACGTCATATTGTACAATTTGTATCTCCCCTTTTTGTGGTCATGGCTAGCAGGGAACCAGCTTTTGTCAAATTAATGTCCAATTTGACTTTTCGTAGCAGGTTTTAGGATAATTAAAATAGGTTAGGAGAATTAGGTTAATGTTAGGAAAAGGGTTTATATTAGTCTGCAAGTACGATGATGGATGCATACAATCCTTTGTTATAAAGGTCAATTTTTATGGTGATTTTTTTTTTCTAGTTTTGGGGAAGCTATGTAACAGACACACATGCTAATAGCTAGACTACAGCTACTGTATCTAGCTAGCTAATGTTGGCTAACTTAGTCTTGTTGTTAACACTTGTTTAGCATAACAGCTAAACTAAACTCAAAATCGGTCAGACTTACCAGTGGGTTCAGGTCTTGATGGGCAAAAATGTTAATTCGCTTTTCTGACAGTTTTTGAGTCTTATCTCCTTGGTGATTCATGATTGTGGGTAATCTGTAACAAAAAAAAATCCCATTGTCTTTCCTGCCTTGTTAGAGCAGCCAAATACTGCACAGAAATTCACTGTGGTGATGAATCAACTAGTTTTAGGCACTGTTATCATGCAGCTTGGGGTGGCCATTCAGCTGTTAATAATTTATGTGGTGGTCTTCCAACATGGCCGCCAGGAGGCGTTGTATGTCAACTGTCAACCCTCTATTAGGGAGACACAGAAAGGAGACGGAGCAAACCAAAACAACTGCAAAGACA
Source organism: Oncorhynchus clarkii lewisi (assembly GCF_045791955.1). Classification (NCBI taxonomy): domain Eukaryota; kingdom Metazoa; phylum Chordata; class Actinopteri; order Salmoniformes; family Salmonidae; genus Oncorhynchus; species Oncorhynchus clarkii. The sequence goes on from NC_092154.1 coordinate 28,755,042, forward strand.
AACAATAACATGGGCTACGGTTGCACGTTTTGCATGTCTGTAAATAGCCGGGGAAGTACAGTTGAAGTAGGAAGTTTACATACACTTAGGTTGGAGTCATTAAAACTCATTTTTCAACCACTCCACAAATTTCCTGTTAACAAACTATGGTTTTGGGAAGTCGGTTAGGACATCTACTTTGTGCATGACTAACGGTTTTCTTCTGGGGAAAGAGAGGCGGACCAAAATGCAGCGTGGTTAGTTTTGTGCATCTTTAATAAAGATGAAAGTACAACAATCTACAAAACAAAACAAAAACGTGAATAAACCAAAACAGCCCTATCTGGTGCCACAAAGACAGGAACAATCACCCACAAAACCCAACACAAAACAGGCTACCTAAATATGGTTCCCAATCAGAGACAATGACTAACACCTGCCTCTGATTGAGAACCATATCAGGCCAAACATAGAAATAGACAAACCAGACACAACAGAATGTCCACCCAGCTCACGTCCTGACTAACACTAAAACAAGGAAAACGCACACGAACGATGGTCAGAACGTGACTATGACACAAGTAATTTTTCCAACAATTGTTTACAGACAGATTATTTTATTTATAATTCACTGTATCACAATTCCAGTGGGTCGTAAGTTTACATACACTAAATTGACTGTGCCTTTAAACAGCTTGGAAAATTCCAGAAAATAATGTCATGGCTTCAGAAGCTTCTGATTGACTCAATGTAATGTGATCTGTGTGTAGCTGGTGTAGAGGAGTCAGGCGCAGGACAGCAGATATGAGTAAATAAATGTACTTTACTCAACATATACAAATGCAATACAAAAAGAGAGCCCACATTAACGGACCGTACTACATACAAACAATTACTCACAAACAGACATGGGGGAACAGAGGGTTAAATAATGAACAAGTAATTGGGGAATTGAAACCAGGTGTGTAAGACAAAGACAAAACAAATGGAAAATGAAAAGTGGATCGGCGATGGCTAGAAGGCCGGTGACGTCGACTGCCGAACGCCGCCCAAACAAGGAGAGGGACCGACTTCGGGGGAAGTCGTGACACTCAAATAATGTCAATTAGTCTATCGGAGGTGTACCTGTGGATGTATTTCAAGGCCTACCTTTAAATTCAGTGCCTCTTTGCTTGACATCATTGGAAAATCAAAAGAAATCAGCCAAGACCTCCACAAGTCTGGTTCATCCTTGGGAGCAATTTCCAAATGCCTGAAAGTACCACGTTAATCTGTACAAACAATAGTACACAAGTATAAACACCATGGGACCACGCAGCCGTCATACCGCTCAGAAAGGAGACTCTTTCTGTCTCCTAGAGATGAACGTTCTTTGGTGCGAAAAGTGCAAATCAATCACAGAACAACAGCAAAGGACCTTGTGAATATGCTGGAGGGAACAGGTACAGAAGTATCTATATCCACAGTAAAACGAGTCCTTTATCGACATAACCTGAAAGGCCGCTCAGCAATGAAGATTCCACTGCTCCAAAACCGCCATAAAAAAGCCAGACTACGGTTTGCAACTGCATATGGGGACAAAGATCGTACTTTTTGGAGAAATGTCCTCTGGTCTGATGAAACAAAAATAAAACTGTTTGTCCATGATGACCATTGTTATGTTCGGAGGAAAAAGGGGGAGGCTTACAAGCCGACGAACACCATCCCAAACGTGAAGCACGGGGGTGGTAGCATCATGTTGTGTGGTTGCTTTGCTGCAGGAGGGACTGGTGCACTTCACAAAATAGAAAAAATACATTTTGTGGGCAAAAGCGTGTGTGAGCAAGGAGGCCTACAAACCTGACTCAGTTACACCAGCTCTGTCAGCAGGAATGGTCCAAAATTCACCCAACTTATTGTGGGAAGCTTGTGGAAGGCTACCTAAAACATTTGACCCAAGTTAAACCATTCAAAGGCTACCAAATACTGAGTGTATGTAAACTTCTGACCCACTGGGAATGTGATGAAAGAAATAAACGCTGAAATAAATCATTCTCTCTACTATTATTCTGACATTCACATTCTTAAAATAAAGTGGTGATCCTTTTACTAGGATTAAATGTCAGGAATTGTGAAAAACTGAGTTTAAATGTATTTGGCTAAGGTGTATGTAAACTTCAGACTTAAACTGTGGTTTAACATGGTTTAAAGTTGTGCTAGCTTGCTGAGCTAATCAGTTAACGAGAGGCTCAACTGGGCCATGGGCTTGTGTTCTACTCCTTGGGGTCCCCTCTCCCTCCCTACTTCTCTTTATTGTTCTGGAACAACCAAACAGGACATCAGTTGGCAGGCAGCAGCCAGATGACCTCATTCAGCCAGGCTCCCAGTACAAACAACCCCACTACATAACCCAAGCCTTTACCATCTCACATTCAAAGACCAAAGCTGTGTCTGAAATTGTTCTTGCCTACTGCTTGCTAAAAGTATATACTATGTACTAACCTTACAAAATAAGTAGAAATGTTTTCAGTAAGCAAAAAAGATAAACATACTAGCTAGCCTCATCCATACTAAGAAGGCATACTAATGATCAATTGGGTTATTTCCTGCCATTTGTTCATTTTGGTACAGCCTGTCCTCTTATCTGATTTTAAAGCTTGAGCTGAACAGGTGAAAGGCAATATGTGGTAGGCATCCACCAAGTTGCTTTCCCTTTTTATGTTCTTATAGGGGAGTCAGTCCTTGGTGACTAGTCATTGAGGGCCTTACTACTGTTGCAATTGTAATTCTCGCTTTTAATCCATTTAAAGGCTCACGTGGTGAAAAGTAAACTTTTCAAGCTGTAAAATAACATCCTGAGCTCACCCATGATGTTGTACAACATCCAGACTGCCTCCAAATGTAGTAACTGACATGGGCCATCGTCACCAAGAGATTATGTTGCTTTACCGAGTGGGGCTAAGGAGGTTTTTCTGGTTGGAACTAATTATTTTGGAACTCATATTTCTGTTCTTGTCCTATATTTTTATAAAACCAAAATAAGGATGTTAAACAACTGCTGGAGTGAGGCTTTAGGTCATAATGTGTCTAATGTGTCCACCTAGCTTAATTGAATGCTGCCATGGTAACAGGCTTCAGTTATGGGACTGAGTGATGGGACAGCCTGTCCCCTGTTGCCGAGCGACAGGAACATCGGAGCCCCATGGGAATCTCTAGGGTTACCATGACGATAGATGAAAGAGCTCCATGTCTCAAATGACACTCTATTCCCAATAGAGCACTGCTTTTGGAGTTTCTAATAGCATCTATGAAGTTATGAAGGACTTACTGGTGGATGGACAAAGTCACACAGTCAGGATTGAGATTCGGAAAACAACAAGCCGTCACCCCGTTGCTTGTTTTCATAAACAGTTGAGGGATGGGGCTGAAGAAATGTAACTCTCAAATTCACAGATATAGCTATGGATGCAAGCACTGACCATCCATGATAAATAGTTTTAACCAAACAATGGAGTAAAGAATCAATAATGAATGGATGGATGTGTGATGTGTTTGTTTGAAGGGGAAGATCTCTTGACCACAAGGCCTTGTTGCAATACAGTACTACATGTATACGGTACGTCCCACTGGGCACAGACGTCAGTTCAACGTCTAGTTTTGATTTGCATTTGGTTGAGTTGTCAACTAACCGTGAATTCAACGTGAAATCAACAACAACATTCACCATGGATTTAGGGTTAGGTGAAAAAAATACAAAATGCACTTACATTAATTACTTTTTGCAGGAAAAATGTAACAGTGCCACTAACTGGTGTTAAGAGACATAGACGTAGTGGAGGAGTATACAGTGCCTTCAGAAAGTATTCATACCCACATGTTCCACATTTTGTTGTGTTACAGGCTGAATTCAAATGGATAAAGAAAGGTTTACCTATCCACACACAATACCCCAAAATGAAAAAGTGAAAATCTGTTTAAAAAAAATTTTGGACATTTTTTGAAATACAGAAATATGTAATTTACATAAGTATTCACACCCCTGAGTCCGTACATGTTAGAATCACATTTGGCAGCGATTTACAGCTGTGAGTCTTTCTGGCTAAGTCTCTAAGAGCTTTGCACATCTGGATTGTACAATATTTGCATATGATTCTTTTTAAAGCTTTTTAAAGTTGGTTGTTGATCATTGCTAGACAAGCATTTTCAAGTCTTGCCATATATTTTCAAGCCCGAGTTGTCAAAACTGGAACATTAATTTAATCTTGGTAAGCAACTCTGTGTCTGTTGGAAAGCAGACTGAACCCGGTTTTTCACTAGGATTTTTGTCTGCGCTTACAGTAGCTCTATTCTGCTTTTTTTATCCTAAAAAACTCCCCAGCCCTTGCTGATGACAAGCATACTCATAACATGATGCAGCCATCACCATGCTTAAAAATATAAAGAGTGGTGCTCAGTAATGTCTTGTGTTGGATTTGGCCCAAGGATAACTCTTTGTATTCAGCACATAAAATGTATTTTTCTTTGCCAATTTATTTGCACATTTACTTTAGTGCCTTATTGAATACAGGATGCATGCCTTTGAATATTTAGGTTAGTTTTGTGAAGTAACTACAATGTTGTTGATCCATCCTCAGTTTTCTCCTATCACAGCCATTAAACACTGTAACTGTTTTCTTCCTCTCTGGCAACTGAGTTAGGAAGGACAGCTGCATCTTTGTAGTGACTGGGTGTTATTGATACACCATCCAAAGTGTAAAGAATAACTAACATTTTCACCAATCTACCAATTGGTGCCCTTTGCAAGCCATTGGAAAACCTCCCTGTTCTTTGTGGTTGAATCTGTGTTTGAAATTCCCTGTTCGACTGAGGGACCTTACGATTGATTATCTGTATGTGTGGGGTACAGAGATGAGGTAGTCATATTTTTACTCCTGAATTTATTTAGGCTTGCCATAACAAAGGGGTTGAATAGTTGTTGACTCAAGACTTTTCAGATTTTCTTTAAATGTTTTATTAATTTGTAAAACTGTCTAAAAACATAATTCCACTTTGACATTATGGGGTATTGTGTGTAAGCCAGTGACACAAAATCTACATTTAATCCAATCTAAATTCACACTGCAAAACAACAAAATGTGAAAAAAGTCAAGGAGAGTAAATACTTTCTGAAGACACTGTAACTGCTTGACCACAAGCTACAATAGGAAAGTGTACTGAGCAGATTTATAAGAAAGGACCGCAAAGGCTATACTTTTTTTGAACCCAAATACTACCAACATATTTTCATACATGGATTATTAACTGGGGTCATTTTCAAGAAAGATTTATCAAAACATCATTAGACATGTACATCATGTTATCTGGGGAAAAAACACGGCAAAAACAGACTTTTATTTGAATAAAAGTACAGTTCATTTCCATATTCTGTAAAACAAAAAACAAAAAAATGTCTTAACATAAATGTGCAGCTTTTTTCCAAAGTACAATCCACATAAGCTGATTTACAATAATTTGATTTCAGTATGATTTAGTTTTTAGAATATTTAAGTAAATACTCATTTTTAAGTTATAAAAATAACTGACATTTAAAGGGGCGGTACACAAAAATTTGAAATATACTTAATTTTATTTACAAAAAGTGATTAATCCATTGATCCTGAGAGACAATTACCAAAGATATGCCATCTTTGCTAGTATTTTCTTTTTTACACATATAGGATGTTGGAGGATAGTATAGAAATCTTGGCATTTAAATATAACATTTCCCATAGAATAACAATTTTCAGAGAATACACACTAATACTGCATTATGTGTACATTTGTGTACAAATAAATAATTTTTTAGATTTGGCCTAGAATCTCAAATTTTCGAGGAAAGCACAACAATACAGCTCTCTATGTAGATTCAGAGTGTGTCTGAGTTTTGTATTGCAGTTCTATGAAGAATTTACACCTTGGCCCACTTTGTATAACTTTGGTATAAAAAAGTACAAAGGCGATTATATTTATTTATGTCAGCAGAGAAACCTAGATTCAAATCAAGGTCCAGGCAGAATTAGGTGTTTTTGGTTAGCGTCAAAATGACCCCAAATGACTTGAATTTTGATGCAGAAAAACTAAACAATGATTTAGATTTGAACAAGTTGATTGACAAATTCATGAAAACTTGACAAAAAAAATGAATAAACTACCTTTGGGATATGATCAAAAAGATGCCACTGGCGTCAAAATGAACCCAGTCTGTAGTATGAGAGGGAAGCTAAGCTCTTTTAATGTTGTTTGTGTTTTATTGTAACTTTTTTTTATAAGTCATTCATTGAAGTGTCTTAACATATTGTATAATCTGCTGGTACGGAAATGCTAATGTGCTAAGACGAATTGTTAGCTCTGGTACAGTACTGGGGGTCAGTAAAGTATAGTACTGGGGGTCAAATGTGGCCGATACGTAAGCTTACTGTATTAAAGATCGGTGATACTATCAAGAGCAGTGTGCGGTTTCCTTTTTCCTTCATCTGGGTCAATTATGATAAAAGAGACCTCACTAAAGCCCACAAAGTACTGATGGACCCCAAACATCCTCTTTACCAGGAGCTACTCCTGTTACAGCTATCCTTGCCACGCCCTCTACTTCTCATCCTGTGTCTCCCTAACCTGCTGCCACTCCCCCGGTGCTCTCTCTCTCTCTCTGTGTGGGTGTATCTGATTGTGTGAGTGGAGACAGGTGTGCTGGAGTCAGAGCAAATCCCCACCAGCTGCAATCTGTTCCATAATCAAGACCTCTACAAATACACAGCCCTGCCACAGCCGCGCTGCCAGATCGTAGCCTCTGCTCAGTCAGACTCCATTTCAAGCTGTTTGTTCATGCATAGAGCTTGTTATCCTGTGGTGTCTGTTTTCCCTAGCCTGGCGCTGCTTTTCTGTCTGCTACAGTTCCGTCTGCCCTGATTCTGTTCCGTGTCTCCAGTCCCTCGTCTCGTCAGTCCTCCTTCCCCGCCCTGGACCCCCACTCTACTGCTTCCTTGGATTCCGCTCCGAACCTGCTTACCCTGTCCCTGCTCCCCTTGCCGCAGCCTCAGTTCCTGGTTCCCTGCTACCCCCACCCCTTGCTTTTCAATAAATACCTTGGTTACCTTATCGCTGTCTCTGAGTCTGCACTTGAATTCATCCTGCTTCAGTTGACATTGTAGTTGACTGATGTGTATGTAGTGTACAAATTAATCATTGATCACTCATGAACTGCACTTGTTCTACCTGTATTTGTCTGTATATGTTTTTTATGTATTCACAGAGCCGCAAACAAAATTTACCCGCCGGGATAATAAAGTAATCTAAAAAGGTATAAATTGCATACATTTGTACCCCAAAATTCTAAATGTAAGTGTTCAACAGTTTATGATTGTTGGCTATACACCTACGTAGGACCTGAGAAAAACTTTGTGATTTTCAGGACCTTGCATTGTGTGTAAGAGTGTTTGTGAGTGCAGCTATGTACAGCTATGCCAGCTATGACCTTGCAGTTGGCTCTAAGAACAGACATGTTCATTCGCTGAACAAAAGCAGTGAGGCTAGGAAGAAGTCATTTGAAGTGAACATGTAGAGGATCAAAGGGCCACTGATCAATACTTCACACTGTGATCTACCTTCATATCCTTGACTGGGGGCTTGAACACACGCACACACGCGCACACACACACACACACACACACACACACACACACAAAAACACACACACACACAAAAACACAGCAGGAGAGGACCAGCACCTGCCCTGGGCTGCCAATCGAGTGGCACAGTGGTACATGAAAGGATGTGACCTCCAGCGAAGGGTCACAGCCATCACAGCAGGCGCATTCAACAAGAAAGTTACATGTCAGTCATATATAATTTGTATTTCCTTTTTCACATTGCTCCTTGAGATGTAGAGATTTGATTAATCATTATACTTTTTCAATATCCAACGTTTCAGGTTTTAGTCCACCAACCATTTGTCAAAGCATGAAGGAGTTTAATCTTTTGTATCACCTTTTCTTATTCTGGCGTACCTGTGTGACTCACTAAATATGCGAGTGCATCCCTTTAAGGAAAGATTCATCAAACCTGCAGCAGAGCCAAAACCAAAACCTTGACACATGATGTCCTTTCAAACCTTTACAGAAGATGTCACTTGCGTGATACAGATTCTGTCACCATTCAACCGATCGGTGGCAGCAGTAATTCTCTCGAGTTGTAAGACCCTAGGCTGCCTTCCAAATGAAATCCTATTTCTTATATAGTGCATTACTTTAAATCAAGTTTCTATGGGCCATGAAATAAGGAATTTGGTGTGATTTTGGATGCAGCCCTTCCTATTTAAGCCCTCACCATAGATATCTGCTTATCTGCTATCAGACACACTCTATACAGTCAGGTTGTCATGGATTAGCCAGATGAGCTAAAGAGGAGCTAAGCAACTGAATAACAATGAGACTTGGCTGCTGTTGTGAGTTGCCCCCTCCCCTGTTGACACTTGCAATGACAGGTCAAGATCCTTGGGTATAGATGGTGGGTTGGCTTTAACTTGTATAAAGAGTGGCATGTACCCTCTCATACATCTCAACTACTGATGAGGATTTTTAAACCTCTGGAGTTCGGCTTGATTCAGTGTTTCTATCAATTGCTGCGGTCTCAATCACACCCCAGGGCACATTTTTGTTCTTGCCCAGCACTAACATGCCTGATTTGACTGATCAAGATGATTAGTTGAGGCTTGGGGATTAGTGCTGTAGTGTTAATGCTGGGCGAGATCAAAAATGTGTACACCCCAGGGGTCCTCCAGGAATGAAATGAGAAACATTGGTGGAATTAATGGCTATCTGTTAGGGAGAGAGAGCTTCTTTCTATGTCTCATCTATCCACGTCTCACTTAGTGAGTATACCCCCTTGCCCCCATAACAGCCTCACTTCGTTGGGGCATGGACTCTACAAGGTGTAAAAAACATTCCACAGGGATGCTGGCCCATGTTGACTCCAATGCTTCCCACAGTTGCGTCAAGTCGGCTGGATGTCCTTTTGGGTGGTGGACCATTCTTGATACACATGGGAAACTGTTCAGTGTGAAAAACGCAGCAGCGTTGCAGTTCTTGATACAAACCGGTGCGCCTGGCATCATACTCCATTCAGAGACACTTAAGTATTTTTGTTTTGCCCACTCACCCTCTGAATGGCATACATACACAATCCATGTCTCAATTATCTCAAGGCTGAAAAATCATTCACCTGTCTTCTCCCCTTCATCTACACGACTTGACGTGGATTTAACAAGTGACATCACCTGGATTTACCTGGTCAGTCGATGTCATGGAAAGAGCAGGTGTACCTAATGTTTTGTATACTCAGAATAGAATATGCTATCTTTAGACACTAATCCACCACCATGTCACTCCATGTCTGTATCACTCGCTGTCACCCGCCGGCCTGTTTAAGCATCAATCAAACTGTCAATCAAATGTGAAAATAAATTATGCAAACCAGCACAGTATGGTTCACCCCATAGGGCTCTGGTCAAAAGTAGTGCACTTTGAAGGGAATAGGGTGCCATCTTGGAAAAGGCATACAAGTAAGTCTATGTCTGAGGGGAGAGGGTAAAGGCAGGTGGTCTAGCAGTGAGCTCAACCTTGCCTCTACCTTGCAGAGCCCAACCAAAACCTGCCTCCCCCCTTTCTTCCCCATCTCCTCCAGTAGCTTCCATAAAGGAGCAGCTGCTTTACCCCCCCCCCCCCCCCCCCCTCTTGTTTCCCTTCCCTGATCCCCCTCCCCCCCTCCCCCCTCACACACACACACACAGAGACCAATACCTCATCCTCTGTGCACCCTGTTATTCAAAGTCTGCAGGACCTCTTAGAAACATGCCCGGAATTCATAGTAGTCTCCAATTCCTCTAAAAATCCCAAAATGTCCCTTTCTATTCCCGCTAGCTGCCCCTGATTATATTCTAGCCGAATGGCATCCTCTGGAATGTCGGCAACATTCTGGAACATTTCCAGACGGAGAGGTAGCCCACTGGTGGCGACAATTCAATCAGTGTGTACCTGGAGAGAAAGAAAATCATTCCTGGCTGCAGTGATAACTTTTAACTTATTGGACCGTGCTTCTGAAAGCGACTTGGCCGCCCAGCTCCATAGGAGTGAAAGGAAATCGTTAGCGGTTTTGACGCATCGTTTGAGGTTAGCTCATGCGTCCAATTCGATGGCACCGTGTGAGTGGGGTTGAGATTCTAGAGAGCGCGCCAATCTAGCGACGAAAGAAACAAGCCTTATTTGCCTGTTCGTCTCGGTTTGTGGCTGTATTCCATCAAGGATTGGAAATGTAAAATCAATCAATGTGTGTGCATGGAGGTGATTTCACGTACTAAGAATGTGAAAGTCACAGAGCAACAGTAGACTATCCACCCCCCTCTCCTTAAAAGGACATAGACTGTCCTCGCTGCCAGACTGTCATGATTCGTTTTCATGGCAATAAATTACCTCTGACAGACACACCATGGTTGCGTTTACACAGGCAGCCCAATTCGGGTATTTTTTTCACTAATTACATCGTTTGATGAATCAGGTCAGCATTTTTGCCAATAATTGGGCAAAATATCAGAATTGGGCTGCCTGTGTAAATGCAGCCTATTACTGCTAGAAAGATTGAACAAACAGGAAAGATTTCCATGTTCAAGGTGAATAGATATATATATACAAGGATGGGCAACTCCAGTCCTCTGGGGCCTGATTGGTGTCACAGGTTTCCCCCAGCCCTATAGCTAACACACCTGAATAAATTAATTGCATTTGAAACTGAAGATCGCATAATCAATCACATTAGTGGAAGCAAATACTGTTCTCAGGACAGGCCTGGTTCTAGCTAGATATGTTAGCGAGCACTAACCCTAGCTAGCACTAACCCTTTTCTTAACCTTAACCTAATTCTCCTAACCTGCCATGTTAATTCTCCAAACCTGTTGCCTAAGTTATCCTAACCTGCTACGAAAAGTAACTTCTGCTAGTCAAAACCGGCAGACCTGCCCAGAGTGTATTGGAACCTGCATTCATATACATGATGTCGCCGTAGTCTAGGACGGGTAGGAACTGAATGATCTGCTATCTACTATGAAGCGAGAAGCATGACCTATTTCTATAGAAATACCCATTTTCATTCTCTTACTAAACTCATCCATGTGTTTTTTTTAAATACAACTTGTCGTCTATCCAGATGCACAGATACTTATAAGCAGGGGCGTGATCAATGCGGGAACAATCCAAGGGACAGATATTTAAAACGTTTGAGTCATTATTGTGTGTCCTATAAAACAACATATAATTAGCTTTACCCACATTCAATACTAGTTTGAGGTCAATAAAGGTTTTCTGTAAAACAATGAAGGCAGGCTGAAGATATTTGGAACTCACACGTGAAAAGGTTTTAAAAAATGTAGGGGTGTGGATCAGCTTCTTGATATGCTACACCTATGGAACATTTCTGGGATCTTTTATTTCAGCTCATCATACATGGAACCAGCACTTTACATGTTGTGATTATATTTTTGTTCAGTGTGCGTGTGTATGTATGTGTGTATATATATACACTGCTCAAAAAAATAAAGGGAACACTAAAATAACACATTCTAGATCTGAATGAATGAAATATTCTTATTAAATACTTTTTTCTTTACATAGTTGAATGTGCTGACAACAAAATCACACAAAAATTATCAATGGAAATCAAATTTATCAACCCATGGAGGTCTGGATTTGGAGTCACACTCAAAATTAAAGTGGAAAACCACACTACAGGCTGATCCAACTTTGATGTAATGTCCTTAAAACAAGTCAAAATGAGGCTCAGTAGTGTGTGTGGCCTCCACGTGCCTGTATGACCTCCCTACAACGCCTGGGCATGCTCCTGATTAGGTGGCGGATGGTCTCCTGAGGGATCTCCTCCCAGACCTGGACTAAAGGATACGCCAACTCCTAGACAGTCTGTGATGCAACGTGGCGTTGGTGGATGGAGCGAGACATGATGTCCCAGATGTGCTCAATTGGATTCAGGTCTGGGGAACGGGCGGACCAGTCCATTGCATCAATGCCTTCCTCTTGCAGGAACTGCTGACACACTCCAGCCACATGAGGTCAAGCATTATCTTGCATTAGGAGGAACCCAGGGCCAACCGCACCAGCATATGGTCTCACAAGGGATCTGAGGATCTCATCTCGGTACCTAATGGCAGTCAGGCTACCTCTGGCGAGCACATGGAGGGCTGTGCGGCCCCCCAAAGAAATGCCACCCCACACCATGACTGACCCACCGCCAAACCGGTCATGCTGGAGGATGTTGCAGGCAGCAGAACGTTCTCCACGGCGTCTCCAGACTGTCACGTCTGTCACATGTGCTCAGTGTGAACCTGCTTTCATCTGTGAAGCGCACAGGGCGCCAGTGGCAAATTTGCCAATCTTGGTGTTCTCTGGCAAATGCCAAACATCCTGCATGGTTTTGGGCTGTAAGCACAACCCCCACCTGTGGACGTCGGGCCCTCATACCACCCTCATGGAGTCTGTTTCTGACCGTTTGAGCAGACACATGCACATTTGTGGCCTGCTGGAGGTCATTTTGCAGGGCTCTGGCAGTGCTCCTCCTGCTCCTCCTTGCACAAAGGCGGAGGTAGCGGTCCTGCTGCTGGGTTGTTGCCCTCCTACGGCCTCCTCCACGTCTCCTGATGTACTTGCCTGTCTCCTGGTAGCGCCTCCATGCTCTGGACACTATGCTGACAGATACAGCAAACCACCTTGCCACAGCTCGCATTGATGTGCCATCCTGGATGAGCTGCACTACCTGAGCCACTTGTGTGGGTTGTAGACTCCGTCTCATGCTACCACTAGAGTGAAAGCACCGACAGCATTCAAAAGTGACCATCAGCCAGGAAGCATAGGAACTGAGCAGTGGTCACCACATGCAGAACCACTCCTTTATTGGGGGTGTCTTGCTAATTGCCTATAATTTCCACCTGTTGTCTATTCCATTTGCACAACAGCATGTGAAATTTATTGTCAATCAGTGTTGCTTCCTAAGTGGACAGTTTGGATTTCACAGAAGTGGGATTGACTTGGAGTTACATTGTTGTGTTTAAGTGTTCCCTTTATTTTTTTGAGCAGTGTGTGTATATATATATATATATATATATATATATATATATATATATATATATATATATATATATATATATATATGCACACACACACACTGAACATATATATATTATTATTATTATTTATATGATGTGTCACAAATTCAATTTGTGCTATATGTTACGCATTTATTGTGCTTAAGGTCCTGGAGTCCATCTTTAACTCCATCAGGAGGTACACATTTATATTTGTATTCATTAAGTATACCTGCATTGGCAGCAGCTACTCTTCTTGGGGTCCAGCAACATTGTGTCCTGTCAGTCAGGTAGTTTTCAAACCAATTGCATGCCGCCTGATCCAGGCCAATTTCAGACAACCTACGAATGAATAATACATGGTCTACAATATCGAATGCCTTCGACAGGTCAGTGAAAAGGGCAGCACAATGCTGCTCCATACAGATTACTGTACAATTTTTCACAGGGCTGCTCATTTCTCCTAAGTGGAGATTCTCTTTTCTCCCTCACTCACTTCTCCAACCTCATTTGAATTCCATGCTGTCACTGTCACTTGTCCACTCAAGCTTTATATTGTTGTCATCTATCGCCCACCATGTGGCCTTAGATAGTTCCTCAATGAGCTTGACACCTTGATAAGCTCATTTCCTGATGCTGGGCGACATTGACCTCCCAACTTTTGCATTTGATTCTTTTCTTTCCAACTCTCCTTACCTTTTTTGACCTCACCCTTTCGCAGTCCCCTCCCACTCACAAGGCAGGCAATACGCTTGATTTCATCTTTAATAGAGGCTGTTCAGCTACTAATCTCACTACAACTCCCTCCAGGTCGCTGATCACTACTTTGTTTCCTTTTCTGTCTTCCTCTTCTCCAACTCTAACCACTCAGCCCCTACTCAGATGGCCATTCTCCATCAAAATCTTCGCTCTCTCTCTCCTGCTATTCTCTCTTCTATCCTATCATTTCTCCCTTCGCTAAATCCTTCTCTCTCCTTTCTCCTGATTCTGCCTCTTTGACTTCCCTTTCCACATCGTACGACTTGCATTATTCCCTTTCCTCCCAGCCGGCTCGGCCCTCTGCTCCGTGGCTGAGTGACTCATTGCGAGCTTACAAAACAGGGATTTTTTTTTTTTAACTAAACTTTCGGAGGACCTATCATCCTTGTTTAAACCTAGGGTGGCGTAGTATGACAGTTGTGAGTCTTTTGACAAATGTGAGGCGGTAGAGAAATTTGTGTAGCCGATCCTACGCCACCCCAGGTTTAAACGAGCATTGAGAGCTCTGCCTAACATACACTCCTGTTCAAAAGTTCTTGTTCTTGTTTTTGAAAGAAAAGCAAATTTTTTGTGCATTACAATAACATCAAATTGATCAGAAATACAGTGTAGCTTCATTAAATAGTACCAGCAAAACACCAGTCTCAACGTCAACAGTGAAGAGGCAACTCCGGGATGCTGGCCTTTTAGGCAGAGTTCCTCTGTTCAGTGTCTGTGTCTGAGATATGGCTTTTTCTTGGCAACTCTGCCTAGAAGTCCAGCATCCCGGAGTCGCCTCTTCACTTGGATTAGCCAACACAATGTGCCATTGGAACACAGGAGTGATGGTTGCTGATAATGGGCCTCGGTACGCCTACTATATGCAGACTCCATAAAAATCAGCTGTTTCCAGCTACAATAGTAATTTACAACATTAACAATGTCTACACTGTATTTCTGATCAATTTGATGTTATTGTAATGGACAAAAATTTGCTTTTCTTTCAAAAACAAGGACATTTAAGTGACCCCAAACTTTTGAACGGGGTCACTTAGACTTCTCCTAAAATGGATTCAATTGTTTTTTCCCCTTATCAATCTAGACACAATTCTCCATTATGACAAAGCAAAAACTTTTTGTGCAAATTTATGAAAACAAAAACCGGTGAGATGTCTGATCTATCATCTCTGGAGAGACCTGAAAATAGCTGTGCAGCGACAGTCCCCATCCAACCTGACAGAGCTTGAGAGGATCTGCAGAGAAG
This sequence comes from Oncorhynchus clarkii lewisi, assembly GCF_045791955.1. Classification (NCBI taxonomy): domain Eukaryota; kingdom Metazoa; phylum Chordata; class Actinopteri; order Salmoniformes; family Salmonidae; genus Oncorhynchus; species Oncorhynchus clarkii. Next base: position 28,770,179 of record NC_092154.1, read on the forward strand.
AATAATGGGAGAAACTCCCCAAGCTTCTAGGGTCATACCCAAAGACTCGAGGCTGTAATTGCTTCAACAAAGTACTGAGTAAAGGGTCTGAATACTTATGTAAATGTAATATTTCAGTTTAAAATGTCTAAAAACCTGTTTTTGCTTTGTCATTATGGGGTATTGTGTGTAGATTGATGAGGAACAAATACAATTGAATCAATTTTAGATTAAGAATGTAACCAAATTGTGGAAGAGTGAATGGGTCGGAATACTTTCTGAATGCACTGTAAACTTTGTTTATTTGTAAAAAAAAAAAAATCGGTTTTCGCTTTCTCATTATGGGTTATTGTGTGTAGATTGATGAGGGGGGGAAATGATGTAATTCATTTTAGACAATGTGAAAAAAGTCAAGGGGTCTGAATACTTTCCGAATGCACTGCACATTCAGGTATTTCAAGTTTTGGATTGAATAGCAAAATAAAAAAAGTCAACAGGTTGCAAGTTTACATGTTTTATTGTCCTTCACCATTAGTCAAAACCTCAGACTTCTCTCTTTTAATCCTTGTCAAAGGACAAGGAGCACAATGAAATATACAAACAAGCAAAAACAGGTGCAGGGTCTAGGGAAGCACTACCTAAACATTAAACTTAATATCAAGATTAATCAAATATATTATTTCAATTTAGACAGTCAAAAACTAACAACCAACCACATGGCAACTTCCCTCTCACCTGTACCTTCCCCGGGCGGCAGCCAAATGTGAGGAGGTAGAGAAATAAGTAGCCGATCCTGCACCCACCTAGGTTTAAACAAAAGCATGGGGAGCAATGCCTGACATACAGTACATACAGGTTCTTAATGGTAAACTTGCCCTTAGAACCAACTTCTCTGGGTTTAAATGACATACAGTTGAAGTTGGAAGTTTACATACACTACAGTGGGGAGAACAAGTATTTGAAACACTGCCGATTTTGCAGGTTTTCCTACTTACAAAGCATGTAGAGGTCTGTAATTTATATCATAGGTACACTTCAACTGTGAGAGACGGAATCTAAAACAAAAATCCAGAAAATCACATGGTATGATTTTTAAGTAATTCATTTACATTTTATTGCATGACATAAGTATTTGATACATCAGAAAAGCAGAACTTAATATTTGGTACAGAAACATTTGTTTGCAATTACAGAGATCATACGTTTCCTGTAGTTCTTGACCAGGTTTGCACACACTGCAGCAGGGATTTTGACCCACTCCTCCATACAGACCTTCTCCAGATCCTTCAGGTTTCGGGGCTGTCGTTGGGCAATATGGACTTTCAGCTCCCTCCAAAGATTTTCTACTGGGTTCAGGTCTGGAGACTGGCTAGGCCACTCCAGGACCTTGAGATACTTCTTACGGAGCCACTCCTTAGTTGCCCTGGCTTTGAGTTTCGGGTCGTTGTCATTCTGGAAGACCCAGCTTCAATGCTCTTACTGAGGGAAGGTCTCGCGATACATGGCCCCATCCATCCTCCCCTCAATACGGTGCAGTCATCCTGTCCCCTTTGCAGAAAAGCATCTCCAAAGAATGATGTTTCCATCTCCATGCTTCACGGTTGGGATGGTGTTCTTGTGGTTGTACTCATCCTTCTTCTTCCTCCAAACACGGCGAGTGGAGTTCAGACCAAAAAGCTCTATTTTTGTCTCATCAGACCACATGACCTTCTCCCATTCCTCCTCTGGATCATCCAGATGGTCATTGGAAAACTTCAGACGGGCCTGGACATGCGCTGGCTTGAGCAGGGGGACCTTGCGTGCACTGCAGGATTTTAATCCATGATGGCGTAGTGTGTTACTAATGGTTTTCTTTGAGACTGTGGTCCCAGCTCTCTTCAGGTCATTGACCAGGTCCTGCCGTGTAGTTCTGGGCTGATCCCTCACCTTCCTCATGATCATTGATGCCCCACGACGTGAGATCTTGCATGGCGCCCCAGACCGAGGGTGATTGACCGTCATCTTGAACTTCTTCCATTTTCTAATAATTACGCCAACAGTTGTTGCCTTCTCACCAAGCTGCTTGCCTATTGTCCTGTAGTCCATCCCAGCCCTGTGCAGGTCTACAATTTTAGCCCTGATGTCCTTACACAGCTCTCTGGTCTTGGCCATTGTGGAGAGTTTGGAGTCTGTTTGATTGAGTGTGTGGACAGGTGTCTTTTATACAGGTAACGAGTTCAAACAGGTGCAGTTAATACAGGTAATGAGTGGAGAATAGGAGGGATTCTTAAAGAAAAACTAACAGGTCTGTGAGAGCTGGAATTCTTACTGGTTGGTAGGTGATCAAATACTTATGTCATGCAATAAAATGCTAATTAATTACTTAAAAATCATACAATGTGATTTTCTGGATTTTTGTTTTAGATTCCGTCTCTCACAGTTGAAGTGTACCTATGATAAACATTACAGACCTCTACATGCTTTGTAAGTAGGAAAACCTGCAAAATCGTCAGTGTCTCAAATATTTGTTCTCCCCACTGTAGGTTGGAGTCATTAAAACTAGTTTTTCAACCACTCCACAAATGTCTTGTTAATAACAAACTATAGTTTTGGCAAGTCAGTTAGGATATCTACTTTGTGCATGCCACAAGTAATTCTTCCAACAGTTGTTTACAAACACATTATTTTACTTATAATTCACTGTATCACAATTCCAGTGGGTCAGAAGTTTACATACACTAAATTGACTGTGCCTTTAAACAGCTTGGAAAATTCCAGAAAATGATGTTATGCCTTTAGGAACTTCTGATAGGCTGATTGACATATTTTAAGTCAATCGGAGGTGTACCTGTAGATGTATTTCAAGGCCTACCTTCAAACTCAGTGCCTCTTTGCTTGACATCATGAGAAAATCAAAAGAAATCAGCCAAGACCTCAGAAAAAAGTTGTAAACCTCCACAAGTCTGGTTCATCCTTGGGAGCAATTTCCAAATGCCCGAAGGTACCACATTCATCTGTACAAACAATAGTACGCAAGTATAAACACCATGGGACCACACAGCCTGTGTGAAAGAGAAAGACCATAATGATTTATACTAGCCCAGGCGCAATTTTAACTTTGGCCACTAGATGGCAGCAGTGTATGTGCAAAGTTTTAGACTGATCCAATGAACTACTGCATATGTATTCAAAATGTTGTATCAAGACTGCCCAAATGTGCCTAATTGGTTTATTCATACATTTTCAAGTTCATAATTGTGCACTCTCCTCAAACAATAGCATGGTATTCTTTCACTGTAGTAGCTACTCTAAATTGGACAGTGCAGTTAGATTAACAAGAATTTAAGCTTTCTGCCCATATCAGATATGTATATGTCCTGGGATTTATTTTTGTTTCTTACAACCTCATGCTAGTCACATTAGCCTACGTTAGCTCAACCGATCCTGTAGAGGTTTTAAACAAAATCTTTTTCTCTGAGCAATTGTATTAACATAAAATAAAATCATTTCATTTTTTTTTGCATAAAATATAGCTCAGTATTTGTGTTATTTATTTTATAGTGTTTCTTTGCTAATCTTTATCAAGGGTACCAATAATTATGGACTTGTTTGTATATTGCAGTGATGCTTCCTTGACTCAAAGGCTACTGAAAGGCTAAAATCCAAAAGGAACATTTTCAAATATATGATAAAATGTATATTTTTTTCTTATCTATTTCTCACACATCCATGTACTTTTATGGAAAAAAGTAGGAGGATTATATAGCATGTACGTTTGTAGTCATACATCGTAAAAGTCAAAGCTCTCTGGTGTTGTTAAATAGTGGTCGTTTACCCACTACTGCAATCACGGACTGGTTGTGTGATCCACTAAGTTATTAACTAGAAGGTGATGAGATACGACAGCTGTGAGTTTGAAGCCCATTCGGGCTTGAAGCCCTGCTGGTCCCAGAGTAAAATAGGTCAAATGTGACGAAGTACCTGATTATAAAAATGCATATAAAACTTTGTGGACGTAGCCTACATTTAGTTGTACCTGTCCATGTAGCCTCATAATATACAATATATGATTATTAGACCCTAGCAGTGTGTTTGTGTACAAGGCTGAAGAAAGTCATAGCTTCTTATTGAATTCATTATTAATCTTAATTTTCAAGATGTTGACTGCACTTCTCTTCTCAACACAATAACACAATGAATGTCATTTCAAAGGGGGGAAAAACGTTCCATGGGAGAGTTGTGACACAAGTTGTGACATCACAAGTTGTGACAGTTGTCAGGAACTTGGCACACTACGCTGTGAGCTATTTGTCCAGACACATTACCACACGTGACGTAGTTATTTTGATTATCAGAACGTGCTAGTGGACTACTTTTGTGAAAATGTGTTGGATCACATCTAGCTACATCAACCATTTTCAATTGGCTGATTCTAAATCTGTTAACAAATCAAATCAAATCGAATTGTATTGGTCACATACACATGGTTAGCAGATGTTCATGTGAGTGTAGCGAAATGCTTGTGCTTCAAGTTCCGAAAGTGCAGAATATCTAACAAGTAATCTAACAATTCCCTAACAACTACCTGATACACACAATCTAAAGGGGTGAATGAGAATATGTGAATATAAAAATATGTGACGAGCGACGTAGGCAAGGTGCAATAGATGGTATAAAATACAGTATATACATATGATATGAGTAGTGTAAGATATGTAAACATTATTAAAGGGACATTATTTAACGTGGCATTGTTTAAAGTGACTAGTGATCCATTTATTAAAGTGGCCAGTGATTGCGTCTCAATGTAGACAGCAGCCTTTCTGAGTTAGTGATGTCTGTTTAGCACTCTAATGGCCTTGAGATAGAAGCTGTTTTTCAGTCTCTCGGTCCCAGCTTTGATGCACCTGTACTGACCTCGCCTTCTGGATGGTAGAGGTGTGAACAGGCAGTGGCTCGGGTGGTTGTTGTCCTTGATGATCTTTTTGGCCTTCCTGTGACATCGGGTGTTGTAGGTGTCATGGAGGGCAGGTAGTTTGCCCCCAGTGATGCGTTGGAACGGATATAATGATGTGCTCAGCTGGTCGTCCTCAGCATCTTGGCTAAGGTACAACCCCCCCCATGTTTATAGTGTATGGTAGGAACTACTTTAAAACAAGTGGTATATAGCCTAGTTAACATTCAGCAGTTGTAAGAGGGGTGTCCTTTACCATGAAACACTGTCCATTGGTGGAGGGGGAAATGTCTGGTTGTGGAATAGTAATCCAATACACATGAGATGAATGTGTGCGATCACATTACAAAATGCCTGTCCCCAAGCTGCATAGTCTAGTCTATTTGTTCTGTTTTTCCTACGAGGAAAGGGGAGTGCTGAAAAACACTCCATTGCTGGAGGCACCTCTTAGCCCCCAAAATGAAGCATTCTCCTGGGGCACTGGTAGCTGGGAATGCTGCAATTGCCTCCACACCAGATCATTAAAAACAAATGCTGCATAGTGGCACACAAGCTCCATAGGGACCTGAGGCAAACTCTCAAAATACTGGAAATATGAAGGCCTACAGGCACTATTAGGCTACGCTAAGGTATATGCATATGATGTGAGAGCCGTGATAAGGTCTATCTGCATATGTTGCCATCTTAACTGCCTGGAGGGAAGGGAGCAGGAGGGATGGTGGGTATAAATAGACAGAGTTCAACTATGAGATCCTTCGGGGTCCAAAAGTGGGGGCTCGTCTGGGACTGGGTTTTGATTTCCCCCAAGACGAGGAGAGAGGTACTTTGGGTACAAGCTGTACCTTAACATCTCTTGTAATCTTGCCACTTCTCAAATCAAATCAAATCATCAAATAAAATGTTATTTGCCACATACACATGGTTAGCATATGTTAATGCGAGTGTAGCGAAATGCTTGTGCTTCTAGCTCCGACAATGCAGTGATATCCAACGAGTAATCTAACTTAACAATTTCACAACAATTACCTTATACACACAAGTGTAAAGGAATGAATAAGAATATGTACATAAAAATATATATGAATGAGTGATGGTACAGAACGGCATAGGCAAGATGCAGTGGAAGGTATAGAGTACAGTATATACATATGAGATGAGTAATGTAGGGTATGTAAACATTATATAACGTGGCATTGTTTAAAGTGGCTAGTGATACATTACATCAAGATGGCAAGATGCAGTGGATGGTATAGAGTACAGTATATACATATGAGATGAGTAATGTAGGGTATGTAAACATTAAATGAAGTGGCACTGTTTAAAGTGGCTAGTGATACATTTATTACATCAATTTTTCCAGTGGCTGGAGTTGAGTCAGTGTGTTGGCAGCAGCCACTCAATGTTAGTGATGGCCGTTTATCAGTCTGATGGCCTTGAGATAGAAGCTGTTTTTCAGTCTCTCGGTCCCTGCTTTGATGCACCAGTACTGACCTCGCCTTCTGGATGATAGCGGGATGAACAGGCAGTGACTCGGGAGGTTGTTGTCCTTGATGATATTTTTGTGCAGACCTCACTACCCTCTGGAGAGCCTTACGGTTATGGGTGGAGCAGTTGTGATACAGCCCGACAGGATGCTCTCGATTGTGTATCTGTAAAAGATTGTGACTGTTTTTGGTGACAAGACACATTTCTTCAGCCTCCTGAGGTTGAAGAGGCGCTGCTGCGCCTTCTACACCATGCCTTCTGTGTGGTTGGACCAATTCAGTTTGTCCGTGATGTGTATGCCGAGGAACTTAACTTTCTACCCTCTCCACTACTGTCCCGTGGATAGGGGGGTGCTCCCTCTGCTGTTTCCTGAAGTCCACGATCATCTCATTTGTTTTGTTGACATTGAGTGTGAGGTCATTTTCCTGACACCACACTCTGAGGACCCTCAGCTCCTCCCTGTAGGCCGTCTTGTCGTTGTTGGTAATCAAGCCTACCACTGTTGTGTCGTCTGCAAACTTGATGATTGAGTTGGAGGCGTGCATGGCCATGCAGTCGTGGGTGAACAGGGAGTACAGGAGAGGGCTGAGAACGTACCCTTGTGGGGCCCCAGTGTTGAGCATCTGCGGGGTGGAGATGTTGTTACCTACCTATATGCGGCTTTGATTATAGTCGAAGAGAATTATCTTGGTGGATAATGCGGTCGGCATTTGATTGTGAGGAATTCTAAGTCAGGTGAACAGTTCCTGTATGTTGTTATGATCACACCACGTCTCGTTAATCATAAGGCATACGCCCTTCTTCTTACCAGAAAGATGCTTGTTTCTGTCGGCGCGATGTGTGAAGAAACCAGCTGGCTGTACCGACTCCGATAGCGTGTGTCGAGTGAGCCATGTTTCCATGAAACAAAGAAGGTTACAGTCTCTGATGTCTTTCTGGAAGGCTACCCTTCTCATCTGAATGGCCTGTGGGTAGGGTGAACCCTCTGATTATTTTCAATGGCAAAGCAGGTCGGGAAAGATTGCATTTTTTGACCCTTTGCAGACAATAATGCAACCATTTCTCTCTCTCTCTTCAGGTCAAATTTTACGAAAAGCACAAACCTAGACAGAATGCAAGTAGAGTATCTAAGTAGCTACAGTTCGGAAGAAGCTCTTTACCACACACTGGCAAGAGACACACTGATTGTTTTGTTATGGTCTAAGATATTACAGTAAAGATTATGAAACAGTGTGTCTATCTTTTTGCTCTTCATATTTGGGATTTCACAGAACAACAGGAATGCGTACTCGTCACAAAGAACTCTGTTCAATCAAGTGGTCACAAAATATTTTAAGCAGATCACTGTGTGTGTGTGTGTGTGTGTGTGTGTGTGTGTGTGTGTGTGTGTGTGTGTGTGTGTGTGTGTGTGTGTGTGTGTGTGTGTGTGTGTGTGTGTGTGTGTGTGTGTGTGTGTGTGTGTGCGTGCGTGCGTGCGTGCGTGCGTGCGTGCGTGCGTGCGTGCTTGTGTTGTCATGGCGGTTATTAGAGTGCATAAGATTCTGTATTTATGGTACCATAGCTTCTTAAGGTCCGATAGACCCAATCCCTTCCTTTGTGTAACCAGCAGCCATATCGGGTTAGCCCACTGGGGTCTTTTCATGACATGATTAGTAATCGATGTGTGATCTATCCTGTGTATATGTATATATGTAATTCTGTGTGACTATTTAGTAAATAAATAATTAAGCTAATTTGTGTATTGCTGATTCTACATTAGCTAGGGTTCATGCAGATAACTTAAGTACTTATGACAATCAGAATGAGACCGATCGAGGTGACGATTAATAATTGACTGCTATTGATATAGAAGATCTTCAGATCTTTAGAGAGTGGATTTGGGACACAACATCTCTATATAAATGAATGCCTCCATGGTGCCCCAGGTTATTAATGGTTTGATTGTTGCATGGTTTAATTCAATCACATAATCAATTAAACGTTAGGTAATCGATTTGATAAAATAGCATGTCATATAATTTAATCATAGTCAGACACGACAGTGTTTATAAAAAAAAACTACTTCTTTGGATTCCAGGCTCATCGCCCATTTACTCAGTGATCCTCTACGTATCAGAAAGCTCTTGAGCACTCTAAATAAACATTCAAACAAAGGCTGAGAGCCAGTGCTTTGGAACGGGATTCAAACAAAATTCAATGCCCTGGCATCACAATGCACTTGACTTAATTGAGCTACATAATCAATTTTAGGATGATTTGGACATGAAACATGAAAAATGCTAATATCGGGATATTAACTTGCATTGAATTTGTACCACAAATGCAAAAAAGTTAGCATTTGGAGACATTGGCCTGGTGAGTAACCAAAGTATGGATTGCTGTCTTACGATGCACACACTTCAATGAGGCCAAAGTCTGTGTGTTGTCGTGATCAACACAACCTCACACTCAATTCGTGGAAAAATGTACAAAAAGTATTTCAGCAGATTGCATGTGTTTTTGTGTGGCTTAATTTGTGTGAAAATACACACATTTTTGTGAGACTTAATTCATAAGAAAGGACACACAAAAAATGTGTGACTTCATTCATAAGAAAATGTATTTTTGGGGCGCAAACTTCGGAACAATCTTTTGAAAGTTGTTGGAGCAATGCATTTTGCGCAATGGTGTTCTCCACTGCCTTTTTTTTGTGTCCCATATTTATTCATATAAAAAAACAATGGTGTTAATAACCCAAAATTGTTAATCAGCCAGGTTGTCACCGAAATACATATAGTACAATAGTAGTCTAATTTAAATATATATATATAAGCCAATGCTGTTTTCTATGCTTGTTTTCGCTTTTGGGATACTGGTGCTATGTCAGATTTGATGAGGGTTGCCAGATTGGAGTAAAAAGCTGTATTTATATTTTTTTGTTGTTGGTGGTGTTGATGAAGGTTTTTGATTGGGAAATGTGGATACATTTTCATGATGGAGAAGGAATTCATCCATAAATGTGGGGAAACAGAAGACCTGCAAAAAATTATTTGCTTAAATTCCCCTGGTGTAACTGCATGGTATTTGCAACTATAACGAGTTTCATGATGTTTATTACGTTCATGTCAATGACAACCTGACAATGATCCACATCATATGGGTAGACAAATAATGTGTGTTATGCAGAAAAACACAACTATCCATTTTTTAGGATGCGAACGTGTAGTATAAATCCCTGCTGATCCATCCTGTTCTGATCTAATGAGATGGATATAGGATTTTCTACTGCCTAGAATGTAGGCCTTTCCCATTCATGAAGGACGACGCTAGGCCCCTCTTGGTTCTCATTGGCGAAGACTGAACTCAAGTTAAGGGTTATGTCAGACACTCCTATACCTCTCTTCTCAACATGTTATACCCCAGAGGTTGTAAATAAACTCCTTTTTTAAGGTGATATAACTTGTATCATTATTATAGGGCTGTGAAATCCACAGCCGAATGGCTTCAGACTGAGCATTTCTCACCATTTATTTATGGAGAGTTTTATAACAGGTAATGTCAATTTATTTACAGTAGTGTGGTGATCAATTATTGCTTTCTTAAGTGGGAATATAAAATATGTATAAAAATGCCAAATATACCAATATACCAGATTTACGACTATTTAACCATGTCAATCATTACTGAAACATGCAAACTACAAACATTTAACCAGTTAAAGATAATGAAAACATGACAATTAGACACAAATATTTTATACTAAATAATTCATACAAACAAAGTGAGTGTGTGTATATGTGTGTGAGTGTTTGTGTGTGTGTATTATGGTGTGCATTATAATTTCCCATCATAAAAGTTTATCTCAATACTTTGTTATATACCCTTTGTTGGCAATGACAGAGGTCAAACGTTTTCTGTAAGTCTTCACAAGGTTTTCACACACTGTTGCTGGTATTTTAGCCCATTCCTCCATGCAGATCTCCTCTAGAGCAGTGATGTTTTGGGGCTGTTGCTGGGCAACACAGACTTTCAACTCCCTCCAAAGATTTTCTATGGGAGGAATGGGCCAAATACCAGCAACAGTGTGTGAAAAACTTGTGAAGACTTACAGAAAACGTTTGACCTCTGTCATTGCCAACAAAGGGTATATAACAAAGTATTGAGATAAACTTTTGTTATTGACCAAATACTTATTTTCCACCATAATTTGCAAATTAATTAATTAAAAATCCTACTATGTGATTTTCTGGAATGTTTTTCTTCTCATTTTGTCTGTCATAGTTGAAGTGTACCTATGATGAAAATGAATCTCATCTTTTTAAGTGGGAGAACTTGCACAATTGGTGGCTGACTAAATGCTTTTTTTGCCCCACTGTAACTAGCAACAATGACAAGAAGCTGCTATGTGGGGAATCGTAGGTTGCTCATTTCAGCTAGTTTTGTCTTGTTCTTGATACCATGTCTTGTTATGAGATGTTTTGACTGATGTCACATCTATACAATATGGCAAAATGTTGCTAGCTAGCTAACCAACAATGTAACAATGTACTTACAGAGAACAAGTGCTCATTGTGCAAATGTATTAAGGCTTTCAATAAACATTGGACACAAAATATAGTTTTCATGTTGTCAACTATTTAAGTCAACCCCATCTGTTTTGCCTCATTGTTCCGCATGCATCGGTTTTGTTGCCAACCAACCAACCCGTCTATACAATCACCCACAGGATTACATAACTATTCAATTCATTTATCCTGTTAAGAAGACTACAAGGTCTTGTTGACACTTGTGATCCGTTTCTCTTTACCTTCGGACCCACTCCTTTTGTTTTTTTTTTTAAATCAGAGCTCTTCCCAGTTTTCTTGTGGATGGATGTTTTGTTCCCCTTCATTAGAATACAGGGAGAAAAACGGGGTAATACAATTTAAAAAATTTAAGAATAGAGTGTTGAGCAACAATTATGTTGAGCAACAATGTCACATTTTATATTACTACCTATGCGTTTCATGGCTCTTCCAACATAGAAATTTAATTGAGTTGATGGACCTTATTCACACGATGGACATTTGAAATCCAAGCTAACTGAAGTGCTCCATTGAAGTCAATGAAGAATCTGGAACTTTATTTTCAAACAAGAGTAATTGCAAATAACCATGACTGTCCATTTGGCAGGGGTGCGATCAGTATGACAGAACGATGTGCAACGTTGAATTCAATGGAAACGGTACTGAACGTCCAGTTGAAAAATGTTGTGATTATGGTGGCCCAGAGGACAATTAACGAATGTTGTGCCGCATGAGCTTTGCAATTTCATATTGATCAGGCCACATCTCCTACCAAACGGCAGCAAATGTACCTCAAAGGCTGTTGAAGAACGGTGCGAGAAACATGTCGTCCTTTACAAACCGCCACACAACGTAGCAAACGTTGAGCGAACTGAACAAACCCCAGGTCATGATAAGGAGTAATCAAGGAATCTCCCCAACTTCGGTTGTGTGTGTGTGCACGTCAGTTTTAATCAAGACCAAGGGTAGGGTGTTCAGTATGACTGAATGGTGTTCAACGTTTTATTCAACAGAAGCTCTACTGTAGTTGAAGAACGTTTTGATTATGGTGGCCCAAAGGGCGATTGTGTATGGTGCACTGCAAACGTTTTGCAATTTCAAATGGTCACACCCATATTGTTAGGCCACAGCCACCAAATGGGAGCAAACATCAAAACGGGAGCTAACATCAAACTCAAAGACTGTTGAATAACAGTTTGCACCATTTGGGGGAAATGTGTAATTCAGTCAAAACCGCCACGCAACGTAGCAATATTTCAACTGAATAGGTTTGTGTGGGTGGGTGGGAGTGTGTGATCAGTGTCACATGTGTTAGATGTCCAGCTTGTGAGGAATGTCTGCTGCCCCAGCAACATAGTGTCAGGTTGATACATCAGCAGCCAGTTGGCGACTCGAATCACTCAATAAGGCTGTTGTCACGATGCTGGCTTTAAACTGGGGACCATGACGCAGACTGCTCCAGACAACGCTCCACTACACCAGAGCCTGGGTTGACAGGGAGTTTTCACAGACAATATTGCACATAAACACACACATTAGCACACATAGTAACTCAGACACACACAAACTATTTTACTAAAACATAGACATTAGGATACCGAAACATGCACACAAACTCATAATCTACACTGCATCCTCACCTTGGCTGGTATAGGTGGTTTGAAGGTCTCTCTTCGAGGAGATACTGAGTTTTCCCTCGGTTTTACCTCTTTCAACACCATATTTATGTGTCTCACACACACACACACGCACACACACACAAAAGAAACACTCACGCATTCACACACACACACACAAATTCTCTCTCCCACACCCACCCGCTCTGTCTCACTCATACTTCAAAGGTCAAACGTGCATCTCAACACCACCTTAATATTCCTTCATGCCCAGCCTGGACATACTGTAAATAGCTGGGCAAGAGAAAAACATCACCACAACAAGAGGCAGAAATAATTAAATGCATATATCACAGGAGATAGCTATATGTCAGCGTCACATATTTCTCTCTGACATATACGCCGCCCTGCCAAAGAACCAGGCTGCCACGCTAACAGCTATTTCCGCTTCCCAAAAATTATATTTGGTCTGATTCCTCCCTCCCCTCTGCAACAATCTCTCCGATATCTCCTTCTTATGACCTCACAAGGACCGATTGATGTATGGCATACTGTGTCCCCTTAATGGAAAACTAGCCACGCAACCATCCGTTAAGTCAGGGTTGCCCAACCCTCTTCCTGGTGAGCTAGGGAGATTCTCAAGTAGGCAAAAGTCCTTTCTTTTTTCAACTCCTCTGTCCTCCTCCGTGATCTGGAAACCGATAAGCGGATGCCATATGTAGGAGTGCAATTCGTTAATAGGCGAACAGAGGAGTTTGCTTCTCGATAGCCCCCTTCAGGCCGAGGATACTTGGGTGTATCCTATGCGCAAAGTTTTTTAAATTGTCGTAGGGAAAATAATTGTATCTAAAAAAATGTCAGGCATATGAGTACATTTATTTTTACCACTGTACACATACAGTTCCAGTCAAAAGTTTGGACAAACCAACTCATTCCAGGGTTTTTCTTAATTTTTACTATTTTCGACATTGTAGAATAATAGTGAAGACGTCAAAACTATGAAATAACACATATGGAATCATGTAGTAACCAAAAAAGTGTTAAACAAATCAAAATATATTTTATATTTGAGATTCTTCAAAGTAGCCACCCTTTTCCTTGATGACAGCTTTGCACACTCTTGGCATTCTCTCAACCAGCTTCATGATATATTCACCTGGAATGCATTTCAATTAACAAGTGTCCATTGTTAAGTTAATTTGTGGAATTTCTTTCCTTCTAAATGCGTTTGAACCAATTAGTTGTGCTTTGAAAGGTGGGGGTGGTACAGAGAAGATAGCCCTATTTGGTAAAAGTCCATATTACAGTATGTCAAGAACAGCTCAATTAAGTAAAGAGAAATGACAGTCCATCATTACTTTAAGACATGAAGGTCAGTTAATACAGAAAATGTAAAGAACTTGCAGTCGCAAAAACCCTCAAGCTCATGAGGACCGCCACAGGAAAGAAAGACCCAGAGTTACCTCTGCTGTAGAGGATAAGTTCATTAGAGTTACCAGCCTCAGAAATTGCAGCCCAAATAAATGCTTCACAGAGTTCAAGTAACAGACACATCTCAACATCAACTGTTCAGAGGAGACTGCGTGAATCAGGCCTTCATGGTAGAATTTCTGCAAAGAAACCACTACTAAAGGACACCAATCCCTACCAGATTTAGCTTATCAACCAGCTAACCTAAACTTACTACGCAAGTTTACAATAGGGAGTGGTTGTACTCAGGAGTAGGGCAGACAGAGTGCAGTGTTGCTGCTCGCTTGACCCAATGAAATCAATAGAAACATTTATAGTTCATCCCAAACATCAACATTGATATCTATGGCAATGGGACAGACAACTAGCCCAGGTCCCGACTCTGAGCCATAGCACCGGGAAGATGTTTTGAGTTATGAGAGCTGGGAGGAGGGGGCTGGGCGGTGAAACAAATGCACCTGTAAAAAGCATTGCATGCATATATCATCACATTTGTGAAGTGGCATAAAGTAGAACCTTGTTGTTGTAGGATTTGTACACATGGGATTTTTTGGGGGGAGCCTATAGAAGCCTATAGGGTCCGGGAAATCTTTTGCCTTTTATAAATGCATTAAATTCTTTGTAATTTATAGTGGTGAGAGAAAGTTTATGAACCCTTTAGGATTTTCTCTACTTCTGCATAGATTTGACCTACTGTATGTAATCAGATCTTTATCTAAGTGAATATGATTAAACAAATTACCAGAGGCATAAAGTAACTAATTACAACTACTATCGTTACTGTAATTGACTAGCTATTTTGAGTATTTTTAAAAGTCAGTAGTTTTACTTCTACTTGAGTCAAATTTCATTAAAGTAATAGTACTTCTACTTGAGTAGGATATTTCAGCACTCTTTCCATCTCTGGTGAGTGAGTGAAAGAGGGAGTTTATGAGTGACTGAGTGATTGACTGAGTGAGTGCGTGAGTGAGTGAAAAAGGAAGTGAGTGAAGGAAAAAGTATGACTGGGTGAGTAAGTGAATGTCAGCCGGTCCCATGGCACACACCGGTTGAATCAACGTCGTTTCCACGTAGTTTCAATGAAATTTTGTTGAACCAAATGTGGAATAGACATGGCGGCAGGTAGCCAAGTGGTTAGAGCGTTTGACCAGTAACCGAAAGGTTGCTGGATTGAATCCCCGAGCTGACAAAGTAATAATCTGTCGTTCTGCCCCTGAGCAAGGCAGTTAACCCACTGTTCCCCGGGCACTGAAGACATTGATGCCGATTATGGAAGCCCCCCGCACCTCTCTAATTCAGAGGGGTTGGGTTAAATGCGGAAGACACATTTCAGTTGAATGCATTCAGTTGTACAACTGACTAGGTATCCCCCTCTCCCATTGAATTGATGTCTGTGTCCAGTGGGAAGTAACAGAAGGGTGAGTGAATGGATTAAATAATCTGTTTATTTCTTGAGTCTGAAGTATATTGAAGTCTGACAAATGTATTGTTATTAGTTATGCACTTTGTTTTGTATTGCTTTTTTATTTATCAATGCATTTTAACTGCAGTGAATGTTTCATTTATTTTCAAATGTTAACAGTATATTTTGACACTTTATACCTCTACTATTCTGTATCTAACATTTATCATATCTCAACTCCATTTGAAAACATTTCAAAAGTAGGAGACTTTGTATTTCAATTGTTTATTTAAACATGGACAGACGATTAAAACCTTGACACATTTAATACAACAGTCAGATGAATTGCACCATCCCTAAACTAATCTCCAGTGCTTTTCGGCAAAAAGAGCACATTTGTAGGCCAATGCTTGTGCGGCAACAGAAGTATGACTGCATGCACCCAGGCATTTTGTTTGATATTCTTCTCAGCGCTGTACTGCATCGCCCCCATTGCGTAATCTCAGTTGAAGAGAGTGGGAACGTGAGCGAAACATATTCTCTCTCACCCCAGAGGCAGTTTGGAATATCAAAGGAGTCTCGAGTCAGTCAAGGGAGAAAAAAACAACTCAGCTGTAGTGAAAGAACGTCAGACCACGTCAATGGTAATGACACACACGTACGGATCTATTCCATTGATTTCGGCACCATTTGGTTAGGTGTGGATTTGTTTCAGTATGTAAGAATGCTTATTTTTAATTGACTCTCACAGAAATATTTATTTTACTGTACATTTTATAGTGTTTCAACTGAGGAGGGGATTTGGTAGTCTGGTGGAACCAGCCTGATTGCTGTGTTCACCATTCTGTTTTACTATAAATAAAATAGATGCAGCAATCAAGCTAGGGATTTGGGTATTCTTGGTGAGTGATGATGTCTACTCCATGCACACTCACTTAAAATACATATTTACACCATTTTAGAGCTTTGACCATCCGCTCTGTAATGTCTCATATTTATTTTAAACACATACTCACCCTGACAGCTCCATTTGATAACACCTTGACACTAGGATATGTGGTTATTGTCTTGCACAACTGTCAATCCACAGTACACTGCAGGATTGTTTAAGCCATGGGTGTCAAACTCTGGCCCGTGGGCCAAATTTTGCCCGCGGGGTAATTATATTTGGCCCGCGAGACAATACCAAATTACTACTAGAGCTGGCCCGCCGGTATTATACAGCGCATTCACCACTAATACTACGAATCCCATAATGCTCTGCTGTTTTCGCGCGCCAATCAGGACAGGACCCAGAAACGCTCTCTCGTCTGTGACAGTAGTCATAGCAACATAGACGCTACAACTGTCAGCGAGCTAACCCTTCCCAAAAATGGCGAAAAGAAAGGAAGAAAACAGGAGCTTTCTGGACAAGTGGGAGGCAGAATATCTGTTTACATATGTAAAAGACAAACCTGTTTGTCTTGTTTGTGGAGTCAACGTGGCTGTAAGTAAGGAGTACAACATTAGACGACACTATGAAACGAAACACCATGACAAATACAAGGACCTGGACATGACTCAAAGGAGCCAGAAAGTAGAGGAGATGAAAAGAAGTTTGGTTTCACAACAGAATATGTTTAAAAAAGCCACATCACAAAGCGAGGCTGCTGTAAAGGCTAGTTATATAGTGGCAGCAGAGATCGCAAAATCAGCCCGGCCCTTTAATGAGGGAGAGTTCATGAAAAAGTGCATGATGAAGGTTTGTGACCTCGTATGCCCAGAGAAAAAACAAGCATTTTCAAACGTGAGCCTGAGCAGGAACACAGTAGCTGATCGCACATGTGATCTTGCCACCAATCTGTATGACCAGCTGATGGAAAAGGGAAAAGATTTTGTTGCGTTCTCCCTCGCTGTGGATGAGAGCTGCAACGCATCTGATACTGCTCAGCTGTCAGTCTTCATCCGTGGAGTGGACTCAAATCTGTGTGTTACGGAGGAGCTATTAGGATTCAAATCAATGCATGGCACAACCACAGGAAAGGAAATCTTTGAGGAGGTTTCCAAATGTGTAACTGAAATAAAGCTGCCGTGGGATAAACTCGTTGGATTAACGACAGATGGTGCGCCAGCGATGTGCGGTAAAAAGAGTGGACTGGTGGGCATGGTTCGGGAGAAGATGCGGGAAGAGAACTGTGCAGGTGAGCTAACTGTTTACCACTGCATCATACATCAGGAAGCACTGTGTGCCAAAGCCCTAAAGATGGAACATGTTATGACCACAGTAACACAGGTAGTTAACTTTATAAGAGCCAAAGGTCTAAATCACCGCCAGTTTAAATCTTTTCTGGAGGAGTGTGGTTCGGAATACGCAGACGTGCCGTATCACACAGAGGTGAGATGGCTAAGCAGAGGAAAAGTACTGAACAGATGTTTCGAGCTGCGTGAGGAAATATGTCAATTCCTGGAAACCAAAGGGAAGGATACAGCAGAGCTCCGGGAGCAAAAGTTCCTGTGTGAGCTGGCCTTTCTCTGTGACATCTCGAGCCATCTCGATGCGCTGAACCTGCAGCTTCAGGGGCGGGGACGCATCATCACAGACATGTACGCTGCAGTGAGGGCCTTCAAAACTAAACTGTGCCTGTGGGAGAATCAGATGCTGCAAGGAAACCCTTGCCATTTTCCCTGCTGCCAATCCATAAAAGCGCAGATCTCTACCGCCGTGTTCCCATGCGCACAGTTTGCTGAAAACTCAGTGTTCTCGCCGCTGAGTTTAGCCGGCGATTTGCCGACTTCGATGCCCAGAAATGAAAGTTTGAACTGCTTAGTAATCCCTTCGCAGTTGATGTGGAAAATGCATCAACCAACATCCAAATGGAGCTGATTGAACTCCAGTGCAACGACACGCTGAAGTCAAAGTATGATGCTGTGGGCGCCGCACAGTTTCCACGGTTCATCCCTGACACAATGCCTCAGCTCCGCACCCAAGCTGCTCAGATGCTCTCCATGTTCGGCAGCACTTATCTATGCGAGCAACTTTTCTCCTCGATGAAGATGACCAAAACAACTCACAGGAGACGTCTGACTGATGAACATCTTCGCTCGATACTGAGGATTTCTTCAGCTCAGAGCTTGAGCCCAGACATTGATGAACTAGCATCCAAGAAGAGATGCCAGGTATCTGGCTTGGGCACATCAGATTAGACCAGTGTGCAATAATTAACGTTTTCTTTATGCACTTTTTCTTGCTACAAGGCATGGGCTTGAATGGTTGATTGATTTATTATCATTTTATTTGTAAAATTATTAGCCAGTGGAAAAAGTTTATTTTGGTATTTAAATCAGAAGGCTGCAAATAGAAAAGAGGCATACCATTTTTATTTAAATTTTATTTATTTAATAAATGAATGCCATTGATGTGTTTTTTCATTTGAAATTCGATTTTGCATGTCTCCACTATTAAATTATATATTGTATGGTAATAAGCGATGCTTGTTCCATATTCAATGTTAAAGCAAAACTTATTTGGGTCCATATTAAAAGGTTAATTTGTTCAATGTTGGCCCGTGACTTTGTTCAGGTTTTACATTTTGGCCCACTGGGTATTTGAGTTTGACACCCCTGGTTTAAGCTATACACTTATCTATATGCACTATGGCATATTATTTCATGTACTTCCATACAGAATATCATTTTTGTCATAATTCCAATGCAATATGTGTGTTTGAATGTAGTCAATGCAGCCTTTAAATGTGGTTTCAAATGACGACACCACATAATACTAATCAAAAGCTTGGTAACTATGTCCATTAGGTAAATAAAGGCAAACTAATAACCAACGAGAGGATAATTAAAAAGCTTTTGTTTTCAATCATTGGTAATTACACACAGGCGATATGCTTGATAAATTGCTATATATATATATTGACGTAGGCCTGAGTCATAAGGTTGACATGAGAGTCCTGAAGTGAGTAATAAGAAAGGAAAATTAGCTTCCATCCAACAGTAAAGCCAAATCCCCACGAGCCTGCCTTTTGAATGTCAGACATTTGCATCGCTGATCTACCTCCGCTCCCTTGTTTGTGTGATGAGCCTGAATTCCATTATATTGCATTATGTTTCCCATAATGATATACTGTAACCGATGGGTTCCATTTAAAGAATAAAGTGGGGTTTTTTTCTATCCTTTTGAATGATCGACGACATCTAATAAAATGTCATTATGAAACATAATGTTAATTTTCCTGCTGGAAGTTGTGTTGATGGGTGTTTGCGAGCATGCGCGCATGTATAAGTGAGTGTGTGTATGAGAGTGTGTAAATGGTCACCCTGATAAATAAAACTGCTCATTCCGAGGTCATGCCAGCTTTACAAATAAGCCATCCCCAGCAGAATATTCTCATCCTCCCCGCAGTTAATTTGCATGACAGATCTGCATTGGACGAATAGATTAAACACCCTTTCTCTCTTTTCTGATTGGTGGGCAGCACTGGGGGATTAGCATACTTAGAATTTGACTGACAGTTATGTCTGATGTCCGTGGATTTAAAAAAAAATGTTTTTAGGTAAAGCCTTTTTTAGCCATGCGTAATCCATAGGGAAGAAGAGGTTGTTCTAATTTGCTCGCTTGAAGCGAGTTCATTGAGAGGGCTTTTAACTTTCGGGTCCGTTCACAACCGATAAGGTTGCAAATAAGAAGGTTGGGCTTGTTAAACTCTGGTGCATTTCGCGTGAATATTGCCAACAAAACTAATAATGCCTCATATATAGCCGGGTGGCACTCCAATCAATCAGCCATTACAGCAAAATAACAAAGTCCTCACCTTCCCTTCTTAACATATCACTCATGGATGTTCTGTTAGGGTGACGGCTCCTGTTCAATTTACAGTGTCATTAAGCATCGCTCTCATTAAAGGCAAAGGAAGCCATCTTGGATCCAGTGAGGTTCTGAGCGCACAGTATTTGAGCCAAAGTGTCAGACATACCATGGCAAGTAGTGAGAGAGTGGTCTGTCAGAGTAAAAGGAAGGGTTATGAGTTCATGAGACGGCCATTACGATATCAAATGTATTTGAAAACAGAGTTAAGTTGAAGCTAAGAACACAGTAAACTATGTCAGGCCAGAATGGTGCATAGAGAGCATCACAGTCTTATAGCGTGTCATGACATTGCGGAATGTGATTGCTGTTCCGAAATGAATGAGAGATGATTGGAGGGGAGGTAAAGAGGTGGGGAAAGCCTCTGCATGCCAAGGCTTATTAGCCATGTGATTGAGAAATATTGTTATATGTTTTGGCCCCACACTCTTAAAAATGTTGGGTTATTCGGTTTACCCAACTGCTTGGTTGCAGGCATTGGTTAGATGCCAAGGTTAGATTGGTCAGATCATAATAATAATATCAGATGACTGAAGGCGTAGTTTAGTAGGGGCGATGCTTTCAGATAGTTATTTTTAGCCACCTGTGAGAGTAAATGTCATTCATATTCATCTGTTCTGTTGTATCACATGTTACGGTCAAACATTTACATTTTTGAAGCGTCAATGATGCATACAGAAGTGTTTGAGTTCCCTTAAGCCTATGTAAATCCCATTGTTGGGATGCAATAATGTGGCAAACATTATTATGCAATTAGGTTTTATATTATAATCTATTATAATATGTAATAAATCATCTTAATATTCTAGAAGAATGTGTAAAATGCCAAAACAAATAATAATTTTCAGTATGTAAACTTCTCATAATGAACAGGAATGACATTTACCCTCACAGGTGGCCAATAAGACCTATCTGATAGTCACACCTCCTGAAAATAAGGATTACATAAAATAATTATCCAGCTGCTAGGTCAACCCAGCATGAAATTAAAAAATACCCAATTGATGGTAAAATTAAACCATGTTTGGGTAATCCAAATAACCCAACATGTTGGGATATTTATGCAACCTGTAGAAAAACCCATCACATTCACGCTCTTTGGCCCTTGGACAAGAGACAAACTTTGCGACTCTCTTGCAAAAGGCGGGCTTCCCCCTATGGGATGTAAACCGGTCATTCACCCCTTTGTTGCTAGGCCAGGTTGCTAGGGTTGCCTTATCTAACTCTCCTAAACAAGTCAGCTGACTGGGGTCAGCCAATCACAGGCCCCTATCTGGTGGTCTAACATACCCCCACTACTATCTGTACCCAGTGGTGTAACGTACCTAAGTAGAAATACTTTAAAGTACTTCTTAAGTAGTTTTGGGGGTATCTGTACTTTACTATTTATATTTTTGACAACTTTTACTTTTACATCACTACATTCCCAAAGAAAATAATGTACTTTTTACTCCATACATTTTCCCTGACACACAAAAGTACTCGTTACATTTTGAATGTTTGGCAGGTCAGTAAAATTGTCCAATTCACGCACTTAAAGAGAAAATTCCTGGTCATCCCTGCTGCATCTGATCTGGCGGACTCACTAAACACAAATGCTTTGTTTGTAAATTATGTCTGAGTGTTGAAGTGTGCCCTTGGCTATCCATAAGTTTAAAAAATAAGAAAAAGGTGCCGTCTGGTTTGCTTAATATAATTAATTTGAAATTATTTATACTTATAATACTTAAGTATATTTGAGCAATTACATTTACTTTTGATACTTAAGTATATTTAAAACCAAATACTTTTAGAGTTTTACTCAGTAGTATTTTACTAGGTGACTTTCACTTTTACTTGAGACATTTTATATTAAGGTATCTTTGCTTCTACTGAAATATGACAATTGGGAACTTTTTACACCACTGCCTGTACCTCAGTCTCTCGCTACAGCTCCAACAGCTAGTTGACCAACCTCTTGGCTGCATCAACACTCTGAGGACTCACCTGTGGACAGCTCACCCCATGGATACTTCCCTCTCTGGACATTCTCTACTGTGTAGTGTGTACATGACCATTGTAAATTGTAGCCCTGTCTCCTACTGGTCATTTATATCCTCTAAGCGGGTCACTGGGACAGTTGTACTTATAATCTAAACCGGCACCTCTTTCTGAGACCACCACATGGTGGCGCTCTTTTTCACAACCCAACTGGTTGGGTTATAATAATCCAGCGTGTGTTCTGTCCAATATTTACCCAGCTCTGGTTTACCAAATAACCAAAATTGGGCTGTTTTTAACCTAGCATTTTTCTGAGTACACTATACTCTTCGACATAGAGTTGTGATGGAAGAGTGCTCAGGTTACTCTGAAGAAGACGCCATTTGGCGCCAAAAAACGTCAGTATACCTGTGTGCCTCTGATCACAGAACAAAGCCTGAGTGTAAGAAGATATATGATGATATATTTTAAAACAGAATTTGTACTCTAAGAAGATTTACTCTAAGAAGAAGATGTGATGGACAAGTGATCTTCTATGTAAATGTTGCCACTAGGAACTGAGGTCACTGACTGAGGTCACTCCACGCTGCTGTCCAAAGAGAGAAAAAAGGAAGTAGAGAGAGAGCGATCAAGAGCCAAAGATGGCTTCATGAGTTTCCTGAAAGCCTATTGTAACTCTAACATTACATTGAGACGTTGAGTTTATTGCAATCACTTTCATGTTGACAGGGGCAATATTTAAATACACACACACATATAGCATATGAGTGAAATTAACTTGGATTTCTAACCCTGTCAACTCAGAGGGGACCCTGGTGAAACTGCCCAAAAAACTGAGCCCGTAATTGATCTGACACACAAGACCAACCTGATTGGCTCTCAAAACCCTTCAAAGCATTGGGGGTAAAATAACATTAGCCATCCCCGTCCACCCTTCGGAATCCATTTTCTGTAATTCTGACATTCCGACAAGGCTGGGAGTGCAAAGCTGGTTGAGCTGATTAACAGAAAGTGAACAGGGGAATTTAATTAGCGATGCTCAAGGCATGCGAGGTCCAGGAAAAAAGCCTTTTCTGTCAGAACCTTGGAGTGACAGCGGCTCAGGCCTGGTGAGGAGACAGACAGGAGGTAACAGTGGAGTCATAACTAATCCAGACATTTAATATCCCTCTCGTCAGGGTAAAGTAACAACACCTTTAGCAGCGTGTGTGCGATCTTACTGTAGGTGACAGAGTCAATCAGAAAAAGTGTTTGGAGTGATTATACGGGGGCGTGAGATGCAAGTTTTGGTTACTCCAATTTGCATCACATAAATGGCTCCCAGAATTTTAATCCAAACCGCATTTGAACTTTGAACCTGAATTACGAATCTAATTTGAATTCATTTCCAGTATAACGTTGATGCATGGTAGAGATACTGGGTCATTACTACTGCACATGTGACAGGGTGCACAGGTCCCATTAGTTATAATGTGCTGCTGATTTCATTGATAATGAGGGTAGTGTTTAATTGCATGTGTAATGATTCAATCCATCATCCACACTCAGTGGCAATGGAATTCTATCCTTCAGGTAGTCTAGTGAGGAGAAAAGATTCAAGGAAAAAAGACAAAGAGTGTAAGCAGCAAGCCAGATTTGAGATCCAACAGAGAAATATTTTCAAACAGTGGATTGCTGGGACTAGTCATCCAAGAAATCCTTTCGAGGTATGAAAAAAAAAAAGCCAACTGACATTTACTCCTGAGGTGCTGACTTGCTGCACCCTCGACAATTACTGTGATTATTATTATTTGACCATGCTGGTCATTTATGAACATTTGAACATCTTGGCCATGTTCTGTTATAATCTCCACCCGGCACAGCCAGAAGAGGACTGGCCACCCCTCATAGCCTGGTTCCTCTCTAGGTTTCTTCCTAAGTTTTGGCCTTTCTAGGGAGTTTTTCCCTTGCCACCGTGCTTCTACACCTGCATTGCTTGCTGTTTGGGGTTTTAGGCTGGGTTTCTGTACAGCACTTTGAGATATCAGCTGATGTACGAAGGGCTATATAAATACATTTGATTTTGATTTGATTTGATTTGACAGTGACTAATAACTGTTTACAATTTCAGTAAAGAATCCCTTAAAAACAGAATAGTTAATGTAAGGTAATTAATATGTAATTGGCATTTTATCATGTGAGTTTAAGTACAGACCAGGTTAATCAAATAGGGGAGAGGGGTAAGTTGAGCAGCCCCTTGTTTCTAGGAAACCATACACAAAATCTATAATTTGACCAAATATTTAGGAAAAGGTCATCAGTTCATGGAGTCTGTGAAGGAAGAAACCACATGGAATAAGTGGTAAGCAAGTTAGGTTCCAAAAACAATAATGTATTGTGATAAAGCTGCAATATGTAACTTTTTGGACATACTGACCAAATTCACATAGAAATGTGAGTTATCGATCTTTCATTCTCATTTAAAGATTAAGAAGCGTTAATATGTTCTATGTGTGCTATTTCTATGCATCCAGTTAGTTTTTGTATCTTTTACTTTGAGTTTTGTACACCAGCTTCAAACAGCTGAAAATACAATATTTTTGGTTATTGAAAATATATTTCACAACGGTTTAGATGGTACAAGGATTCTCAACACTTGTTTTGTCACAAACTAAAATTAGGCAAACTATTTGAATTTTTGCAAACAGAAAATAGAGATTTATGCATATTGCACCTTTAAAAGCTTCATGATGATTGTATCTGAACCAATGTGGTACATTACATTCGGGAAGATAATCAGATACATTTCCTTTTTCAACATTATTTTAAAATGTATTTAAAAAAAAAAATGTTCTCATCAATCTACACATAATAGCCAACAATGAAAAAAACAGAAATACCTTTTTTACATAATTATTCAGACCCTTTGCTTTGAGACTCGAATTTGAGGTCAGGTACATCCTGTTTCCATTGATCCTCCTTGAGATGTTTATACAACTTGATTGGAGTCCAACTGTGGTAAATTGAATTGATTGGACATGATTTGGAAAGGCACATACCTGTCTACAGTATATAAGGTCCCACAGTTGAAAATGCATGTCAGAGCAAAAACCAAGCCATGAGGTCGAAGAGAGCTAGAGCTCTGAGACCCAGATTGTGTCGAGGTACAGATCTGGGGAAGGGTACCAAAACATTTCTGCATTATTGAAGGTCCCTAAGAACACAGTGGCCGCCACCATTATTAAATGGAAGAAGTTTGGAATCACCAAGACTCTTCCTAGAGCTGGCCAAACTGAGTAATTGGGGGAGAAGGGCATTGGTTACCAAGATCCCGATGGTCACTCTGGCAGAGCTCCAGAGTTCCTCTGTGGAGATGGGAGAAATTGTTCCAGAAGGACAACAATTTCTGCAGCTACTCCTCAGTAAAAGGCACATGACAGCCTGCTGTGAATTTGCCAAAAGGCACCTAAAGGACTCGCAGACCATGAGAAGCAAGATTCTTTGGTCTGATGAAAGCAAAGAACCAAGATTGAAGGCCAAACCCGGACCACGCTGGGCCAATTGTGCACCGCCCTATGGGACTCTCAATCATGGCCAGATGTGGTACAGCTTGGTATCGAACCAGGGACTGTAGTGACACCACTTGCACTGACATGCAGTACCTTAGACCACTGCATGTGCACTTTTTTTCACGTACATTTGCAAAAATGTCTGAAAACCTGTTTTTGGTTTGTCATTATGGGGTAGTGTGTGTAGATTGATGAGGGGAAATATCTATTTAATCAATTTTAGAACACGACTGTAACGTAACAAAATGTGGAACAAGTCAAGTGGTCTGAATACTTTCCGAACACACTGTATAAAAAACCCTGGATTACTGATGCTATGTATTGCTCATTGACCAATACATCTAAGCTAGATGCCCTCAATCTCACACAAATAATCAATGAACCTACCAGGTACAACCCCAAATCTGTAAACATGGGCACCCTCATAGATACCGTCCTGACCAACCTGCCCTCAAAATACACCTCTGCTGTCTTCAACCAGGATCTCAGCGATCGCTGCCTCATTGCCTGCGTCCGTAATGGGTCTGCGGTCAAACGACCACCCCTCATCACTGTCAAACGCTCCCTAAAACACTTCAGCGAGCAGGCCTTTCTAATCGACCTGGCCCGGGTATCCTGGAAGTATATTGACCTAATTTCGTCAGTAGAGGATGCCTGGTTATTCTTTAAAAGTGCTTTCCTCACCATCTTAAATAAGCATGCCCCGTTAAAAAAATGCAAAACCAGGAACAGATATAGCCCTTGGTTCACTCCAGACCTGACTGCCAGTGACCAGCACAAAAACATCCTGTGGCAGACTGCATTAGCATCGAATAGCCCCCGCGATATGCAACTTTTCAGGGAAGTTAGGAACCAATATACACAGGCAGTTAGGAAAGCAAAGGCTAGCTTTTTCAAACAGAAATTTGCATCCTGTAGCACAAACTCCAAAAAGTTCTGGGACAATGTAAAGTCCATGGAGAATAAGAGCACCTCCTCCCAGCTGCCCACTGCACTGAGGCTAGGAAACACTGTCACCACCGATAAATCCACGATAATGGAGAATTTCAATAAGCATTTTTCTGTGGCTGGCCATGCTTTCCACCTGGTTACCCCTACCCGGTCAACAACCCTTGCACCCCCCACATCAACTTGCCCAAATCTCCCCCATTTCTCCAAATTCAGATAGCTGATGTTTTGAAAGAGTTGCAACATCTGGACTCCTACAAATCAGCTGGGCTAGACAATCCGGACCCTCTCGTTCTAAAATTATCCACCGCAATTGTTGCAACCCCTATTACTATCCTGTTCAACCTCTCTTTCGTATCGTCTGAGATCCCCAAAGACTGGAAAGCTGCCGCGGTCATCCTCCTCATCAAAGGGGGTGACACTCAAGACCCAAACTGTTACAAACCTATATCTATCCTACCCTGCATTTCTAAGATCTTCGAAAGCTAAGTTAACAAACAGATCACCGACCATTTAGAATCCCACTGTACCTTCTCCGCTATTCAATCTGGTTTCAGAGCTGGTCATGGGTGCACCTCAACCACGCTCAAGGTCCTAAACGATATCATAACCGCCATCGATAAAAGACATTACTGTGCAGCCATATTTATCGACCTGGCCAAGGCTTTCGACTCTGTTAATTACCACATTCTTATCGGCAGACTCAACAGCCTTGGTTTTTCAAGTGACTGCCTCGCCTGGTTCACCAACTACTTCTCAGACAGAGTTCAGTGTGTCAAATCGGAGGGCCTCTGGCAGTCTCTATGGGGGTGCCACAGGGTTCAATTCTCGGGCCAACTCTTTTCTCTGTATACATCAATGATGTCGCTCTTGCTGCTGGTGATTCTCTGATCCACCTCTTCTCAGAAGACACAATTCTGTATACTTCTGGCCCTTCTTTGGACACTCTGTTAACTAACCTCCAGATGAGCTTCAATGTCACACAACTCTCCTTCCATGGCCTCCAACACCTCTTAAATGCAAGTAAAACTTAATGCATGCTCTTCAACTGATCTCTGCCTGCACCTGCCCGCCATCCAGCATCACTACTCTGGATGCTTCTGACTTAGAATATGTGGACATCTACAAATACCTAGGTGTCTGGTTAGACTGTAAACTCTCCTTCCAGACTCACATTAAGCATCT
Organism: Oncorhynchus clarkii lewisi; assembly: GCF_045791955.1. Lineage (NCBI taxonomy): Eukaryota > Metazoa > Chordata > Actinopteri > Salmoniformes > Salmonidae > Oncorhynchus > Oncorhynchus clarkii. Next base: position 28,798,124 of record NC_092154.1, read on the forward strand.
CCAATCCAAAATTAAATCTATTTCGCAACAAAGCATCCTTCACTCATGCTGCCAAACATACCCTCGAAAAACGGACTATCCTACCGATCCTTGACTTCGGCGATGTCATTTACAAGATAGCCTCCAACACTCTACTCAGCAAATTGGATGCAGTCTATCACAGTGCCATCCGTTTTGTCACCAAAGCCCCATATACTATCCACCACTGCGACCTGTATGCTCTCGTTGGCTGGCCCTCGCTTCATATTCGTCGCCAAACCCACTGGCTCCAGGTCATCTATAAGGCAGGGCTTTACCTAGCAAAGACTTATCTCAGCTCACTGATTACCATAGCAGCACCCACCCGTAGCACACGCTCCAGCAGGTATATTTCACTGGTCACCCCCAAAGCCTATTCTTCTTTTTGCCGCCTTTCCTTACAGTTCTCTGCTGCCAATGGCTGGAACGAATTGCAAAAATCACTGAAGCTTGAGACTCACATCTCCCTCACTAACTTTAAGCATTAGCTGTCAGAGCATCTCACAGATCATTGCACCTGTACATAGCCATTTGTAAAAGCCCATCCAACTACCTCATCCCCATATTGTTATATTTTTTTTCTCTCCTTTGCACCCCATTATCTCTACTTGCACATTTATCTTCTGCGCATCTATCACTCCAGTGTTTAATTGCTAAATTATAATTACTTCGCCACTATGGCCTATTTATTGCCTTATCTCCCTAATCTTACCTCCTTTGCACACACTGTATATAGATTTTTTCTATTGTGTTATTGACTGTACGTATGTTTATTCCACGTGTTGTTGTTTGTGTCGCACTGTTTTGCTTTATCTTGGCCAGGTCGCAGTTGTAAATGAGAACTTGTTCTCAACTTACCTACCTGGTTAAATAAAGGTAAAATAAAAAAAAATTAAAAGTAAAATAAAAAAGACTTGAGAGTCTTTGAAGCCACCGGTCAGCCATATTGGCACTCCCCAGTAGGAGCAGTCTTCCATAGGAATGAATTGAAGTCTACAGTATTTCAATTAAATGTTTGACAGACAAAAACTTTTTTATTTTGTAGCTTTAAAGAAAAAGTTGTTATATATTATTTCCTTTTTATATGTTTAGCTCGCATAATTTAATTTTAAATGGGGCATTAAGGTGTCTGTAATATAATAAATGTGGCAAAAATGAATGGAGACATTTATGGCTGCGCAGTGATATTAATACAGCGCCACCTGTCTGTCATCCAGGGTTTATACACATCATAGATCTAAACCAAAGTAGATATATTTAAGATTGTTCTATACATCAGTTGGGATCTCTATAAGCTTTGATATGATGTCCTAAACCTAGCATGGAAGTGGATCCTTGTAGTTGTGTAGGCTAATATAGTATTTGCCTTGTGTCATGTTGAGCAGATTTGACCATGGGGTAAGTTGAGCCAATGGTTGAGCCAATGTCAAGTTGAGCATATTTAAGTGGAATGCATTATTGCTGAGATATGAGGTAACAACAGGGCCTGGCCTTTGTTAAAAGTGTTTTTAAAAAGTACAACATGTTTGTTAGGTGTTAAGCCTGTGTTAAAATATGCATAAAATTATTAAAAGACAAAACAAGCGATTGTAATTTTGTTGAATTGTGTTTGGGACAGAAAGATAAACATGGATTCAAACAGTTTGTGGTCATTTCATTCAGTACATACAGTACATTTGTAGGCGGGTTAACTTACCCTGTCCCGTGGCTCAACTTACTGTTGTGCCAAGTTGTGACAAAATACCACTTTTTTTGGACAAGCTATGTTTTCAATACTGTAATGTTTACATTAATTCTGCTTACTTCCAGGGTTACACAAGATCCTGAAATCCTTGTTAGAAAAAGTACTATATTTCCCTTGACGGAGTGATGCTGAATGTAAAACATTGCTCAACTTACCCCACTCTCCCCTACTCAAAGTTTTCAGTAGGCAATCATTGGCAGCCATATTGATATGAACTAGGGTTACAGCAGTGAACGTACAGTATATGATTTGACAACACCGACATCCTTGCCTCTGTTGTTTTGTATCCCAATGGGAGGAGACAGCCTGTCGGGAGGCTATCACCTGATCCACCCAACCACATGGCTTTGACAACTCTCCTCTATCCACACATCTGGAGTGGGACTGGTCCCAACTCTTCACCCAGGCCTTAGGCAATATGTCAGGCTAGGCCGAGAGGAGAAAGGCCATTAATGTTGACAGCAAAGGGGTTTGAAGAATCAGCTTTAAAGAGTTTCTCCCTTGAAAGCCCTGGCAGCCCACAACAATGAATAAACATAAATGATACTACAGGGGATTCACTCACTACACATACATAGGCACACACTCTTACACAATTTCAACCACATATTGCAAACACACACACTTGCAAACACACACACACACCAATATTTACAATAAGTACAACACAACATAATATATACATGCTACACTACTGGAAGAGTGGGCGGGGGGAACAGTCCTATTGTTCTCGGGTGTGAGCCACACGTAAGTCTGAGAAATTCTATCGAACAGAACGTTTGTATCAAGGGCATAGCAAGGTGATGGAGAAGATTAAACAAATTTTGTAAGCCTCCCGGGTGGTGCAGTGGTTAAGGGCGCTGTACTGCAGCGCCAGCTGTGCCATCAGAGACTCTGGGTTCGAACCCAGGCTCTGTAGTAACCGGCCACGACCGGGAGGTCCGTGGGGCAAAGCACAATTGGCCTAGTGTCGTCCAGGTTAGGGAGGGCTTGGCCAGTAGGGTTGTCTTTGTCTCATCGCACACCAGCGACTCCTGCTGGGTGCAGTGCATGCTAACCAAGGTTGCCAGGTGCACGGTGCGCTGTGTTAAGAAGCAGTGTGGCTTGGTTGGGTTGTGTATCAGAGGACGCATGACTTTCAACCATTGTCTCTCCCAAGCCCGTACGGGAGTTGTAGCGATGAGACAAGATAGTAGCTACTAAAACAATTGGATACCACAAAATTAGGGAGAAAAAGGGGTAAAAATAAAAAATGTAAAAAAGTTTTGTATGTTGAAAATACTGGAGACAGAATTGCATTCACTACAGATTGCCTTTCGGGGTCCAAAGAGTCTCTGCTCACTTTATCAACAAGGACTGGAACAGATGTCAAAACTATGACCCAATCACATACTGGAGAATACATTGCACGAGTGGGCTATGGACAGTTAATGTGTTCCCAGTGCTTCCCAAAGCTATTGTTTTGTCACTCAAATAACATGTGTAGAATTGCAGGAAATAAGCTTTAACCCTGCAAAATTCTCTCCACCAACAAGAACAGTGTGAACAGTTTGTGTTATGACCAGTGCTTGCGCCCATAGAAATAGACATGGCATGTCACTGCACACATAGTGGATGTCCCCAATGCTGGAAGGTGGGCCCGAGTGAAATAGTTTGGGAACCCCTGTGCTACGGGACATCCGCCAAAACCAGATTTGTCAGTTGGACTGCCAGGTGGTGAAGTGTGATTCATCACTTCAGAGACTCTAATGGTGGCTCCCAAACTCCAGAGTCCAATGGCGGCGAGCTGTACCACTCCAGCCAACAATTGGAATTGCACATGGTGATCTTAGGCTTGTGGGAGGCTGCTCAGCCATGAAAACCCATTTCATGAAGCTCCCGACAAACAGTTATTGTGCTGACGTTGCTTCCAGAGGCAGTTTGGAACTTGGTAGTTAGTGTTGCAACCGAGGGTATACGATTTTTACGCGCTACACGCTTCACCACTCGCCAGTCCCGTTCTGTGAGCTTGTGTTGCCCACCACTTCATGGTTGAGCCGTTATTTCTCCTAGACTTTTCCACTTCACAATAACAACACTTACAGTTGACCGGGGCATCTCTAGCAGGGCAGAAATTTGATGAAGTGACTTGTTGGAAAGGTGGCATCATGACGGAGCCACATTGAAAGTCACTGAAGCTCTTCAGTAAGGCCATTCTACCACCAATGTTTGTCTATGGAGATTGCATGGCTGTGTGCTCGATTTTGTATACCTGTCAGCAACAGGTGTGGCTGAAATAGCCAAATCCACAAATGTGAAGGGGTGCCCTTATACTTTTATATATACTGTATAGTGTACATTGATGCTACACACAAATCCCACTGCTGCTACCAGACTCTTATTATGATTGCTAAATAATTACCAATTTAAACTCCTGCCCCCCAATCCCCCCTTCTCCAAAACACATGTTAATATTGGACTATAAATTGTGCCTTCCTGTATTATACTTAACTAACATGTATATTCTACTGAGCCATTTACTTTATGCTTATATTCTTATCTTTTATTATTTCTTACTGTTGTTGCATTGTCGAGAAGGAACCAGCAAGTAAGCATTTCATTGGAAGGTGTATACCATGTGTCCCGTACATATAACTAATAAAAAACTTGAAATGTGAGCAAAAGACAGACCTAACGGTGTACTCTGGGGACTATTGACAATTCACATGTCGAAATGTAGAGAAGTGGGACATAGCAAAGCTCATCCACACATTGAACCCAATAGAAGAAATCACCCTGGTGATGAACAATTCTGAGGCCTCTGTCTCATGCATTATTCCCACAAAGTTCTGAATCTCTATCGAAATTCTGACCCTTTGCAAAGATGTACAATACCAAGGAAGTGGTGCCCACCAGTGAGGAAGGGGATCACAAAAGGCCAAGGTTGGAGAGACAGTCTGTTAGACAACCTACAGGTAACAGCTAAAATAAAGGAAACACTTGAGTAAATTAGAGATATAAAGTATATTTAAAACAAATACTTCCACACAGGTGTGGAATCAACATCCCATCATGCTCAGGGTCATGTATAAAAATGCCCAGTTGCCCATTATTTTGGCTACCATGGCTAGAAGAAGCGATATCAGTGACTTTGAAAGAGAGGTGATTTTTGGGGCACATTTGGCAGGAGCTTCAGCAACAAAGACTGCTCAACTTCCTGATGTTTCACGATATGCCATGGTCGTCTCAGTCACCAGATCTCAAAGCAATTGAACACTTATTGGAGATTCTAGAGAGGCACCTGAGACAGCGTTTTCCACCACCATCAACAAAACGTGGAAGAATGGTGTCATATCCCTCCAATAGAGTTCCCACTGAAACTACTCTGGCAGCTCGTGGTGGCCCAACATAGTCTATTAAGACACGTGATTCCTTTATTTTGGCAGTTACTTGTATATGACAATGGACTCGGCCAGAGGCACCTAGGGGTCTGGATGAGAAGCTGGAGCGATACCTTAGAGAACCTGTTCTGGATGGCCAAATAGGTATGTTAAACCACTTCAATATTTTCTCTCTTTAATGAACAGAAATGTTTTTCTCAATTTTTTTAAAACATATTCTTATTTGTATTATCACCCTAAGGTGACCCCCCCGCAGTGGTGGAAGCTGTCTCCATTAGCCAGATGGTTCCTGACTGCACCACCCTGCCCTGTCCCCAGTGAAAAGGTCTTTAGAGTCTTTAGCCCTCGCTAGAAGCCTGTGTTTCAGACATAAGGAAGTGGATGGCTGCAAACTTTCTACCTTTAAACTCGGACAAAACAGAGATGCTTGTTCTAGGTCCCAAGAAACAGAGATCTTCTGTTGAATCTGACAATGAATCTTGATGGTTGTACAGTCATCTCAAATAAAACTGTGAAGGACCTCGCCGTTACTCTGAACCCTGATCTCTCTTTTGACGAACATATCAAGACTGTTTCAAGGACAGCTTTTTCCATCTACGTAACATTGCAAAAATCAGAAACTTTCTGTCCAAAAATGATAAAGACAAATTAATCCATACTTTTGTTACTTCTAGGTTGGACTCCTGCAATGCTCTACTTTCCGGCTACCCGGATAAAGCACTAAATAAACTTCAGTTAGTGCTAAATATGGCTGATAGAATCCTGACTAGAACCAAAGGATTTGATCATATTACTCCAGTGCTAGCCTCCCTACACTGGCTTCCTGTTAAGGCAAGGGCTGATTTCAAGGTTTTACTGCTAACCTACAAAGCATTACATGGGCTTGCTCCTACCTATTTTTCTGTTCCTGCCGTACATACCTACGTGCGCTACGGTCACAAGACGCAGGCCTCCTAATTGTCCCTATAATTTCTAAGCAAACAGCTGTAGCTGGCTTTCTCCTATAGAGCTCCTTTTATGGAATGGTCTGCCTACCCATGTGAGAAACACAGACTCGGTCTCAACCTTTAAGTCTTTACTGAAGACTCATCTCTTCAGTGGGTCATATGATTGAGTGTAGTCTGGCCCAGGAGTGTGAAGGTGAACGGAAAGGCTCTGGAGCAACGAACCGCCCTTGCTGTCTCTGCCTGGCTGGTTCCCCTCTCTCCACTGCGATTTTCTGCCTCTAACCCTATTACACGGGCTGAGTCACTGGCTTACTGGTGATCTTCCATGCCGTCCCTAGGAGGGGTGCGTCACTTGAGTGGGTTGAGTCACTGACGTGATCTTCCTGTCTGGGTTGGTGCCCCCTCTTGGGTTTTGCCGTGGCAGAGATCTTTGTGGGCTATACTCGGCCTTGTCTCACAATGGTAAGTTGGTGGTTGAAGATATCCCTCCAGTGGTGTGGGGGCTGTGCTTGGCAGAGTGGGTGGGGTTATATCCTGCCTGTTTGGCCTTGTCCGGGGGTATCATCGGATGGGGCCACAGTGTCTCCTGACCCCTCCTGCCTCAGCCTCCAGTATTTATGCTGCAGTAGTTTATGTGTCGTGGGGATAGAGTCAGTCTGTTATATCTGGAGTACTTCTCCTATCTTTTCCGGTGTCCTGTGTGAATTTAAGTATGCTCTCTCTAAATCTCTCTTTCTTTCTCTCTCTCGGAGGACCAGAGGCCTAGGACCATGCCTCAGGACTACCTGGCGTGATGACTCCTTGCTGTCCCCAGTCCACCTGGCCATGCTGCTGCTCCAGTTTAAACTGTTCTGCCTGCGGCTATGGAATCATGACCTGTTCACCGGACGTGCTACCTGTCCCAGACCTGCTGTTTTCAACTCTCTAGAGACAGCAGGAGCGGTAGAGATACTCTTAATGATCGGCTATGAAAAGCCAACTGACATTTACTCCTGAGGTGCTGACTTGCTGCACCCTCGACAACTACTGTGATTATTATTATTTGAACATGGTGGTCATTTATGAACATTTGAACATCTTGGCCATGTTCTGTTATAATCTCCACTCGGCACAGCCAGAAGAGGACTGGCCACCCCTCATAGCCTGGTTCCTCTCTAGGTTTCTTCCTAGGTTTTGGCCTTTCTAGGGAGTTTTTCCTAGCCACCGTGCTTCTACACCTGCATTGCTTGCTGTTTGAGGTTTTAGGCTGGGTTTCTGTATAGCACTTTGAGATATCAGCTGATGTAAGAAGGGCGAATATAAATACATTTGATTTGATTTGATTTTAGCACAATAGGGAATATCCTGTAGTTGCGGCCAAATATATTGGCACCCTTGCATTTTTCTCAAATAAGTCAAACAAAAAAATAAAGTAGTATCTACACCAGTTTATTGGATTTCAAAATGTTTCTTTTTGAAACTTAAGTTTAAAATTGGAATTTAATTGAATAGACGCTGCATTATTTAGACCTCAAAATGGATGTTGGGGTCCATGTGACTGATAATGATGGAGCAAGTCACATGTGAACTCCCTTTTTTTGTTTATAAAAATTTGACATTATTTCAAAGGTCACTTGCAAAAGGTCAGGCTTAGTTGGATTAGCCCACGGTGGAGATTGGAGTGTATACACATTGTCCAACATTGACCTTTATGAGCATGGAAAAGGCAAGATTTTAAAAATGAACTCTGTTTGCAGAGAGCCCCTCATACTCCCTCAGGAAATAGTGCACCATATGTATTTTTTCAGGAATAGTGGGACTATTCTTTACTTATATTGACTGGTTTTGATGGATACGCCACTGAGATGCGCTCTGATTTTGACAAATGGAAGTCCTGGAAGAATTAAGTTTAAAGGAACGGCTGCTCATTCATATGGCCAAAGCAAACTCTAAAATGATTTCTGTCGTAGGGTTGGACCATTTGTTCATGTTCCTCTCGTAAGGGTTGGTCTAAAGATTCCACATTAGAGAACCCTGAATGAACTCTGTTTAGTAAATACTCATTTTCAGAGTACTGTAGGTCAAACAGAGGGCAAATGTAACTGACTCACTGCCGAACTAGAGGTTTATTTTATATTAACCAGGTGAAGAGGTGATGCATTGCCAATGAAATAGTACCACCAACAGACTATTGTGTATGATGTCATTGGATATATTTTGTATTCAGACCATTCTCTGGTGAAACCGCCATCATACAGGCTCTTGAAAGGGACATTACAGGCTGTTGGTTATGCATTTTTACTTTGTCAAAGAGACAAGATTTCTCTATTGGACCTTATGACATAAGGTATGCCCAAAAGAGTCATAAAATGGCTGCCACATCATGAAGTTGGTATAAATGTTTCACCTCCTCCTTTCAGTAAATTCTATGTGTAGTTACGATTCACCCAATAACCTTTCGGCGTCTCCAGGGCACCAGCATATCTTACTGGCTCCTCTGGAAATGTACTGGGAAAGAACGGATTGAGGAAGGTGGGGGCAAGTGGTTCCTGGTATAGATCAAAGCACAGCTATAATATACACGGTCAGCAGAGGCCAATGCTTTCCCCAGCGGTGTCAGCATCCATGATGATAAATCATCCAAGTTCACTAGGTGCATCCTGGGCCCTTGGAAATCCACACAGGACCACAGAGCACTGGGAGCCCAATGGAGCTACAGTGAAATGTTAGTTGTTGGCATCCAGCGAGGATCACCTTTCTGAGATTCTTTAAAAACAAATACTATGCAATTTGATCCAGTCCCTTCACTTTTTCAGGATACAGTGGGGCATCCATGGACCTACTGTATTTTCCATATTCAACGCAAGGGTCTGTGGCCATGGTAGTGAAGACTTCCTCTTCACTTCCTGCTCTTCACTTAAAAAAAAAAATCCTTCTCTGTTTGAAACGTGTGCCATTTGGCTATGTATGGACAGAGCCATGTATTTAATTTCCTATCATACTGTACACAGCCAACTCCATCCTTACACACAAGCCTTGCAGTGGTGGAATCATATTTTCGCAGTTGCACTTCCTCATCTTGGTTTAGATTCTACAGTGTTGCTGAATTAGCTGCAGATAATGGGTACTGTAGCGTGACAGGGGTGATGAAGGACTGACAGGTCTATGGAAGAGGATTACAATTTTGGTTCCATGGAAATACAGTGTCACATCATTAGTGTGAAGCTGGAATCAACCAACGGCAGTTCGAGTCATAGATTTTAGTGCAAAAGGCAGAAAGACAGCCACCTGCTTAAGACCTGATCGCTCTGTCACTCTAGCAGCACTATTAGAGTAGTAGTAAGAGGGGAATTAAAAATATATTTGCAGAATATATTTATGAAATACATAACATTGAGCACATTATAGAAAATGTATGAAAATATATCTTAATTAAATATACTTTTGTACCACATGTATTATGCTGAATTGTAATGTGACCTCTGGTATCTTGGCATTAGGTTCCCAAAGTGTGGTTTGCATGCAAAAGTCCAAATCAATTATGCAGCGATTGACGCTACCTCCCACTTATGAAACATAGCAAGTTTAGCTGTGTTTATTTTGAAAAGAGACATATGAACCTAGAACATTCTCCTGTGCTGTCAATCACAATTTTAAACGTTTTAAACTATTTAAATGTTCCCAAGCCCCACCACCACCAACAGACAGAGAAGCAGTTGCAATTTAGAATTTTCTTCAGATGAAGGAGAAGAGCAGCTCTCGGTGCCAAAAGTCTTTCTCATTGATAATGGCATTTTATTTGATTATACAGTAAAATCAAACATTGATTTAAAATATATCTTTCCACCTGGCAGGTGAAAAAGGAAGAATATATTTTCTTCAACTATCTGCAAGCAAGAGTTTTCACCGAGCTAGCTAACAAAGCTAGCTAGTTAGCTAGCTAGCTAGCTCTTTTAGCTTGCCAGTGTGACTGACCAAGGTACTATTTTTGGGGGATATTAAAAGCTATGAGTTAATATGTCATGTATGTGTTAGACAATTTAATTACCAAAGCTAGCTAGTTAATGTTAAATAAGGACTATGCAGAAATCGCTCTGCCAAATTTGAATACTGTGTCTAATTTCAGCTTATGTGACAAAACAAGCAAGGATAGTGTAGAGAATCATTGTACCATCTAAACCGCTGTGAAATCTATTTTTCATAAACAAAAATATTGTATTTTCAGATGTTTTAAGCTGGTGTTCAAAACCGAAAGTAAAAGACGTAAAAACTCAACTTAAGAATGGGAAGCATAGAAACAATGTACATAGAACACATCTACCGCTTCTTAGACTTTCTTTCAATGAGAAGGACAGATCTATTACACACATTTCTATGTGAATTTGGTTGTGTCACCCAAAATGTTACATATTGCAGATTTAAATGTTGGTTGCCAAGCAATGTGTTGCTTGCTATTTTAGTGAGTACTGGGTTTCTCTGACAGCAATGTAACTATAACTGGCTAGGTTGCTACATTATTTCTAGCTAAAAATAATTATATTTCTTCCCTGCAGTGGATGTAAATAGTATGTAGAACGATTAGTACACAGTATGCCGTTTTAATAAGTAGTAGGCAAGACACGGACACGGCCATTGTCATTTTTTAGAGAAAGTTGGAGCTGAGAAATTCACTGTTGCCAGATGGACAGGCCTTGGGTGAAGTGCAGGTTTGACATGTCTGCTCTTATCTATGTAAGGACAACAAACAGTTCTTTAGTCTTCAGTTTGAGATGGTACAGTAATGCTGTTAGATTTTCCACATTGCATATCACATTCATAACAGGTAGAGAGTGCAGGCTGTAAGGGATTATAAAGCCAATACGACACACTCGATACGTTCATTACCCTTGCGACGACCTCTGGGGCGGTAGTCAGTCCTGATGCACTGTGGGAATGAGGAAGAATTGCATTTTCCATGTTTGCTGAGCTGTGCACCTGAAGACAGGTTTGACAAATGGGGGCTTGGGATGTGATTCGCAAGGACCTCTGCACAAACCCAATACAACTCCACAACAAACTCAATACATCCCAGTGCAATTTCACCGTAACCTCGATGCAACCTTGACACAATTTTCATCCGAATCTCATTGCAAACCTAGGACAACTTCAGTACAACCTCAGCACAGCCTTACTAAGTACAACTTGAACAAAGAAACCCTGCAGTCGAGTAGCATAATCAGAAACCTAACCCTACCATAACCTCAACACAACCTCTCCTAAACATAATCACATTCATCACACCATCTCACCACAAACTGAAAAAAAATTTAGCCCCTCAATGTTGTTACAACAACAACAGCACATCACAACAGAAGCTGTTCAAGACACACAATTACACACATCTCATTCGTACTCTTCTACTAAGAATACTTTAAAGTGCACCCTTCTTTCCCTGAGGAAATTACTGATCTGACACTGGATTTGTGAAAGCAATCAGGTAGAGACCATGGCTGTGTCTGAAATGGCGCCCTATGCACTATACAGTACACTACTTTTGACCAGAGCCCATAGTGTGCAATTTCAGACACAACCCATGTCTTCACCTATCCAATCACTTACATATCAGGGATTAGGAGGAAACACATTGGTGTATTTTAACCCCTTTTTTCCCAATTTCATGATATCCAATTGCTATCCACTTACGATCTTGTCTCATCACTGCAACAGCCCAGCAGGCTCGGGCAAGGCAAAGGTCAAGTCATGCGTCCTCCGAAACATGACCCGCCACACGCCCGCTTAACCTGGAAGCCAGCTGCACCAATGTGTCGGAGGAAACACTGTTCAACTGGCGACCAAAGTCACAGGCGCCCGGGACGCCACAAGGAGTCGCTAGAGAGCAATGAGCCAAGTAAAGCCCCCCCAGCCAAACCCTCCCCTAACCTGGACGAAGCTGTGCCAATTGTGCACCGCCCTATGGGAACCCCATTAACGGCCGGTTGTGACACAGCCTGGGATCGAACCTGGGTCTGTATTGATGCCTCAAGCACTGCGATGCAGTGCCTTAGACCGCTGCACCACCCTAGAAGGATACATTTCAAAGGTATTCATACAGGGCCTTGGTCTAAAAACTGCGTAGCCTCTTCTCACTCTCTGGGGAATAGGAGGACTGGCTGCTATTTATCTGACTGATTGACTTGGCAAATGTAGACTTATCCTAAGTCTTGTTTGCAGACCAAGGTCACATGCTCTGTCTGGCTAAACATGAACTTAACTGCTACCATGCCCCCAGTGCTGGAGGTAGGATGCCACTAAGTGCAGAATCAGATTTCTGGAAAACAGAGTTTAGACTGTAACGACCCCCACCACCAATATTCCCCACACTCCTCTTTTGCATCCCAAATGGCACCTTGTTACCTGTATAGCGCAATACTTTTGACCAGGGACCTATGGGCACTGGTGCACTTTGATGGAAATAGGGTGCCATTTGGAACACAAGTCCTTTCTCTCCTGGCCCCAGTCATGATGGATTTCCACCATTGCCCTGCACAGTGCCTCCCTCCCCTTACTCCATTTGCAGGTGTTTGCCTGCTAACAGCTGTCAGGTTCCCCAGCTAAAAGATGAATGGGGTCTTTCTCCCCATGCTGTTCTGTCTTTCTCTCTATCACGCTCTCTCTCTCTCCGTATTGTTTCCTCTCTCTTCATACTAATCTCTCTCGCCATACTACACCCACACTCTCTCTCCATACCTCTCCTTTTGCACTACTCCACTTCTTTCTCTCCACTTATGTCTCTTACTGCACAGTTAACAAGCTCTCTTTTAAACCCCTCACTCCATTTCTCTCCCTCTTCACCACTTTCCCCTGCACCACGTTCCCTCCATTTCTCTTGTTTTTATACCTCACTCATTCTCTCACACATTTCTGTCTCCCTTTTCTGTGATCAAATGTTTTATTTTATTAATAAATGTCAGCAACCATTATACAGATATCAGAGTTTCTGTCTCTCTCCCTATCACTCCACTTGACCTGGTGGCCGTCACACAGCGAGTGTTTTGCAGGACTCCCCTGATCTCCGGAAAAGTCGGAGGGAACATGAAATAGATGCATGGTACCTAGTGATAATTGGAATTAATCCCAAAGAGCAAACATGTAATTAGCAGTTTTTTCTCTGTCATTACCAATTTACCATGTAATTTCTTATTAGTAAAATAGGTGGTAATTTTCGGCACTGGAAAATAAATATGAATTTATTTTAAATACATTACATAGACACTCTGTAACATCACACACTCGCCAGGGGGGAAGGGCATCTGTCATTCTCGCTCATATCTCTCAGGTCTCAGTATACATGACAGCCAGCAGATTCCCCATTTAGTGACTGCCCTTCTCCCCTTCTCCCCCATTAGTTGTCTCTATTCTCTCTCTCCCACCATATATTTTTTTATTTTCAAATATAACATCTATCCTGTTCTCCCTCCCTCCTTTTAATACTATTTTTTTCAGACATGTCTTTCTTGCTCCCTCCCTGCCAGTTCACTTTCCTTCTGCTTTCCCTTTCTCTCAAACATACACACTCTCTTACTGTCGCTTTCCCTCCATCTCTCTCTCACACACAATTCCTCTCTCTGCCTCTCCCTCCTTCCCTCCCTCTCTCTCTCCTGGGGCAGTCCCTGGGTATAATGTGACGGTGCTGACAGTGAAGTATGACAGTAAAGAGAGGTTTGACCTTGTGTTGATGTTCCAGGAAGGCTGATGTCACAGACACCCCGAGCTGCTGCTGATGTGTCTATATCCTGGCTCTCTTCTCAGCACAGATTTACTTGCAGGCCGAATGGATGACCAAGTTTTACTTTACAGGGCCAGTTTCCCAGACATAGATTAAGCCTAGTCTTGAGTGCTTTGTATTCTTTTTTTTTCTCCATTGTTTGTGGGCAACTTTAAGGAGCTGTTGTCAAGCTCATGTTTAAGTTGAGACGATAGGACTTTTCCATGAGCAGCACCGCAGATGTTACAGATGAGCACAATGGAAGACGATGCACTCACAGTCTTACGGAATTTGTTTCATTAGTCCACTGTTGATGCATGTCAGCAATCAAGTTTTCAAGATATAGAACGTTCAAAATACAGAAAGTTATATGATGCAAACGCATCATATTGTGACACTTTCTGTATTTTGAGACTGTATCGACAGTAGACTAAAGAAATACCAAAAGTATTTTGCCATAAACTCTACTGAATAAAGAGCCAAATTAACAGTACATGTAAATGCAGAAAGTAAACAGCATAGTGGGTCAATTTCCGCAACAACTAAGAGCGTTGAAGCGCAAGGCTTAACTACTAAGCTGTTTTGGTCCAGTCGGCTACTACACTATAACAGCGTGAAGTTAACCCACGCGAAAATACTGTGTGTGACTGTGTGAGAGGGAAGTCTTGCATCTCGCTCATTTCAATATCTGCGATGCTGCTCGTGGCAATGTCATTTAGTTGAGTCTACCTTTAACGTCTCTTTTCGGTGAACTGAGAAACAACTCAGAATGCGCATCACTAGTGCTGATTTTGTCACACCCTGATCTGTTTCGCCTGCCTTTGTGATTATCTCCAACCTCCTCCAGGTGTCGCCCATCTTCCCCATTATTCCCTGCGTATTTATACCTGTGTTCTCTGTTTGTCTGTTGCCAGTTCGTTTTGTTTTGTCAAGCCTACTAGCGTTTTTCCCTCTGCTCCTGTCTCTCAATTTGTTCCTGTTTTGTAGTTTTCCCGGTTTTGACCTTTTCTGCCTGCCCTGACCCTGGGCCTGTCTGCCGTCCTGTACTTTTGCCCCACCTATCTGGATCACTGATCTCTGCCGACCCTGAGCCTGTATGCCATCCTGTACCTTTGCCCCACCTATCTGGATTACTGACCCCTGCCTGCCCTTGACCTGTCTTTTGCCTGCCCCTGTTTGATTAATAAACTATTGTTAATTCGATGTTGTCTGCATCTGGGTCTTACCTGAAACTTGATAGTACGAACTGGCCATGACTGACCCAGCAGACCTGGGCCAGCTGTGCAACACCATCTCCTCCCAAGGAGCCACCATCGGTAGGCACGAGGAATTGCTTCATGGCCTTGTGGAGGGGGCCCAAACGTTGGCTGAATGCCACGACCAGGCATTGGACATTTTGCTGGAGCAATTCTGCGGGTTGTCTGGGAGGCAGCCTACCACGGTGGTAACCCCACAGCCCCTCAGTAACTCGGCTGTTAGCAGCGTTGTCACATCGGTCACTCCACCTTCTCGGGAGCCCCACTTACCTCCCCCCGTACGCTTCAATGGAGAGCCGAGCACCTGTCGAGCTTTTCTAGCTCAGTGTGCCCTCATCTTTGAGCTTCAGCCCTCCTCTTTCCCCTCGGATCGCTCCGAGATAGCCTACCTCATCACGCTGATGTCCTGGAGGGCTCTCACCTGAGCGACTGCTGTATGGGAACAACAGCCGGCCATATGCGTTAGTCTGGAGGGGTTCGTGGGAGAGGTAAAGAAGGTTCTTGATGCCCCGTTCTCTAGGAGAGAAGCTGCCCGGAAGCTAATCCAGCTTTGGCAGGACTCCCGCAGTGTGGCTGACCATGAGGTGGATTTCCGCACATTGGCAGCGGAGAGTGCTTGGAACCAGGATGCACTGTTCGATATGTTCCTGCACGGCGTCTCGGAGGAGGTCAAGGACGAGCTTGCTGCTCTGGAGTTGCCTATGGATCTCGATTCCCTCATCGCGTTGACCATCCGTATTGATGGGTGATTACAGAAATGACAAAGAGAGAGGAAATATGATTTCGGTCGCACGTCCAGGGATTCCACCTTGCCTCCGAGTCATCCCGGAAGCCCCCGGTGGTCCCGTTGTCGAGAGAACCTGAAGCTTCCTGACTTCCCCCCAAGAGTTGCCGAAGATGGCCAAGTCACCACTTCCCGAGCCTATGCAACTAGGCAGAGCTGGGCTGTCGCCAGAGGAACGGAAATACAGGATCAACACAAAATGTTGTCTGTATTGCGGGAATCTTGGTCATTTTGTGTCCTCTTGTCCTTTGAAAAGACCAGGCTCACTGGTAGGAGCGAGTACTCTGGTGGGTCATATGGAGAACTTTTCTGCTTCCCTTGCCAGTCTAAATCTCTCCGGGTCCTCATTGACTTTGGGGCCGATGAGAGCTTTATGGACGCTACCTTGGCTTCCTGAGCTGAACATCCCCACTCAGCCCCTCTCCATTCCCATGGATGTTAGAGCGCTGGACGGGCGCTCTATAGGCCGGGTCACTCATGATACCACTCCCATCAGCCTACGAGTGTCAGGGAATCACAGCGAGACTATTCCATTTCTGCTCATCAAGTCTCATCAGATTCCCATTCCAGCGACACAATCCCATCATCAACTGGTCTACAGGTGCCATCATGGGATGGAGTCCATTCTGCCACGCCCATTGTCTGAAGTCAGTGCAACCTGCCACGGGATGTCTTCCTTGGGGCTCGGGAAGGTGCCCTGGACCTCTCCCCCATCCCTGCGGAGTACCAGGACCTCCGGGAGATGTTTAGCAAGGCCCGGGCCACTTCGCTTCCATCGCACCGACCCTATGACTGCGGGATTGGCCTTCTGCCTAGCATCAAGCCGCCCAGGGGACATCTGCACTCTCTATTCGGACTGGAGACCAAGGCTATGGAGACATACATTGGGGACTCCCTAGCTGAAGTATTTTTCCGTCTCTCTTCCTCTCCCGCCGGCGCAGGATTCTTCTTCGTGGTTTAAAAGGACAAGACCCTGCACCAGTGCATTGACTACCGGGGACTCAATGACATTACCTGTCTTTTGCCTGCCTGTGTTGTTAATTCAACGTTGTCTGCATCTGGGTCTTTTCTGAAACATAATAGATTTATGATCAGTTTAAATCAGTTTAAACTTTTAGAGATGTTGAGATGTTTCTACAACTTGATTGTCCACCTGTGGTAAATTTAAATTGATTGGACATGATATGGAAAGGCAGACAGCTGTCTATATAAGGTCCCACAGTTGACAGTACATGCCAGTGCAAAAAAAACAAGCCAGGAATTGTCCGTAGGGCTCCGAGGCAGGATTGTGTTGAGGCACAGATCTGGGGAAGGGTACCAAAGCATTTCTGCAGCAAGGTCCTCCATCATTCTCCATCATTCTTAAATGGAAGATGTTTGGAACCAACAAGATTCTTCCTAGAGCTGGCCACCCAGTCAAACTGAGCAATCGGGGGAGAAGAGCCTTGGTCAGGGAGGTGACCAAGAACCCGATGATCACTCTGACAAAGCTCTAGAGTTCCTCTGTGGAGATGGGAGAACATTCCAGGAGGATAACCATCTCTGCAGCACTCCACCAATCAGGCCTTTATGGTAGAGTGGCCAGGCAGAAGCCACTCCTCAGTAAAAGGCACATGAGAGCCTGCTGTGATTTTGCCAAAAGGCACGTTAAGGACTCAGACCATGAGAAACAAGATTGTCTGGTCTGATGAAACCAATATTGAACTCTTTGGCCTGAATACCAAATGTCACTTCCTGGCACCATCCCTACGGTAAAGCATGGGGTGGCAGCACCATGCTGTGGGGATGTTTTTCAGCAGCAGGGACTGCATTGCTATTCAGGATGGAGGAAAAGATGAACGGAGCAAAGTACAGAGAGATCCTTGATCCTTGATGAAAACCTGTTCAAGACCTCAGACTGGGGCGAAGTTTCCCCTTCCAACAGGACAACGACCCTATACACACGGCCAAGACAACACAGGAGTGGCTTCAGAACAAGTCTCTGAATGTCCTTGAGGGGCCCAGCCAAAGCCCGGACTTGAACCCAATCGAACATCTCTGGAGAGACCTGAAAATAGCTGTGCAGCAACGCTCCCCATCCAACCTGACAGAGCTTGAAAGGATCTGCAGAGAATTAGGGGAGAAACTCCCCAAATTCCGGTGTGTCAAGCTTGTAGAGTCATACCCAAGAAAAAAAATCGCTGCCAAAGGTGCTTCAACAAAGTACTAAGTAAAGGGTCTGAATGCTTAAGTTTTTCATTTTTTATAAATGTGCAAAAATATCTAAAACTTGTTTTTGCTTTGTCATTATGGGTTATTGCATGCAGATTTATGAGGTAAAACAATATATATTTTGGGATAAGGTTGCAATGTAACAAAATGTGGACAAAGACAAGGGGTCTGAATCAATCAAATAAAATGTTATTTGTCACATGCGCCGAATACAACAGGTTACCTTACTGTAACACCTTACAGTAAAATGTTTACTTACAAGCCTTAATCAACAATGCAGTTTTAAGAAAATACCCCCAACAAATGATTAAAGAGCAGCAGTAAATAACAATAGTGGGGCTATATACAGTGGGGCAAAAAAGTATTTAGTCAGCCACCAATTGTGCAAGTTCTCCCACTTAAAAAGATGAGAGAGGCCTGTAATTTGTCTATTTGGAAGACCCATTTGCCAAACAGTTATATTTTTGTTTCATCAGACCAGAAGACATTTCTCCAAAAAGTATGATCTTTGTCCCCATGTGCAGTTGCAAACCGTAGTCTGTCTTTTTTATGGCGGTTTTAGAGCAGTGGCTTTTTCCTTACTGTGCGTCCTTTCAGGGTATGTCGATTATAAGACTCGTTTTACTGTGGGTATAGATTATTTTGTACTCATTTCCTCCCGCATCTTCACAAGGTCCTTTGCTGTTGTTCTGAGATTGCTTTGCACTATTCACACCAAAGTACGTTCATCTCTAGGAGACAGAACGTGTCTCCTTCCTGAGCGGTATGACGGCTGCATGCTCCCATGGTGTTTATACTTGCGTACTATTGTTTGTACAGATGAACGTGGTACCTTCAGGCATTTGGAAATTGCTCCCAAGGATGAACCAGACTTGTGGAGGTCTACAATTTTTTTTCTAAGGTCTTGGCTGATTTCTTTTGATTTTTCCATGATGTCATGCAAAGAGGCACTGAGTTTGAAGGTAAGCCTTGAAATACATCCACAGGTACACCTCCAATTGACTCAAATTATGTCAATTAGCCAATCAGAAGCTTCTAAGGCCATGACATCATTTTCTGGAATTTTCCAAGCTGTTTAAAGGCACAGTCAACTTAGTGTATGTAAACGTCTGACCCACTGGAGTTGTGATACAGTTAATTATAAGTGAAATAATCTGTCTGTAAACAATTGTTGAAAGATTTACTTGCGTCGTGCACAAAGTAGATGTCCTAACCGACTTGCCAAAACTATAGTTTGTTAATTAACAAGAAACTTGTGGAGTGGTTGAAAAACAAGTTTTAATGACTCCAGCCTAAGTGTATATAAACTTCCGACTTCAACTGTACATGTATGTAGAGTTAGGGGGGCCATGCTCATAAAACAATGTTATCATCCTCCCTCATCTTAAACGGCACTGACCGCCGCTGGTTCTGGTTCATACCAAGTCAGTGAATCAATTCTCCTGATTCTGTCTTCCATTAGCAGTTTCATTCATTCATGTTTTTTTTCTTCAGTGTGATTCCCTGTAACCACAGCACCAAATTAAAGAAACATACTGAAAACAATAAGAAATTAAAATGTTAAATGTTGTGCATTGCGTACCCTAATTATCATGACCTAGTGGTCACCTTGCCTAGAGGAGGATCTTTTGCACTGCAATCGTGCATGTCTGTAAAGCTCAATACGCCACCACACTGTAGAAATATAAGCTAATTAAAACATGAGGTAAATCCCAAACTGCATTATTCAATTCAATTAGCCCTCGCTCCAGTTCAATCCTTTTCACTATCTCTTCCTTTCAATAACTGGCTGATGCTGGTGAAGGGGTTTAAATATGTCTCCTGTAAACCAGCGTGAAGAATGCCATAGCCTATTATGCGAGGAACAAGACCTTCTGCAAGGAACTTGTCCTCTGTTTGTTCTACCATACTAAACCTACCAGAATGAGTTCATGATAGTGATTGAAGTTTGACTCTTTTTACTGACTCTGATCTTTTCAACTCGTTCAGTCAAAAGAACAAATGTTTCAACTAATTTTGTTCATTAGAACTACAATATCTCACATTGTTATTCTAACTTTTTTATCCTTTACTGTATGTGAATGCAAGAACTGTGAGTACATTATTTGTTTGACCCAAGATAACAGGAAGCAGCAGCTCCACCACCACGACTCATGCCTGGAGCGCCTCGGGACTGCCATGGACTAGGTGCTCCAGGCTGTATGCCAACACCTCCACCTTCCCAGCTCCCTGCAGGTGGTTCCAGCCACCCAAGCACTATCTACATCACCCGGTCCGATCAGCAATGTCCACCTGCCCCTCCCGGAACGATTTGATGGCACCCCAGCTCATTGTAGTGTGACATCCACCTGGCCCGTCATACCGGGACGGCCTCGGAGAAGGACAAGGTGGCCTTGGTAATCTCGGTGCAGACAGGCCGGGCTCTGGAGTGGGCGCACGCCATTTGGGAGAGGGACGGACCAGAAGTGCAGTCCTATGAGCGCTTCACCCAACTCTTCCGTGCCGTCTTCGACCACCCTACAGCGCTCTGGATTTCCGGACGTGGCTGCGTCCATTGGCTGGAATGACGAGGCCCTGTTGATAGTTTTCCGCAGTGGCTACAGGCGGACATCCAGACTGAGCTGGCCTTTCGCGATGAGGACCTCACGCTGGACCCGCTTATCGCCATGGCTATCCACCTGGATAATCTCCTGCGTGCCTGTCATCGCCCATCCTGGGCGTTCGGGACTCTCCCAGGAACCTCCAGCGAGACTGAGCCCATGGAGGTGGACACTATGCACCTTCTCCCCGAGGAACATCAATGCCGCCGTCAACATGGTCTCTGCTCCTACTGCGGGGAGTCAGACCACCCCTGGAACACCTGTCCCAGAAGGAGAACCAGGCAAGGAAGCGACAGGCCGAGGAGCGCTCCTGCACCTTCCCAGGTAGGCATGGACGTGCCTTGGTCTTCTCTGTCCTCCTCCCTGTCATCTTCCCTGACTATCCTGGCCCCCCACTGAGTCCTGCCCTAGTGGACTCAGGGGCTGCAAGCAATTTCCTAGACCGGTCAGTGACCTTTCATTACGCATTCCTCTAGTCCCTTTACAACCCCCTATCCCAGTCCATGCCCTAGACAACCGTCCCCTAGGAACAGACTGGTGTGCCAGACCACAATTCCCATTTCCCCCACAGTTACTCACAACCACCATGAATGCATCACT
The DNA here is from genome assembly GCF_045791955.1 of Oncorhynchus clarkii lewisi. Classification (NCBI taxonomy): domain Eukaryota; kingdom Metazoa; phylum Chordata; class Actinopteri; order Salmoniformes; family Salmonidae; genus Oncorhynchus; species Oncorhynchus clarkii. Next base: position 28,819,387 of record NC_092154.1, read on the forward strand.
TTCCTCATCTTAGACTCTCCTGCACACCCCGTAGTTTTAGGTTTCCCCTGGCTACAGTTGCATAACCCCAGTATATCGTTGACAGAGAGGAGGTTGTTGGGTTGGTCGCAGGAGTGTCAGGGGAGGTGTCTCTCTTTGTCAATCTGTGCCACGTCCCTATCCCGGAGGAGCACGTCCCTATCCAGCAGTTTTTACCTAATTAAGTACAATACTATTGGAGATTCATGTTGAAAGTTCCATTTATATTCCTAAAACATACTGTAAGTTGAAAATTACGCTGTTGCTGCTCCCTGTTGACAATAATGTTAAATAGTCCAGTATCAAAATACTGTTTTGAAGTATCCTAATCAAAAAACAGTTTGTGATGTATTGAAAATGTTAACATAAAATGTACTATCCTACACATACATGTTCCACAATAGTAATCATTTAACTATTGTTTTGCTTTTTACAGACACCTTAAAACCTCTTGAAGCTAGGGGGCAGTATTTTGATGTTTGGATAGAAAACGTTCCCAAAGTAAATTGCCTGTTTCTCAGGCCCAGAAGCTAGAACATGCATATAATTGGCAGGATAGGATAGAAAACACTCTAAAGTTTCCAAAACTGTCAAAATATTGTCTGTGAGTATAACAGAACTGATATTGCAGGCCGAAAACCTGAGGAAAATCCAACCAGGAAGTGCTGTTTTTCTGAAACTACTCTGTTCCATTGCAAGCCTATCCTCCATTTAAAGGGATATCAACCAGATTCCCTTCCCTATGCCTTCCACAGGGTGTGACCAGTCTTTAGACATAGTTTCAGTCTTTTATTCTGAAAAATGAGCGAGGATGATCACATCGTCAGTGGATAGGCAGATGTCCTTAGATTTGTTCATGCGCGCGCCACTGGAGCGAGGCCTTTCCTTTCTCTCTTGTATTGAAAAGTTTACCGTCCGGTTGAAATATTATCGATTATTTATTGTAAAAACAACCTGAGGATTGATTATAAAAAACGTTTGACATGTTTCTACGAACTTTATGGATACTATTTGGAATTTTCGTCTGCGATTAATTTGATTGGTCACGAAAGTCAGAAAAGCAATCTACTTTGCTGTTTGCTGTTTGTAATTTTGTCTGCTGAGAGCTGTCCTCACATAATCGCATGGTTTGCTTTCACCGTAAAGCTTTTTTGAAATCTGACATGCCAGGTGGATTAACAACAAGCTAAGCTGTGTTTTGATATTTTAATTTGGCGCTCTGCAATCCTCCGGATGTTGACGAAAATGATCCCGCTAAAGGGATTGGTGCGCCAAGAGGTTTTTAACTGCATAACTGCAGTGGCAACTAATCACTCATATTGATTAGGGGGGGAAATCAGGTTGTATGTGCTGTTGTAACTAACACAACTCAAAAACCATATGGAAACTGGAAAGATTGTTTACATCACTTGTCAGCAGACAACCTGCTGACGACAACCAGTTACATTTTGGAGTGATTCATTTTGATTTGGGGGTTGACAAAAAAACAGAGCAATGCCACACTTATTTGTCAATCACTCATATTGAAATCAATAGAACGAGAGGAGGGAGTTGGGTTGCACTTCCTGTTCAAACTAACCTAACTAAAAAAAACACAGAATCTGGGAATAATGTGTATTATTATTATTAGTTGCATTTTGTTTCAAGTAAGTGGTAAGTTAAACGCAACACTATTTTATTCATTCAATATCAATTTAAAATCAATAGAGTGGTGGCAAAAGTTTGGGATGTATACACTTTTTAAACTAACACTGAAAGGCCACACTGAATCTGAGAATAATTTCCATATCACTGGTTAGAAGAGAATTTTCTGAAGACAGTCATCTAAATTCTAACATTTCTGCCGGAAAGTGGAAGGAAACAAGTCAGTTGCTTTGTTATTTAACTTTAACGAATTACGACCTGCCATAAGATATCAACAGTGACAAGGGTTGGCTGTTGAGTGATAGTTTGACACTCAAATCCATGTATAGGTGTGAGGCCATAGACTTTTATACAGAGTGCACCTGAATTGTCCCTGCCATTTGAGTTTGAAAATGATAGAAGTCCTAAGACCGCCAAGCACGTATTACAAAATCAACGGTACAAAACCAATTATATTATCATTGTTATTACTATAAATGTTTATACTATCACTAATCTAAGGTAAAAAGTATTATGTGCAATTACCCTCAATTCGATGTGGTCAAGAAATTAGGTTGTGTAATGTAGTAACACATACTGTCCACATACAGGAAACTAGCGCAATATAAAATAATCAAACATGTAAAAATAAATCAACATTTAAATTTAGGCTGATAGTTTACACATATATTTATCACGAGTTTAACCATTTACAGAGTAAAAAATGCTCTTATTGTCACAGATGTCACAGATGCTATTGCGAGTGTAACGAAATGCTTGTGCTTCTAGTTCCGACAGTGCAGCAATATCTAACATGTAATCTAACAATTCCACAACAACTACCTAATACACACAAATCTAAGTAAAGGAATGGAATAAGATATACACTACCGTTCAAAAGTTAGGGGTCACTTAGAAATGTCATTGTTTTTGAAAGAAAAGCACATTGTTTTTGTCCATTAAAATAACATCAAATTGATGAGAAATACTGTGTAGACATTGTTAATGTTGTAAATAACTGTTGTAGCTGGAAACGGCAGATTTTTTTATGGAATGTCTACATAGGCATTATCAGCAACCATCACTCCTGTGTTCCAATGGCACGTTGTGTTAGCTAATCCAAGTTTATTATTTTAAAAGGCTAATTAATCATTAGAAAACCCTTTTGCAATTATGTTAGCACAGCTGAAAACTGTTGTCCAGGCTCAAATTTGCCAGAATTAAAGCACTTTCTTCTGAAACTCAGTCTATTGTTGTTCTGAGAAATGAAGGCTATTCCATGTGAGAAATTGCCAAGAAACTGAAGATGTAGGCAGAGTTGCAAAGAAAAAAAACATATCTCAGACTGGCCAACAAGAAAGAAAAGATTAAGATTGGCAAAAATACAGACACCTTGAAGTCCAGCATCCTGGGGTGGCTTCTTCACTGTTGACGTTGAGACTGGTGTTTTGCGTGTACTATTTAATGAAGTTGCCTATTGAGGACTTGTGAGGCATCTGTGTGGACCATTTCAGTTTGTCCGTGATGTGTACGCCGAGGAACTTAAAACTGTTTCCTGAAGTCCACGATCATCTCCTTTGTTTTTTTGACATTGAGTGAGAGGTTGTTTTCCTGACACCACACTCCGAGTGCCCTCACCTCCTCCCTATAGGCCATCTCGTCATTGTTGGTAATCAAGCCCACCACTGTTGTGTAGTCTGCAAACTTGATGATTGAGTTGGAGGCGTGAATGGCCACGCAGTCATGGGTGAACAGGGAGTACAGGAGGGGGCTGAGCACACACCATTGTGGGGCCCCAATGTTTAGGACTTATTTTCCACCATAATTTGCAAATAAATTCATAAAAAATCCTACAATGTGATTTTCTGGATTTTTTTTCTCATTTTGTCTGTCATATTTGAAGTGTACCTATGATGAAAATTACAGGCCTCTCTCATGTTTTTAAGTGGGAGAACTTGCACAATTGGTGGCTGACTAAATACTTTTTTGCCCCACTGTAAATGTCTTACTCACATCGGTCACAGAGAAGGAGAGCCCACAGTCCTTGGTAGCGGGCCGCGTCGGTGGCACTGTATTATCCTCATAGCGGGCAAAGAAGGTGTTTAGTTTGTCTGGAAGCAAGACGTCGGTGTCGGTGACGTGGCTGGTTTTCCTTTTGCAGTCTGTGGTTTTCTGTGGACCCTGCCACATCCGTGTCGTGTCTGAGCCGTTGAATTTCGACTCCACTTTGTCTCTATACTGACATTTTGCTTGTTTGATTGCCTTGTGGAGGGAATAACTACTCGTATTCAGCCATATTCCCAGTCACCTTTCCATGGTTAAATGCGGTGGCTTGCGCTTTCAGTTTTGCGCGAATGCTGCAATCTATCCACGTTTTCTGGTTAGGGTAGATTATTTTTTATTTATTTTTTAAAAAATGTTACCCCTTTTTCTCCCCAATTTCGTGGTATCCAATTGTTGTAGTAGCTACTATCTTGTCTCATTGCTACAACTCCCGTACGGGCTTGGGAGAGACGAAGGCTGAATGTCATGCGTCCTCCGATACACAACCCAACCAGCCGTACTGCTTCTTAACACAGCGCGCATCCAACCCGGAAGCCAGCCGCACCAATGTGTCGGAGGCTACACCGTGCAACGGCAAACCTTGGCCAGCGCGCACTGCGCCCGGCCCGCCACAGGAGTCGCTGGTGCGCGATGAGACAAGGAGATCCCTACCGACCAATCCCTCCCTAACCCGGACGACGCTAGGCCAATTGTGCGTCGCCCCACGGACCTCCCGGTCGCGGCCGGTTACGACAGAGCCTGGGCGCGAACCCAGGGACTCTGATGGCACAGCTGGCGCTGCAGTATAGCGCCCTTAACCACTGCGCCAAGGGTAGATTTTAATAGTCACAGTAGGTACAACATCTCCAATACACTTCCTTGTAAACTCACTCACTGAATCAGCGTATACGTCGATTTTATTCTCTGAGGCTACCCCGAATATGTCCCAGTCCGTGTGATCAAAGCAATATTGACGCGTGGATTCCGATTGGACCAGCGTTGAATAGCCCTTAGCACAGGTACATCCCGTTTGAGTTTGTACCTATAGGAAGGGAGGAGCAAAATGGAGTCGTGAGGAGGGCCTTGTATGCATTGCGGAGGTTAGAGTAGCAGTGATCCAGTGTTTTACCAGAGCGAGTGCTGCAGTCAATATGCTGATAGAATTTAGGTAGCCTTTTAGGTAGCCTAAAATTCCCAGCTACAATAAATGCAGCTTCAGGATATATGGTTTCCAGTTTGCATAAAGTCCAGTGAAGTTCCTTGAGGGCTGTCGTGGTATCTGCTTGAGGGGGATACATATGGCTGTGTCAATAACCGAGGAGAATTCCCTTGGGAGATAATACGGTCTGCATTTGATTGTAAGGAATTCTAGGTCAGGTGAACAAAAGGACTTGAGTGCCTGTATGTTGTTACAATTACACCATGAGACGTTAATCATGAAACATACACCCTTGCCCTTCTTCTTCCCGGAGAGATGTTTATTCATGTCGGCGCGACTCACAAAGAATCCAAGTGGCTGTATCGACTCATATCCCGAGAGAGCCATGTTTCCGTGAAACAGAATATGTTGCAATCCCTGATTCTCTCTGGAAAGCAACCCTTGCCCTAATTTCGTCTACCTTGTTATCTAGAGACTGGACATTAGCGAGTAATATACTCGGAAGTGGTGGTCGGTGTGCGCGCCTCCAAAGTCTGACTATAGACCGCTCCTTCTGCCTTTTCTCCGGCGGCGTTGTTTTAGGTCATCCTCTGGAATCAGTTCAAATGCCCTGGGTGGTTCGGACAAAGGATCCACTTCAGGAAAGTTGTATTCCTGGTCGAAGTGCTGGTAAGTTGACATCGCTCCAATATCCAATAGTTCTTCCCGGCTGTATGTAATAACACTTAAGATTTTCTGGGCTAACATGTATGTAAGTAATAAATAATACATAAAAAAACAAAATACTGCAAAGTGTCCTAAGGACTAGAAGGTAGCCCTCTCTGTCGGCGCCATCTTGAGTAATGATATACAGCTTTCTTGGACCATAAACATGTAAGAAGATTCTTAGGTAGCTAAACCTATTTCCAATCTTTATTTAGGCTCTTTAAAACACTTACTTCTTTCCCTGTTATGACAATCATCTAATTCGACTATCAACTGTCAATTTATGAACACGATTGCAGGTGGTCAGATCTGCACACCAGTAAAAAGCTAACGTTACACTGCAAGTCAGATGGCTCGTTGCCAAAAATGGTGCAGGTTCAAAATGATAACCAGCTAACGTAAGCCAGCTACGTTGGCTATTAGCTCTTATCTGATATCTTAGCACCATGTTTATCTAACCAGCTAGCTAGTATAGTAGCTGATTTAGCTAGCTAGCTAACACCACATATGAAAGGGTTAGTTATGGTAATCTTTGCTAACAAGGCACATAGTTATCTGCTAGCTAACTAGCTAGTTTGCTTATTGCATGCATGTAGGGGCACATTATTAGTAAATTAACTAAACTAATATTTGCAACCGGAGTTCGATTTTATGACACTGTGTCAATTCATCAATTTTTCAGTACTGCACCCTTCTGCTGGAGAATGAGATTCCTTGCTGCTGATGATGATGATTTTCCCAGCTAGACATTCCTCGGCATTGTGCAGTGCTCGTTGCTCAGGTGGTGAGTGGCGGCTGGCATAGCAGCAGTTTTGCTATGTAGAGGGACTCTACAGTTTGGCCGATTAGCGGTCGTTTTCTAGTATAAACTTTAGATGACTGACAGGGCGCTGTTGCGAAGCCACCGTGCAGATATTTTTGTTCTCCTCCACCAATGTAAAAAGGGTTGCTTCAATATGGCAGTCAGTGGCCTCAAAGCCTCTCATTGGCCAATATATTGCATCAGCAATCCATGTTTTATGCACATCACTAGCTTTATCAGGGCCTCAACCTGAGAGCTCCTCTACTGTCAGACAACAGCCAAGGAAACAAAGAATAAACAAACGTGGGCTGCGCCAGATTAGTAAACAACACCATTCCAAGTGAGGAAATGTATCTCCTTTCCTCCAAAGTGTGCTCTGGTTCACTTCCCATCATTGATTTGAAAGGAAATCGCTGATACAACAAATGGTTTAGTGGAAACTCTCACCAGCCCATGCCTCCACCAATCCAATGATTTTAAATGTGTGGGGGAAAGTAAACAAGTGCACACTTCAGGAGTATTGGGACACACATTGAGTGACAAGGACCCTGTTCCAAATATTTTGGCCCAATCCCAAATCAACCTCATAGACCTTACATCATGTATTCTTGTAGAGATCTGAGAGAATTTTATAGGTAAAAGCAATATATTGAAAATTCCTTGCCTGTCAGAGAGAAAGGTGGCGCTATTAACATATTGCTTACACCTCTACATGGGATTGGATATCTGAAAATGCATCCTTTCTTTGCCCCTTCCTTGATGAAATCACTGGTCTAGAATGATTGGATTGGTTAAAGCAAGAGGTAAGAGTTCCATTACATTGCTTTTACCCAATCCAATCATGTTGGATCAGTGATTACATGAAGGAAGGGAAGAAGGAAGGATTTATTTTCATTTTCAAAGTATTCAAACAGAAACGTGTCACTTCCTCTTTTAGCCAGGAATGGCCATGTCGTGCTAGATTCCTTTAGCAACCATCAAGAGGCAAGAGAGGGTGCCTTGCCAGTGTCCCCCTTGGCATCCCTGGCATCACTGAGACAGGCTCTAATCCCCAGGGCCCAGTGCCTGCTTCGCCACGCATGTGCGCAGTCTGGCACGGGAGACGCAGCAGACGGCGACATGCGAACACACTGGGTGCCACGCAGCTCCCAACAAAACATACAGACGTCTTCATTAGTGATGGGAATGATAATGGATGATCTGACTAGTGGTTGCGGGCATCAACAAGATCAAATACAACAGAAGGGCGATCAGAGAGAAAGTTCACATACTCACACAATATGTTTTTTCCCCCCGAACGCCTAAAGAAAAAGACTTGTATGAAAAAGACACAAATGGCTCTATGATCTTCCAATGGATGATCAGGTAAAAGTATATAGGCTAGACAGATTTCCATTAAGGCTGAGCAAAAATCTAGTTCTGATATACACTGAACAAAAATAGAAATGCAACAATTTCAACGATTTTACTGAGTAACAGTTCAAATTTGGAAATCAGTCATTTGAAATACATTCATTAGGCCCTAATCTATGGATTTCAAGACTGGGAATACAGATATGCATCGGTTGGTCACAGATACCTTTAAAAAACAGTAGGGGAGTGGATCAGAGCACCAGTCAGTATCTGGTTTGACCACCATTTAACTAATGCAGCTCGACACATCCCCTTCGTATAGAGTTGATCAGGCTGTTGATTGAAGCCTGTGGAACGTTGTCCAACTCCTCTTCTGGCATGGCTGTGCGAAGCTGCTGGATATTGGTGAGAACTGTCGTACGCGTCGATCCAGAGCATCCCAAACACGGTCAATGGGTGACATGTCTGGTGAGTATACAGGCCATGGAAGAACTGGGACATTTTCAGCTTCCAGGAATTGTGTACAGATACTTGCGATATGGGGCTGTGCATTATCATGATGAAACATTAGGTGATGGCGGCAGATGAATGGCACGACAATGGGCCTCAAGATCTCATCCAGGTATCTCTGTGCATTCAAATTTCCATCAATAAAATGCAATTGTGTTCCTTGTCTGTAACTTATGCCTGCCCATACCATAACCCACCACCACCATGGGGCACTTTGTTCACAATGTTGACACCAGCAAACCCGCTCGCCCAAACAATGCCATACATGCTGTCTGCCATCTGCCTGGTACAGTTGAAACCAGAATTAATCCGTGAAGAGCACACTTCTCCAGTGTGCCAGTGGCTATCAAAAGTTAGCATTTCCCCACTGAAGTCGGTTACGACGCCGAACTGCAGTCAGGTCAAGACCCTGGTGAGGACGATGAACATGCAGATGAGCTTCCATGAGATGGTTTCTGACAGTTAGTGCAGAAATTCTTTGGTTGTGCTGTCCGGGTGGCTGGTCTCAGATGATCCCGCAGATGAAGAAGCTGCATGTGGAGGTCCTGGACTGGCATGGTTACACATGGTCTGCAGATGTGAGGACGTTTGGACATACTGCCAAATTCTTTAAAACGACGTTGGAAGCAGCTTATGGCAGAGACATTAACATCCAATTATCTGGCAACAGCTCTGGCGGACATTCTTGTAGTCAGAATGCCAATTGCATGCTGCCTCAAAATTTGAGACATCTGTGGCATTGTGTTGTGATACAAAACTGCACATTTTAGAGTGGTCTTTTATTGTCCCCAGCACAAGGTGCACCTGTGTAATGATCATGATGTTTAATCAGCTTCTTGATATACCACACCTGTCAAGTGGATGGATTATCTTGGCAAAGGAGGAATGCTCACTAACAGTGATGTAACCCAAATTTGTACACAGAATTTGAGAGAAATAACCTTTTTGTGTGCATGCAACATTTCTGGGATCTTTTTTTTCCAGCTCATTAAACATGGGACTAACACTTAACATGTTGGTTTTATTTTTTTGTACAGTATAGATCTGAATATAGATATTTTAATTTGCTCCACGAATGAGCCCCATCTCTGAAACCAAAATGGCCGCTCACTCGTCCCTCTAACAACCATTTCAGTTCCCTTAAAAAAAGAAGCTATATTTCCTGCAAATACACTGTTCCTCTCCCATTGTGGCAGAAGGCACTGGGAGACCTTGGCAGCGCCACTCAAGCTAACCTCACCATGTTACCACGCCATCTGCTGTGCCTTCCTCCATCTTGTTCTCTCCAATTAAGCATCCCCTGATCCCAATGAGTTTACAGGAAAAAGCATGCCACGTATAAACCAACTGTGGCCTTAGTGCGAATGGAAATGTATGTGTTATTAGCAGCGTCAATTAGCCCTGTTTTCATCTGTTTCCAATGTGGTTAGTGTATTAGTTTAGTGCTAAGAGGCCACATGGGTTTTCCGGGGTGTCAATCATGCTCAATACCACATGGCCCTTATGGATGTGAATTGTCATAACCATTAAATCGATCGTGACAGAATTCTGATTGGGAAAATTTGTTTTAACACAGTTGCACAGTACACGCATGTCAATACTAAATAACTGTTAAATGTTTTTTCATTAGCGGCAGCTAAATGTAATGTTAAAAAAAGAACTCTGATCATTATCGAATTGATGAAGGACCAAAGGGAAGTAATTAAAGCAATAATGATCAACTAATCAACATGAAATATGAGCATACGTGTAACTTGGCATTGCTCTTTTTATAGCTCACCCAATATTTACTTGCTGACTGTGCTTAGAGAGGAGTTTGCAGGGGAGACAGATGGTAGTAGGAATATCGGGTTTGGCTCATGTCAACTCCGGGGAATATCTTTCTTTTGGTTATGTTTTGAGATGTCTTTCCCTGTCAAAGCTATCTGCCTCCTCCATTTTTTCTTGCCATAGCACACACTGCTATGACAAGAAAAAACCTGTGCATTGCCATATTTGCGAACATGAAGTCAACAGTGAAGAGGCAACTCCGGGATTCTGGCCTTCTAGGCAGAGTTCCTCTGTCCAGTGTCTGTGTTCTTTTGCCCATCTTAATCTTTTATTTGTATTGGCCAGTCTGAGATATTGCTTTTTCTTTGCAACTCTGCCTAGAAGGCCAGCATCCCGAGTAATCTCATCACTGTTGACGTTGAGACTGGTGTTTTGCGGGTACTATTTAATGAAGCTGCCAGTTGAGGACTTGTCTGTTTTTAAAACTAGACACTCTAATGTACTTGTCTTCTTGCTCAGTTGTGTACCGGGGCCTCCCACTCCTCTTTCTATTCTCCTTAGAGACAGTTTGCGCTGTTCTGTGAAGGGAGTAGTATACAGCGTTGTACGAGATCTTCAGTTTCTTGCCAATTTCTCGCATGGAATAGCCTTCATTTCTCAGAACAAGAATAGACTGACGAGTTACAGAAGAAAGGTCTTTGTTTCTGGCCATTTTGAGCCTGTAATCAAAACCACAAATGCTGAAGCTCAGATGCTCAACTTGTCTAAAGAAGGTCAGTTTTATTGCTTCTTAACAGTTTTCAGCTGTGCTAACATAATTGCAAAAGGGTTTTCTAATGATCAATTAGCCTTTTCAAATTATAAAATTACTTGTATTTTTAAATGTACTTGTATTTGCTAACACAACGTGCCATTGGAACGCAGGAGTGATGGTTGCTGATAATGAACCTCTTTACACCTATGTAGATATTCCATAAAAAAATCTCCCGTTTCCAGCTACAATAGTCATTTACAACATTAACAATGTCTACACAGTATTTCTGATCCTTTTGATGTTGTTTTAATGGGCAAAATAATTAGCTTTTCTTTCAAAAACAAGGACATTTCTAAGTGAGCACAAACTTTTGAACGGTAGTGTACATACACATATGAACACTCATACACAAAGTGGCGCACACGGCACTCTCTCACACACGGACGCACACACGCACAATGAAAATGCAATGCACATTGATTGAACAAACCCAATGTGCACAGACTTCAGTTCAACATCTAGTTTTGATTTACAATCGGTTGAGTTGTCAACTAACGTGAATTAAATGTGAAATCAACAAAAAAAATAGTTGTCCGTCCTTTATAGGGATGGTTAACAAAAATGTTATGTTATGATTAAGAGTCAAATAGTATGGTTAAGACATGATTATTTTCAGAACATTGAGACTGATTCAAGGGGGAGCAAATGGTTAACAAATTATGCAAGTATAGTGCGTTGCACCTTTAAAGCCTTCATGACGTCTTATATGGCTATTTTATATGTATTTTTGACTCTTTAAATTCAACATGTGATGTATTTTCTATTTACCTCATACACACCTGTCTCTTGAGCTCTTTTCACAGGAGCTAAAAAATGAATTTTACTCCGTTCTGAAAATATGATGTCTGTACATAATGTCTGCACGACAAGCTCAAATTACAGCAAGGAAACTACCTACAATTTGGATATCTTAAACACTGGATTTCATATCACGTAATTATTCTCAGAATGTAAGTCTTTACTGACGTTTACTAATCCGGCAGACAAAATGAAACGCCCACTTTGAAAGCAGTGAGATAGTCTTGAGCTTTGGTTTCAAATCCCCCTCTGCAACAGAGGAGACAGACTTTGACAGTGTAATCTGACATTAAGAGAGTGCACGTTACAGGACTCAGAGTATATCATGTTCAGGCAAATAGGTGATTGCTAAGCGTGACTTTTTTTGTCTTTTGCAAAGGCTTGAATTGCTTTTGAAGTACTGCAGACCAGCATTAGTATATTTATAGCAGACAAAGTTACACAAGCAACATCCAATTTACTCTCCTACACCCCTATACTTACCCCTGTATAAAGGGAATTTCCCTGTTGTGTGTGATGTGGCCCTGAAGATATATTTTTTATAAAACGATTTAATTACTCTGTGCATACAACGCACTGGGCACAGATCTTAGTTCAACGTTTAGTTTTGATTTACATTTGGTTGAGTTGTCAACTAACGTGAATTCAACGTGAACACTAACAACTCTAATGTGGCGTACTTTGTGTATAAATAGCCTTTACAAACATTTATGTTTCACTACATCCCTGTTTGGCCGCTTTTGGCAGGTTTTCTTCTTACCCCACCCAGAACATGATGTGAAGACATACTAAACCATGTGGAAGGAGTAATAGTGTGAGAGGTCAAGGGTCGCAACCTCTCGGTGCACTTCAATGTAAGCGTAGAGGCCAGCTGCAACAGAGACAATTGAGTTAATGTCCAAGACACATGCTGAGTAGAGTGGCGAATAATCTGAGGCCTGAATTGACAAACAAGTGTTTTCTTCTCCCACTGCTGGGGGGCTCTAGTACTCTTCCTCTCTCTCCTCTCACTTTCACCATCTCTCTGTCAATGCAAAGTTGTGTGTACATAGTTAACAACAAAGTTCCCACAACTTTAGAGAACATTCCATAAAGAGTCTCATTATGTCATTAACTAGCGTTTTCATAGGAATGTTCCCACGAGACCATTCACTTAATGTCAAATAGAATTTACCCAGAACGTGGTTACCATGTTCTCAAAACATAAGATAATAATGTTCTAGGATAACATTCCATCAATGTCCCACCAAACATACACAGAACATGTTTGCCATGTTCTGAGAATATTTGCTATCAATGTTCTAGACATGTTATATGAGAACGTTTAAAGAACATTTGTGTCCAGTTTTCTGTGAGTTAGGAGAATATTCCATCAACATCCCACCAAACATACACAGAACATGGTTGACATGTTCTCAGAATATAAGATATTAATGTTCTAGACCTGTTTCATTGGACTTTGCAAGAACATTCATGTGTCCAGTGTTCTGTAGATTAGGAGAATATTCTATCAATGTCCCACCCAAACATACAAAGAACATGGTTGACATGTTCTCAGAACATACAATACTAGGCGTGTTTCATGGGAATGTGGCAAGAACATTTGTGTCCCCCACAAACGAATTACACATCACTTCTTGTTACTGTTGCCGAGCAAATCAAGGCCCTGGATGGTGAACCACTGATCCATTCATAGGTCTTTGTCTGTTGGCAAGGTTAGGGATACTCACACACACACACAGTGCTTTCAACATACAGTGTTTTCAATGTACATATTTGACATACATGATTATAATGTGCATGTTATTTTATACAGTAATTATTACTTCACATGTCTTCACCTGGGATTTGAAACTCAGAACATCTTGGTTAACAGTACTCCGATCTTCCTGCTATGCCACAATGTCCGTGTCAGGTATCAACAGTTAATCCGACTATTCTTTCATCATTGATTTTATTGACTAATTTCAACATTTTAAGGTATTTTTGTATAGTTGTCCAAATGTAGGTGGGGCAAATTAACTTGTTTTTCTTTAAAAGTTTTTCTTGAGTGTACTTTTAACAGAGCTGAGATTTACTTCGAAGTGCGTTCACCCTATTGCTTAGACATATCAAGATATTTCAGATCTACACAAGTGCCTAGGAAGGAGAGGTTAGGGTTTCTTCTGGACAGGGCCCAACCATACTGGCCCAGGCCCTAGAGATATCCCTTATTGGGACAGTGTTTCCCAAACTCGGTCCTCGGGACCCCAAGCGGTGCACTTTTAGGTTTTTGCCCTAGCACTACACAGCTGATTCAAATAACTAATCATCAAGCTTTGATCAGCTGTGTAGTGTATGTGCACTGCAAACGTGCACCCCTTGGGGTCCCGAGTCCCCTAGTGGTCATAATTCAGACCCCTTGACTTTTTCCATATTTTGTTAGATTACAGCCTTATTCTTCCACAAATAAACAGGTATTTTCCTTTCCATGGTAGCAAGATTTAATCGAGTATGTCGACATCACCGTCAGACCATTTTATTGGTAAACTGAACAGTAATGTAAACACATTTTTTTTTGTGAATCGATACGTAATATAGTACACATATCATAATTTGTCTGTAATCCAGAGAGGTTAGAAAAGTATGTGAGCCCTTTGGAATTACCTGGATTTCTGCATAAATTGGTCATACAATTTGATCTGATCTAAATCACAACAATAGACAAATACAGTCTGTTTAAACTAATAACACAATTATACATTTTCATGTCTTTATTGAACACACTGGATAAACATTCACAGTGCAGGGTGGGAAAAGTATGTGAACCCTTGGATTTAATAACTGGTTGACCCTCCTTTGGCAACAATAACCTCAACCAATCGTTTTCTGTAGTTGTGAATCAGACCTGCACAACAGTCAGGAAGAATTTTGAACCATTCCTCTTTACAAAACTGTTTAAGTTCAGCAATATTCTTTATTCCAAAGGGTTCACGTGCCTTCAGAAAGTGTTCATACCCCTTGACTTATTCCACATTTTGCTGCATTACCTGAATTCAAAATGGATGATATTTTTTCAGACCGCTCTACACACAAAACCCCAGAATGACAAAGTGAAAACATATATTTTTTAAATGTTTGCAAATGTATTGAAAATGAAATACAGAAATACCTAATTTATGTATTCACACCCTTGAGACAATACTTTGTAGAAGCAACTAGGCCACTTGGGAACATTCACTGTCTTCTTGGTAAACAACTCAAGTGTATATTTTGCCTTTTGTTTTAGGTTATTGTCCTGCTGAAATGTGAATTAATCTCCTAGTGTCTGGTGGAAAGCAGACTGAACCAGGTTTTCCTTTAGGATTTTGCCTGTGCTTTTCCATTCATGTGCTTATCCATTCCTGTGCTTATCCATTCCGTTGCTTTTTTTATCCTTAAAAAACAGTCCTACCTTCTTTTCACTCTGTCAATTAGGTTAGTATTGTTGAGTAAGTATAATGTTGTTGATCCATTTTCAGTTCTCTTATCACAGCCATTAAACTCTGTTTTAAAGTCACCATTGGCATCATGGTGAAATCCCTGAGTGGTTTCCTTCCCTTCCGGCACCTGAGTTAGGAAGGACACCTGTATCTTTGTAGTGACTGGGTGTGTTGATACACCATCCCAAGTGTAATTAATAACTTCACCATTCTTAAAGGGATAGTCAACGCCTGCTTTTTAATTTGTACCCATCTACCAATACTACCGATCTACCCTTCTTTGCAAGGCATTGGAAAACATCTCTAGTCTTCGTGGTTGAATCTGTGTTTGAAATACACTGCTTGACTGAGAGACCTTACAATTACATGTGCTTATCTCTGTACCCCACACATACATATTTTACTCCTGAACTTATTTAGGCTTGCCATAACAAAGTGGTTGAATACTTATTGACTCAAGACATGTTAGCTTTTCATTTTAAATGTATTTGTAAAAACATTGGATATTGGATATTGTGTGTAGGCCAGTGTCAAAAAAAATCTTTAAATGATCCTTTTTACATTCACGCTGTAACACAAGAAAATGTGGAAAAAGTCAGGGGGTGTCAATACTTTCTGAAGGCACTGTGGTCCGCAATCATCCTCAGTCATTTTCCATCCAAGTTGTCAGACCCAGGTGGCTTGTCATTGTTGATAGACAATCATTTTTTCCCCTGCCCAAAATGTAAGTTGCTCCAAAGCTTTTCACTATCATTCTTTATATCATTTATCTTTGTTTCATAGTATAGTTTCTTATTCTTTTTGTTAAGTTTAGTGACATGATTTCTCAATTTACAGTACATTTTCCAATCGTCTGTGAAGTCAGACTTATTTGCTATTTATTTTGCCTCATTTCTCTCAACCATACAAATTTTCCATTCCTAATAAATCCACAGATATTGAACCGTTTCAGTCATTCTCTTAATGGGTGCATGCTTATTAGTAAATGGAATAAGCAATTTCGTAAATGCATCAAGTGCAGTGTTCCTCATTACACACCACAGAGCAGCAAATATTCTTACATCTTCAACATAGGAATCACTGCAAAACCTCTTGTAAAACCTCATACACTATATTAGGCCCAGCCTTGGAACTTGGTTTTCCTAGATATGGCTAGTATATGATGACTACATCCAATGGATGTGGATACTGCTTTAGAGCAGATTTCTGCAGCATTATTAAAGATGTGATCGATACATGTGGATGATTTCATTCCTGTGCTGTTTATAAATACCCTTGTAGGTTGACTGATAACCTGAACCAGATTGCATGCACTGGTTACAGTTTGAAGCTTTTTGTGGGCAGCTTGATGAAAGCCAGTAAATATTTAGATCACCCAGAAAATACAACTCTGTTGATATCATATACGTTATCTAGATACTGTTAGCACTTGGTCTACACTGAGTATACCAAACATTAGGAACATCTTCCTAATATATTCCTCAGAAAAGCCTCAATTCTTCAGGGCATGGACTCCTCAAGGTGTCAAAATTATTCCACAGGGATGCTGGCCTATGTTGACTCCAATATTTCCCATAGTTGAGTAAAGTTGGCCCACAGACCCCACGGCCAGTTACGACAGAGCCTGGGCACAAACCCAGAGTCTCTGGTGGCACAGCTGGCGCTGCAGTACAGCACCCAAGAGGCCTCAACACATCACTTTTAACAGGGAAATCATAACGAGTAATAGGACACACCTGAGTGTCATTAATGTCTCTAGGACGCTCTCTGCCGCCCTCTGGTGAAAGGTGGAACCATGACACATCTACACTGATTGAAATGGTGAAGTGAAATCAATAAGGGATCATAGCTTTCACCTGGATTCACCTGGTCAGTCTTTGTCATGGAAAGAGCAGGTGTTTTTAATGTTTTGTATACTCCCACAATGCTTTAAGTTAGGCAGGTGAACCTGTAGCCATATTACTTCAACAGCATTTGAAATGAGATCCTCTCTAAGCTTTACAGGAATATGACTCTGAATATAAACTGCAAAACCACCTCCATTGGCATTTCTGTCGTAACAAGGAATAGATAAATAGATGCCGTAACAAGGAACTTCTACCACTGTGTCATCAAATTAATTAAGTGAGTTTCGGAGATAGTCAGTATATGAATGTTATCTGTTACTGGCAAGTTATTAATTTGATGAATCTTGTATCTTAGGCTGCATATGTTCATGTGTGTTATTTTTAGCACTTTTCTAGGATTATTGATTGTTTTTATTGCTTTAGGGATGGATCAAAATTTACAGAATGGTTACCTGGAGGAAAATATATTTTTTTCAATGATTTTTCAATGTCAGTCAAGGGGAAGGTTTGGAATTTTTTCAATATTTCTCAGTGTTTTAGAATTAGTTGCTTATTATGCCGCCCCTCATCTCTAATTCTCTGCTGGGAGCGCAATGTCAAGTGCACCTATAGTCTATTCAGTGTGGTCTCAATCAAATGCTCCATAGCCTATAGGCTACGAAGTGCATGCTCCGAGAAACACATAGGAAAGTTATATTTCTAAGATAGCTGCTGGGATGGTGTAAATATAACTGGGCTGCACTACACACTGCAATGGATATTCCAACCCTGAGCTCTGGCTTGCTCTGCACTTGCTGATCATAAACGTTCTTGTGTGCTGGCTAACCAATGGCTGTGCTTCCGAAAATACATTTTGATTAGTCCTTGCGTGTGGACTAACCTACTCACTCCTGAGTGGCGCAGTGGTCTAAGGCATTACATCTCAGTGCAAGAGGTGTCACTACAGTCCCTGGTTCAAATCCAGACTGTATCACATCTGGCTGTGATAGGGGTCCCATAGGGCGGCGCACAATTGGCCTAGCGTTGGCTGGGGTAGCCCGTCATTGTAAATAAGAATTTGACTTGCCTAGTTAAATAAAGGTTCAATAAAATAAATAAAATAAATAAAATAAATCTGTTCAGTTTGAGAAGGAGAGTATGAAAATGAGGACCAGAGGTCAACTTTGATTGCTTGCTACTATTACAATAGATTTTATCAAATATATGTTTTTTGCTCATTATGTATTTATCAGAGTTATTGACCTCACAATAAACCAGATTAGAGTCATTTACATTGTGGTGCTGAAACTTGAAGCAGCAGCCACAGCACAATTAATTGGAAATGGACAGCTCATGGTGCTGAAAGTAAGCAAATTCGAGTATGCATAATTCATTTCAATGTCTTCATTTTAATTAGACTTTGTGTTGGAGCCTATTTAAAAGGCAGGCCTACCTGTTTGACAGATGAAATGAGGCTGTAGGCAGCTATATCCATAGATTTGTCGGTCAATTCCTCCATTCACCATGCACTCAATAAATAGCAGCCCTTCACTTACACGGAGGGAGGCTAAGTCAAAACCAAAACTCAAATTCACAGGTATGTGAGGGCAGGCTATGCCATCGGCCTACCTTTTACTAAAGAAAAAGGCCTACTTCTTGTTAGCTTAAGATATTGAAGAAAATAAAACGGATCTGATTATATATAACAGTAATCTATAGCAGCGCCTTGGGCCGCAATGCTTTATGCTAGAAAAGCAGCCTACTCGGGAAAGATGTGCCTCCAATGCATATGGGGATGTCATTGTTTGATTCTTTGACATTCAGAGGCTGAGCTACAACTGTCGATAGCTGAGGAAACAATTATTTTTTTTACTTTGCTTGGGAAGCAATCGAAATTATGTTACTATCAATTGATTAAGCTATTCACTTTCTGTACAATAGAAGATGTTTAAACCCAGCTTTTAATGAAACACTTGTGACCTCTTGTTGGGTTCAAATAAAATACAATTTTATTGGTCACATACACATGGTTAGCAGATGTTATTGCGAGTGTAGAGAAATGCTTGTAGCAAAGTTTCCTAAGGACTAGAAGTGAGGCGGCCCTCTGTTGGCGCCATCTTGCAGATGGGTTAAACCACAGAAGAAGAGGAGCAATCAGTTAAAAGCTTACCTTTTTCTACGTTGGTAAGCGGAAAGGTAGGCCTAACTTTTGAAAGTACCATACTCAAATTCCTAATGACGTCTCAGATTGTATTATTTGCATTTCCTACCTAGCAACAGAGATGTATTGGCTGTCTAGATTTGCAAGGATTTGACTCCGCCCAGTAGAGGGTATAAATATATGTACTTGTGTAAACATGTCTTTGTCTTTGCAGCTGTTTGACCCAGTGGGTGAACTTCATTTGTGCTTTTCCTAGTCATTCGTCAGTTTTACTCTATTTAGAATCTAACAAGGGTAACTCCTCTAGCAGGTCTCAAACCCAGGCCACCAGCACCAATGACAAACACCCTAACCACTGTCCTAATAAGGGATATCTCTAGGACATGTGCTTGTAGGTCCTGTCCAGAAGAAACCCTAATCCCTCCTCCCTAGGCACTTGTGTAGATCTGAAACAACTTGATACAGTAGGTGTAAGCGTTAGGGTGAATCCACTTCCTTGCAACATTCTCATGAAACATGTCTAGAACATTATCTTAAATGGTGAGAGCAACCATGTCCTGTGTATATTTGGTGGGATGTTGATGGAATATTTTTCTAACCCCCCTAAAACTGGACACAATGTTCTTGCAACGTCCCATAAAACACATCTAGAACATTGTTGTGTGTTCTGAGAACATTGTAACTATGTTCTAGCTAAGTTCTATTTGACATTAAGGAATATTCTCTTAACTTTATCACTAGAACATGCTAAACAGGTTCTCAGAAGGTTTGTCTAACACAGAAAGGGGAATTTTCTAACGGCAAACTTGACACTCAAACATTAGGGGAACATTATGGGCAATATTCCAAAAATGTTCTCTCTCTCCCTAGAATTGTTAGCTGGGTAGTTGAATATTGAGGTTTTGATTTTGTCATCATGTTGAACACACATATAGTGGTTGTGTTGTCATTCAAATATCACTCCTTTATCAAACTCAGCTGTTTACACAGTAGCTACCACAATACTCCATCCAGTAACATCCAAACCTGTGTGTGATAGAGATCTATAGAGAGAGGATTTGAATGGTGCTTGTTAAGAATCTGCATATAGAAAGTCAGACCAAGGACAACTAATAGGGTTCTGAGGGTTTTTATGAAGACATCTTTTTAAATGTTGACAATTATGTGAAAAAGCAGTGCTATAGTGTCAGTGGTATTATAAGGCCACAAGGCGAGACCCAGATGCAGACACGGGAGGCAGATGGTTTGAGTCTCTGATATTTATTATAATCCAAGGGGTAGGCAAGAGAATGGTCGTGGACGGACAAAAGGTCAAAACCAGGTCAGAGTCCCGAAGGTACAGAGTGGCAGACAGGCTCGAGGTCAGGGCAGGCAGAATGGTCAGGCAGGCGGGTTCAGAGACCAGACAGGCAAGGGTCACAACCGGGAGAAGGCAAACGCAGGAGAATAGGGGAAAAAATGCTGGTTGACTAGACAAACAAGACGAGCTGGCAACAGACAAGCAGGGACCACAGGAACAAGTACCCAGAGACTAATGAGGAAAACAGGTGACACCTGGAGGTGGGTGAAGACAATCACAAAGACAGGTGAAACAGATCAGGGCGTGACAGCTGTAGTGTCAAAAGAGCATGAATTGACGCACAAACATGTTGGGAGAGGTGTTGACTAATGGAATAGAATTGTTTTAAAATGTTGCTATTTGATTTTGAATACTAAGACTAAGTATCAAAAACAAAATCCAAACATTATTTGATGAAAGAAATTGTTTTGGCCTTAACGCTATTAGGCCACACAAACACAGTGAAAAACAGACTACATTGAACAGGTAGTCCCCCCAAAAAATCCAAAGGAATTTTGCCGCAGATGCGGAAGTGCGAAATAGGTGGATTCGGTGCATTGAGACGCATCCAATGCATCCAATGCATCCAATGCATCCAATGCATCCAATGCATCCAATGCATCCAATGCATCCAATGCAAATGCAAAAAAATGCAATCCAATGCAAAAAAAAAAATATATATATATATATATTGCAGACATCGACCTTAGGGGGTTTTAATGAGTAAACACCATATTATTTTTACCCATTACCCATTAAATTATTGGGAGCATATTTAGAGTGTGCGACTATCTTTATGTTTAAGTATTTACTTTAAAAAAGACACCACATTACAAAATGTGAGCTATAAAAACATTCAACCCAAAAGCACGATGGAGCCGATGATTTTAAGCGCCAAACTATGTCAGTCTGTCTTTTGACCCCAAAGGGTGCTCAAGTAAGCACCGGTGTGTGTTGCCATGGCGTCAGTGCACAGGCAGACTAGAGCGGTAGAGTGTCTTGAGGGGTGGAGTGGGATAAGGGGAAGGTGTAGAGGGGGAGAAGTTTGTGTGGTAAATGTTGGCCTGTTGGATCTGATTATTCATATGAATGTTGTGCACTTTTAATAAACATCTGTTGACGAAGGGAGCAGCGCACAGCTGAGCCTCAAGGGGTGTTGTGTTTGTGTGTGAACCTGCTTTCTTTTATGTGGGTGTGTGTAAATGTGCTTTCTTGCGTGTGTGTGTGTGTGTGTGTGTGTGTGTGTGTGTGTGATTTAGTTTATAAACGTGCTTTCTTGCTTGTGTCTGTGTGTTTGTGCGTAGGGGGAGGGCGATTTCTAAGGACAGGGGTCCCTTATCCAATAATGAATTAAATAACATCAATAGTAGAGTCTGGTTTTGGGGCCAAGGGCCTAGGAAGAGATTTGAGTTACCAAAAGGAGCATCTGGGAAAACCAGGAAAACAATCTGAGATAGCTAGAGATTTTCCCTAGTAAATAAAATTATTTCAGAGTAAACAACAACCTGGCATTTGTATCTTTTCACCCATTACATGGAAATTATTTCCTCAATGGTTTTCCTCAGGGTACTTTAGTGGGCTCGAGTGCATTATACATATGCAATCCCCACGAACTTTAGGGAAATTGGCTTGGAAATTGACAAGTGCAATGCGCTTGTCATCAACGCACCTTTGATTGAATCCCGTCCTAGGGTTTGAATCCCGTATAGGAATTAAGATCTGTGTCAATCCTGCTCCTCCCCTCCGGCGTAAGACGCCGTCAGGTACTAACTGCCGGTCCTGGGATTCATTATTACGCACACCTGGCATTCATCATTACGCGTACCTGTGCATGTGACTCACACCTGGACTCCATTACCTTCATCATTTCCTCCCCTTTATATGTCACTCTCCCATGTTCACTCACCAGTTGGTATTGTTCTTGTGTATTGGCGTACTGCCGTATGTTAGTGGCAGTTTGTTGTGTCATTGAACCGTTGCAACTGCTTCCGACTCACCACCCCATCATTACAATCTGCTTTTGTGTTTCTATGTTATTATAGTTGAAATACTTCAAAGCAAATTGAGGACTCTCTCTAGCTGTTGCCCACACCATAATATAGACCCACTGCTGAGTGCGAGATCTGTGAACCGACAATGCTGATGGTGCTGGGACCTGACGCTCTCCTCTGGACCCCAGTGAAGAGTTGATTTATGGCAGAGTCAATACTACAGGGAAGCCCTGGTGCTAACAATGACGCTGTACTACTACCAAAACCATGACCTAAACCATGAATATTTGGCCCCATAATAAGCCCAGGGATTCCTCTTCCATCCCTGTATCTTTTAGGTGTAGGATGAAGTTGCCCCTAGACACTGATCTGGGGTCATTTTATAATTTATCCTTCTAATGATTAAGCTTCAATTTGGGGAAGGGGAACCTGATCCTAGATCTGATTCATTAACCTTTAGCCTTACAATGTGGTGAATTAATTGAAGTGAAACATTCAGATGGAATGTTCCTTTCAGTTGCAGATAGAAATGTATTGAATATAACTGGAACAATTGCCTATTTGTCTTGACAGATAACAATAGATCATCTGTTCTTTATTTATACAACCCATTTCTACCTGAACTTGCTGTAATGTTGCACCCTCTTGGTTTAACATACGTATGGCTACAATCCCTTAGCCTAGTGCTGGAAAATGTATTTTGTTTGCACATTGTTGTGGTAAGGAGTCATATAAGGAGGCAGGAAGAGAGACACTAGAAAGTAA
Organism: Oncorhynchus clarkii lewisi; assembly: GCF_045791955.1. Classification (NCBI taxonomy): domain Eukaryota; kingdom Metazoa; phylum Chordata; class Actinopteri; order Salmoniformes; family Salmonidae; genus Oncorhynchus; species Oncorhynchus clarkii. The sequence goes on from NC_092154.1 coordinate 28,842,525, forward strand.
CCTAAAAAAACTGAAATTACCTCTGTCCCTCCCACACCAGAATCTTCCCTCACCCCCCTCTGCAAGGGGGGAGAGGGTGCTGCTGACAGCAACCCGTTACAGCCGGGATATTGCACAAACAGTGTTTAACAATGAGAGAGGAGTTTTTGCTCACTCCCACCTGGCTCTCCTCCTCCCACACAAGTGCTCCATCCATTTGCCAAGCGTTCCACGGTCCAAAAGAAAAAAACTAACGCCCCTGCCCTGATCTGAGCAGGGAGATCGCCACTAGCTCCGCTCATCGAGAGAGCTCTTATGGGGTCCATTTGAAGCGCAAACCAGCGCGTTACTTTGACACCGTGTGGGATGGATGGTCTCCAAAAATCATTCATTATGCTAATATGCTAATGGTTAACAGGTATTATCAATAGAGCTCTGTTCCTGGGAATAAAGAGGTGAGAGGCCACACTCTTCAATATGATAACATCTACCGGTGAAACGCTATAGTACAGGGAAGTTATATAAGTGGGCAGAGTTGGTAGGCACCCACAATGTGGTGTGCTCACAGTTTTCAGCCATTGTTTTGAGTACATTATGTAATATGCAACATTACTGATTTGTATTGTTTGTGTCTTTTGCTATCCACATTTAAAATACAACCCTAATCGCTCTTGTTTTTAAAGTTAAAATACAAACTGTATACATGTTGATGCAATGCTTATGAAGATGCTGTGTATTGGCTTATGGAAGGTGATATTTAGTTTGATGAATGACTTTCACACTGAAGTGACATCTGCCGTTGCATAGAAACCGAAGGCTAATGGGCTAGACTCAATCTATTTGTGGCGTGCGTGCGTGTGTGTGTGTGTTGTCTGGGAGGTACGGAGCAGAGCAAAAGACACATTTCAAAATGAGAACAGACAACAAGCTTGCTTCGCTACAAGGTGATGAATTTGCCCCCAGATGCTGATTTTGGGTCAGTTTACCATTTTCCCCACTAATGGTTAAGATTAGCAGGATGCTGATCTGTACGTTGAATACATTTCATCCTGGATCCCACAAGGTTCCCTTTCTACTTGTCCCTTTCATTGCCATGGGGACAGAGGGGTGGGAGAGGGATAGACGATTCCATCAATCTCATCTAATAGTAGTCTGTTAGTGGGGAAGGCAGTGCTCATGTTAGGTAAAATACTATAAAGAAAACTGCTGCCACACACACACACACACACACACACACACACACACACACACACACACACACACACACACACACACACTTGCAAACAGTGGGCCTAACATTGAGTTGGACGCTCAATAAATTAATAAACAGAGCTTCAAACCATTTCTCAGATCTAGGTATAAAATGTACTCCTTGAAAATCAATGCATTGATATTATACCGTTCAATTTGGTAGGACCAGGCAGCGTGGTGCCCAGTCGTCGGAATGGCCGATGACCATGAGAAGTAGTAAAGCCTGTCGCATGCTTCCCAGTTGAAACAGTTTACGCATGTTTTCCAGTCCAAACTTTTCAGTGACGTTTTGGTTCTTGAGGCAAGTCGAAGTTCGGAAGCCGAAGTCTACTCCCCTTAGTCAGTGATTAGTCAACAATACTACTCCTAGTAGGAGGTGAAACTACCGGTGGGATTCTTCAATGAAGTAGTTGTTGTCATTCAACGAGAGGCGACTAGTTTTCATGCACATTTCTTCACTTGAGAAATACTCCACCAAACATCTTAGTTATATGTACAATTGCGTGACTAAGACATCCTAGGCAAAAAAAAATTAATACAGATTTATTTATTTATTTTAGATTAATTCAGACTATTATTTTAGGAAGTATAAACTTGCTATATTGTTGCTACGGTGTCTCAAGAGGGACAAACAGTAATATTGCTGCCTTTTTCTCTCTTTTCAAGGTTCAAGGCACAGACGTTCGCTTCGCCTAGCCGAGTTCTGCTGGGAACAAACCGAACCTAGTGTGCGGGCGCCTTTATTCACCCGCCAGTGTCTCAGACCTCTTATTTGATTTTTTCTAAAGAAGTAGGGTAGTCCCACTTCTCTTGTATTTTTGTTTATTGGATCGGATAGAGATGTCACACCCTGATCAGTTTCACCTGTCTTTGTGCTTGTATCCACCCCCCACCGAGTGTCTCCCATCTCCCCTCATTATCCCCTGTGTATTTATACCTGTGTTCGCTTGTCTGTTGCAAGTTCATTTTGTTCGTCAAGTCCACCAACGGTTTCCCCCTTGCTCCTGTCTGTTTATAGGTTTCCCGGTTTTGACCATTCTGCCTGCCCTGAGTCTTCCTGCCCTGACCCTGAGACTGCCTGCTGTTCTGTACCTTTTGAACTCTGATCTGGATTACTGACCTCTGCTTGCCCTTGACTTGTAGTTTTGCCTGCCCCCTTTTCTAGTAATAAACTTGTGTTACTTCAACACTGTCTGCATCTGGGTCTTCCCTAAAACGTGATAAGAGAGATAGGAAAGATTGAAAGAGTTGCTGAAATAGCAGGGGACCAAATTCTAACCCATACTGCTGCGGCACATACAGTTGAAGTAGGAAGTTTACATACACCTTAGACAAATACATTTAAACCCAGTTTTTCACAATTCCTGACATTTAATCCTAGTAAAAATTCCCTGTCTTAGGTCAGTTAGGATCACCACGTTATTTTAAGAATGTGAAATGTCAGAAAAATAGTAGAGGATGATTTATTTCAGCTTTTATTTCTTTCATCACATTCCCAGTGGGTCAGAAGTTTAGTATTTGGTAGCATTGCCTTTAAATTGTTTAACTTGGGTTAAACGTTTCAGGTAGCCTTCCACAAGCTTTCCATAATACGTTGGGTGAATTTTGGCCCATTCCTCCTGACAGAGCTGGTATAACTGAGTCAGGTTTGTAGGCCTCCTTGCTCGCACAAGCTTTTTCAGTTCTGCCCACACATCTTCTATAGGATTGAGGTCAGGGCTTTGTGATGGCCATTCCAATACCTTGACTTTGTTATCCTAAAGCCATTTTGCCACAACTTTGGAAGTATGCTTGGGGTCATTGTCCATTTGGAAGACCCATTTGCGACCAAGCTTTAACTTCCTGACTGATGTCTTGAGATGTTGCTTCTATATAGCCACATCATTTTCTCTCCTCATGATGCCATCTATTTTGTGAAGTGCACCAGTCCCTCCTGCAGCAAAACACCCCCACAACATGATGCTGCCACCCCTGTGCTTCACGGTTGGGATGGTGTTCTTCGGCTGGCAAGCCTCCCCCTTTTCCTCCAAACATAATGATGGTCATCATGGCCAAACAATTCTATTTTTGTTTCATCAGACCAGAGGACATTTCTCCAAAAAGTATGATCTTTGTCCCCATGTGCAGTTGCAAACCGTAGTCTGGCTTTTTTATGGCAGTTTTGGAGCAGTGGCTTCTTCCTTGCTGAGGTACCTTTCAGGTTATGTCGATATAGGACTCATTTACTGTGGATATAGATACTTTTGTACCTGTTTCCTCCAACATCTTCACAAGGTCCTTTGCAGTTGTTCTGAGATTGATTTGCACTTTTCGCACCAAAGTACGTTCATCTCTAGGAGACAGTACGCGTCTCCTTCCTGAGCGGTATGACGGCTACGCCTTCAAGCATTAGGAAATTGCTCCCAAGGATGAACCAGACTTGTAGAGGTCTACACATTTTTACTCTAAGGTTTTGGCTGATTTCTTTTGATGTTCCCATGATGTCACGCAAAGAGGCACTGAGTTTGAAGGTAGGCCTTGAAATACATCCACAGGTACACCTCCAATTGACTCAAATTATGTCAATTAGCCAATCAGAAGCTTCTAAAGCCATGACATCATTTTCTGGAATTTTCCAAGCTGTTTAAAGGCAGAGTCAATTTAGTGTCTTAACTTCTGACCCACTAGAATTATAAGTGAAATAATCTGTCTGTAAACAATTGTTGGAAAAATTACTTGTGTCATGCTCAAAGTAGATGTACTAACTGACTTGCCAAAAGTATAGTTTGTTAACAAGAAATTTGTGGAGTGTTTGAAAAACAATTTGAATGTCTGCAACCTAAGTGTATGTAAGCTTTCGACTTCAACTGTATGTTCTAGAAGCAGCTGCTTATAATATTATTATTAATATTATTATTATTTTAACAGTACACTTTTATTGTAGCCCTGGACAAGCAAACCTGACTGAACTTGTCAACTAATCATCAAGCCTTCTGAGTTGAATCAGGTATGTTTGTCCGGGGCTACAACAAACATGTACCTTTGAGGATACTTGAGGACCCAAATTGGGAAACACTGCACTAGGCCACCCTAGGCCACTCAGAACGCTTTCTGACCCCAACAGACCCCGGGGAATCATCTGCTTTATACACTGCCCTGTTGTCACTTCAAGTGCTGAAATTCAACTTGACAACCTATTGTCACAGCCTTTCTATGTATCATATAATTTCCCCAAACACAGCACTGACATACTGGGGGTGTAGAGATAGAGCTCTGTGGAGTTCCGCAGAAGTTGTCTGCAATATCCTCAATTTAGCCCTGTGGAAGACCATTTGTGCTCATCACGCCAATTTTAAACACAGGATCATTTGAAAGACACCACAGTGTCACACACAACCATGTGGGGCAAGCATGAGGATGCTATTGCTGATTGCATATCGAATCCGAACGGACTAAAGAAGCCCTGAGGGATTTTTCCCAGTGTGATGATGGGCCTCCATTGGGGACAGAGTGGAGCGTAATGAATAGCCACAGTTGGGACAGGTATTAATCAGGGGTAATCACGTTTGAGGGACTTGCGCTGACGAGGAAAAATATAACCCTTATGGCCTGTGGTTACAGCCATCCATCAGCTTTTCAAGCTAGCTTTTCAAGCTATTTCCAGGTGGGGAGAGTGTGTATCTTTCATTTTGGGCATGTTAACCTTCAAGTTAATGAATGTGTGAATGTAACTTGTGATGTTTTCACAAACACCACATTTTCATGTGTGAAGGGCGTCTGTTTTTGTATTACGTTTGTGTGTGTGTGTGTATGTGTGTATAAATGTTTTTGCCATGAATTTACGTGTGTGTGTGCAGAGAGGATGTGTGTGTATTCTTGTGCATGCATATGGGTGTGTGTGTGTGTATGGCTGTGTTTGCAAGCCTATGCCTGCATATGCGTGTGTGTTTGTTTGTGTGTGTCTGAGTGCATGTCTGCCTATGGGGAAGCACGATGACCCCTTTAACATTTCCCCAAATCTCCCTAATCCTCATGATTACAACACACAAGCTCCCCCGGCTGAGCTCCAATCATCCCCCCCTCTCCCTTATCTCCTTTAGTGGGGCAACAACCACCCCCCCCCCCCCCCCCCACATTCCCCCTTCCATTAATTACATTGATGCATCCCCTCAAGGGGGGTTTCAGAGGGAGTAGGGGGGATTGACATCTCTAATGGCGGCGTTTAGGCATCAGAGAGGTAACAAACGATCAGGACAACCATGCAGTCCCCAGAGACAGCACACTGACAAGGCATAACAGACTGCTCGCGTCATGACAGTCATGGTGGCCGCACAGCAGGAATTGGTTTGTTGAGATTGTCCAATTCATCTATGACAATAAGAACACATGCTACCACAATGATTTTCCCAGTCGGTGGAATAAAAGAGGTTGGATTTTCCAGTTGCTAGAACAGCCAGTCGGTAGATAATGAAAGTGAGTATTTTCTTGTCGCTTGGCATTTGTCTATAGCTCTGTTTTGACTCCAATTAAACTCTATTGAAAGGAGATTCAGCATTGACGTTTTTTCTCTTTTGCTCTTGTTTTGTTTTCACTTGTCGGCTGCGCCCGTTTTGCTCCATTACCCTTTTCGGAGAAGTCGATAAAAAACAACAACATGAAAATACAAAGTGAAAAAAGTCAGTCTGACAAGATAACAAATACACTGGTGTACAGAAACTGAATGCGATGCGTGTCGGCTGACCACAAGCGGACAAGGCTATTTTAAACCAAACCGGAGACTGGCTTGTTGGCAGAGTGGATACACACACACACACACACACACACACACACACACACACACACACACACACACACACACACACACACACACACACACACACACACACACACACACACACACACACACACACACACACACACACACACACACACACACCAGTATTAATTTAGTCAACAATAACTATAATGAAAATGTTTAATCACAAACTTTTTTTCCTGCCGAAAACTAATGATGATAACAAGACAAGATGCCATGATAAAAACATAACTGTAACTGTAACTATTTATTTTTCATTTTAGTTGGTGGAAATGTGACGAGATGAGAAGCTCCTTTAAATCTGTTTTGTCCAATCATTAGCATGCACGCCTTAGTAGCATATTGAATGCAATCCTCTCATTGGCAGAATTAACGTCTTTCAGTTGCACAGTCTGATTGAGCTCATCTGCCCAGCTTTCCTACACAGCTCCCGGGAGGTCACTGACTCACTTCAGTCACTCATCAATTTTTTTATCTGATGTACAGCCAGCAATACATGAGAGATTGACATGCATATCTAATGTTAGCTCTCAGTGTACTTTTAAGGGCCAGCCGTGCTGCCCTGTTCTGAGCCAACTGAACAGAGTGGCAGAACATGAGCATTTTCAGGAGTGAGTTTAGGAGCTATACAGAACACAGTACATTATTAGGTAAAAGGATCCAGGTAGAAATTGCTCCTAACCACAGATCTAGGATCAGATTCATCACTGCCTTCAAACCTAACCTTATGAAACATTATGAAACTATATAGTATCTGACCCTGCCAGGCGGTGAAGCGTGATTCATCACTTCAGAGAGTCTAATGGCGGTTCCAAAACTCCAGAGTCTAATGGCGGTGATTGGCATTGCACATGGTGATCTCAGGCTTGTGTGCGGCTGCTCGACCATGGAAACCCATTTCATGAACCTCTCAACTAACAGTTATTGTGCTGATGTTGCTTCCAGAGGCAGTTTGGAACAGTTTTTTAGTGAGTGTTGCAACTGACAACAGAACAGTTTTACGCGCTACGCACTTGGTGGTCCCGTTCTGTGAGCTTTTGTGGCCTACCACTTCGCGTCTGTGCCGGTGTTGCTCCTAGACATTTCCAATTCACAACAACAGCACTTACAGTTGACCCGGGAAACTCTAGCAGGGCATACATTTGACGAACTGACTTGTTGGAAAGGTGGCATCCTATGAAAAAGTCACTGAGCTCGTCAGTAAGGCCATTCTACTGGCAATGTTTGTCTATGGAGATTGCATGGCTGTGTGCTCGATTTTACACACATCAGCAACGGGTGTGGCTGAAATAGCCAAATCCACTCATTTGAAGGGGTGTCCACATACTTTTGCATTTTTAGGGTATATGGAATATTTTGTAAAACATCTCTAAGAAAACAGTGTGTGTGTGTGTGTGTGTGTGTGTGTGTGTGTGTGTGTGTGTGTGTGTGTGTGTGTGTGTGAGGGAGTGTTTCTATCCAATAACCTGTCATCCAATCACTGCACTTGTTACGGTATGCAGATGGACAAAAGCCAATCAGTATGCATGAACGTGCATAACGGGTATGTCTGAAGGGTTGTGAGGATCTGTCATAAACGTATGGTGATGTTTGTATTGTTCAGGACAATGGAAGGAATTCACTGGCTCTTGGGCTCACACTCTCCCTCTCTTGCACGCTCTCTTTCCATCGGTTTCGTTGTGGACGATGAGTCTGTGTGTGTGTGTGTGTGTGTGTGTGTGTGTGTGTGTGCTCACGGAGTGAAGTCGTACGAGTGAGACAGAATGAGAGAATGAAAAAAACACCTCTATTATTGCCATCTCTATGATCGCCACATCCCCTCACGCAGAAAGTCAATGAACTATAAGGGCAGTATTCCTATGATCAGAGTGCAGTGACCAATTGCTTTTACCCAGGGGACAAAGGTCAAGGGTTAACAACTATCAGAGCATGAACAGGGAGACCAGCCAGCCAACCAAAATCTTCTAAGATGTCATACATGCACGCATGCACACACGCACACACACGCGCACACACACCAGGCATAAGCGACATAAGCAGTCACTTATGTCACTTTTTTGGGGGGGGGGAACTCAGTCGGGGTCTCAACTTACTGTTGAGAGTTGCAATAGTAGAATACACAAGTCAAAGTTTCAAAATTTGGTTGTGTTTAAGCAGTTTTCCTTTTGTTATGTCAGTCAAATGACAGTCACTCAATTGTCACTCACAAAAAAAATGTAGATTGGCAAATTAGTCTTGTCAGATAATCTAAATTTGTAGTAATTGTGGCCGAATTATTGACCAGGTGTCACGCGGGACTAGGTGGGGGAAGGAATCAGACGCAGAGAGTTCCACTGGGGTAAATTGCTTTTTACTTTGGCACACAAAATGATAAGCCCAACAATACAGGGCGCGGACATACAACGTGACAACCCAAAAAACACAGGGTGCCAAGTTCAGAAAATAAATCCACCTCTACCTAAAATGCACACACGTAACATAAAGACAATCCTGCACAAACCAAGGGCAGGTCTACCTACTAAATATAAGGAAGCTCATTAAACCAAACAACAGAAACACAGGTGAAACTAATAAGACAAAACAAACAGACAAACGAAAAAGGGATCGGTGGCGGCTAGTAGGATGGTGACGACGACCGCCGAGCACCGCCCGAACAGGCAGGGGAGCCAACTTCGGCGGAAGTCGTGACACCGGGCATCAAGGGCACGTCCCCAGGGGCCCTGACCTACATGGGGGCTCCATTGATTTTGTTAGCCACTTTCACTAAGATATTATTTTAACGGCATAAATTGTGGCAAAATGTGTAGAATTTCAGGAAATTAGTTTTAAAACTGCAAAAAATAATCTCCACCCCTATGGCAAATATGTAGAATTGCATGAAATTAGTTTCTGTCAAGAGGACAATTTTGGAATTGACTCCCATTCAACTCAAAATCCGAATTCAATTGGTCACACTCCACACAGGATGTAGAATTTGAATTTGTGTTTGAGTGACAGGAAGTATCATTTAATTCAGTGAAATTCAAAGAAATTCCACTCAGTCATAGAACATGAGTGTTTAATTGAATCTGACAGGTCACACTTTCAGATGCCAAAGAATATATCGCTTTTCTCTGGAAACAATGTTCATATACTCTTTTGAAGCTCCAATGCAGCCATTTTTATCTCAATATCAAATCATTTCTGGGTAACAATTAAGTACTTTACTGTGATTATTTTCGATTAAAATGGTCAACAAGAAACAAAAATAGATTCTTAGCAAACAGAATTTCTCTAGCAATAATTTTGCTAGGACTGTTTGGGGGTGGTCTGAGTGGTAATGGAAAAATGGAAATCAATCTGTTATTGGCAGAGAGGTTTGGAACTCTCTTTCCTATTGGTCTATTAACTAATTTACCACATATTAAATTCACCAGGCAGGGCAAAACTCCATCCCACCAAAATAGGCTAATGTGGCTATCATAAAGAACACCAAATGCCATGATGATCTGGACGAGACTGCCAAATTCAGCCAAAGGCAAGAATCTCTGGATTAACTATCTAATGTTAGCTAAATATAGTACTGAAAAAAAGTTGGCAACATTTCTTTAAATGGACATGTGAACCGTTTTGTGCAAGTTTTAAATTGAGTCAATACATGTTAGCAAAGGTGTCAGCTAGAGATGAAGTGCAGGAGCTTTCAGGGATTTGTAGTGTTGCATGATTTCGACGTTGATGCTAATTAGCATTTTCCAATCTGAGAGTAATAGAGCTGAATATATTAATAAAAAGTCACCCTGTCCAAGAGAGATTTGCATGGTTATGAAAACGTCACACCAGGGTAAGCCTACAGGAAACACAGCCCTTATTTTAAGTGTTTCTAAGATCCCCTATGGGAAAAATGAATGGTTTTATGGGCATGATGACACCACTGTGGGGCTATATAGACAATTATATTTCACCAACCATTTCGTTTGTTTGGCTTCTTTTTGAAGGTTTCAGGGTCAACTTGAGGGTTGAAATAGTACATTCTGGGAAATGTTGTTGATTCCCCCCATATAGATTTTTTTGGGGGTGATTAATGAAAAGTGATAATGCCCGAGAAGCCGGTCTTTGGAGGATATATTGGGACAGTGTTGTTAGGCCTGAGATGAAGTCGACGGCAGGCAAATCGTGCCAAAATATCCTCCAAACACCGGCTTCGAGGGTATCACTTTTAAACAACAGGTTACCAACATATTCAAATAATGATTGACATACTTTCATTTAAAACTTTATTTTGATACATTTATTCATAATATTTCATCCTTTCACAAGATACAATCCCGACACAAATCTAGGGATTTCTACGCAAGCCTGCTGGTCGTTCATTCAGTCGGTTCGGTTCCTAAAGATGCGACCCAGTCCTTCAGTCTTTTTGTTCTGTATCTATGGACGCGACCCAGTCGTTCGTTCTAAATGTTCCATTGCCATACTGGCTGGCAATGTTCTTATCCCTTGCTTGCTAGCTAACCAACTACGACTATATTACAGTCACGTCAAAAAGTGCAGCCAGTATAAAAGCAAAGCAGCAGCATTTGCATTTGTTTGGATGCATATAATATCATACAATAAAATCGCAAAGGGCTGCATTTGGCGTCGGAGGGCTCTTAACCAACCGTGCTAGTTTGTTTCTTTCTTCGCATTGTTTGTAACTTATTTTGTACGTTATGTTGCTGCTACCGTCTCTTATGTCCGAAGAGAGCTTCTGGACATCAGAACAGCGATTACTCACTTCGAATTGGACAAAGAGTTTTTCTTTAATGAGTCGGATGGGAAGGATATACTCCAAACATCCGAACAAGCCCTCATCCCCGTCATTCGCTGGAAATAGAAAATGAGATTTCGTGGAAAGAGATCAGGGTGCCTTGTGAGGATCAGGTGGTGAGTGGCTAATTTGCCTTTGACATCCGTAATGTTAGCTAATGTTCAATCGCTGGAATATAAATGGGACGAACTGAAAGCACGTATATCCTACCAATGGGACATTAAAAACTGTACTATCTTATGTTTCACTGCGTCGTGGCTGAACGACGACATTAATAACATACAGCTGGTGGGTTATACACTCTATTGGCAGGACAGAACAGCAGCATATGGTAAGACACGGGGTGGGGGCCTATACATATTTGTAAACAATAGCTGGTGCACGATATCGAAGGAAGCCTGCCTGATCATCCTGCCTGCCCTGACCTTGAATCTGCCTGCACTTTGGTACCTATTGGACTCTGAACTGGTTTTGACGTTTTGCCTGTACATGACCGTTCTCTTGCCTACCCCTTTTTGGATTAATAAACATTGTAAGACTCCAACCATCTGCCTCCTGTGTCTGCATCTGGGTCTCGCCTAGATAGTACAAACTGACCATGACAGACCCAGCAGACTTGGACCAGCTCCGCCACGTTGTCTCCCTGCAGGGAACCACCATTGGGAGACATGAGGAGTTGTTTACAAAGCCTTTAGGAAGGGCTCAGTTCCTTGACGGAACGCCACGACCATGGGTTAAAGGCTATTATGGAGCAAATCAGGGAGTTAGCTCAGAGGATGCCTGCTGCCCAAATCACCCAGTAAATTTTTCCCTATCTGTGGTGAGTTTGTACAGCCTATCCCGGCTCCCCGAGAACCATGCTTACCTCCTCCGGAGCGATATTCAGGGAACTCTGGTACCTGCCGGGGTTTTCTTTCTCAGTGCTCGCTTATTTTGAGCTACAGCCATCTTTGTTTCCTTCAAACCGATTGAAGATAGCGTATATTATTACGCTAATGTCGGGAAGGGCTCTCTCCTGGGCTACGCCAGTTTGAGGAATTCATGGCAGAGGTGAAGTTTTTGAGTCTCCGGTATCCGGGAGAAAGGTAGCCAGCAAACTGCTTGACTTATGTCAACACTCCCGTAGTACGGCAGACTACGCAGTGAACTTTTGCACGTTGGCCGCCGAGAGTGCCTGGAATCCGGAGTCTCTTTTCGATAATTTTCTGCACAGATTATCTGAGGAGGTAAAGGATGAGCTAGCTGCTCGGGAACTGCCGGTGAACCTCAACTCCCTTATTGCCCTAACCATTAAAATCGATGGACGCCTAAGGGAACGCAGGAGTGAGAGGAGGTCTCGGGCACACTCGTGCACTCGCTATGGCTCGTTCACCTTCGAGGGAATCCGGAAGTTTCCAAAGCAGCTTTTCCGACAGGATTCAAAGCCACCCGAGCAGTCTCGTGAATCTACGACGGGTGAGTTGGATACTCCTGAGCCTATGCAGTTGGGAAGAGCTAGGTTATCAGTTGGGGAATGCTCACAGAGGATGAATAGTAACTGTTGTCTGTACTGTGGAGAGGCAGGACATTTTCTAGCAGGACCTGCTCTATTAGGAAACCCTTGTCTCTAGTGGGTACCAGTACTATGGCGAGTCAGACTGGGAGTTCCCTAATTCCCATCACCTGTACACCCTTTTTGTGCTTGTGCTGTGGGGGGACCAATCTAAGTCTCTCCGAGTGCTCATTGACTCTGGGGCTGATGAAAGTTTAATGGATGCCACTTTTGCTGCGGAGCTTGGTATTCCCACTCAGCCTCTGTTCACATAGATACTAGGGCACTGGACGGCCGCTATATAGGGGAAGTCACCCATAATACTGTGCCCGTTCAATTACGGGTTTCTGGTAAACACAGTGAGACCATAGAGTTCCTCCTCATTGGATTTTCCTGGCTCCAAAAGCACAATCCTGTGATTGACTGGACCACAAGCTCCATCTTGGGTTGGAGCCCATTTTGCCATTCTCACTGCCTTCAAGCAGCACAGCCTTCCCCTAGTCATCTCCCTCAGGATGTTAGCAAGATTGTGGATGTCTCTGCTATTCCCACTGAATACCATGACCTCTTGGAAGTGTTCAGTAAGGCACATGCTACTTACCTTCTCCCACACCGTCCTTATGATTATGCCATTGATCTTCTCCCAGACACTACACCACCTCGGGATCGGTTGTATTCGTATTCTCTGTCTGGACCAGAGACCAAAGCTATGGAGGAGTACATAGAGGAGTCTCTGGCCACTGGGGCCGTCTGCATCTCCTGCCAGCGCAGGGTTTTTCTTTGTGGAGAAGAAGGACAAAACCCTGCGACCGTGAATTGACTACCGGGGACTTAACGACATTAGTGTTAAAAATCGTTACCCCCCAACCTCTCCTCTCCTCGGCATTTGAACCTCTCCAGGAGGTCACCATGTTTTCCAAGTTGGACCTTCGAAAGGCCTACCACCTGGTTCGGATATGCGAGGGGGGTGAGTGGAAGACAGCTTTCAACACAGCCAGTGGACATTAAGAGTACCAGGTCATGCCATTTGGACTCACCAACGGCCCGCTGTTTTCCAGGCTTTGGTCAAGAACGTGCTCCGGGACATGCTAAAATGTTTTGTGTTCGTTTACCTTGACAACATCCTGTTTTTTCCCCCGATCTGCATAAAAACATGTACTTCATGTCAGACAGGTTCTTCAGTGCCTCCTGGAGAACCAATTGTTTGTGAAATCCGAGAAGTGTGAGTTCCACCGCTCTACTATCACCTTTCTGGGATATGTCATTGCTGAAGGCAATGTTAAGTTGGATGCTGGAAAGGTGAAAGCAGCGGATTGGCCTCAACCAAAGTCCAGGGTGCAGTTGCAATGGTTTCTTGGTTTTGTTAACATCTACCACTGTTTCATTCGGGATTATAGCACCCTGGCGGCCCCCCTCTCAGCACTCACCTCTCCCAAGGTACCGTTCAAATGGTCTCCAGCTGTCGACAAAGCCTTTGCTTCGGTGGCGTGCCCGAGCGCTCTGACAGCACGGCTCCGACCACAGCTTCGACGCATCCACCTCCACTATGAATGCTAACGAAGGGTCCGGATGCGCCAACACGGGCGCGTCAGTAAACAGCGCCTTCAACCACCGTAAACGCACCGGCCCCCCCTTCAGCAGTGAGGTAATAGGCGCCGCCACTTGGCCAAAACCCTGGATAAACCTCCGGTAGTAATTGGCAAACCCGAAAAACCGCTGCACCTCCTTTACCGTGGTCGGAGTCGGCCAATTACGCACAGCGTTAACGCGGTCACACTCCATCACTACCCCTGAGGTGGAAATGCGATAACCCAGGAAGGAAACGGCTTGTTTGGAGAACACACATTTCTCAGCCTTGATGTATAGGTCCTTGCGTACCAGAGAGACATGTGCGGCGCGTGTGGCAGAATAGATCAAGATGTCATCAATGTATACCACCATACCCTGCCCGTGCAGGTCCCTGAGAATCTCATCTACAAAGGATTGAAAGATGGCTGGAGCATTCTTTAACCCATACGGCATGACGAGGTACTCATAGTGGCCTGATGTGGTACTAAACGCTGTTTTCCACTCATCTCCCTCCCGAATACGCACCAGATTATACGCGCTCCTGAGGTCCAGTTTTGTGAAAAAATGCGCTCTGTGGAATGATTCCACCGCCGTAGCGATGAGATGTGATGAGATGTAGCGGATAACTAAATCCCACTGTGATAGAATTTAGACCTCGATACTAATCAATGCACGGACGCAGTCCCCCCTCCTTTTTTTTCACAAAAAATAAACTCGAGGAGACGGTTGACATGGAGGGTCGAATGTACCCGTCTCAGAGAGTCCATAGCCAACGTCTCCTCCTGTGACAATGGGTACACGTGACTCCTGGGAAGTGCAGAGTTCTCCTGGAGGTTTATCACGCAATCCCCCCGTTGATGGGGTGGTAATTTGGTCACCTTTGTTTTTACAAAAAGCGATAGCCAAATCGGCATATTCTGGGGGAATGGGCACAGTGGAAACCTGATCTGGACTCCACCGACGTGGCACCGATGGAAACTCCTATACACCTACCTGAACATTCCTCTGACCACCCCTGAAAAGCCCCCTGTCTCCAGGAAATGAGGGGATTGTGAATAGCCAGCCAGGGAATCCCCAACACCACTGAAAATGCAGGTGAATCGATAAGGTAGAAACTGATGCGCCCCCTATGATCCCCCTGCGTTACCATGTCCAGCGGAACTGTGGCCTCCCTGACCAACCCTGACCCTAACGGTCGGCTATCTAAGGAGTGCACGGGGAAGGGTGGGTCTATCTGCACCAACGGAATCCCCAATTTACGGGCGAGTCCGCAATCCATAAAACTCCCAGCTGCGCCTGAATCGACTAGCGCCTTATGCTGGAGAGAGGGAAAAAACGCAGGGAAAAAAATAAATAAAAACATGTGACCAACAGGGAGCTCTGGGTGAGTTTGGTGCCTACTCACCTGGGGTGGCCGAGAAGTGTTCCGCCTGCCATCTCGACTCCCAGACGGACTCCTCCAGCACCGGTCCGAAGTGTGTCCTCTCCGGCCACAGTAGGTGCAGGAGGAGCCTCCTCCCCCGGTCCCCCTAGATGCAGCTCCTCCCAATTCCATCGGAGTTGGAGCGGGAGGGCTGGGAGGTGGAACTGACAGGACCCCCTCTGAATGCCTGCGGGCAGCTAGCAGGTTGTCCAGTCGGATCGACATGTCTATAAGCTCGTCAAGGGAGAGTGTGGTGTCCCGACAAGCTAGCTCCCTGTGGACGTCCTCCCGGAGGCTGCATGGTAGTGGTTCATCAGGGCCCTGTCATTCCACCCTGCACCAGCAGCCAAGGTCCGGAACTCCAAGGCGAAGTCTTGCGCGCTCCTCGTCTCCTGTCTGAGGTGAAACAGTCGCTCACCCACCGCTAAATGAAACAGAAAAGGGGATCGGTGGCAGCTAGTAGGCCGGCAACGCCAAGCGCTGAGCGCCGCCCGAACAGGAAGAGGCACAATCTTCGGTGGGATTCGTGACACAGTCCTCCATAGGAATGAATGTAAATCTGCAGTATTTCAATTAAATGTTCAAAATGTTTTTTATTTTGTTGTAGTGGGGACAGTAACATAGTATACAGTGCCTTGCGAAAGTATTCGGCCCCCTTGAACTTTGCGACCTTTTGCCACATTTCAGGCTTCAAACATAAAGATATAAAACTGTATTTTCTTTGTGAAGAATCAACAACAAGTGGGACACAATCATGAAGTGGAACGACATTTATTGGATATTTCAAACTTTTTTAACAAATCAAAAACTGAAAAATTGGGCGTGCAAAATTATTCAGCCCCCTTACTTTCAGTGCAGCAAACTCTCTCCAGAAGTTCAGTGAGGATCTCTGAATGATCCAATGTTGACATAAATGACTAATGATGATAAATACAATCCACCTGTGTGTAATCAAGTCTCCGTATAAATGCACCTGCACTGTGATAGTCTCAGAGGTCCGTTTAAAGCGCAGAGAGCATCATGAAGAACAAGGAACACACCAGGCAGGTCCGAGATACTGTTGTGAAGAAGTTTAAAGCCGGATTTGGATACAAAAAGATTTCCCAAGCTTTAAACATCCCAAGGAGCACTGTGCAAGCGATAATATTGAAATGGAAGGAGTATCAGACCACTGCAAATCTACCAAGACCTGGCCGTCCCTCTAAACTTTCAGCTCATACAAGGAGAAGACTGATCAGAGATGCAGCCAAGAGGCCCATGATCACTCTGGATGAACTGCAGAGATCTACAGCTGAGGTGGGAGACTCTGTCCATAGAACAACAATCAGTCGTATATTGCACAAATCTGGCCTTTATGGAAGAGTGGCAAGAAGAAAGCCATTTCTTAAAGATATCCATAAAAAGTGTTTTTTAAAGTTTGCCACAAGC